>NW_026138133.1:0-1200000 GCF_025592945.1 Manacus candei
GAAGGAAGGAAGGAAGGAAGGAAGGAAGGAAGGAAGGAAGGAAGGAAGGAAGGAAGGAAGGAAGGAAGGAAGGAAGGAAGGAAGGAAGGAAGGAAGGAAGGAAGGAAGGAAGGAAGGAAGGAAGGAAGGAAGGAAGGAAGGAAGGAAGGAAGGAAGGAAGGAAGGAAGGAAGAAGGAAGGAAGGAAGGAAGGAAGGAAGGAAGGAAGGAAGGAAGGAAGGAAGGAAGGAAGGAAGGAAGGAAGGAAGGAAGGAAGGAAGGAAGGAAGGAAGGAAGGAAGGAAGGAAGGAAGGAAGGAAGGAAGGAAGGAAGGAAGGAAGGAAGGAAGGAAGGAAGGAAGGAAGGAAGGAAGGAAGGAAGGAAGGAAGGAAGAAAGAAAGAAAGAAAGAAAGAAAGAAAGAAAGAAAGAAGAAAGAAAGAAAGAAAGAAAGAAAGAAAGAAAGAAAGAAAGAAAGAAAGAAAGGAAGAAAGAAAGAAAGAAAGAAAGAAAGAAAGAAAGAAAGAAAGAAAGAAAGAAAGAAAGAAAGAAAGAAAGAAAGAAAGAAAGAAAGAAAGAAAGAAAGAAAGAAAGAATGCCAAGAACTTTTATGGCACATTTAATCTTATCTAAGAGTTGACATCTAAAATAGATCAGCCATTATTACCCTAAAAATGCCAATTTCTCTGTATTAAATAAAAGAGGAATCTGGGGTATCTATGTAAGTGTTTGCAATGTAGATGTCTACTTTTTAGTAGTATGAACTGCATTATTCTTTTTGGATGTTCCGTCTTTTTCATTAATGTTGTTGTAGATCCTTCAAAGAATATTTTTTTTTATTTTATTAGAGAAGATGTTGAACACCTCATGTCTTATTTTTGGAAGACATAGAAGAAGTTACAGATAGAGATGTAAAGAACCCACACCTGAATCTCTCCACAAGTACTCAACATTCTCCTAATGTGTAAGGAAAAAGACACTAAAATTCACTGAGGTCTGAGGTTCCTGTGTTGTCCTCCTCTTCTCATTTAAAAAGATAAACTGCACCTTATTAAACATCACCTCTATTTTTAAAAGCAATCTGAGTCTGCATTTTCTTGTTTGGTCTCTAATTTTTACTCTCCTCTTTGCATAGAGGAGTGTAATACTACAGTGCTATCAGTAATTAGCCTGAGCAGAGTAGAATAGGAATGATACAAGTGCAGACAATTGTAGCTTACAGTAAGAAACAAAATTATTATTATATTCAAAGTGTATCAAGGAAAGCAATCTG
The DNA here is from genome assembly GCF_025592945.1 of Manacus candei. Lineage (NCBI taxonomy): Eukaryota > Metazoa > Chordata > Aves > Passeriformes > Pipridae > Manacus > Manacus candei. The sequence goes on from NW_026138133.1 coordinate 1,250, forward strand.
AATTCCACAAAGGCCACTTGGGATAAAAATGCAAGTCCAGTATATTGTAATAACATTTTAAAGTTTCATTTTAAATAGATTATGTTTTTACTGGTATTGTAAGTAGCTATTATGCAATATGGTCCTAATTCTAGTGATGCAACTCTATAACTCACTGCATCACAGAAATATAAAGAGAATTTGGTCAGTTTCAACTCTCTTCAATATGGACTAGTTTCCCTCTATTAGTTTCTGACTAACTGTCTCTTAAAACTGCTAATCTTTCTATTCATATTTTGCATACACCCTCTCTGCATGTGCATCTGTTTTCTTTTACTGAACTTTAATAAACAACAAATCTCTTTCCATCTCTACACAAGCAAAAAAGGCTCTTCCAACCCCTTCCTCCTGCCAAACTTCTACAGGACCCTGTTGGTCTGTGAGTCTCCTTTCCCTCCTGTGCTATGAAGGGCATACGTGCCAGCAGCAGCCCTGCAGCAGCACACCAGAGCAGGGTACACATCACAGTTGGAAGGAAACTGCACTCTCTTAGTTCTTTTACTATGTTTGTGGGGTAATCTCCAGCTGCTAACCAGCACTTGGGTTTGCCCCTGCATGTTTTTGTCCTTTCTGCTTTCTTGTACCTTTTTGAAATACTACCTACAATCATCAACATCATCATCATGGCTGGGCTTCACGAACGAAGATTTGGCAAGGCTCTATCCACATTTGTTGCAGGCACGCTGGTGGCTTATGAGGCCAATACGTGACAGACATATCCCATTACATAAGGCACAGCAGAAAGACTCCTTAGATGGTGTATTCTGCAAAACACAGTTCTTTCTGCATTGCCTTTTCTCCTCAAGGGTGATCCTGTGTATGTTCTCAAAGGAGACAGCTGCGTTATAGATGGTGTGTCTCCAGGCCTCCCGATTGGAGGCCAGAGTAGACCAGTTATGGTGATCAATATGGCCAAGGCTGAGATGTTGTTTCAGGGAGTCCTTGTATCTTTTCTTCGGGGCTCCTCTCTTGCGGCAGCCAGTGGCAAGTTCACCATAAAGCAAGATCTTAGGGAGGCGGTGGTCCTTTATCCTGGAGACGTGCCCTGCCCATCGCAGCTGTGTTCTCAGCAACATGGCCTCAATACTTGTGACTGCTGCTTGTTCTAGAACAGATGTATTGGTCACATAATCTGACCAGTGGATGTTTAGGATTGTGCGGAGACAGCGTTGATGGAAGCGTTCTAGGAGACGCAGGTGGTGGCGGTAGATGACCCATGATTCAGAACCGTATAAGAGAGTAGACAGCACTGTGGCTCTGTAAACACTGATCCTGGTGCTTTTCTTCAAGTGTTTGTTACGCCATACTCTTTTGTGGAGCTTTCCAAAAGCACTATATGCCTTTGCTAACCTGTTGACTATCTCTCCATCAATCTTACCATCCGAGGAGATGAGGTTACCAAGGTAATTAAACTGCTACTACCTTCAATACAGCAACAAAAATAATATGCTTAAATATAATTCCAAGAATCCAGTGTATCTGCTCTTGAAAACAGATTAATCTCTTCACAGTTCCTTACTTTCTGTGTATAATAAGTTTTAGAGGGGACAGAATTGCAGGTTTCCACCTGCTCCTCAAAGTTAAATATCTAGAATAAAAAGGATTTAATTTTTCATCTTGTTTAAATTTTTTGCGGTAAATACTAAAGAAGTCTTAGACAAATCTCTGACCTGTGCAGGTGTTCTTCTGTCTGTTTTTTAATCAGTTCTCCTGTGATCTTAAGCTTCATGGTTTTGCAAAGATAGAGGTAAAATATGAAGTGACCACACATTTGGTTTAAAATAATTGCTTACCCTAGGCACAATATAGCATAGAAGAACACTTCCTGCTGGTGGTAACACAGCTCCTCTTGGTAACTGGAGAGTGTGGAGACTCAGAGTGTGAACTGAGCTCTTCTGTAAGAAAATGTACATGAAAGGAGTCAGAGGACATCAGAGAGAGAGAATGTGAGAAAACTCTATACTTAATTTCAGAGAAAAAGTTGCACAGACAGATCATCTGGGAGTAAAATATACTCTTTTTAAGATTCAGCATCTTGCCCTATATTGTCATTAAATCACCAACACATTCAAAAACAATAGACTTGGGAGTCTAAAAATAGATTGAGATTGCTGACACTTCTTTTTCTAAGTATTCAAATTCAGATACTCACACAAATATAAATCCTTCATATTCAAATACTATAATTTTTAGCAAAATTGAAATTGTATTAAAATAAAAATGTGCTATATTCATCTAATAAAACAATTCCTAGGCTTTAGAAGTGGGACTACACATGCCAAAAAGGAAGTCTGCTGACTCTTTTCTTTGTCATGATATTTTTGTGGCATAATACTATTAATGTTCACGCTTAATTAATATTATGCAAGACAGCTTAAGTTGAAAGCTCGCTATGACATTTATAACCCACTTTTCCGAATACATTTGCTTAAGAATGGCCTCGCTAACATGAGAGACTTTTCAGAAAGTGAAGTGTCATATTAAATATATTAGAAGCTTTGAAAAGTATAACATCACTACTCTGCTGAAAACCTCCTTTGCTCTTTTTTCAAAGGCAGATTGTTCATGTGCAATAGTACGACCTTTCATGTAAGTTTTTCATAATAAATGCAGTAGTTTTGAAATAAAATTACTTCTTTCACAGTAATGTTTTACTGAATATGTATTCATAACTGCATGCATTCATGAAAGATAGAACAAAATGTTCTAGTATCTGGTTGTGACACAATTGAAATTCTCATTTTAAATTAGGTCAAAACATATAAGAAAAGGCTTCAGTGTGTGTAAGTTGATGCAGTAATTGCTATATGACTCATTCAAATCCTACCTTGAAGGGTAATTGTTATAACCATTCATGACGAGAAAGTCTATCATCTGCTTTTTTTTGTGAAAATTATTTTTCTTAATAAGTTCTTTTTTATTTCTGTAGAATATCAATTAAGGACAAAGAACTACTTAAAAAGAGTAATGTTGTTATCCTTAGACTGCAAAAGACATTTTTTCTCCATTTTTACTCCATTTCATCACTAAAAATAATTAAGATATTTATTTATTCCCACATTTTTTCAGTATTTTAATAATGATGTGCAATCACAATATTTCAAAATGTCAAATAGGATATTTTAAATTGTTACTATAAATTTGTTCAAATCCTGGCATACAGTTTAAAAATATTTTTATTCCATCTTTAAAAAAGAAAGAAAAATGCTAAAGATCTTAAAAATCCTCTGAAGTGAAATGTGCATTTGTGGCTGTAGCTGCACTACCTGCAGATATTTTTTGCCTCCAGCCTGTATCTCAGCTCTCAGGGTAATTTCCCTGTCTCTTTGCAGGATGAAGGAAGTGTGTGGGGGCTTTCAAGTCTGTATCAGATAAAGTCAGCCGGGTGCACTCCAAACACCTTTGTCTTCTGTGTAACCTGCCTGCCTGACTGCAAAGGGTTTGAAAGAGCACATATGTGATCTCTTTTGCAGGTAGAGGTGAAGAGATGGTAACCTGTGACCGAAAAGAAGCAACAAATGGCTGTGGGGAGGAGGGGAGGGAAAACAACAGCAGTATGCACATCAGGTAGGAGCACTTGTGAAGGGAAAGCCGTGCCCTGGCCATAGGCTCCTAGGTCTAAAGCTGAATAACCAAAAACAAATGTGCAGTAATTGGTTTCAGTGAGAATTGTTTAGCATGGTGCACTTTAAAATAGACTATGTGTAAGTAGGGTGGAAATAATATAATCCAACATCAGCTGTCTAAATCTAGTCAATGTAACATACAACCTAAACTGCACATGATCCAAGCTACTCAACTAGGCTTCTCCTACTGACAATGAAGAGAAAGGGACGCCTTGAAAAGTGAAATTCATTCTTGTGACAGGTTTCTAACATAGGTGATTCAGCCTTTGGAGCTACCTTTTTCTCCAGAGACCTCAAAGTCAGCACAGAATTCTTAATATTTGAAGGACTTAAGTTTGATGAAGGGAATCCCCCACAAATTTGTCATGAGTAGCTGCTATTTCAGTTTTGAATAACATATTTACCAGGTAAATGTGTCTTGGATGAAAATGGCAAGTTATTTTCCATATTGCTGTGTATCTCAAAATCAAGTACATATTTTAAGAATAAAAAGTTCTAAAAAACTTTCTTTGGATAGCCTCTTTAAGAAACCTTACAAAGACAACTAAGAACTTGAGTACTAAAACTTACTTTTTTAAAAAAACATAAGTAGGGTTTTTGATAAATTCTTGACCTGGAGATGGAGTTTTTCCTTTCTTTTTCTCTAGCACAATTGTCTATGTCAATGAGACTTTAATCGTTCAGCTAAGGATTTTGCCTTACTCAACCCGGTTCTCTACTATATAGTGCAATAATTTAAATCTTGGTAAAGATGATATAATGCACAGATAGTACTGTGAAGATCTGATCAAGAATTCACTGCCAATAATGAGAGATTTTTTGGGCAGTAATACAAGCCCTGTGTAAGCACATAGTGTCTGATTCCATTTTACACCTGATGTGGATGTGGATACAGAAGAAAGAGAAAAAGAAACCTACTTGTGATGGACTGTGACCCTGAGAGAAGCAGCAGAAGAACAGGATTGGGTTTAAAACAATGGACTTTACTTATTTGAAGAAGAGTTAACTGAGTACAACTATGAGTTAATGTTAATGTTAATGTTTGCAAGTTGAATGGTAAATTCCTATCCCCGTCCTTATAATGGTTTGTTCCTAGACAAGAGTTTCACTCCTTCTCTCTCATCCATATTCTATTGTAATCCTTCCCCCTGTGTTCTGTATCCAATTGCAACCCTTTCGTTAACAAACTCCTCCCACTGTTTGTAATACCCTAGGAAGTTCTCTGAGCTCCCTTATATAAGGGTGAGCCATTTTAATAAAGTGGTTCACTCCCTCGCTACCTACAACCTGTGTCAAACCCAGAGTGGAATTTCCCTTCTTCCCTAGCCAGGCTGCATTAACCTGTGAATGATTTTCTAAGGTACAGAAAACCAGTGAACAGTCAGCCTCTCCATGGCACGTTTTAGCATTGTCAGCTGCACAACTTCTTTGTCTAATTAATGTCTACAGATGACTCTTACAGATTTACTTGATAGTTTCAGAGCGATCTGATTAAATACTAGACATTGAGATAAGATTTGATATATTACTTTAAGTAGCCACTGCATCTTCCTAAATCACCTACAGTTTTGAATGATGACTGCATACCTACCCCTTTGATGAAAAAACTTCATGCTCTGGTCATATGATGAATTTTTGTAATCTGTAAAATTCAACACATCAATTAATCACTTAAATAGCCCTTTTGTATCAACATCCAGGAGTGTTTTCCCAAAGTATGGATAATGTGCTTTTAAGTGAGACTAAGACATAAGCCATGGCAACTTCTGGGGAAAAAAAAGACTTTTAGCAGACTCTTGCTCAGTTAGTTTTCTACAAAGTTTAAGTAAGAATGTTCAGAAGAATGGATGACCTCTGAACTGAAGATGCAAACTGTTTTCCATTGTCTGCTTGAGCACTTCTCTTTACCTCACTGAAAGAATGGTCTAGAAAGACACTTAGAATTAGTGAGAGCAATTCTTAGATGTCTTTCAACATATACTCGTATAGAGCCATGGCCCTATTGAAGTAAATACCAAACATCCATCAACTGCAAGAAACCCAGGCTTCCATCTCAGCAATTTTAAACTAAATTTTTCTTTATGACACTCTCAGGGGCCATTTATATTGTATGGATCTTGATCTACACATCAAATAGCTCGATAGCTGTCAGATAGATTATGCTTATGATACTCCTCTTCAAACTGAAAAGGAAAAAGAGAGGGACTTTTCTAGAGGAGTTAAAAAGCAAATAACTCTTCCATGATGCAGGAGGAACCCATAAAAAAAGTAGTGCCTTGAAAAAAACCATCATTGTGTAAAATGATGTGTCCCTTCCAACTCAGCATATTCTGTAATTCTGTGATTCTGTGATGGCAAATTGATGGCAAAGCAAAAGAGAAAATTGGAGTGTTGACTGGTGACATCTTAGATCCAGTAGCAAAGTGTAGAACTCAAGGGTATTATGAGAGGGAGATCCAAGATGCAAAAGATTTATACTTTCACTTGCCAGGTTCTTATCAACATTTGAGAGATGATAAACTAGTCTGCTTTCACTATCACTGTCAACTATATTCTCTGTAGATAATTCGAAATGTTTGTGAGCTTTCCTGCAAGTAGTTCAAAGATTATGATGTCAGGGAAGATGCTGATGAGAGCCCAGTTTTGTTTCTCTTATTTAACTAAATTATTGAAATATGTTCACTTAGAGGTTTCTTCCACGTAGACTAATAGACTCGTATTAATAAAGAAGACCATGGTTTACAGGGAAAAGTGATATTCTTTATTAGTACTATTCTTTATTCTAATACAGTAGGAGAGGAAAAAAAAAGAGCCCTTTCATTTTTTCTTGAGCTACCAAGTGGTCCAATAAAAGTTATTCCTTACTCTAACACCACCAAAATTTTAGCCACAATCATAAAGAAGTATGTTTCATTCCCGAGACAGGAATATAAAAGAAAAGTTAAAAATAAATTCTTAACTTCTCAAGTATTTTCGGAAACAACTGAGTTATTTTTAAAATGTTTTGTTTAGTTGCAAAAATGTAAAAAATTGAAAATATTTGCTACCCATGTAGGATTATATTTCCCTGTTTTCCCTACACTATTTCAATTCTGCATTGTAAAGTGCATTAAAAAATACAGAGCATTATTTATCTCTCTTCAATAAAGTCTGATTCAGCAGTACACACAAACATAAAAGTGTATACCAGACTTTGTTAGGGTATTGCATTAAAGTATGGCAGCATTATTTCACTATTAATGAGGTAAATAAACCTTTACTAGTTTCTCTCCAAATCAAGTTGCCTTCTTCAGCAATGGCCAAGGACTGGCAGTCGTGTAACTGCTTATACTGAGTGTCTTATGGGTCAAGTTGTTTGAAAAGTTTCTATTTATTTTCCTGCTACTGTTTTTAAAATTTATATATTTAAGTGTGTCTGTAACAGCAGTTGAACACTTTCGTTTGCATTGATCAATTTTTGTTTAAGGAATTTGCAATTCATCAACTTCATTTTTCTATGTCATAACTGGGATGAAATTTCTGAAATGTCTGAAATATAGCAAATTTCAAAAAGCAAGTTAAACATAATTTACAGCTCTCAGCCTGACCTAGAATCCAAACTTGTCTTTTTTTCACTTATGAAAGGACTTCTCTCTTTTTCCTGTTGCTATAAAAATTCACACAAAACAGGGATAAAATGCCTGGACTTTGATCCTGCCATTCAGCCCATGTGGGCGCCACTGATCCAATTGCCAGATCATGGCCCAACCGAATAAGCACAGGAAACAATGAACTGACTGAACACAAAAGGCTGTCACTGATCTCTGTGGGTGTTTTGCCTCAATAAAAATAGGTCCTTAAGTAATAGAATCAGAGCGCTAAAGCTGCAATAAAGATGCATGTCTGAGGTTGCTATTTGTTTTCTGTTTTCAATATTTGAAAAGTATAATTTTATTTTATTTTTTTTTAAGCTACAGAAAGGAAAGAACAAAGGAGAAGCAAAAACTTTTGTTCCAAGAGGAGGAGACCATTTAATTTGTTGATGAATAATTTTTCCCATCTAGACTCATTATTTTCAATGTCTTGTGCAATACTAATTTTAAGACTCAAAGAAAAAGCATAGAGTATAATAATGTGTAGGGGTAGAATAGTATTAAACAATAACAAAATTACAAATTATAATGGCTAGGCCTAAGATTAAAGAGTTTGGACTTCCTTATGATTTTTGATTGCTCAATCTGCTAGCAATGTGTTTTGCAACTTTTTGTCCAGTATAACTTCCATGCTCCACTTTACTGATTTGTTTGTATAAAAAGTGGTATCAGTGCAATTAATGGAAGCCTGTACACCCATAAGTTTGATGGTAATATTTACAAAGTGTTCTGAGACCATTTCATTGAAAGAGTTCTTTTACACATGATTTCAATGGCCAGCCAATAGGGCTGTTTACTTGGAAAGATTTACTTTCAGCAATATTATTGATTTCACTCCTTTAGAGGTGAATAAGAAGCACACAAAGTAAGTTCCTCAGGACATTTGATTTTTTTGGTGATATAACACATTCAAACCCAAGAACTGAAACTAAAACTTCCTGTTACTTCAAAGAAAGAAAAAAGACTTTCCACAGAAAATTCCATCCCCTTTCTGAAAAGTTGACTTCTTTCTTCTGACTCTGAATGAAGACTATGGCCTCAATCATCCTTGGTAATGTTTTCGGCACTTCTGCTTACCTTCTCCTTTTTCCAATTTTGTAATGTAATGGGTCCCATTATGACACCTTTGCCATCAGCCTTGGACAGCTCTGCTCATGTAAAAATGTGGTTGTTTGTGTGGATTTGTATTATTATAATTTTTAGTACAGTAGTAGAATTTACAGTGGAATTGTAAAGGAATTTATAGAAGGTTATAGAGGAAGCCTAAGCATTTTGGATTATGTGCTTAACTTTAAGATGTGTAATGTTTGTCCAGCTTCTGCTTGGAAAGTAGCCTGTTTCAACTGAAACATGTATGAATGAAACATTGTTTATGTATCAACAGCTTGTTTAGACTGGGCGTAATAAAATTAGATATGAAAGAGAAAAAACTCATCATTGTGAATTACAACTGAGATCCACTACTATGTAAGTGGGAATGAAGGAATCTTTATTGAAGAAAGCTTCTAGAAATCCACAATCCATGGAAAAAAAGATGACACAAGCAATAATCTTCAGTTCTGTTTGTCCTATTACATATTATTAAATCATGCAAACAACTTCATGTTCTACCTCATCACAGCAGCATTTCTTTTATGACCTCACTGCAGATGAATAATTCTCATCATTGCTGATGCCTCAGAGCTTTTTGGTTTTTTTTTAACTTTTGTAGATTTTAGAAGTAGTTGTGTAGTGAATGTAGATTTTAATGTAGCTGTATTATACCCTTTACCTTTAGCATAGTAGTTACACATACCCAACCCTATTACCCCCTTTCTTATCTAACTTTCTAAATTCCTTAGCTTGTTTAGACTTCCCTCAAGATAGGCCTTCTTTCTGTTTAGGAACATTTGCACTCTGGCTTGAACAACAAGATACATCATAGTCAAAGCATCCTTCAAAACCCAGAACTTTGGAGGACCTCCAAGGACTGGACGTGCTGTGACGAAGAGGAAGATGAGGAAGAAGGGGTCCCAAAGCCCCCAAACCCAATTCCCTAAGAGGTGTATCGAGGGGCAGAACTGGTGGTGGACAAATCTATGGTTGGATGAACCTTATTATAAAATCACAGAACCACTGTCTGAATGGGCAGGTGGCATGTGTATTCCCTGGGCCTCAGGCCTGAGACTAAAGGACCTACTCTCTATCTTATCTTCTAAACTAAATTGGCCTGGAGTCTTTTTTTCTCTGCGGTCTCTTAAGGCAACAAGGCCAAGATGCAAATGAGCAGGTTCAGTGGTCAGTAATATGACAAAAATAAAGAAACTCGAGAGTTGTTTCTGTGGTGGTCTTACTCCATCACAAATGGAAGTGGCAATCTCACTTTTCTAATTGCTCCTGTTGTGTTCTCCCAGTTTTTCTTCACTATTCCTATTTGTAACTCTGAGACAGACAGAAGAACTGTTTATATTGAGAATGAATCTTGCAAAAGAAAAAAAAAAAGGGTTTTCAGATGTTCCTCAAGTACCTCTGTAAATGTTAGTGCCAAGAAGGTGACAGGACTTTCAACTGCACTCTCTGTTTCCATCTATTTAAGGTAAGAGCAAAATCCTTTAAAAGTGTCCTTTTAGTGAATTTACTGCAGGTGTCTGTGGGACAACAGATGCAAAAGCTATGGCTTAGTGAGTAATCACACATTTGGAAATACTGCAGGTATATAATTTACTTGTTTGCCCATTAGAAGTTGTTTTGATATTTAGACATACTATATTGTTGTATCATGTGATGATGTGTTCATTTTGTTACCAAGGCTGCTTCCTTGAGAGTAAATCACTGAAAAAGTTAAAAAATGCAGAATTGCTTTAATTTGCTTTGACTCACTTTCATCTGAGCTTTATCAAGTTTGCTAATTAGCAAACTGTTTTTTTTTCTTCTTACATACAGTAATAAAAGCTGAATTCTACACCTACTGTCTTCTCTTTTAAAAGTATGGACTTTCCTCTTGTAGTTTTAGAAATTTATTTTAAGCTAATGTGTGTATGTGTGTTTCATTGTATGCATGGACTGTTAACAGTTTCTGACATGGTAAGGCCATCAGACAGGAGAAAAGGCTGACACACTCATGGACAAGAATGCCCTAACTTGACAAAATTAATGAATTACATCAAGGTTCATACAGCACTTTGATTTTGTAAAGCATCACATATCTCTCTATGCTTGATATATAGACGCTCTATCCATATATCTATAGAAAGTTATTACAAACTAAAAATAAAAAAGCTGGAAAATATTGCTGGTATATGTGATGCAAAAAAAAAAAAAAATAATAGGGGCTTGGCCTTTAGTTGTAATTCTGAACCAGTTGCTGTACCCTATGGAGAACTCTGAAAGACTGTGCAACACAGACACTATCCAAACCATAACAGAGGAACATAATCCTAAAATTGCCCTTATTAACCTGGTTATCAGTTTTAGAAAACCTGAAGGAGGAAAACTCACTTCAGTGAAGGTTAAAGGAACTCTGTGTTGATGCTGTCATCTGAAACAAATGCATGGGTTGCTATCAGATGACTCATAGAAGCCAATTTTTCACATAACGTGGCATTGAACCATTTGCCATCATCAGTGAAATGTTAGAAACATTAACACTATGCTTATAAAAAAATTGGTTTAGATTTTAAATAGATGCTTGCTCTTTTTGCGATGCTTCTCAATAACAGTTTAAGCAGTTACCAAGTAGTTCAAGTGATAAAATAGGGGATCTATCTCATTGTTCTGAATAACTGGTTTCTTCACCTTCTACAAAGAAAAAGCAGCAAAGATATGGAAAGAAACTGATTTTCTTAACTCTTTTTTACTTCAAGTTTTATAGATATGCACAGAATTTTCAAGTTCAAATTAATTTTATACTATTCTTACCCACATACAGTGTTCAAGTGCATAAGCATAAATATGAATCCTTGTCCATTTTTTCTATTCACAAAAATAATCTGCAAAAAGCCTTGGACAAAATAAGAGAGCCAGCCACAAAATTACTGTTTATTAGACTTTATTTAGCAGTAAATAACTGCTACTTGTGAATTAAGAGAAACCAACAGAGTAAATCCAGGGAGGACTTTGAGGTGTATTTCTTTCTTGACTATTGCACATCCCTCCCTCAAAGATAAAATAGAGTGGAATCCAGTTTCTTATTGAAAACATAGGTTAGACCACAAAAGAAGGAGAAGGCGGAAGATAATTGAGTAATAAGGTAAAAGTAGAATAGAAAAATGAAAACTGGAAATTAATGATAGATAAAAACACTAATAATAAACAAAGAAACATCCTTTGGGAAGAAATCAAGTTGTACTGCATGTCTAGTAAGGACACAAAAGTGTGTCAATAACATCTTTTTATGACTCTATGTTTTCATTTAACACCAGCTGGCAATTCAACCCCACACAGCTTCTTGTTCACTTCCTCCATTGGGATGGGGATGAGAATTGAAAGGCTAAAAGGGAAAAAACTCATGAGTTGAGATAAAGACAGTTTAATAGGTGAATTGAAAGCCACACACAAGAGCAAAGCAAAACAAGGAATTAATTCACCACTTCCCATGGGCAGGCAGGTGTTCAGCCATCCCCAGGAAAGGAGGGCTCCAGCACCCGTAACAGTGACTTGGGAAGATAAACACCATCACCCTAATGTCTCCCACCTTGCACTTCTTCCCTCATTTTATATGCTGAGAATGATGCTATATGGTGTGGAATATCCCTTGAGTCAGTTGGGATCAGCTGTCCTGGTTGTATTGCCTTCCAACTCCTTGCGCACTCCCAGGCTCCTCACTGGTGGGGTGGGGTAAGAAGCAGAAAAGGCCTTGACTCTGTGTAAGCACTGCTCAGCAATAACAAAAATATCCCTGTGTTATCAACACTGCTTCCAGCACCAATCCAAAACATATTATCCCATTCTACCTACTGTAAAGAAACCCTGTACTTTTCAAAGCTGTCTTCAGATAAGTGTATGAAAGACTATACATTCATTCTCCTTTAAAGAAAATCATCTGGGACATACAAAAAGATGTTTTTGGGAAGCAAAACAAATATTGTTAGATTTGTCATCTGGTAGAATAACAGTTGATCAGAAAAAGGTAGCAAACACCATGAAGAAGTAGCACTGTTTTACAGGCAAAGGCAACTCTCAGAGTTGCAGGACAATATTGCTCTTGTTGGAAGTGAAAACTTTATCCCACAAAGTGAATTGAATTTCAAAGATTTCACATCCCTTTTTCAATAAGCATTAACTGTTGCTTACAATACATGATAATCACTTTGATTTTCCTTCACTGTTAAAAAGTCATGTTCAAAAGGCATGGTTTTACTCTATGTCAAAGCACATAGCTTGCTAGCATACAGAAGATTTAAGAGTTCTTTTTAGTTTGGTTAACATTACTGTGAATCTCTGCACATAAATTTCACAATTGATGAATAACAAATTAGTGAAAATATCTGAAACCCCAACACATTAGGGGGTTACGAATCATTAAAACTCTGGATTCAGATTAGCTCCTGTAAGTATGTTACCATCAGTGGAGTTAATGTTGATGAATTTGCACTTCTACTGCAAGAGCTAAGAACTGCTAGAAATCTTGGAAAGGAAGGGATTGGAGGCCATGTTTATCCTATTGCTCTCATTAGTACATCTGTGATGGTCAAGACGGAAATAGGGATCAAGACACGCTGAGATAAGTGATAAGTGGCCAAAATATTTGTGGTATAAAAACACACATCAGGGAGATAAATTTACACTGCAAAACTGCATTTACCACAAATGGTTTTCTTAATGCGTGAGGAATGGATTAAACCCTATGGCTTTCCCATGTCAACAACAGCATTACATCAATAGTAGTAGGACAAGAATAACCTTACATTTACAGATGAAAAGAATCCTTTTTGCAGAGGAAAACTGAAAGAGCTATTTGTCATTTAAATGTTCAAAATATATAGTAACAAATGCATTTCATTCTCTTGGCATAACTATGATGGTTCACTAGCATTTCATTTTAAAACCCTTTTTCTGTTTTACTGGGAAAGAGCCCTTTTTTTGACTATCTTACTGTTTTGTAGCAGTTGGAATAAAAGAATGGACAAATACAGGAATGAAGAGTTACAGAATTTAAGGTTATTTTACACATGCTGCATTTAGTGTAACAATTTGTCATTTCATGAAATGTTTTTTGAAACATCTAAGTACCATAAATGTATGGCTTATTGATCATAAAATTGATAAATGTGTTAATATTTTAAAGGAGAAAGCTAATGTATCTTGCAAATGACAAAAGGACAGGCTGTCAGCTGAGGCTTTTATAGTTGCAGTAGAGCATTGGTTTTGCTGTTGGACCCTGCTGTTTGAAAGATTAAATGTTTTACAGGCACACAACGCAGCTTCTTTCAGACTGTGCTATCACTGATCATACTTAAGGCAATACTCCTCCAGCATGTTCTGGATGAAGCTCACAATACATATTTGATTGCTGTTGTCATGCGTTGAATGTTTGTGGAAAATCTTAGCTCAGATACTTGTGAAGATGCCAGGTAAAAACTACTGAAGGAAATCCAAGACATTTCAAGTGGAATAAACAAAAAGCATGAAGGCGATTAAAGTGCATCTAACAATTAATTTATGAATCAGAATGTAGAGACACAGAAAACAATGTAAATCATTTATAACCCTATTATTATAGTAAACACACAAAGGGCAATAGAGACATGAATCAAGATTTCTGACTGAAAAAGCTTATAGTATAAATTTTAGAAGAGGTATTGTAAGTGACGATGAACAACTTGGAAGGGCTGAGTAAGGGTTACACTTGATCAATCACATGTTCATCCTATTTAGACATTTCAAGACTGTGAATGTTCTTTTTATAAAATATAAAATACGAGGGATATAAAGAAGCTAATACCTACTCTTAACTTCTCTGTTGTGAAACATTGAGGATAAGTAAATTTCCCATGGACTTAAAGAAAAAGACCAGAGTAGTAGCTCTGTGGACACAAATGAATACTGGTGAAAGCATTTTCCCTTTGAAACAAAGCAGACTATGAAGAATATATTACACTTGAAGTAAGAGCACTCATAAAGTGATTAAACATTTTACTTCATTTGATTTCTATTTATTTTTTACCTTTTTTTTTTCTTTTTTTTTTTTCTAATGTGAGACTCCTGATGAGGGGAAATTTTTAGTGCAGCTGGAAGCAAAGACCAAATTCCTCTTGTTTTCCATAAGGCCATGCATAACCACTGTGACCTTATTTTAGTTATAAAAATATCCTTCAAAAATGAGAAGAAATCTGACTAGGAGGCCATTATGTTTACAGGACTGTCATACAAGATCTCGTTCAAAAACTTTGGCAGACATTTCCTTTTTTAGCCGTCCTGGGGTTGTCGTTGCCTCCCAATTCCCTGACCCCATGGCAGAGAATCTGTGTCTTGCTACTCCTTGGCTCTCCTCCTAAAAGAAGCACATAAAATTCCACAGACAGAACCAGGCAGAGGTGTGCAGCAGAAAGCAAAGAGACAATGGTCAAGGAGAAAAAGAAAACCAAAACCTTTAGAGTTAGCAAACATCAGAACAGACTGCTCTGAGACTATCCATCTGTACCAGCACCCAAAATTTGAGGAACTGTCTCCTATGCTTAAGATAGCCATTCTTTGAACAGGACATTGGGCTAGGTGACCTTCAGAGGTCAGCAACCTATATTTTTTCTCTTTGTATGATCATTAAATGGGGTAGATATTCCTGACTAGAGAGACTTAAATAAGATATGCACCAGACCTTCAACTGGGAAATAGTTCATATGATGAGTGCTAATATGCAATAGGCTTTCTTGACAAAATTAAATTTAGTTTAGTAACCAAATATTATTCAAAAATATGAATACCCCCAAATATTCTTCAAAAATATGAATTCTAAATGTACAATCTAATCTCTCTATGTGTGATTAATTCTGTTATGAAGTTTTCTTGGCTTCATAAATCTAATTACTAGCAGAAAGTATTAAGTCCATTTTATCTCTAAAAATTGATTTTTAGAGAAGGCCTCTTGCACTGAGTTTGATCAAGAACTCACAGAGAATTCATACAAAATAAAATTAAAAATAAACACTCATTCAATTTTAAACGAAGTTTCATATCACAGTTTTATAAAGAAATCAGCTTAAACTTTCTCACTAATGGAGTCAAGGAGTTGGTGTGTTTGTGAATAAATATCAGTGTAAAACTTGCACCTCTTTTCCTACTAAATGTTGAAAACTAAATGTTGAAAACTGCCATGCAGAAATAAGAATCACAGAAGGCCTGATAAATTCTATTAAATCTATTTAAAAATTCAATAATAAAATGTAAGATGTTATTTTCTTCTCTATACAAATAAAGGTACAAAGTGAAGCTCCAAAGTATGAAAACTGTTCAATTATTAAATATGACCCCAAGCAACTATGAAGAAAAAGTCAAATTTTTGTTTTCATATTTTTAATAGACTTTTGATGTTTTATTCCTAAGGCAGAAAAATGATTTCAAATTATTAGAGATAATAATGTGTCCAACTCAAAAGTCTGCATTTTAGAGAAATGTTGCAAACTCTAATGCCATTTTCAAAGCTAATTTTCTGAACAGGCATAACTCCTAAAGTTTCAGTTGGGGTATTTGATTTATAATATTGTGAATTCTGTAAGTTTGAAATCCAGGTAAAACCAAAGAATTTCCAGATTTATTTATCTGAAAAAATATATCAAAACAATTTTATAGTTCCACAAAGTTCATTTTAGAATGCATGTTAACCAAGAATATTATTTTATTGCTTAATGAAAGAAAACTTTCAAGCCAGCTGACCAAAGCAGTCGTTACACACAGGGACTAAAGCTTGAAATTAGCAGGGACTTAATTGACGGCACTCATTTGAGCTAGTATTACATTACAGGAGACATAGTTGCACTTCACAGCACTGTCAGACATACTTAATCTGTTCCACCACCTAGCATCACGCAGAGACATTAGCTCTGTTAGCTGCCACAGCCCTGCTGTTTTAACTTGATAGCTTCCAAGGGCTCAGCTGTTGTTACCATGTGATACTGCACCACTCTACCTTGCTGCACTGGGAGCTCAAACATATCTGTTACATTGCTCATTTTAAAAATAATCTTTGAATACTATTTATTCCTCAGTACAGAAGAATTAAGAAAACGCAGTTGACTTCATCCCTATGACTTTGCCCAAGTGGAAACTTGTCAGATGCTAAAAATATGAAAAATAAAAATTATACTTTTAAAATAGACGTAAGAAATATCGTAGCTTTGTCAATTTTAATGCTGATTATATACATTTTATATATCATAATTTTAGGTGTCATTTTTATATATAATAATTGGAATCTGTCATTTCACTCATGTTTTCCTCCTTTGATGAGAATGCAATAGCCTTCAGACTAAAGGCTATCTGGATGATGACTGTTTGACATTTTATCCCTGTGCACTTTCACTTCTTGTCTGAAGGGTTCTAGCAACCAACTGGAAACGTGGAGCTGTGGGACTGAGCTCTCTGAGGGTCTGCAAGATGCTAAAGCCAGTTTACTGATCTTAGACACCATAACAAAGTCATTCTTTTCTGATCCAAAAGCAAGAAAGGATGAAAGGATCTGAGTCCTACTATCACCGAATAGTCTAATCTCAAGAGATGTACTTTACCACTAGATGTGCCACTAGTGTGGCACGAACACACTCTTATCACAAACTATTTACAAGCCCTTCTGCTCAGCTTTGTCAATGTATCAGATCATCTCTTATACACAGTTTTTTATTTCAGTGTAAAAGATACATGATCATCTAAAAGAGCAGTGAAAATCTGCAAGGAGATAGCTATTTTTTTATGTATTACAGTACTGTACATGTCAAGACACTAAGTCTAATTCCTGTGTTTAGAAAATGTGAAAATATAAATCAAGTTTGGAAGGCAAACCATGTAACAGTAGGTCCAGGGCAGCATGACAAAATGCACAGCTAGAAAATAATCTGTAGAAATTGCACACGAACAAGGAAAAATGAATAATAGCTCATCTTTAAAAGCAAAATGTGGTTTGTAAAAGCATTATCAGCTGGCAGCTAGAGAAGTCCTTCAATCAACCTTTAATATCCAGTTGATTTCTGAATCAAGATTTGTAAACTTACTAGAGGAAGAAGGTCTGTTCAGCAAATGAGTGTACCCTTTCTTTCTCATCCTGTCCTTGAAGAAAGGAGAAAGACACTTATCCCACTGAGCTAAGGAAAAGAAAACAGATATGTAAGTAGCTCCATATCTTACTGAAGGAATTATGTGGAATACTGTGGAAACGCTGCCCTTCCATTCTTCTTATTTTACTGTGTGGTAGATTTGAAGGTAAAATTTCTGAATGTGAGGAGATGTTTCACATTCCTGCAATGATTTGAAAAAGTACACCTTAAAACACCTTTTGAATAAATATAACATGTTTGTTATAACATGTTTGTTATAACATGTTGATAGTCCATCAATTGAATTCAGATATTAAATAGGTCTGTGCAAGCTTTTTCTTTTACTTACAGTAGCTTTTCCTGTTGATACAGTGAATGAAATTTGGCCTCCAAATAAAATTTGCATTCAAAGTTAAAAACTTCAGTAAGAAATATGTTTCCACATTTCATCCTTATATTTCTTTCCTACAACCTCTCATTTCAACCCTTCAAGTTTTAATATCCAAGCTTGATCCAAAACTTAACAAACTAAGAAATGCTACATTACAGGTTATAGTCACAGTGAATGACAATACAATTTCCTTCTTTGTGTGACAGATCTGGACAAATGATTCCAATACTTTTACTATTTGATTTGATTCCTTTAGTTAACAGGGGGAAAAAAAAAGAAACAAAAATGTACAGTCTGAGGAGACATATGGATAAGATTTCTAAGCCACATTTTTGTGCTGCTACTTTGTTCAAGGAGAGGAGAAGAAAGTAAGCTGTCTCAAACCAATTTACGTGAGCAAAGAATTAATGAAAATGTTAGTAAATTATATAATGGCTTCAGGCCTGAAAAATGCAAAAACACTCTTGTTTCATAATTGTTCTTTTGAAGCCAGATTTGTGTAACATTCACATTTTATTCAACGTCACATCAAGTGGAATTCTTGTATTTGACTTCTGAAGATAGTAAGGGTAACATTGGAATAGTCTTGATTTTTACTTTTTGCTTTCCATTATAGCAAAGTCATAAGGACAATGACACATACCATGTAAAAATTTTACCCTTAAGAAAACATTTTTGAAAAAACATTTCTGTGGAAGACAGCAAATGTTACCAATTTAAAACTAAGTGTCAAATATAAAGTAAGGAGGAAAGAAAGCCTTAGTATTAAAACCGGTTTACTTTCTTGACATAAACCTGTTTTTTACAATATATGTAGTTGAAAGAGATTTTTTTTATCAGGTTTTTTTTTTAGGACAGAAAAAAAATAAATTTCAGCTATGTAAAAGATCCTATCTTGACACCGATAGTTAATTCTTTATTACTTATGTAGAAAGTAAACATATTAACAACCATTCAACAGCTAGTACATCACTGTACTAATATGATTCCACCATTTGTGATTCCTGGGACAAGGATACAGTGTTCTCAGAGCTCAGGTACCTGTCACCCTCACACATCCTTGAAAGAATTTAGATTGTTCTGTTTTAGCTGGCAGAAAACATTGGCTGAAGTGGTGGTCTTGCTTTTTCCTTGCATTCTCTGAAGTTCCATGAAAATCAAAGCAATGAGGATGGATCAACACAATATATTCACAGTCACAATTATTTTTTGTCTTTGTTTCACAAAAATATATTGACAAGTAAATTTTAATTTATGCTGTGCTGCCACATTATGCTATAAAACCAGTTAAATCAAATTCCAGAGAAATTAGGGAGAACACAGACATCAGAAGGAAAAGTTTGAAAAGGTACCAGGAAGTCAACCTGATTAAAAGGTTTCCCACATTGCCCCTGTCAACATACAATTTAATAGTCTCAGTTTTACAAACATCTACTTTCTAGTTTTCCAGTATAGATAGCTCAGCACTTAGACTACTAGGAAAAAAAAAGTTTGAAGTAGATCTTGCAAAAACATAGAACACTCTGCAAACTTAAATAACTCTACAAGATGAGAAAGACAAAAATAAAAGAAAATAGAGCAGAAGGCAAAAGGAAGAGTTGAGATAAGCCAACAATTCAGGGAAGTCAGAAGCAACTGTGTTTGTTTAGCATTGTGACTGTTGAAGCAGGTTCCCTTCCCCTCCCCTCCCTTCCCCTCCCCTCCCTTCCCCTCCCTTCCCTCCCCTCCCCCCTCTTCTCCGACCCTCTCCTCTCCAAACCTCTCCTCTCTGAACCTCTCCTTCTCTTTGTTTTCTTGAAACTCAAAATCAAGAATGAATAGAAAAGAGAGAGTACAGCTGTTGCAAAACTAGGGATATACACGACACAAAAAAATGTCATGTAATTTATGATGTATTCCATAATTAGAAACAGAACAGTTTGGGGGACAAACAATTCAGTTTCTAGGAGCAAGAGTGTTGAGTGAGAGGAATAAAATTGAGGACAGGTTATTTGAGAGACCTAGACCAGTATAAGCAAATGCAGCTGTTCACAAAAGGAACAGAGCAGTAGAGCAATGACAGCCAGCAATGCAGAACTACTAGAGAAGCTCAAGCTAAAATACCCAAGAAAAGAGACAGATCAGCTGAGAAAATGGTGTTGTACAGGTCACAGTTCATTGTATTCTGCAGAAAGCAACAGAAAAAGCAACGACATAGAGGGCATGGGAACCAGAATAATTTGATTTTACTAGGTAATATCGGAAAAGCGAAAAAAGAGAAAAAATTATAATGAAGGAATACGGAGAATTCCAGTAAAGATAAATATGTCATTTATATAATACCACATAAAAAAACCCCTTAATAGATATGAGTGACCATTGCTTGCTGGAGACAGTCCAGTACAAGGCGACAAAGGGAACTGGAACACATTTTGTATGAGAAAAGGCTGAGAGAGCTAGGGTTATTCAGCCCAGTGAAGAGAAGGCAAAGGGGCAGCTTATGAGTCTGTTGAAATATCTGATCAGAGGAAATGAAGAAGAGGGAGACAGACACTTCTCAGTAGTAGCCTCTGGCAGGACCAGACGCAATGGTTACACATTAAAACACATGGAATTCTATCTGACCACAAGAAAACTTTTTTTGTTGTTGTTGTTGGTTAGGGATTGGACTTGATGATCTCAGAGGTCCTTTCCAACCCAGCTGATTCTATGATTCTATGAAATAATGGAATGGGTTGTTGAGAGAGGCTGTGGTGTCCCTTTGAAACCTGTAAGGAAATATTCAAACCCTGATTGGACTAAGTCAAGTAACCGGCTCTAGATGATTAGACTAGATGATCACAGGAGGTGCCCTTCCAATCTAAATGATTCTGTGATTCTGTGAAGCAGTCACCCAGTTGTGTGATCAAATTGACTGCTGGACTGATTTCAACTAAATTGTGTCATCATCAGCAATGGGAGGTACTCAGACATCAGACCTGTAGGTCTGGCGAAGGAGGAAACGCTTCAGAACACTGACTGAGAAGAAACTATTAAGGAGGTGTTGAAATAAAACTAAGAAGCGATTTCATACAAATCAAATGTCTCCCGATAACAAAAGAACTCTGGCCAAGAGTGGAGGAAAGTGAACATCTCTCTCCTGCAGTGTATGCTATCTGTACCCATGCCGCTCATAGGGGTCACTTGTCTAACCTGCTGCAGCAGAGGGTTCTCTGTAGTCTCTCAGGCACCCCATGCCAGGACAATGGCAACTGATCTTTCATCCTGTAGCATGTTTAATTTGAAAATGTTAGTCTTTTACCTTCTAGTTTAATGTTTACTATAGGTTTTGGGGAACTAAGTATTGATCTGTGATATAGGAGGCCGGTAGAGATGTTTCATGCATACAAATTAGACATAAAGCTTGATTGTGTCACTCATATTCAGATACCCACTGCCATCTAAAACAGCTCAGTCATTTTCTATTTCTGAAAAGTGTTGGTATCCTATAGAACTTATATACTATATCACATTATTAAGGGCCTGTTTTAGTGCCTGGTTGAAATTACAGTAGTCTTATAACTGGACTAAGTAGGTAGATAAACATTTCCTTTTTTTTTTTTTTTTCTTTATAGAAAGGTAAAAGAAAACATCAGGTAAGACACTGTGCCAAGAATGAAGCATCTTTTGATGACATGGAACATGAGCTATAGTCTACCAACATGTGTTAACATCTTTTCTGCTGGAAAGCTTCTAGTTTGGTTTCTACAGAAGGTAAAGGTATTCATTCTTCATCATCTCAAGAAATTTATTATACCAGTTTCTGTAAAATGAATTCCCTGAAATACAGTGAGACAAAATTTTAATAAAAAACCTGACTGCATTGTGTGCCACAGTACAACATTCAGATAACTCTATCTACTGGCAGTTTGAGGACGAAGTTTCCTTCTGAGAACACATAAAACCGAATTCGGAAAAAAACCCTCAAAACTGTATACTCATGGATTTACCTCTAGAACTTGTTTGTACTACACAAGTCAGTTGTAGACAGTGACTACTGGTTCTTCTTTTTAAGTATTTAACTCTGGCACTCAGTTACACTGGACTTTGTCAACTGTGGTGTCATGTCTACATTTTACTTTTTCCCCAAAGTATGAGGCTTGACTTCACTCTGGGCCATCATACTCTAGATAGACATCAGACTTTTTAAGTATTAAATTCATGCCATCATTGTCAACACAAACCATTGTATTTCTTTGTCTACCATTCTTAGCACTGCCATAAATAGGACAGTGTTGAGTCAGCCACACATACTAACCAAACCATTACACCCTAGAGCAACATGTTCACCTGTGTGTGCTTACTGAATCACTCATGCTGTCTCTGGGTTCTTTGGAGGTAGCTCGAGATAACCTGAGCACTGTTCCAGGTATTTATCTGTCTTTTAGACCTCCGATTGACATGTTGCACACTAGTATTTGGAAAACTGGATATAATTTTCATGTCTTCCCACCATGTTTTTAGGAAAACATTGTAAAACAATATAATCTTCCATTTTATTTCAAAGCATCATTAACTTCTACTGATATTCTGGTTACAGATCATGCTCTGCTAAGTCCTGTGATCTGCTTTCAATTCCCTCCCAAATTTCCATTCAGTTGCCTTTCCAGATGGTGAACATTTTCCCCATAGGTTTTACTCCAGCTACCATCTAGGAAAACAGATTTAGTCTGTCCAATATTGCTAGCACAGTTGTTCTTGCATCTATCCTAAGTTGTCCTTGAAGCAAGCAGAGACTAGGGAAGAGTTGTCATTCTTGCAACCACCATAACTGAACACTGCAATGAAATCTCATGAAACCCTTTTTGTGGGGACCAATTTTATGTTTAGAAGCAGCCTTGAGGTAAAATCCCAGATACAGCAGCGTGTTTTTGACTATTCCTTGACAGACACTTGTTTACACTGGAGTTCTTAACCTTCATAAACATTTTGGGTGCCCTAGACATAAATATTCCTTCATTTGATGTTCTACAATGTGAATTAATATGCCTGGTATTAGGATATTCCCTCTGAGCCCTTCTTCATACTACAGCATCACCTACAGGTATATGAAATTTTGAGTTTTTCCTCTATGTTTTCCGGCAGGCAACTGGTACTGACCGGTTTCCTCAGTACAGAAGAATCTCTGCAGGATCTTTGGCTGTAGATGGCTCCCACAGCTTTCTGTGTGAGACATCAGGGACCTCTGCATCTACATAGCACTCAGAAATTGTTTACCTTTTAGCAGAAAGAACCGAAACTATCTGGCTCCAGTGGCTGAATTTGTAAATGTGGAGGTTTTAACTCTGGTGCACCCTGCACATTTAGAAATGCGGATGCTGTACTTTAAAGATTTTCTGGGTATGCACAAATCAGCTTTATATACATTACACATTACCTCCTGACATGTGAAATGAGCCTAATGTGTCCAGGAAATTTGACAGAACAGTGCAAGAGGGCATTAATTCATTATTGAAAGAACTATTCATTACTAGGTAGCAAATGCACTTCCTCAAACTTATAGCACATTTGTGCTGAGACTATGCCAAAGAATTACACTAATTAGACTGAAAGTTATTAAACATGTTCTTCATAATATTTAACATAATTTCCTACAACCGCATGCTGCACCTTTTCTTGCTCCAGACATAGAATTTATGTGCTGATTTCCTCTGTTCCTCATTCATTTAATTCAAGCAGTGCTGTTTGTATCAGGTATTGTTGCAAAGCCTGTAAAGAGATTTTGAAGCTTTTGTTTATTGCAGAGTCATTTCTCAGTAGTTTTTCTTTCACTCTCTGAAAGATTAAGTGATTCAGTGACCATATCCCTCATTTGTGATAAATGCAGCTTCTGTTAAAACAGAAGTTGATTTTCTTCATGTTAGCCTGTGAATATTTAAAGCATTGCCTTTGACCAGGAGTTAACAGTGAAGGTGACAAAGGGTGTGATCATGGTCTTTGGGGCAGTTGAAATAGCAGATTACAGAGCGTCACTACCAGCAGAATGTGATCTTGTGTTCTTTTATAACGTTAATGCCATTAGATGAAATAATGGCATGTACTTGTCTTGAGCTGTATGCTTGATTTTGGTCATTCCACCTCCAGGAAGATAGAGCAGAAATGGCTTAAAAGTGAAGATAATTTGAAGTTAAGAGATGAAAAATTATTTAAAGTTTTGATATGGAAAAATATTTGAAAATATTAGAGCTATATTTTTTACAGAAACAATTAATAAGGAGTATGTTAAGAGGTTATTTATGAAATAATGAACTGTATGAAAAAAGAACAGAATTCTCTTTGTCTTCCTGTATATTACAAAACTAGAGGACGTGTGCTGGAACTAGAAGAAATTTAAAATGTAAAATAAGTGTATATTTAAACAACATATAATTAAGATGTAGAACTCACTTAAATATTTTTAGAACCTACTGTTTCAGTAAAAAAACCCATATGTGGGATAAAGTAAATTTTCATATCAAAAAGGCTGTCTGAACTCTGGTTCATATTTGTTCAAGAATAAAACTTGTCTAAGTATTTAAGTATTCATGCATTATTGAAAGGTGTGAAAGGTTCCATCCTGACTGTAGTGTGGTCAGGCTTGGACTTTTATACCTAGTAAATACTATTACGAGACAAAAAATAGTTACATATAAAATGGGAACCTGGTACATTTTCAGTGAGAGAACATGACAAGGATATTATTTGGGACTGGGAACTAGATTTGCTGACGCAAAGATTCTCTTCCAGCCTTTTATGTCCATATTTCATTTTAAGAAGTGCATTAAGGTGAATTAAATGAGTAATCTTTATATTTTTCTAATGTAATTTTTAGCATCAAATGGTATCTCAAGAGATCATATAGCACATTCAAGGCAGGTTTAAATGTATCTATGTAATTTTTGCCTGTCTAGTACTAGTACACCAAAAAACGATCATAATTCCACACTGTCAAGTCACTGTAAAAAAGTAGATGTTGTACTCAAAACTAGGAGGGACTAGCAAGGCCTTTTTTAAGAATGCTGTCCAGTTTGGTCTGCATTTATGAATGCATTTATGAATAAATCCTTTCCAGAGACACTGGTAGAAGGCAAGGGAAGTGATCAGTACACTAGAAAACACAACATATACGGAAAAATAGTTGAGTGAATTGCTGGTATTTAGTCTGAAAATCAGAAATACGTCAGAGTCTATAGTAGATATTTTTAAATAGTGAACAGGTTGTTTGAAAAAGAAGAGAATATTAGAATTCCAATTCAAATTATTTATTTTTTTATTTATGTAGTTTATATATGTGTGTGTTTTATAATGTTCATTGTCAGACAAGTCAGAAATCCTCCACCTTACTAGTCTATGAAAATCACTGAGATTTCAAAGCAAAACAGTGTAATATCATATTTGTTAATCGAATTGTCTTTATATGTGGTTAAATAATAATGTTATAAACCACAGACAAACCAGTCAAGATAGGCAGACTAATTACTTTCCATGGATAAATAAGTATTTGAATTGGATAGCACACAATGAAAATAATATATAAAAACTTTTTAAAAATAATAGTCAAAACAAATTGAATTTCCAAACCTGTGTTTTTTAAACTGATGAAGTATGCTGATGTTAAAACATATTTCTGTATTGTGTTTCATATTCTGGGAATAAAAATTATTCCACTGAAATCAAAATGTCTCCTCCTAAATCAAGCTGAGAAACCTTTTGCATTTCCACTGGTGTATGTTAGAATGCTGGTTATCACTGTTTAATTATAAAATACCTTTGCAATTCTCTAACAATGATCGCAGTACCAAATGTGTCATGTTGACAGAGTTTAAACAGAACTGCCTCTTAACTAGTTTTTTCTGGACATTATCCTTAAAAACTGTTAGTTCCAATTCTGACATGATTGTACACTCGTGAATATGGCAGCAAATATTGTCTAAAGAAATTTAAAAAATGTAAAGTTAACATGTGAAATCACTATTTTCTCCACAAAAGACAATTCTATAACAGTTCTGCAAAATATACTAACAGCTACTTAATCCCAGCCTTTAATGTGAAGAGAAGGTAAACTACTTTGGATCTGAAGATAGCAATTCAATACCTTCTGTGAGCTTATTTTCTACCTGTAATGCTAATGAGGTAAAAATAGTTAAATTCATAACTTGCTCAACAGACTGGTTTGCAAAGGCCTCACTCCACAGTTCTAAAAGCTAGGTGTTTTGTTTAAGGTAGAAATGATCCACAGATTACAATGGTCTATGATCCACAGACTACAGTGAAGGGAAGCACCAGTGGAAACTTCTGTATGAACCCCTCTTTAATTAGACAATCAGTTACTAGTTTGTAGCTACTTCTTATCCCATAGAACATATTAGTAACTGGACAGTTAACTTTAGAAGATTACAGTCAGTGAAAGGAAAGATGAATCTTCCACTGCATGTACTAACCCTGAAAATAAAATTTCACAATTATCTTTCTTAGCTTTCCTATCTAAGCTCAATCATTAACTTTCACCACTCTGAACTGACTCTATTACTTCAAGCTATTTCTGTTACATCATTTTGCTTTTTATGCTCATTCTATATTTTTTGCTTAAAGAAATTAAAAGTATATTCACACAAAACTTGTAGAAGATAAATTCGTTTGAATTCAAATTAACAAATGCTCTCTAAATTCAGAAATTCACATTGCTGTTGGCTAAGGAAATATTCTTGGATGTCTGTTTAAGCTACCATGTGTTGACAAATTTCGTCAGCTGAGCCAGAATATCTGAGGAACACACATTCTCAGTGCCCTTGGCAAATATAGAACTATGTGGCCTAGCTCACAACCTACATCAAGCAAGTAGAAAGAGATTAAATGTCCATGTGTATCTGGGGATAAACTGAGTGCATATCCTGGAATATTAAACCACCAGCCTCGTTACAAGCTACTATGTAGCTACTATGTCCCAGGTAAGGGACGGGGCAGGGCACTGATGCTCATAGGTCTATTGGCGACCTGTTCTGAAGACAGAACTTAGCCAAACTTTAATTTTCATTTTTTGTCTCTCAGGCTTCCCACCACACATCATGCCTTCCCAAAGAAAAACTCTTTTAGGGCTTCCCAACTGAGAAGGAAGTCTGATGGTTTTGTCACCCATACCACCATACTGTCCTCAGAATGCAGTTCATGAATCTATGGCTCATTCCTGAACATGACCAGTTGATGGCAACCTCATTACCTTCAGTGAAAACTGAAAAGTTCAAATCTTTGACCCTCATTTTCCTACAACAACAAGACATAACAAGGACAATAGATAATAAATTATGTTGGAACCAAAGGAAGACAAAAAGAAGAAAAATTATATGTTGTGTGGGCATAAGGAGGCATGGAAAATTATAGTGATGGGAGCTGTATGACTGAGGTTATAGCAAATAAACTCTCTCTGCCCTGCTTTTTTTCTCAAGTTGGAACAACTATTGTCTTCTAACTTACTCTGCAGCTAAAGGTACATGAATTATTTTTACCTACCTGCAGTGCTCGGCTTCTATGATCTGTTTGCACATTTTCTTTTCTAAATGTCACTTTAATACCTTCTACTTCTCTATAGCTGGTGATTGACTTAGCCTTAAAATGTTTTGTGATAGTAATAAGAGAATGATGCATAAAATGAAACTGTTTTGCACCACACCATGGAATTATAATTTAGATCAAAAGCAGATGACTGGGTTTTATTTTCAAATTGATTTATCTGTTGTAAACAAGATGCATATGCTGGAGAATGAATTAATTTGGGACAGTAATAAAAGAAGTATGTATTGTTCCAAGAAAATTCACGTGTATGCCAGTAGAAGCAGAAGCCTAAGTCCTTTCTATATACTAGTAAGAGAATCCACATGCTTTGAGACCTGTGTTGAGAAGCCCTACTGAGTTGAGAAAACCAAAGAAAAACAGGAAAGCAAATTTTAGATTTTTGAATTTGAATCCAAATTGCTACACAAAACTGATAAAAATACAATATAGTTCAGGAATTTATAGTCTACTGAAACGCTCCTGAAAGTTTCATATATTCTAGTAGGGACTGGTTTGCTTAAAAAACCCTCCACGTTTAAGCCCTGTCTAACTCCTACTGTAAGTGCTTATCAAGTCATGATTTTTTTAGTCCCTTAAACATACAGTTATCTATTGATAAAGCTGAGGATATCTGAAGTTATGAGGAATTCAGTCTAAGGAAACAAAAGGATAAGTTAGAAGAAGGAAAAATCATCATTATGCTGCCCATGTTGATGGATAGCTCTAGCTCTAGGTGTCTCAGACCTTAAAATGTGAGGAAGTGTTCAAGATCTCTTGGCTGCTCAGAAGCCCATGTGCATGCAACACTTCAGGAAGCAAGCTGTGAATTTCAACATAAGTCAAGTGTTTATTTTTCTTTTGATCAGATTCATCTCTAGTTGTAAAGTTGCCTTATGTGATCTGAGTTTGGTAGTGCTTTAAGATTGCTGACATAAACCACTGATCACATTTCTTTTCCACATTAAACAGTATGCACTTTCTGTGTGATCCATGCAACATTATTGCATGCTGTCTTGCATTGCTGTACATAGTCCACTTTCTGGTCAGTCATTGTCAACAGCTCCTGTGCTGTTCTCCACACATATGTCTGTGTGAAGGATTGGGTTTGGGAGCTCAGACAACAAATTCTGTTCATCTAACAGAATGACAGAACTAACACCAGATAACACCAGATCTAACACCAGATAACAAAGACAATGCTCCTGTTTGTGTTTAAGGCATTCCCCTAGGAAATGAGTTGCCAAAATTCAATACTGCTTTGTTGTGTAAACTCTTGAAGAAGGTAAAGCAAAATTAGTAAGAATGACTGAAAAAGAGTGAAGCCCTGAAACTGCCCTGGGAATAGCAATCTTCTGAGTGTAGGAGGTCTTGGGACAAACCTCCGCTGTGAATCAGACAGACAGAAATTATTATTATTATTAGTGAATATACATCATTTTAAAACTTATTTTTTCAGTGAGACTAATTTCCTTTCAGTGCACATAATCTTTTTCTGAAAGTGTAAAAACATAATTGTATTGAGCTTATGAGGCAAACCAGGGGTGATGGGAGGAAGCTACAGGGGTGGTTTCTACAAGAAGCTGCTGGAAGTCTGACAGAGGCAATGCCAGCCAGTTCCAAAATAGACCTACTGCTAGTCAAGGCTGAGCCCATCAGCCACGGTGGTGGCATCTCTCAGATAACGTATTTAAGAAAGGGAAAAAAATCCTGGGCAATGGCAGCCAGAGGACAGAATTAAGACTGTGTGAGAGAAACAGCTCTGCACATACTAAGGCCAGTGAGGAAGAAGAAGGAGGAGGTGCTCCAGGTACCAGAGCAGATTCCCTTGCAGCCCATGGTGCAGACTATGGTGAAAGAGGCTTTCCCACTGCAGCCCATGGAGGTCCACGATGGAGCGGAGATCCACCAGCAACCTTTGGAAGACCCCATGCTGGAGCAAGAGGATGCCTGAAGGAGTCTGTGATTCTTTGAGAAAACTGCTCTGGAGCAGGTTCCTTGTAGGGCCCATAGAGAGAGGGGCCCATACTGGAGCAGTCTGTTCTTGAAGGACTGCACCTTGTGGAAGGAACTCACACTGCAGCAGTTCATGAACAAATTCAGACTGTGGGAAGGACCCACGTTGGAGAAGTTCATGGAGGACTGTCTCCCATGGGAGGGATCCCATACTAGAGCAGGGAAAGAGCGTGAGGAGTCCTTCCCCTGAGGAGAAAGGAGTGGCAGAGACAACATATGGTGAACTGTCTGCAGTTCCCATTCCCTGTCTCCCTGTGCTGCTGAAAGGGAGGAGGTAGAAAAAATGGTAAGTGAAGTTGAGGCCAGGAAGAAGGGAGGTGTGGATGTAAGGTGTTTTAAGATTTACTTTTATTTCTCATTACCCTACTCTGATTTGATTGGTAATAAATTATATTAATTTCCCCAGGTCAAGTCTGTTTTGCCCATAACAGTTATCTGAGTGATCTCTCCCTGTCCTTATCTGGATCCTAAAGCCTTTTTTCATATTTTTTCTCCCCTGTCCAGCTGAGAAGGACAGCAATAGGATATCTTTGGTAGGCACCTGGCGTCCAACCAGGGTCAACCCACCACAATAATGTTGCAGTATTTCATGTGCCTCCTTCATTTGTATTTATGGAAACTATTTGCTGAATTTAACCTCAGTACACAGGTAATTTCACACTTAAGATAACTATAGATGTTCTGACTAGGGTACAGAGTATAGTGCTCCCAAGGAATGGATAATGTGGCTGAAATATACCAAATTTCACCCTCTGGGGTGTGAGTAATAATGTTTGGAGTCATAAAAAGCTAGCTACAGCTCAGAGCTATCTCTGATATGAATCTGATCAAGGAGCAGTTAGAAAACCCTGCTGTCAATTGAGTAATTCTGCAGTGGAAGATGGAAACACTCTAAAACAGACAGAAAAAAAAAGAGCATCATTAATCATAACAATCAGTAAATCTGATAAATATTTTGAAAAAATTTTCATTAACACTAGTATCTGTGCCAACAGAAAATAGTTCCATGTTATGCAAATTAACCTATGTTCTTCTACTCATCATCATATTTTTATATTCACTGTTTCTAAAATATTTTTTATATAATAGTCTGATCATTGAGGTAATTAATTTTGGCTACATCTATGCATTTGAAACTATTAGAAAACACTTGAAGCTGGTTGACTAACAGATTTCAGATGACATTATGACTATTATTAGTAATTAAAATTATTTTTTTCAGTGTACTGCCTGAAGAAACAACCTCTCATAGCAGAAGACGGCAAAAATCTTTAATACCAGTTGTAAAACTGAATAGGATTTGAACATTAAAATGATTCTCAAAAGAAGCTAAAAGATGTCTCTGCTTTATACACTGGAAACAAGGATGACAGTGTGACACAGCAGGCCAAATCACCTTAGAAATCAACCAAGCCTTTTTTTTTTTGCATCCGACATTTGTCATTGAACATAATATTATCCTGCTACAGTCTCTATGTCTCAAGTAATAAAAGATGAAAACTGCTATTCTGTTTTCCAAGTAGTTTCCCATTTTCCTGCTGATACCAGAAACATAAATACCACAATCCTTCTTTGTCCAGAACATGACAGATTTGACCTGCAGTGATAAAGTTCATATTGCTGAAATTCAATCTGCTTGTGTTTTACAGATATTAACAGATTGGAAGTTTGGAAGATTTATTTAAACCCGTGTAAGTGCAATCCTTCCCTTTCATTTGAACCACTGTATGATTAATGTTTGACACAAGACAAATACACTTTCAGAAAAATAAACTTATTTTGTAGAATTTAAAGTAACAGTTGCTTTCCTAATGGAATACAATTATAATTTCATGGGCTTAGAATCTCCTAATTATGATTTCATGTGCTTAAATATATTCTTCAGGTGAAACTTATGAAAAGCGCAGGAAAACCTAATAGCTGATACAATTGAATGAAACTAATAAAAACAATAAAACCCCTAAAATACCCTACAAAAAAACCAACAAAAAAACCTCACCAACATCATCCAAAACATGAAAAAAAAATCCCATCCATAAAACCACCAAAAACCAGAGAAAGGATGAAAGAACTGAAAATATTGGAATAACACCAAAGAAGTTAACACTCAGTTATACCAGCCTGAGACTGAAGGAAAAGTAATTCAGGAAAAAAAAATCTTTAAAATAATAGATCAAAGAGAAAGGATAAACATACAGAAGGAGATAGGCTTGCATATGAACACACTAAAGAAATCTAAGCCAGTGGAGGACATATAAAATATACAATATAAATTGAGAATTGCATGTAAGCATTATATACCATAGATGTCTGAGATACAGCACACTACAGAATTTATATCCTAACCACCCCACCCCTTAGTGGAATCCATGGGCAAAAACTGAGTTAATCAGGACCTTTACACACCCATTGCACCTAGACTCATGAACAAACATAAAGCCACACATATACAGGACTTCACTTTCTGTCTTTCTACATATACACAGTATCTGTTTGGGTTCCACGTTGTGATGGAAATCCCTCAATATAGAGTACAAATAATATTGAAAACAGGGTGGCCAAAGGAACAGAAAGTTTTCTTCTGGACGGAGAGATGGCAGTGCTCTCTAAGATTTCAGCATGTTTTGAGGATTTCCAGACGTTCTTCTGTCTCAGATCTGAATTCATATCACTGACCTTTCTACTGGAGTGTGGTTCGTGCTGTTCTCTTTTGCAAAACCGCATTATCAGCTCTGGGTGAGATGGCATGGTAAACAGGATAAAGGATTAGACTGTTACATTCTTAATTAGAATTTTGGCAGTTGTTCAAAACTGAATGAAATTGCAAAAGATACACAAAAATTGGAGCTGTGGAGATCAAAGTAATCAAATATGGAAAAATGAACTTTTCATAAACTGTATGTGTTGATCTAGTCCTGGATTTCTTATTATTTGAAATGCCAGGCAATGTCAAAGACAATAGAATCCAGGTATCATTAACCTGTTTTAAGGTAACTATTTTGATACAACAACAATAAAATCCCCCAACAATAATTAGAATAACAGAAAAATAAAAATAAGATCAAAACAAAACCTAAAAGATAAACTGCTTGGCCTTAATTCACACACAAAACAGATTTTTGTTTGGTGTGGCTTGGTTTGGTTTTCTTATGTAGTAACTGAGATCTCAAAATTCTCTTGAAAGCTTTATTCAGTTTCATTTGTTCAGTTTCATTTGTGGGGTCACTGCATGTCAGCCTATCTTAAAGCCAACAAGCTCACAGCTCCCAAATTCATCTCAAAGGAGTTGAGGGGAAACATGAGAGTGTGCAAGCCCTGGTTCACCTTGTATATTAGCTTAACTGAGAAACCCATTCATAGAGACTAGACAAAAAAATCCCAGCATTCCTCAACAGTAATTTGGATTACATTTGAAAATTGAAGAGATTCTCTGCCATAATCAAAAAGATCTTGTCGGGTTCATGAAGTATGTGTGAGAAAAGAATTGTTGTTTCATAACACATTTAGTGTTGGGTTTTTTCATGCATTTCTGTGTTGAGTCAGTAGGACACTCTCTTTGGTTCAGTGTTGCTGAAAAAAAGAGGTTTTAATTTCTCCATGTTTCTGTGCCTTGAGACATCACAGAATCACAGAATTAATGAGGTTGGAAAAGACCTCTGAATTCATTGAGTCCAACCTATGACTGAACACCACCACGTCAACTACACCATGGCACCAAGTGCCATGTCCAGTCTTTCCTAAAACAACTCCAGGGACAGTGAATCCATCACTTCCCTGAGCAGCCAATTCCAATGTTTAACAACCATTTCTGTTAAGAAATTTCTCCGAATGTCCAACCTAAACCTCCCCTGGCACAACTTAAGACTATGTCCTCTCATCCTGTCACTGGTTGCCTGAGAGAATAGGCTGACCTCCACCTGGCTACAACCCCTTTTCAGATATTTTTAGAGAGTGATAAGGTCACCCTGAGTCTCCTCAAACACTGCGGATAGCAGAAAGAACACATGAAACATATGATGAGTAACTTGAGATGTCAGCTTTAGTAACTCTTCTGTGTTTACGAATCATTCAGTTTGAATTGTTCCTTCCATTTCTTCCAAGAACCTTTCCCTTCTGTGCAATGTAAGCATCATCTAACTCATGGTTCAATCTTACCATCTGAAAGGGAAGACGAAAAAGACATCTGTCCATCTCACAGTTTTATATTTGGTTTATATTTTATGTGCACAGAACTGGAGGAGAGATGTTATTTTTTATTTTGTGACTAACATCACTTCCTGTCTTGCATATATTCATCTGTCTGTGGTGATCCATGAATGGTGACATATTTCCTAACATAGATGTAGCTTATAATGACAAAAGGAATTTTTTGACTGTTGTAGTTATACTATTCCTGGAAAAGATTCTTGATAACTTAAGCCTTCCCTACAAGCCTGTTCCAGAAAAGGTGATTTTATAAATATCTTTTATTCATATATGTAAATATTCTTCTTTTAACTATATCTCAGTTTCTCTGTTAAAATTGTAACAACCTTGTTAGCATACCTTCACTAAACCAGGACTGTGTTGTTTTCCATTTGTGAAAAATCATGTCATTAAGAGGAAAAGAATAATCAAATAAATTGAAAAGTACTATGGAAAATGAAGTACTCAACTTTATATATAGGCTAATACTATTGCCAACTAGCTGTTGGCAAACATCATTTCATTGCTCTCATGTTGGGGATGCAGTGAAATGCAATCAGACATGACTGGATAGAAATTTGTAAATGCCTATGTTTAATGGTTATCAAATTCGAACAGAAGGTTTTCTATAAAACTATGCAAGTGTCACACCCTGAAGCTAAGGATTACAGATAAGTTGCTGTCTGTGAGACTATATTTGATACATTAAAGAGTATAAATATGAATCCAAGAAAAATATCATAGGAAATTCCAAGCTTTGGGATTAACCATGCATTTGATAAATGCATGCTATTTGAATTCCAAATTATATCTTCATAACAGACCACATGCTCTATGCATTAGCTTATGCACTATATAGTTGATCAATAGATTTATTTCAGATGCTGGTTTAGTTTATAATTATAGAATTATGTACAAAAACTATGTGTCTTATAATTTGAAATTCAAATTTATAGATTTGCTTACCTTTTATGAAAATATGACAAAGCTGCACTCTGGAGGAGGAAGATATTCAATGTATGAAACAGTGGGATTTTTAAAATAGAAGATTGTTGGGGCATTTTTGTCTTTTTTTTCTTTTTTAAATTTGTATTTGTGTTTGCATTTGTAGATCCCACTGAGGGTAACAAGTCAGATAGACAGATTTGCTCTAATGAACATTTGTAATAAATTCCTTATGTGAACTTTTTAAGGTAACAGTGAAAACTGGCATATTACAAGTCCACTCTTGCACAACTCTTGGAGAAGCCACGGTCTTAGGGTATCTGGCACTTTTTTTTCTGTTTGTTTGTAAGCTTAATTTCAAATGGAGTTCCAGCTCTGAATTCCTCTATTTCACAACAGTACAAGAGGATTAAAAATGACAAAGCAGGGCTTAGCAGGTTTGCAGAGCCAAAGGTATTGAAACCTCAGTGTTAATTTAAAATGAAAGGTGGCGTCAAAGGTGACGAATTTGTGCATGTCACTACTTAGCAGTATATCATTTGCATTTTTTCACACTCACCAGTCATATGAAACTCCTTTTCAGAACTACTGCAACACATTTTGCTATTTCTGCCGTTACCATCTCTCTGAAGAAATAAAACCCCTAAGTCAGCCCATGACTATCCAACCATTCCACATAGAATGTTTTAAAGACTCATAAGTCATCACTTATTTGAAAGGGAAGTCTCCATGATAAAATAGATCTGCTGCTTCTTCGGCATTCAGCATAACACAGTTTCAATGTGCATTTGAGTTTGTGACTTCAGAAGCATTAAAGGTCAAAGTCTTTATTGTTCCTTAACGTAAATATTCTGTCTTTCTTTGGCCCCATCTCCACTGTCCTTTATATCATATTCCCAATTCTTGCCATTCTAACAAACACTCATGGGATCAATCAAGGTCAGCATATTGGAAGAAAGTATTTTTATAGGGTTAATTTTCAGATATGTGTGAAAGACTGAAATGTTAAAGGTTAATGACGCAAACAACTGGGCAAAAGCAGCAGGGTGCTCTGCTGAGACCAGGTTTGCTCCTCCCCAAACAAAGAGGAAGCAGGGAACTTTTGGGTGTGCAGTGGCAGAAACCTCTGATCACATAAGAACATCAGAGGATGATCAGGACCAGGTTGAGCCCTGTGATTGACTGTGTTGCTGATAACCCATGTCTGATGTCATAAGGAAAAGCCCGTAAGAAGCAGATCCTGGGAGGTGGGATAATGCTTTTTGTCATGGCATGCTGATATTCAATATGGTTTCACTCTAATCAGACCCAAAGTTTCTATTAAGAACCTTAGTTACCCTACCTCAAGGGTGGGTTGTAACAATGTGCCAAAGAGCTTCTTGTGTTCGCCGTGCCTGAGATCATTACCTCACATCAGAAAAGCCACCCATGCTGTCACACTCTGTAGTTCTTCAGAAAAAGTACTTCATGGAAAGGAGTAAAATATGGATCTAGACAACTTCAGTGTAACATACGACTCATTAGCAAATTCTTAAAATACTCATCAGTAAAGTTAAATGCAACCTTTATACCAATTCTAGAGTTATACCATTGCTATCTTTATATCATTACAAGCATAGCTTCATATCATAATTTGTGGCAACATAAATTGAAAGGATTTTTTAATCTTTTCCTAAATTAACTGCTGTAATGACTCAATAATTCCTACATAGCCACGTTTCTATTGCCAGCTCTGAGAAAGTAAACTCCGCCTGTGCAATGACTTTGCAAGTTTTTTTCTCTTCTCTTTGCTAGCCCCTGTTCCCCTAAAGACATGAAATGATATATATCATTTTAGTTGGAAGTGAAAACACCAGAAAAAAAACCCATGCGAAAACATTTCAAGAATTTCAAACCTGTATCATAATTTGGACCAGATTTGTTACTGTTTTCAGATTCAGGACTGAAAGGCCCACCATCACATGTAACCTAGATCAAATTAAAATTGTAATCCAGATATTTGAGTTAGATGTGTCAGTTCAGGCTTCTTCCTCCCTGGCAGGCTGTGGAGACACAGGCTGCTGGAATGGACATAGTTTATCATGAAGCCAAGTAAATACCCACCTCCATGCAAAACAGCTCTGCCACTGCTAGCTCAGGCTGCATCCATTGCCAGCTTGGCAACATTACTGTAGAAGTCCTAGTGCTACAGCCAAAACCTTCTCACCCAGAAGTTGTTATTTGAAAATCAGGATCCTCCATCTATTAAAAATTGTCTCCTCAACAGTTCCAACATGCTTTCATAAATGTAGGAATAATAAAAATTTAATATTACAATTAAAATACATATAAATTCCAAGTGAAACACATAAAACTCAGTTTGAGGTACCATTCAATGCATACCACAGCTGGTGATAGCAATCATTTCTTGTTCTCCACAGTATAGGAAGCAGAAATGGTATTGAATTATAGACTTTTAAGACTCAGCAGGAACTGGTTATCATACATCAGTAAGATTCCAAAAAGATTTTGTCTGAAAATAGCCTCTTTTAGATGTGCCCTAACATTCAATACAACTAAGCAACCCAGTATCAGAATGGTTTAGGTTGGAATGGACCTTGAAGATCATCTAGTTCCAACCCCATTGCCGTGCCATGGACACTTTTCACTAGACCAGGCTGCTCAGAGCTCCATCCAGCCTGGCCTTGAACTGCTCCAGGGATGGGGCATCCACAACATCTCCGGGCAACATGTTCCAGTGCCTCACTACTGTCACAGCCAAAAGTTTCCTCCTAATATCTAATTAAACCTACTCTCTTTCAGTTTGAACCCATGCCTCCTTGTCTTGTCACTACATGCTCTTGTAAACAGTC
The DNA here is from genome assembly GCF_025592945.1 of Manacus candei. Classification (NCBI taxonomy): domain Eukaryota; kingdom Metazoa; phylum Chordata; class Aves; order Passeriformes; family Pipridae; genus Manacus; species Manacus candei. Next base: position 38,702 of record NW_026138133.1, read on the forward strand.
CCTGTCTTTCTTGAAGGCTGCAATTAGGTCACCCTGAAGCCTTCTCTTTTCCAGGCTGAACAAACCCAATTCTCTCAGCCTTTCCTCATACAGAAGTGCTCCATTCCTCTAATCATCTTGATGGCCTCCTCTGGACTCATTCCAACAGGTCCATGTCTTTTTTGTGCTGGAAACCCCAGAGCTGGATGCAGTACTCCAGGTGGGGTCTCATCAGAGTGCAGTAGAGGGGAGAATCACTTCCTGTGATCATCTGGCCACGCTGCTTTTGATGTAGCCCTGGATATGGTTCATGTTCTGGGCTGCAGGTGCACACTACCAGCTTAGTTCCAGCCGGCACCCACGTCCTTCTCAGCGGGGCTGCTCTCAATCAGTTCATTCCCAGCCTGTATTGATACCAGGATTTACCCTGACCCAGGTGCAGCAACTTGTACTTGGTCTTATTTACCCTCACGAGTTTCCCGTTAGCCCACTTCTCGAACTTGTCCGGATCCCTTCAGAGGGCATCCTCTCCTTCGGGTGTGTATGCAATATAGAGACTCTACAAAATATTTGCAATAAAAAGCTGAGACTAGGAAGCACTTCTATGTACATAAGAGGGTGATTAAAGCCTGTAGCAGCAGAAAAGCAGCCCAACGAAAATGGAAAGAAAACAAGAGACTAGCCAAACAAGAAGTAGGGGACTGGAGGATTTGTTGGGCAAGGAGACAGGATGTCTACATGGGTGGGGGAAACACTGGAGAGATTGAGACAGTGGAAAGAGATCTCTCAGTATTCAACTTCTGAGGATTAATCAAAAATTGTAAAAAGTTGGATGGAAGCTTCATGGATTTGTCTCAAGGTCCCTTTTATTTGAAACTGAACTAATTTCTTAGCTTCCAGTTCCCCCAAGTTAATGTGCCAAGTTTCTGTCCCTGGAGAGAATCTATTTTCCATCTAAAGCAATATATGGTGTTTGGCTACAAGAATTGCTTTAGGGAATCTGGCTTTCCACAACTTAGAGACCTTCCAAAATGCTGGGATATATCCCAAAACATAGTTCTAGGAAGTATTATCATATTCATCTACTTACCATTATCATATTTATATTTTACCTTATTTCAGCCAAGAGAGTTGAAGTCTGGTACAGTCCCAAAACATCCTGGTAATCCACAACTCCAACATGTCTGCTTTGGCAGAGTGTGTGTGGGACAAGTGCTTGGGCCAGCCCTAATCATAATCAATAATAAAGTTTTTTATGTCTTTCTATATGTTTTTCCACAGGCTAGTCTTCAATATTGTACACAGGCCTTAGTCTGAGGACTGGCACCAAGCTGCTTGCAGCTGACTGCTTGAACACTTAATACACTCTTTTCACATCAAAAGCAATATGACTTATTGGTATTCTCTGTCCTAAATTAAAACAAAACTGAATGTAACAAAAAGGAAAAAAAAAAACAAAACAAAACAAAACAACAAAACCAAATGCTTAAGGATATGTTTTTTCTTCAGGTTCAACGGGTTATCTAATGAATATATCTGTACAGTCTATACACATTGATGGGTGTTAATATTACAGTGGTTGAAATGGAGCCTCTGAAATTAACCAAATGACACAATCTATCTTATCTCGATTTTCCAGTACATTTACCCCAATCCTTACAGTTAACTTCCAAGAAGCGAATATATGTTGATGCCAAAATGGTGTTTGTTCTCTCCTAACCCATATTGCAGGAGACATCCTGCAGTTTAAGTTGCAGTAGGCTAACCCCACTCTCTGAATGAGGGACAAAACCTCATTGTTGCAGTGATAGCTCAGCAGTTCTGCATTATGGCTTTCCAGAAAGAAAAAAAAAGAAGGGTTGTCTGAAAGAGCTGTGAGATAGGCACACAAAAGTTTTCAGATCAGACAAATGCTGCAAATGTTAACAAATTATATTTATTCTTTCATCTGCCTGCAAAAGAAATATTTAAAAACCAATTTAATTTTCCCACAGTCATATAGATGAACAATAAACAGGAGACCTCTTAGGACATACAGAAGGCACGTTCATTTTGATAACATTAATTTTGTCCTAAAGGCTGATGGCAAGGTCCCTCCATCTGCCAAGATCTCTGAGATGTGCTCTAAATTAATTTTGACCAGATTTTCCATCTCACTGAAGATAAGCATTAAAGGAATGTCATTAAGACTCAAAAATCAATTATACAAAAGGTAGAAAATGCCAAACTCTTACACTGCATATCCAGAAGTGACTGGAATAGAGAACAACCTTAATTCAGTCCATTGTGCAATCCTAAATTTCTACCTGCCTTAATCAGAACAGTAAAAGATTTGTATCTTTTAAGACACAGAAAACTGAGCACAGTATCTGAAACAAAGATTTATTATTCATATCTCAATTTCTAAGAAGTAAAAGAGTTTTTGCTTACCATAGACTGTAACATCAGGTTTGCTAAAGAGGGTTTCAAATATCAATCTTTTCAGCTTTGCTCCTAGTTTTTGCTACATAACACCTCAAAATCCTTTCCTGTTTTGTTTTCACTGACATATTTTTGCTTTAAATTGAGGAGTTACTGTATTAAACCTTATTTCTTTCTTGAGGACTGGTAAAAAAAAAAAAAACAACCTAAGAGAAAAAGTAATACTCTGTTCAGATTTCTCAACTGGTTACTAAATTAAATTTAAAACCTTGCTTATACCTGCTGTCATGTCCTCTGGGGAGAGTTCCAAGATTATTTAATTTATAAATATCTCCTCTCTTCACTTAGTAATTCTAATATGTCTAAGAATAAAAGAAGTTTAAATCTTAATTTAAGTTTTTTTTCTGATCAGAAGTGTTGCTGTTTAAATCAAGTAAATGATTAGAACATATAACAAGATACAAACTACCTCAGTTGGCTCCTCAGAAACTACAATACATGTATATACATACAGCTTTGACATATACATCAAGATTTTTGGTTAAGCAGTTAAATTCTCTGACCAAATAATCTTTTAATAGGCTTTCATTGGTTTATTCTTAGCTTTTCCTAATACTGCTCAGTTAGGTAGGAGCTATTCAGTATTTTTCTGTTTTTGGTAAATGAAGGTACAGAGATTAATCCAGAGGTATCCAAAAGTATGTAGCTATTCTGAGATTCTTAAAATTTGAGTCTTCAATAAAGTTATGTTGAATGTAAACTTAAAGATCAACACCCATTGATTTCCTTCAATGATTTTTCTCAGTTTTGGTACTCAGTGTTAAGTCTTAGTGTATTCTCATTTTCATGTGGAAAATCAGAAATAAACAATTAGCCAAAGACACTGGTGTATGAAATCGGTCTGGAAAATTTCTGATCTCTTTCAATGGACACTAGAAAAATCATAAAGCAGCTAATTACACTTCTAAATCTGTATATCTCAGCAAGATACCTACATTTAGTATGAACAAATCAGGCCTCAATGTTATTATCAAAAAGTTTGTATCCTTTATAAAGGAAAATAAGCCATGTGGAACCTCATACCTAGTGAGGATATTTTGATACCTGTTCTGTGCCTTCCAGTCCCTGGTGTGTTCATGTGAGAGAGCTGAACCAGAGGACCCTCTGAACTGAGTGGGGCCAGTGTTCTCTCTGCTCTTTAGAGAGGAGGTTAGGAATTCTAGCTCTTTGTGACTTTGACATCTTCTACTGCACAGGGATGAACTGGGTCCATCACATTTCACTCTTAATCTTCTGTAAATCTGATCCATGAGACTAAAAGTAAACAGTCAGCTACAGATTAACCATTGAAATATGTGTCATGGAGAGGAAAGATTAACTACATATGTTTAATAAGAAGTAACAGATATTTAGTGGACAGTGATTTGAAAAATCTGCAGTCCTTTGTCTGTATCAATTCTGGATCTATTCTCATGGAGAAGATAAAAGAAAAAATTCTAGTCACAATTTGTGTGACTGAGACATTCAGGTAAGGTCAGAATAATAGGGATCACATGTTGCACAGTTTGATAAGTAGAGCTCTTCTGAGGGAGGTGAGGAATGTGAGTTGAGCCTGACTCAAGCAGAGTAATCATTCAGATCTCATAATATTGGCCATTATCCAAAGCAGAAGGTTGTGATTCAGGGTTCTTTTGTCTGGCTTTTAGCACCCTGCTCATCCTGACACAGAATAAATCTAACTGTTGAAATCTCTGCATATTTCAAAAATTAGATTCTTTTTCCTTTAACTAAATGTATATTTTAATCTTCTTCCAGATTATTTTACAAAATATGGACTGAATACCAGAAACCTAACTCTAAATGTTGACTCAGTTAAAAAAGAATCTACTTCATAATATCACATCAATCAATATCAATGTTCATCACATTAGTAACTAACGATGTGGCAGTAGGGCAGCTCCAGCTAGAATATTTTGTTACATTCTGGAAGTAATTTATCAGAAAGATGGACATATTGGAGTGAGTCTGGAAGAGAGCAACCAAAGTCATTATAGAGAAAAAGGGAGTAGCCAGAAAAGCCTAAAATCTTAGCTAGCAGTTATCAAAATACTAACATTTAAATTTTCAAATATTTTGTCACATTTTTAGTACCACATAATTTTAACTGTGATCACTCTAGGACAGTGCAATAGCAGATGATACCAGTCTATACACACCTGGTGTGTATAAAAAAAAGGAATAAAGGAATGAAAATATATAGTTAAATATTAACTTTCCCAAATGCAAATACAATTTGTTTGTCTTGTTTGTTTTCCTATTACCAAAATAGTACACCATCTACCTGAATTCTCGACTTTCTCTCATGTCTTTACTCTCTATACCTAAGCGCTTCCACTGAAACTGAAATGTGAAATTAATTCCTTTTCATCATAGTAGTTGTTAATGCACATTTCCTGAGAGTTGTCTGGTGAAGTATAAATTTTGTCATAGAAAAGATAAGGCTGGAAGAAACTCAGAGTATTCTCTAGTCTGATCCCTTGTTTTAAGACAGGGGCAGCTTGTCAGGACCCGTTCTTAATGTTTACTACTGGTGGAGATCCCATGCTTTTCTCAGCCAACATATGCTAGCAATGAGATACCCAGAATATTATCCTTAATTTTAGGAACATTAATGTAATGTCTCAATTGACTCCTAATATGTTTTAAGTTTGATTTCACTCAGTTTCTATTATAAACATAGAAAACAGATATTTAAGATTTTATTTTAAGACATTTTTCCAAATTTGTATGCTCTTAAAATACACAAAAACCATTTAATACACTGTCTGGCCAGAAAGAATTAAGAGCAAATAACTAACTGATGTCTAATTTGATTCTTATTTAGTATGTCCTTCCTACCCAATCACTTTCAATCTTTAAAACTTTTAAATATATACTCTGTTTGATCATGCTTATGATGCCAAAGAAATACTGGTAAATCAATCTTTTAGCTGCAAGCATATTTTAGCCTCTGCCTGATTTTCACCACTGCCCTAAATTGTGTTGCTGGGCACTTTTGACTCATGAGAATGTAGAAACTCTCTTACAACTTGCTATAGAATAGCATGTACTTTCTGCCATCTTGTATTTGGTATTTATATCTATATTTTAGTACAAATGTCTGGCTAAAACTGCCTGTGAAGAAAGGTTAGGTGACTAGCTAATTAAAAACGTTCTATGATATCTGGTCTTGATAACTGGTTACTAAATAGCAAAAAGGACAAATGAGATATCACAAAAATTTTACAGACGAAGACAAAAATCAAATTTGGGTACTAGAAAAGAATTTTTTAAAGAGAGATATGGGAAGCCATCAATGTTTAACATGTAGAACTGCAGAAAACCTCTGTATCCTTCAACTTCAGAGAGCCAGGAAGTGAGCAATTCTCTGTAGGTTTATTTAGATATTACGCTTCTAGTACAACAATGAACCAAACAATACCTGGTGCACAACTGAGTCTGCACAGAGCCTAAAACAAAGATTCTTAGGACCATGACCTCCTTTCCATTTAGATCCTGACAATGTCACAGGGATTTAGTCTTCAAAGTTCCCTAGAGGTGGGTAAACTGGAGATCAGGAGTAGAAGGAGACACTTGAGATCATTCCTCTGTGTATAAGAAATGATGGTTAAGTGAAAGTTTGGAGACTAATTTGCTATGAATTATAAAACGCTGAAAATTAAAAACCTATAAATTGGAACATCTGATGCTGACTGTATGTTATTACTTACTGGTGCACGCAAGGGGGGGCAAAAATTGCAGTATGTGTTATGTAAAGAAACTTAGAAAACATAAAAATATAGCCTCCATTGTCAAAAATAAGTTTTGCAGGAAATACCCACTGATGGAAAAAATGCATCGAATTTTTTTGTAAAATATAAGAGTTGTGAACAAAAAATCACTTTACTATAGAAAGAACAGGATATAAATTTGTATTTTTTTTAAGGTTTGGAGTATGTTTGTCATATAAAAGATAACTGTGTGAGTATTATAGAGCATTATATTAGAGTATTTAGAAAGAACTGACCCTCAGGATAGCCTGAAGGTTGTTGAACTGAAAGCTAACAGGTCAAACAGATGCTGACTATGAGGGAGACATAAACCATACAGATGCCCTGATTTAAAACAGCAACAACTTGCTAGACTATATCTATCAGATTTTTGCTATTTTTTTCCCCTTCATATCTCTAGAATGCTAATTTTTTGGCACTTTCATTGCTTTAGGGACATAACTATATATATTTTTATATATGTTTTATATGTTTCTTGAATACGTGTATATCGTTTTGAGCTATTCCTTCTCAAACTTTTGCTACTGGGTGTTTTTGCTCTGTGTGGGCTTGTGTGTGTAGATAAATTATTTATTTGTCTTAGACAAAATAAAAAAGAGTGGTATAAGAAAGAAATTATCTCTTCTTACACTTGCCATATATCCATCCATGTAAAATTGCATTGTTTATAAAACAGCGGGATGATTTTTCAATGAGATATTAGTTGGAGAACCTCTTCCAGTGGAAAAGTATGCCTCAGAAATCCTGTATATATATCACAAGCCTTGAACTGGGTAAAAAGCAAAGATAGAGGCTGATACAGGCAAATGATCAAAGGAGAAAATAAAGAGTAAAAAATTGAAAAAATATATTAAAGAAAACTCAGTAGGAGAAGCTGAGGTGCACCTGATCCTAGGAACCTATTGAGTCCAGATGTACACATTATAATATCATTAGTAAAATTATCCACATCTTTTATGAGATACAAACTAATTATTTCAATGAAAATGGAAATTGAGACACAAAACATTTGCAGTAGTGCTAGAAAAGGTTTGAAGAATTAAGTTATAAACTCTTACAATTATTATTTCCCTATGGATACTTCAGTGAATTGAAGGAAGGGAAAAGAATTTTAAATCTCTGACTTTAATGTTAACAATAAGAGTCATTAGTCTTTCAACTTGCACATTTATCTCTTATCAATAGGGGATGTGACACAGATGAGGTCCTCCAGAATTTCCTTTCCACGCAATTAGAAAAAAGACTGTCATGGTTTGAATCTTGTTTTCCCCCAGAGGCTAGAAAAGTGGTAGACCCCAAGGGGTGGAAACCCCTGGAAGTTTTGGAGTTCTGTCCAATGGGCGCTCCTGCAGAAATGTAAACATATCACAAGCTCACCGGAAGAGATGAGTGGTAGTTTGGTTGTTGTAGGAGAGGTGGCCATGTTGTAGAGCCACGAGGAAGGGGCTCTGAGCCCCTTGGGCCCTCTGGGCCCTCCCAGCCCCTGGCTGGGGGCTGCAGGGACCTGGAACAGCATAAAGCTGGGCTAGGTGCCTGTAGTTATGCCGGGAGATGTTTTTCTCCATGGGCGCAGAGTAGCAGCCGGCACTGACCAGAGAAACGGTGGCAGAGAGCCAGGAGATAAGAACCTGAACTGGAGGAGCAGCAGAAACAACATGCAGCACCAGAGAAGACTCCTGGAAAGAGAGCCGGAGAAAGAGAGTCACCAGCCTGAGAGACAGAGTTCTGGGGGTAAGACTGTACCAGATCCCCTAAAACTCCCTTGAGACCCCTCTTGGAGAAGAGGGACATGGACTCCTACTTTGGAGAGCAGTTTTGGACATGCAGCACCGGAGAGAGAGAGGAGCTGAGAAGCTCAGAGCGTCCCGTAGCTAGACCGGGACGGCCAGATGGAATGCAGAGGGGGTGACCTTGGCTCCCCCCCTTGCACTGCTGCCACGGTGGCAGCCTGAGGCAGGGCACAGAGGCCCTGCAAGGAGCTGAGTCTCCTGGAGATACCAGACCGTCACGAAGACCCCCCTGTGTCTTCGTGATATGATGTGGTGATACGACCTTGTCTGGGGTTACGAAGCCCACGGAAGACCCCTCGGTTGGAGGCGATGGGGCCGAGAGAGGCTTGGATACCTCCCTCGTGAGTGCTGGCAGAAAGCCAGCTATCAGCTGCTGCATGTGGAGAAGACAGACAGACTGCTGCCTCAGAAGATGCTGCTGCTTAAGGACTGGAAGGGATCTGTCCTTCTTTCCCTCCTGGACTTTTATTTGGAGGGGAGAAGAGATCTGATCATTGTAAATACTATATGTCACGGTAGAGATAGTTTGTGATCATGTGTATAATGTGATATGGTATTTATTTGTACAGTCATTGTAATATATTCCCTTTCCCCCACTTGAGTCTGGTGTGTTTTGTCTGGAAAAACCCATCTCACATTAGGTTGAGATGTGGGAGGGGGATGGAGCTAGGGAATTGGATTTTGGGGCCATCTCAAACCATGACAAAGACTAAAACTGTTTCCCTTGGTTATATTTTAACTCTATGAATTCTCAATGATAATTACAATAGTTGAATCTTACTTTTAATTAAATAATGGTGTCACTCAAATTGCCAGCAGATACTATGTCTACAAAAACATGTGGTAGATATTAATTTCATGTATTAATGAGGTAGAAAATAAAGGATTATATAAAAATCTTATAAATCCAGAGATAGTATAAAAAATAAGATATTGATGACATTTTGTTTACCATTATACAGTATCTTAAATGGCTGCATCTGAAGCCATCTGTGAACCTAACAAAACTAATACATATTCAGCTGTTCCCATCTGATCAACAGAAATTTGTTCATCTTCCATTCAGGAATTAATTTTAAAAAGGGTCAGTAAATCTAAATGTGATTTAATGTTAGGAAGAAAATGAATGGTTTTATTAAAGGAATAAGTATCTCAGACTCAGAATAAAGATGGAAAGGAAAAATATGACGAATACCAATGTCACTGAAACTGACAGAAAAGGGTTATGTCCACATTCATAAATATTTCACATTGAGTTACTGGAATCAATTTAAACTACTTACATCCTAAATTGTATGTCAGTGTGTGTGATGTCAATTAATCACACATGTACATTTTACATTTTGTGTTACAGGACTAATAAAATATTGTAACTGAAAAGTTTATCGGGAAAAATTTCTATGAAGTATTGCATTCCTAATTAAAGAGAGATGAAAAATCCCTTTTTCTCAGAAATGTTCATGATACTCTCAATTTTATCGTGGCAACTTACCTGGGCTGGAGATAAAGAATAAAACATCAGGAAAGCCTAAAAAAACCTTTCAATACTCATTCATTGAAGTTGCCTGTATCTCATCAGATTCTTTTAGGTAAGTAGAGGACGATATTCTCTGAAAACAGCCTTTGAAGCATGCAGAATTATTTGAGATCAGGCCTATGGCCATATACAGCATAGTTTTCCTCCTCTCCATTTTCACAGCTGACAGAATTGGTATCCAAATACTGAAAAGTCTTTTTACAGTTCTCTTTCCCAAGAAAGAAACAAGAAAGTAATGCCTTGGGTGCCAGAGATTTTTTTCAGGTTAATAAAAAAAAAGCATTTAGTTATTGGGTTTTTTGTGTGTGGTCCCATCTGAAAAATTCCATAGTTGGTGTCTGACCTGTGGTTCAGTAGAAGAAGCACCTTTTTATTTCTCTTGTAATATTCAGTGAGCAGAGGTTTCAGGCAAAGATGCCTCATGTAGCACTGCTTCTTTCAAGCCAATGCTCATGTACAGTAACTCGACCAGTCTTCAAGGCACCTAATAGTTTCCCCAGGATTAAAGCTTGCAGTTCACATTCCCTTGACAAGCTCCATGAGAGGTCTGAAATGGCTCTGAACTGCATCTATAATGCAAACTTTTAAAGCATTTAATTCTGTCAGTACAGAATTTCTGCAATGAAGACCAAAATTCAATATAATTGCCAAACAGCAAAACTTCTGCCATTTCCACCAGTGAAATTTTCTTATCATATGCGGATATAGCAGGGAAAATACTAGCTAAGCCTATGCAAAAATAGCAAGGGAAATATTAGATATAAAATACCAATCACTGAGTTACAGTTGACAGAAGTAGGTTCACAGAAGGTTGAACTACATACCTGGCCACTTAAATGGCATACTAGCATGAAAATCTTTTCTGGTTTACTTGATTCCTTTTCCATCTAACAACTATGGGCAAAGTTGTCCTTTAAATATTATTCCAGTGAGAAGATTTAGGAGAGGATTCACAGTTACTTTAGGACCTATGAGCTAATCCAGTTGAGACGCATCCATTACAGTTGAACCATATGGATTTCTGTATTTACAATGTCACTACTTGCTCTTTTCGGGATCTGATTCTGCCACTGGGCATTTTCACTGACAAGGGGTACCATTTCTAGAGACACAGAATCAGAGGATTAAGGAGGCTGGCTGTCAGCTCTGGAGATAGTCTAGTTCAAGACCCTGCCCAAAACAGAGTTAATTAGAGTAGGTTCTTCAGGTACAGGTCCTGTCCAGTTTTGAATACCTTCAAAGATGGAAACTCCACAGCTCCAGACAGCCTTATTCCAGTGTTTGACAGCCTTCACAATAAAAAGAAGAAAAAAGGACAACTCCCAAGTATCCTTGCTTGGATACTATTTCACTGTGTCAGTAATCCCACTAACATGAACAGGAAGTAATGACAGAGGTAGAGTGACTATCAATACAATGGATGTTGATATTTGATATGAAGCATTAGAACTTATGTTCTTTGCTCACTTGTGTTCTTTGCTCACTTGTGGATGGGCGCTTTGTAGTTTCTGTACTATCATTTGCAAATACATAAAATTTTTGTGACTGAAAACAATTTATGATGAATTTTTGTTTTTTACAGGAAGATCACCAGTTCCAGTTGCATACCTTCACGGTTTCAGGCAGGTTGGAATGTTTCTTAAGCAAATATAAACCAGTTTCTGAATAGAAATCTTCACCAAAGTTTCTGCAGTGTATCTTGCTTTACTGCAGTTGGAAACAGCCCTGAACATGCAGGATTTTTTGCTGCACTTACTAACAGGCAAAGAAAAAGGAGTTCAGAATTTGCACAGGAAGAGAGAGGAGACAAAATAGAAATCTAGGAGTATGTGTAGTTTACTCTCACTGCACCCTGCTCTGCAGGTCTGCATCAACAAAACACGGTGTAGTGTAGTTTAACTTTCTGGAAGATCATGTGGCATGAAGAGATTGAATATAATTCTTTTATTCTTCTGATATTTTTTTCTTCGTTATTAGTTCCTGCCCTTGAATTTCCAAAGTATCTGTAAAAAGGTGCTTCTTCTACTGAACCACAGGTCAGACACCAACTATGGAATTTTTCAGATGGGACCACACACACAAAACCCAATAACTAAATGCTTTTTTTTTTTTAATCATATATCTGTATATCATATATATCCGTGTTTCCCTCATTTTACATACTTTTACTTTATGACTTCATAAAATTAAAGAATAAGGTAGGCTTAAAGGAATGTCTGGAGGTGATTGAATTCAATATCTTGGTCAAAGAAAGATCAACTTTGAATTCAGATCCAAATTTGAAGCTAGATCAGATTGCTCATGACTTTATTATGTATAAATTTATTTTACAGGCAGGCTATCTATATGGCTTTACTCTTCTGCAAAGGACTAATCCTGCGTGAATTTATTCAGATCAAATAATAGCTGTACCAGTTCAGTGGTGCAGTACATTGTCTACTGGCACCAACAAAGTATTGCTCAAGGTGCCATTACTGGACATCACAGAGTTTTGAACAACATGTCTTTCTGCTCATCAGACTGTCATTTACAGACTTCCTTCCAACATTTGTCAGTCTTGCTTAGGATAAAGCTCTGTAGTTAATGCTCCTGAGCAGTAACCAACGTTATTTGGTGCATCTTAACACGTACTAGGGATGTGTCTCAGAGATTAATCAAGAGGAGCGTGGGGCTGTCATCATCCCTGAAAAACCAACTTAATCTGTGCAAAAGTTCAATTACTTTAGGTTAAACTTGTGAGAGAAATAGAATAGAATGTTCTGAATAAAATTCCTGTTCTGTTTTGAATATTAGTGTTGAGAAATGACAGGTGTGGATTTTTATTATGAGAGGAGCTGTCCCTTTGCATGTAACACAGGAAAAGCATCATGTAATAAGAGTATAAATTCTGAGAGAAAATAATTCTCATTATTAAGAAATGTCTATCTTACCAGGAGGTTACATAGGATGGTATTAGAATCACTGTGTCCAATGCAGTATCTATACAAATAAAAATCACATTTCCAAATCTTGCAAGGTCTAAAAGGAATTCCACCCTGCACAGAAATGTGGGAGGCTTTGGGCAAAAACTCTTCAATGTAATTTTTCCTGTATTACAGTCCTAAATATCACAAAAGTCAAATATTTCACCATTAATGTCCTAAATATCATAGTGGCTAAAATACTTACACCCTTTCTACTGACACTGTTTGAAATATTATCTGTGAAATTTCTCACCTTAAAATAGATGAGGAGAGGACAGATTGAAAAAAATAAATTCTAATTAAAAATGTCTTAGAGTTTATTTTTGGATAACCCAGTAAACCAATGGAGAATAAAGTGCTATTCCTAAATTGTGTTTGAAAAAGATGCTGACTACAGTAAGCTTGCTTAAAAAGCTGCAAATCCAGGAAAGTTGTTAAAGTTCTGTGGTTTTACAGAACAGCATCAATATCACACCTTTGATAAAACAGTGTTTGAGTGATTTAAAAATCAGTCACTGTGATTTATTTTGGCTTTTATGCACTTGTTTAATTTTGTGGGTTTTGTTTCATTTAAGCTTTCCAGAATCCCAAATGGTGCCACAGTTTCCCTATTTACTAATTTGCTGGATTAACCCATGCTGCTTTTTACTGGTTAAATAGAACAACTTTCTTAAAAAAGTAGAAAGTTGAAGATTTGAAGAGTATTCTTTTGATAAGCCAGCAGAAGCAAATAGGTAAAACAGTATTACAAGCCTAGGACTATATATATTTAAGATTAAATAAATTATCTGTGCAACATGGTATTAATGTTTACTTTTAAAGAGTTTCAATTTACAGACAATGAATTAATTTTAAATAAATAAATATACAAGATTAATTAATGATAAAGAAGCCTTACATCAGTTGTTTATTTTTCTATAGGATACATAGTATTTTGAGGGGTAAAACCTATACATAGTATTTCTTTGAGAATTATGCATTTGCATTAAAGTTAGACTGAGACAACTTTTTGTTAATAAATTGTATGTGATTTATACCAAGAAAACTAGACTTTTTCATTCACTAGATATGCAGTTTCTCAAATCATGAAAGTAATCACTAACAAATATGTTGCTGTATTAATTTCCAGAGATATGTGTTACGGATTCTGTTTCTAGTAAATTAAGTTAAATACTCCATAATAGCTATTTGTTCATTGTAACAATAATATTTAATTCAGCATTTCATTTCTTGTATCCCTCCTTATGAGGAAAGTTAACTAAATAAAATAAGGATAACATAATTACTTGGTACTAAATATGTACAGGTTGAATTTAATTCAGAGTTAGGAAGCCAGTTTATTTCCTTTATAAAATTAAAAAATATTTATTTATTTATTACTTATTTCTTGTTTCCTGATTTAACATCAAACTGCCAATCCCTGGATGGTAAACATTTAGTAGAAGGAAAATAAAGAACAATCACTGAATACAAATTGAACTTTTCTGTTTAGTACATCCTCCTATACTTATTGAAGGAAATTGTGAGTGTTCAGAAAAGAGTCCTCTTTCCCCTGCATGCATTTATTGAATTATTTTTGAATATTAAGTTGACATATAAACATAGAACCACATAAAACAAAAGGACTGAAAAAGAGCAGCAGTTCTCCTTTAAAGGAAAGCAATAGTCGTAGCCATCTTTATTTAATTTCTTCTTTGTTGATGTTGTTTTCTATTAGCTGTAGCATTTTCTAAACCCTATTTCATTAACTAAAAAAAGTACCTCCTTATGGGAAACTAAAACTGAAATTATCTATCTGTTTTTAACATGATAATCTTGAATTCAATAACTATTCTGTATATGGCAAGTCATATGAAAGCTTTATACTACAATAGTAGTTAGATTGATTTACTTGAGAAAAATCTCAACCTGGAATAGCCTCAAAAATGTTCTCAAGAAATAATTTTGCAATTGACATTCCATACTCAGATTTATTGGCTCTTATAGGTTAAATTTGGCTTTGTTAATTTTTACTCAGAAGCAGTAAAACAAAATGTTTGGTATTTGATCAAAGCTTATAAATTCAAGCAAGTTCTATTCAATGTCTTAAGTATCAAAGTAAGTCTAAGATATTTAAATTAAAAAAACCCTTATTTTGCTCATCTATTAACTTTCAAGCTACCCAGTTTCCACGCATTCTGTGTGTTCTTGGACCTGGCCATATAATTCAGCAGCCAGAGCATACCCATGGCAAATACAGACTGTGAAAGCAGTAGTAGTCCACACTTAGGATGCTGTGGGATTCAAGACTGTGTTTTTTTGTCAGATCTTGCTTAATGCACTTCACAAAACACAATGCTGATCATAGCTGACTTTTTAAAAAAGCTGGATCATGAAGGAAGTGATGGATTTCCTTCTCATTGAACAGCTAGTATTTATATGATTTATCTAGAAAATAGAAGATATGATTTTTTTCTCATAAAACTTTGATATGAATTTTTCTTCTACCAGAGAAAACCCCAATCACTGCCATTAAAAGAAGGAGATGAGACAGTAAATTCTCTGCCTCTCTTAATAAGCTGTGTAGCAAGACCAGAAGCAGAGACATAGAGATATAAGTGAAAGGTTCTGGTTCTGTTTGTATAACTGCTTCCTTACTTCATCCAATGCTTGAATAAAAAATCCCACGCACAATTTTACCTTTGAGAAGACGGTGCAACAAATTCTCTGTCCTCTTCCTGTCCAGTCTCATGAATCTTCCTTTCCTTCTTCATAGAATAGCAGAATCACAGAACACGTTCAGTTGGAAGGGACTCACAAGGATCATCGAGTCCAATTCTGCACAGAACAATCCCCAGGAGACACACCATGTGCCTGAGAGTATCATCCAAATGCTTCTTGAACTCTGTTAGGCTTACTGCTGTGACCACTTCCTTGGGGAGCCTGTTCCTGGCTGCCAGGGCACTGCTGACTCATATGCAACTTACCATCAACCAGGACCCCCAGGTCCCTTTCCATGGCACTGCTTTCCAGCACCTCATTCCCCAGTCTGTATGAAGATCCAGGGTTGTCCCATTCCAGGTGCAGAATCTGGCACTTCCCCTTGTTGAACTTCCTATGGTTGGTGATTGCCCAGTCCTCTAATTTGTCAAGGTCTCTCTGCAGGGCCTCTCTGCCTTCAGGGGAATCAGCGTCTCCTCCCAGTTTTGTGCCCTCTGCAGACTTGCTCAGTATCCCTTCCAGTCCTGCACCCAAGTCATTTATGAAGATGTTGAAGAGCATAGGGCCTAAGATGGAGCCCTGTGGAACCCCAGTAGTGACAGGTCACCAGTCTGATGTCACCCCATTCCCTATTACCCTCTGTGTTCAACCCGTGAGCCAATTGCTCACCCAGCACATGATGTGTTTATCCAGTTGTGTGCTGGACATTTTCTCCAGAAGGATCCTGTGAGAGGCAGTATGGAAAACTTTACTGAAATCTAAAAAGATTACATCAACTGGCTTCCCTTGATCAACTAGGCACAGTAAATTTAACTTTTTGCTGGGCAAGCATCTCCATTATTGTCACCCTTCTGCTAGGCACTGCTTTTCTCAGGATAGTTTCTGGCCAGTTGAGAGAGCTCTCTTACAACATTTGATATTCTCTATATGTTATGTATAGGAATCCTGAACACCTGAGAGAGGTCAGGGCAGTCCTATGTATTCTAAGGTGCCTAGGAGATACCTCCAATTATAATAGTTTGTATTGTCCTTTTTTTTGTATATTTGGAGTCAACTTTCAAGACTCAGATTTAAGGCAGCACTAGTAAAGTCAAATCAAGGAACTGCAATTTACCACTAATAGGTATTTAATCTGCATGAATATTCTAACATATACTCTTTTTATAGTTTGTTCAGTGTTTTCTTAATGGCCATCATGAGAAAGAATAATTGAGAAATATGATTGTCGTGGTTTGAGACCCCCAAAAATCCAATTTCCGAGTCAAAGCCCCCCTCCCACAACTCACCCCAGTGTGAAAGGGGTTTTCCAGACACAACACAAGACTTAGTATGGGGGGAAGGGAATTATATTACAATTATTACACAAATAAATATTATAATACATTATATACATAATCCTAACTATCTCTCCTATGATAAAGCAAAGCAGTATTTACATTGGATCAAATCTCTTTTCCCTCCAATAAAAGTCCAGAAGGGAAGAAGGAAAGATCCTTTCCACGTACAGCATGTGTCTCTCCTCTCCAGTGCAACAGTCATAGCTGGAGTTGTAGCTGGATCTCTCTCTCCATTACACACAAGGGGGTCTTCTCTGACCCCTCTTGGCCCTTCCTCTCCCATGGACTGCAATAGCTGGGACAAAGGCTTGCCTCACCACGTCATATCACGAAGTGCAGGGGCATCTTCGTGAAAGTCCCTTCCTCAAGGGATTTAAGCTTCCCCTGAGTCAGAACGTTTAGGGCAGCTGCCCTAAAAGTCCTATCAGAGCTCCTTTGCTCTGTCTCAAAACTGCCAGCCCAGCAGCAGCAGCAGGGGAGGGCAAGGCCGCCTCCTCCGCATTCCATCTGGCCGTCCCGGTCCAGCTTTCAGAATGACTCCGAGCTTCTCAGCTCCTCTCTCTGGTGCATGTTGCATTTTAGGACTTCTGTCAAGGAGAAGTCCACTCCCTCCTCCCAGGAGGGGTCTCGAAGGGGTTTTGGGGAGATTCAATTCAGTCTTACCCCAAAACTGTCTTTGTTGAGCTTAGTCCTCTTTCTCTCTCTCCTTCAGACATTCCTGTGTCTCTCTGCTTAGCTGCATGCCATCTTTGCTGCTTGTTTCTTATCTTCTTGGCCTTCTACCACAGTTCTCCATTCACTGCTGCTCCGCTGCTGCTTTCAGTATCTATGGCTGTCCACTCACAGCAAGGAAACGTCCTCCAGCCCTTCGCTACAGTACTTGGTCCAGTTTAACACTGTTTCTGAGTTTCTGCAGTCCCCAGCCAGGGCTGGGGGGCTAGGCCCCCAGCGGGGCTCCTGGCCTCTCTCTCTCTCTCTCCTCATGGTCTCAGAACATGGCCACTACTCCTCCAACTACATCATCATCCTTCTTTTCTGGTCTGGTGTGATATGTTTAAATTTTGCAGGGGTGTTGATTGGGTCAAGTGACACCACCCCCTCGGGGGTTACCATTTTTTTAACTCCAGGGGGAGAAAACTTTTTTCCCCACCACATGTTTCACAGAGATGTGAAGCATATTTTAGTGCTAGAATTATAAGTTTAAATGTGTAAAAATACATAAAGTAGCAAACTCCTTGTGTAAATTTTCCATGAAGATTGACATGTATGGTTAGACTACATCAGATTAGCAGTCATTAGACATAGGTGATCAATTAGCCTAAATGTAATCTTTTGAGTATGGTCCTCTGATTTTTAAATATCTTTGATCAGATACAGATAAGTAGCATTCATATAAAAATGTTCTTTCCATATCTTTCCAGCATGAGGTGTTACCTCCAGAAATCTAGTTTTGCACAAACAGATCAGTAAATCAAATTACTGTCAGTCATAGTAACACAATGAATACTTTTAAGGAAACATGATAGAAAATTATTTTTATTCAATAATTAATGCTTATCTCAGCAAGGTAAAACTATGTACTTTGCCCATCAGGTAAAATATCGCTAGCTCTCTGTATATTTGCCTTGTACCTAACCAAATTACTAATGCTGAGAACTTGTAGTGAGCTGATCACTGAAAATCCCCCAAAATTAAGAACATTTCTCTGGATTGGTTTCTTTACTGTGTGTGTCACAATAGTCCTAAGTGACAACAGCAATCTGCCAGAGCTCTGCAGGCACCTTCCTATACAGCCAGCTGTAGGTTGTTTTATGGCCAAACTGCCTGCACTCTGAGCTATTAGTAGTATTTTCCAGATCTCAACCTGTAGAATTAGCTGTAGGAAGAAAGTAACCAATTGCAAAGGTAATTGTAAAAGAAGCAACTGTTTATATATCAAGGGAGGTTTAAAAAAAAAGGCAAAAAGATCCAATTAGAAATTCATATTCTGTCACTGTTTTCTGCAGACCGAATTTATTTATAGGATTGTTTTTTCTCCTTACTTTTCTTTTTGACTTTAAAATGGTGATAGTGTCATACAAGATTGACCTGATCTAGCAAGAAGGGTGATAACTGTCATGAAAGCTCCCATAAGTTTGGATCAAGCTTGGAAAACAGAATGATTGCTTTCCACTGACAGAATCTGCTTCACCTGAGCCAAAGAAACCTCTGGATTGATTGCAGGGGAATTCCAAGACCACAGCTGAACAAAGTGACTCATGGTACTCTAGCTTATCAGTCCTCTGAAAACTAACTGGAGCTACTCAGATTAGTCTTTTGGTGCTATAAGATGTGTCCAGACATGAGGCTTTTCTTCTCTCATCAGGTTTTTAACAATGCCATTCATTCCGTTACCTATTCTTCAGACTCCTCATAAGAATTCATATTTCTGCAAAGCCAACCCAAATTTAGAGACATTTCTGCTATGAGATCAGAACACGGAAGCTACACAACACCAAGGATTTGTTCTTCTTAATGTGTTATAGAGCATGAGAATATCTATCTAGAATGTTGGCAATGGTGGTTAAATAATCCCTCAGTTGTGGAGACCATCCAGAGTCTTGCAGTTATTCCATGGTATGGCAGCGATTCCCACTTTTCTCAGTATAAAAGATGAGACACAAATAGAATGATGAATAACTAAATCACGGCCGCATTTGAGCATAGTCCATAACTCCAAACCTTCACAAGAGGGTCTAATTCCTAAGTAACGTGAACTGAGCAGCCAAACCACATCTCACAGGAAATGTGAGATGAAATTGTATTTTTCCCTGATATATTTTTAGCTCAGATGCATTTGGACACAGAGCTTGAGGATAAAACAGTGGAGCTTTTCAGAAATTACAGTCTTAATATAACTGAATCTGTGGTTTGGACAATATTATATTTTGCATAATTTGGCTAACAAGTTAATTAGTGTTAATTAAGAATACTAGCTGTAGCTACCTTGACCAGTCTGGGTCCTTGTAGGGATAGGTACAATTTCGGAAGAATTTGTGACAGAAAGCTAGAACTCGATTTCACTTAGAAGGACTGTAAAATGCCTTCTCAAACGAGTTAGATGTTTTTTTTTCTGCCTTCTGCATTTCAGAGAAAATTGCAGGGAGCAGCTGTGAGTAAGCTCTCTCTCTCCCTGGTATGCACAGAGATAACATGTTTGCAGACATGTACAAGGCCTCCTCGGGACAGAGAGGGTGGGGGAGGAGAGAGAAGAGATACAAAAAGCCTTGGAGAAGCCTTTTGTCACCTGGGGGCCAGGTGTGTGTAGCATCATTAAAAAGCGGTCCTCGAATCTGAAATAAACCTTTTTGTTTCAATCCTTCCACTACCTTGGCATTCCTGGGAAGAATACCTGTGCATGTTTCACCTTACAGTCCTGACTAAGTACAGGTATCACTCATGGCTGCAGACATTCAAGTTCTGCCTGGTGATCCTTAGCTACAAGACATCCAAAATACCTGGTCTATTGGTAAAGCTAATTATGAACTAGATAGTATTTTGACATGTTATTTTTGTTCTTAGGAATTACCAAGTTCAGCAAAAACTTCCTAGAAACCGGCTGCAAACTGACTGCAAACTTCCGTTCCTTTGAATGCTATTATAAAGATTCTGTTTCACAAGAGAGTTGGCATTAAAAATTTGTTCCACAAAAATTTACTCCATTCTGGAAAGACACAATTCCCCCTAACTGAATACAGGAATAAAATCAGTAGCCTATACCAAGAGAACTTTTTTTTCCAAATCCTATTGAACCAACTTCAATGTTTTACAAGCAGACAAATAGTTTTCCCTTTTTTCTCTGAGATATTACTGGTGTTTGTTGGTGAAAGGTTGGTAGGAACTGAGCTGGTCTGCTTTCCCTCTGATCTTTTTTATTTTCAGAATCTATATGATAGCAATAAAGATCCTATGTCTTCATAGTAAGGTTGCTTATTTATTGATTATACCTTTTCGAAATGAGGTTCTTTGCTTATCTTCTTTTTGCAATTGTCAATATTTAAGGGTTTGGTTTTGGTTTTGCTTTTGTTTACAGAAAAAGTATTTTGGGAGTAACTAGCAAAGTGGCCTAATTTATTTTCATGCCTTGTTTCTATCTCTTTCTAATTTTTTTCTCATTTTATTGTAGGACACCGGCTTCCCAAATGGTTGCTCACTTAAAAAATGACCTCTTTTACCGAAACAGTGTTTGCCCTTTTTGATGATAGAAATGACAGTAACAATATCTCAGCTTTCTTGAGTTTTTTAGAAGCCTCTGGTGAAGTACCTTTGTGATTATCTTACCTAAGTACACAGTGCTTTAAGGTAAACCCGCAAAATGTTTATTCATCTAGCTAGCATCAGATACCACAGGCTATTAATTTGATTTCAGTTTCAGACTTGTCTCTGTTTTATTCCTGGCTTTTGCCAGTCAGTCAGGTGCTGCCACTGCTATGTTTCAAAGGATGGTGGGAGAGCGACTCCAACATGTACTTTTTTACAGTACAGTACTCTGGACATTCCAGATTTTTTTTTTCGTAACCCACAATTGAAAAATAGTGGAAAATTACAAACTGTAATGTCTCTCTTTGTGACAAGACATTATCATTACACTAGCAAATAGGAAAATTCTGGAAATGCATTTTCAGAATGTCCCTGAAAAGCCACTTGTAAGAAGTACATTAAGATGACTTTATTTTTACCTTAGTCCCTTAAACAGGACCACACTGGAGATGGTTGTTTTTGAAAAGTAACAGAAACTGAAAGCAGAGGACTCCTCGACACAGATACTTTGAGCTCAGCCAAGCAGAAGGATGGGTGGTTTGGTTATGTGTGCATGAGTGCAGATGAGAGAAGCAGGGGAGGAGAGAGGGATGGTCAGTTACCTCTTTACCACCTGTTCTTCTTTCCCACTGATCTCTCAGAGTATTCTTTGTTCCACAAGGAAAGGAACCCAGTTTGAGAAGAGATGTGTAATTTTTTTTTTAATCACCCAGAATGATTACAAAAAGCAATTAATATAGTCAGGAGATATACTGCTCTTCTTAAGTGTGTCAGTTGTGTATTGTACAGATGGCAATCAGTAGCTAGAAAAGACCATAAGTATATAATGGGATAGCAAAGTTATATTTTAGGGTAAATCTTTAGTATGGGTTCTAAGGCTTCCACTAAAATTACTCCTTTCATTGTACAGGATTTTCAGCTTCCATGTAAATATTTTTTATCTTACTCCAATGTTTTCTCTTGCAACGTATATTTATTGGATGGTCTTGAGTTCAAAATATTTTTCAGATTGTATTTTGAATACTAACCTCTTCTTGTTTTAATCAAGGTGACTGCCTTTCTGAATATATAAATTAATAAAATAATTAATTTTATGTTAATGTATTTAAGTATAGATAAATTTACTGTCTACAGAGAAATGAATTACTGGTAGTACTGTGAAATCCCCAGGTTGCTACCATTGTACTACATTTTAGCCAATGCATTCATTAGGCAAAGATCTTTATGATACAAACAAAATCTAGAAGGATTAATCTGGAAAACTGCTTCTAAAAATCTATCTTACTTACTTCTTCTCACTGATACAATACTCCCAATAAGCAGTTTTCTGCTTCCTTTGTCCATAGCTCTGTAATATGTAAACTTCTAGCATAACAAGGAAATGCTTAATTTCGAACAAAATATACATTGATTTCTTCTGAATTCCCTAACAAAATTTTCTTAATATGTTTAGTAAGCCTCTGTCATAGGATCTAATTTTTTTTTTCTAGAACCTACCTCTTCTCTTAAAACAGATTTTTTTTTCCTTGGAACATTTCTTGTTCCAAAGACAATGAATGTGATAGAATGTACTGTGTTTGCATGGTAAGCTTCTGGTAATGGGAGGGTATACAGGTGGCTTTTGGAAGCTGCTAGAAGCTTCCCCCATGTCTGACAGGGCCAATGTCAGCCAGCTCCAGGAGTTTACTGGTAGGACTTGTTACCCTGTAGGGGACCCCCACTGGAGCAGACTGTTCCTGAAGGACTGCAGGAATTATCCTGCTCTGATTTAGATTGGTAATAAATTCAATTAATATCCCTAAGTGGAGTCTTTTTTGCCTGTTATGGTAACTGATGAGTGACTCTTCCCTGTCCTTATCTCAGCTGACAGGTCCTTAGTTATATTTTCTCTCCCCTGTCTATTTGCAGAGGGCACTGAAAGAGAAGCTTTAGGTCAACCCCTCACTTGGACATATTTAATCAGATGAACCTATGTTAAGACATGTTGAACAAGCCTGTAGTTCTCAGAACAATTAACAGGGCATCTACCAACTCTCTGGATACCCTGCCTCAGTGTTTCACCACCCTCATCATAAAAAAGAAATATTCCTTTTATCTAGTCTGAACCTACACTCTTTTACACCCTTTGTCCTATCACAACAAGACCTGCTAAAAAATTGTTCCCATCCTTCTTATAAGCTCCCTTTAGGTACTGGAAGGCTCCTATAAGGTCTTCCCTGATCCTCCTTTTCTTGAGTCTGTACAATCCCAACTCTTTCACCCTGCCCTCATAGGAGAGGTGTTCCAGCCCTCTGATCATCTTCATGGCCCTCATCTGGGCCTGCTCCAACAGGTGTTGGCAACCTGCGCTGACAACCCCAGAGCTAGATGTGATACTCAAGGTGGGGCATCACCAGAGTGGAGTAGAGGGGGCAGAATCATCTTCCTCAACCTGCTGGTAATGCTTCTTTTGATGTAGCCCAAGATGCAGTTGGATTTCTGGGTGGCATGTGTAAGTTGCCAAATCATGTCCCGTGTTTAATCTACCAACACCTCCAAGTCCTTCTCAGTAGAGCTTCTCTCTATCTATTCATCCCCCAGTCTATATTAATACCTGGGGCTGCCCTGATCTAGGTACAGGACCCTTGACTTTGTTGAACCTCTTGAGGTTCCCATGATCCCACTTCTCAAGCTTGTCCAGGCCCCTCTGGATGGCATCCCATCCCTCAGGCATGCCAGCTGCATCACTGAGCCTGATGTTGTATTCCTTTCTCTCACCCTTAATAAGAATTATATAATTATTTAGGGCCATTGTTTGCCATATGACAAACATATTTCACACAATCTGACAGGAACTCTATTCAATTTACTGTTTCTTTATATTTTTAGTATTATTTTTAAGCCCACCACTAGGTATTCTAGAATTATTTTGAGAAGAAACATTTATCATAGAAACATTATTTTAACTCTGTATTTTTTCACTTATTCCAAACATTACAGAGAGAGGGGAAAAAAAAAAAAGAAGACACCAAAAAACCCCCCCAGAATAAAGTGATGAGCAAGATAGATGAGCAGAAGATTTGCTTTGCTGTGCAAGACTTCTACACAGTGTTAGTTTTAGGGAATTTCATCAGCAATATCTATGTTCATTTTTTAAAACCTCCACTGCTGAGGAAGAAAGAATGAAGTGTCCAATCCTAACTGAGTGTATGGGACAACCAAAAGCTCCTGTAGAAGTCTTGTCTTACCAGGTGCTGTATAAAACTGCTCCAAGTTTTTAGCGATTTTTGTTTTCTTTAAAAGAAGAGGTTGCTAAAGCGTAAGTCCATAAAAAATGCAAGTCTCTGCTGACTAAATGATGCTGAGATGTTTAAACAGGATTGTATCATTCCATGATTTCTTGTTATTTTTATGGCATTGCTGCACAGACATTCTTCCAACAATAATCAGAGGAAAAAAAATAGAAAAGGAATTGTTCAAAATAGGACTTTCAAAAGAAAAAGATAACATTATTTCATTATAAGAAACTTTGGCAGGAAATGCTTTAACTTTTCCTCAAGTAATTTTCAGCTCCCTCACACAAGTTTACATGTCCTCTAAAATAAGAACAATTTTGAAGGGCAAGAAACATCTTTACTATCTGTCAAAACACTCAGTAAAAGTTAACTTGGAAAGCATCTGACACTGTTTTCTAAATATGTCTTTAGCAGTTTCATGACATATTGACATATTTTCAGGTTCCTTGAAATTCATAACTTTCATCATAATGCACTGACTTGCTCTGCCTTTATGGCAAGTTCTTATTTTTCCCCTGTGAATGGTGTCATTAGAGCTTTACTACAGGGTTTCAAGGATAAGTTTGGGTTTTAATTGTTTTGATTCTTTTACTGAATTAATTAAAATCTGTTATTTCCTTTTCTTTTGCTAATACATCCAGTAAGCCTTTGGACTTCTTTGCTGCAATAGCATAGTGCTGACTCATTTTCAACTTGTTTCTCAACATTTTCTGCCAATGTTGAGCAAAAATTAGGGCCTAACCATGCAAGCAGCAACTCTGTGAAGTAGAATATGATTGTCATAGTTTGAGACCCCCGGAAATCCAATTCTCGAGTCCAAACCCCCCTCCCAAAACTCACCCCAGTGTGAGATGGGTTTTCCAGGCACAACACAAGACTCAATATGGGGGGGAGGGAATTATATTACAATCACTACATAAATAAATATTATAATACATTATATATACAATCCTAATTATCTTTCTTATGATAAAGCAGTATGTACAAAGCATCAAATCTCTTCTCCCTCCAATAAAAGTTCAAAAGGGAAGAAGGAAAAGATCCTTTCCCACCCTCAGAGCAGCAGTGTCTCTCTTCTTCCATGCAGCAGCTGTAACTGGATTGCTGTAGCTGGATCTCTTTCCGATACACACAACGGGGTCTCCTCTCGCCCCTCTTGGCCCTTCAGTTCCAAGCAAAGGTCTCTCTCCCCCGTGGACTGTGATAGCAGGGACAGGCTCGCTTCACCACGTCATATCATGAAGTGCGAGGGTCTTCATGACTGTCCCTTTCCTCAGGGGATTTAAGTTCTCCCTGAATCAGAATGTCTTGGGCAGCTTTCAGTTGAAAGTCTTTGCCTCAAGAGTTCTACCAGAGCTCCTGTGCTCTGTCTCAGGTTGCCAGCTTGGCAGCAGTAGTGGGGGGGCAAGGTCACCCCCTCTGCATTCCATCTGGCCATCCTGGTCCAGCTTCCAGGACGTCTTGAGCTTCTCAGCTCCTCTCTCTGGTACTGCTGCATTCCAAGACTCCCCTCTAGTAGGAGTCCGTCCTCTCCTCCTAGGAGAGGTCTCACAAGGGTTTGGGGGGTTTGATTCAGTTCTTACCCCAAAAATCTCTTTGTACAGCTTAGTCCTGCTCTGTTGCCAGCTCTCTCTCTCCTTCAGACATCTCTCTGTCTCTCTGCTTAGCTGCATGCTTGTTCCTTGTCTTCTTGGCTTTCTACCATAGCCTCTGCTCAGTGCTGTTTCTGCCACTGCTCCTGCTGCCCACTCACAGTGGAGAAAAACTCCCAGCTTCTCAGTCACAGATTTCGGTCCAGTTTAACACTGTTTCCCAGTTTCTGCAACAGCCAGCCAGGGGCTGGGGGGCCGTGGCCCCCCAGAGGGGCTCCTGCCCCTTCTCTCTCTCCTCATGGTTTCAGAACATGGCCACTTCTTCTTCAACTACCACGTCACCCTTCTTTTCCGGTCTGGTGTTGATATGTTTAAATTTTGCTGGGGCATTGATTGGGTCAACACCGAGAGACACCACCCCCTTGGGGGGTTACCATTTTTTTTAACTCCAGGGGGAAAAACACTTTTTTCCCCACCACAATGATGAAGAACTTTACCTCCATCCTGCCTTCATTTGCCTACAGGCATTTGAAATGGGCCTTGGTCATGCAGTATTCACAGAGGAAATGGGAGAGCCTCCCCCATCATGGTGTACCCCAGAGACTTCCCTCACTAGGCGTAGTCTAACCCACTGTAACAACTAGATCCTGCTGCAGCTCAGCAGTTCTCAGGTAGGTAGTGACTCCTCCTGTCTCTTTTTCTTCTCTTCTATGTAATTTTCCATATGTTAACATCATAAATCAAGAGAAATTGGTATATTGAATGTGAGCACAGTAGAATATTTAGGGTCTGTTATTGTGCTGCATCTTGCAAAGTAAGCCAAAGATGTGTCATTCTGGATTAATGGAAATTATAATTTCACTTAGGCTATATATTTGCTGACACTAGAACAAGGAGGCAGAAATTGGCTGATATGTACTGTCTGACCAGTGCTATATATCAGCAGTTTAAACATCACCTTTGCCTTAGTACTATAGACCCTTGGTAAATTATATGACAGAAAATACACATTTGGGTGATGGGAGAACTGCAGTTCTGAGAGTCTGAAGGACTCAAATTCTGAGAGTACAGTCTTCCCCAACCACGTTGCTTTGGTTTTATAACCTACCTTAACATGCTAAAAGTAATAAAATACACTATGTGAAGATTATGCCTGCAAATCAGATGTGATTATAATTAATAATCCTCCCAATTTAAAGAGCATTTTAAGAACTTTGAACTGCCAGTATTTAAATTACTTCAGTTACACTCTGTAAAGCTCCATAAAATTTACAGCTTTATAAGACTAGCTTGAAGGGTTGATAGTACTGACAGCTTTTCACAGTTTGATAGACATTCTAAAAATGTTCAGAAAAAAAAAAAAATTAATCTCATACAATAGAAACAAGACCTCATGTTCCCTTAAATGTTTCAGGTAAAGTTGTAGAAGCCAGAAAAAAACAAAGTCCTCTTCTTCTCACTTTCTCATTATACAGAAACAACTTAGTTAAATGAAGGTAGGAAAAATTAATCTTAAATTAAGCAGAGAATTATTTTGAAGTAACTGATTGAAAGCGAATCATCCAATAAAGGAGAGAAAGGAGATGGAAAGGTAAATGGAAAAAACCTGTGAGCAGGAATCACTACTGTGTACGGGAGACAGAAGAAAGGTCTAAAGCAATGGCTCCCAGCTTGCACATGTATCCAGCTATTTCTCCCCAAGGCTTTGGAAGAAGCAGGAAAGTGAAAGATTTTGTCGGTATTGTCAGTTTCAAAAGTTGGGACTTAGGTCGACTTATGACACAGAAGTACTGGCCGTTTGTTGGTTATTCTTTTTTTTCATTTGGGAGAATTTTTATTCTTCAGTTGGTTTTTCAGTTTTTACAATGTTCTTGACTTATTTCAGCTCTGTCATAACACTCAAATTTGATATTTTTAATGAAAGCTAGGATTCTTACAGAATCTTAAGGCTGAATGAGTTGCATATGAAAACATAAAATATTATTATAAAAAGTCAGAGATGCTAGCACTGCATCTTGTTAATCCTTGTTTAATACTTTCTAAGTCCTGAGGCTTCTCAAAATTATTAAGAAGATTTAATAAGAAACAGGAAAAATGGATATCATACTTTATTTGGACTTCACTATGAATCCAAGTTCTTTCTATCTAATATATCCATTGAGACTTTATCATATGGAATTTTGATTACTACAACATTCTTGACAAATGAAATTTTCCCATGTTCCCCACCAGAACACTACTGGAAAAAAAGTATATTTTCTTATTCTCTTAACACAAGCAATCTTTCTGGATGTCGCTATCGAGATTTTCTTCTACAATTAACTACTGATTCTTCTTAACAAATATTAAAGTACA
The DNA here is from genome assembly GCF_025592945.1 of Manacus candei. Classification (NCBI taxonomy): domain Eukaryota; kingdom Metazoa; phylum Chordata; class Aves; order Passeriformes; family Pipridae; genus Manacus; species Manacus candei. The sequence continues at coordinate 66,780 of NW_026138133.1, forward strand.
GTAATGTTAGAACTATCACACTAAATCAGTCATGCAAAATCCTTCTGGAGTTAATGAAGAGAAGTGAATCACTTCTCAGTGGCACTTACTCCATCAAAGGACATCTGTCTGACATGAGTGGATGAATTTCCTTGTGGAAGTGTTTGTCCTTTTTCATTGATTGTAAAAACACAAAGCACAGATGTTAACTTTTGATGGCTTAAAGTCAGGTAACAATAATCTCTCAACAAATCCTGGAACCCTTTAATCTTGTCTATCTCATGGGATACAAGGCTTTTCTTACAATTTACTACCTTACAGTCTACCTTATGCAGAAAGACTGTTTCTTCTTAACAAATTTTTTCTTTATTTCTATTTTCCAGATACCAACAATCCTTCCTACATAAGAGACATGAAAAACATCACACTAAGTTCCAAACTGCAGCTATTGGAAAGTCTTGTTCTCTTGGCCTTTCTGACATAAGAAATTGTGAAGTCCTTCTACTTTATCTTTGTTAAACAGAGGCATACAAAGGTAGCACTGAAATTTGAATCATGTTACTATGGTCTTTCACTCTAGTGTGATTGATGTCCCTCTAGTAAAGCAGAGAAGGATGCCGTGAAATGTGCAACATACTCATGTAGGAGCTGCTAATGTAACTGAGGACTGGTCACAGCCGAGTACAGAAGGGCCAGAACATCCCAATGGATAAGTACCTTGGGGCTGACAGAGGTTTTTCAGAGCTTTGAAATTTATTATTTACCTCTTATTCCCCTCTCTGAAATATGCTTTGATAACTATACAGAAGTGAACTTCTATCATAGGATTTTACTCACTGAGGTCATTTATCCTCTGTACAGACAATTATATTTCAAAAATGCTTTAGGGAAAATGGAGTAAAGAGAGAAGGAAGTGGCAGATATTGGACACACTCTACAAATGCAAATTAGATTTATGTTATCTTGGGAAAGCAGACTTTAAGAAATTATTAGTTTTTTCCACCAAAGCTTTAGTGAATCAAAAATTATGAATATCTGAAAGATCTTACAAGTTGACGTTAATGAAAAAGGTAATTTTGTTTAAAGAAATATTTCTTCATATCAAGCATTTGCAAGCACTGCAGAAGAAGGGAGGTCCTAGTCAATGGTAGGTTGAATATGAGTCAGCAGTGCCCTGGCAGCCAGGAGGGCCAACCGTGTCCTAGGGGGCATCAGGAAAAGCATTTCCAGGAGGTCGTGGGAGGGGATTGTCCTGCTCTCCTCTGCACTGGGGCAGCCTCACCTTGAATATTGTGTCCAGTTTTGGCACCACAATATAAGAAAAATATTAAGCCACTGGAGAGCATCCAAAGGAGGGCAACAAAGATGGTGAAGGGCCTTGAGGGGAAGCCTTTAGGAGTAGCTGAGGGCACTTGGTCTATTCAACCTGGAGCAGACCGAAGGGAGACCTCATTGCAGACACAATTTCTTTGTGAGGGGGATAGGAGGGGTAGACAGTGATCTCTTCTCTGTGGTGACCAGTGACAGGACCCAAGGGAATGGCCTGAAGTTGTGTCAGGGGACGTTCAGGTTGGATATTAGAAAGAGGTTCTTCACCCAGAGGGTGGTTGGGTACTGGAACAGGCTCCCCAGGGAAGCCTGACAGAGTTCAAGAAGTATTTGGACAATACCCTTAGGCACTTGCTGTGATTCTTGGGGATGGTCCTGTGCAGGGCCAGGAACTGGACTCAATGATCCTTGTGGGTCCCTTCCAACTTGGCATATTCTGTAATTTTAATTTTTTTTTAGGAATCATATTGATAATAATAGACACACGGAGAACAAAAATCAGCCTTTCTGTGGGTTCTAATTGTTCATTTTGTTGTTTTATTGGAATTTTTGTCAAAAGCAACATAGGATGTAAGTCATCTGATATAGTGAAACACAAAGTCTTCTCATGACCTGTGTGTGAAAAAACAGTATATGCAGCTTTTAAGAAGTGGGCTTTACTGTACTGAGATTTCCTGTTCCAAAAGGAGTCAGTTAATTTACACATTTCTGTTTTACAATTATGAGTATGCAGAATGCTCTAAAGGAGCTAAATCAAAAGTAATACTGCAGAGAATCTCTGGAAAGGAAAGAGGAATTGGTATAGTTAGGTGACTCAGAGATAAAATGGTAAATATATGGAGAAATTATGAGAAATTATGAGAATAATTTCTTTCCTTAAAGATGAAACAGCAATGAGATTTCAAATGCCAGCCTTCAAGTATGAGCTGTAATCATTCTATTAATCGTACATAAAGAACTAAAGTATTTCAAGAGATGTAGTCTTTTTGTAATAAATGGCAGGGAAATACAGGATGACAATTAGGACTATATTATTAGAAATATGTTGAAAATGTTGGAAGTTTAACACACATTTCTCTAATAATCTCACAAACATTGTTGACTGGCATCTACTATGTTTTACTGCTCACTACATGAGGAACACCTGTTCAAAAGCACCCAAAATAATGAAGTAAGGAGGTACCTACTAATTAAACTTATTCCATGATAATTAATGTGAAATACATAAAACTAAAATTAAAAAAAAAAAAAAGAGAAAATTTTGATTGAATCTGTCTTCTAGAAACCTTTGCTCATTTCCTCTAAGAATGGAAACAAAAAAAAATGCTTTATTTTCCAGAGGAGAGGAAAATCCCAAAAAGACAATCAAGATTGCAATTACAAGGCTGCTAAAACTTCAACATTTTCCCCACTATGTAGATTTGCACATCTATGGTTTTTTTATATGTGTATATATATAAATATTATACAAGTATAAGTAGAATTAAAGTTTTTAAATCCTAACACATTATTTAATATTTGTGGTAGCTGTAGTCTGGCTTTGAATTAGGAAATCATCAATTTTAAGCTACGACAGAAGCACGAATTTCAACAATTCCAAAATTGTATTTACAATTAAAAAATTTAAACTGAAATGCTTCTACACACAAAAACAATATTTTAGTTTATTTTAAAGGATTCATTGAAAAAAAGTCCTTAACAACCTTAACTATAAATATATATATATATATATATGAATATATATATATATTTCAGAAGCTTTAAAATTGCCTTTTGCTGATCTCAGTCTAATTTATCTTGAAGAAGTCCTTCATTAAGAAGTCTCGCCCTAAAGTGAAGGGGTAAGAACATGAGTAAATCAAAGAAATCTAAAGAAAATGATGTATATAAGTGCTAGACTTTGTTCCATTATTTTATCTTGGTCACTTTTAGATTTTTTTTTAAAGGAATATAATATTAATTCATACATTTTAGAACAGCTATGACAAATCTTTGTGATATTGCTATAGAATCCTGATAGTTAGTCCTTCTTAAATCTTACAGGATCTTTTTGTGACTGGGCAAAGTAATAGGTAGATAAGTTCTTAAGGGGATTCATTTCAATAGGGAAGTGAGGTGATAACTTGTAGAAGGCAGTTATCAAGTAGAAGCATGGTCATTAGGTCTTAATATTGGATTTTCAGGATGAAGAAAGAAGCTCTTACTTTCATTCCTGACTTTAATGCACAGCTTAGGAAATGCTCTTACAGAGAAGTTTTATTCAGAAATTGCATCACTAAAGAGGTCACTAAAGCTCAAATGGACAAAGATAAGATATAGGAGAACATGTACTACAATATGACATAATTACTGAAAATGAGGCCTGGAAATAAATTTGAAAACATTTAACCATGAATAATGTAATATACTACAATTTATATTCTTTAATGACGGAAATAATTTTTGAACTGTATAATACCTATAAATGTAATATTAAAAATAATTTAAATATTCCCATCTTAAGGAAATCTGAAAATGTTTGAAACCTCCTATTAATCTGCCCTCTTATTCTGATGTGTAATCAAAAAATGTAGCCTAGAGTCCATGTCCATGCCCATCATTTTCTTGATGGTTACAATATCTCAGGTTAAATTCTCCAGATCCAAATCTTTTCTCTTGTAAGTATTCTGCTCAGGGATCTATCTAGTTTTTTTTATACAACCATGGAGCAACTTTCAATGCATCAGAATTCACTGATATTACAAGGTCAAGTCAAAAAGAAGAATAAAGTATTGTCTATTTTCCTCTTCATCTTTGAGTTAAGTACTATGAATATTAAGGCCAATGAAGAGAGAAATCGGTATACAGAAAGCACTGCTAAATAGTTCATGTTTTCTACTAGATTTCTTTTTACGTCTCTCAGATACTTTGGATGTCGATATGACCTCCCCTTAGTACTTACATAGCACAACATCATGTTTTTTGCTACTCCTAACAATAATGTTCACAGTACTTTGGGAATAATTCTGTTCAAAATAAAAGCTCTAAGTGCTTGTAGAGCACTTCAGAGATTGTACACATTGCAGATATAGCAGATTAGCCCATCATTACGACTTTGATTTTCTTGCAAATGTAATTTTAAAGAGATATTTTTTAAACTAAAATGAAAATTCATGCTATGCATCTAACTATAAATCTAGACATATATATATATATATTATTCAGTGATATTTGCTAGATTAAAAAAAAAGTTTTTATTTTTATCTTTTTTTCATTTCATAGACTCACAGCAACCCTAAGAGGATTAATTGTTATATGAGATATAAAAACTCTTTAGGAGATCTTGTCCCGGTATTTCACAGCAAAATTTAATGAAGAGGAATGGCTTCACTTTCAAGTCAAGATTAATCTAGTAATTTAAGACTAATATTGTTTATACAGGAAGTCCAAGATATATTTTGGAGTGAGTCTGGATGTTGACTAACAGAAAATATTGCTTGTTTCTGTGAGAACAAATGCAGAACTTGATATATGAGTAATGATGGCACAAAGTGTTTTACACAATTGTTCTGAGAAAATAGAATAAATAGATGAAATACAAATTAATTATCAAGAGTTTTAAAAATTTGTGTAAATTTTGCTGTTTGCATTCCAGTTTTCTAATAATAATAACTATCACTTGATATATCATTTATCACCTGATATCCCATTTATAAAGAGATCCCACATTCCTTTTGTCTAAAATTTGTCAAAATACCCCCATGTAAGGATATTTCCAGTGCCATGATAGACCTGTTAGAGGTGAGATCCTCCATTTTATGCTACTATGTTCCTCTAGAACTTTGAAAAGATTTCTCTGTCTCAAAAATCCCTGCCAACAGAAAAGTAAACTCTTCCAGGACTGAAGGATAAATGAAAAGATGTATATATGCTGTTCAAATTCCTGCAGTTATCTTCTTGCATCACAGGTTTCTCCTTCACACAGTGTTGGCTCAAAGTTAAACACTTCTATATTCCTATACATTAGCCCCGTACCCACTAATGTGAAGAAAATTAACTCTACCTCAGCACAAAAGCAGCACAGACTGGGAGTTAGGACAATAGGATGAATCATCTTCTGCAGCTGTCATCAATTATGAGAAGGAAAAAAAGAAAGTAGAAGACCTTTACCTTCAAACAATTTAAGTTAGGTGAGACGACTGCTACTCGTGATAATCACCTCGGTCACATAATCGACTATTCATAATTTACATAAAAGAAACCAGAATAAGTTGATTCTTTCTAATATCCATTTCAAAGTGAGCCTTTTAATTTGATTTCTCAACATTTGTTAAGTAGCATCTGAAGCATATATATTTGCTTATTTTCTTCCAAAATGGAGTAACTTGGTAATATTTTTGAGTGTCTGTTAAGCTGAAGCTTTATCTATGAATGTTTTTACCAAGTGACACAATTCAGTTTCATCTAAAGGACAACAAATAAAATGTTACCTCACCATCTAAACTGTAAAGACTGAAGTTGATATTTCGGAATAACATCAAAGAACCTCTGCTTTTTATTTAAATACTTCTTTTTATGCATTAAGAGTATGCCTCAGCCTCACATGTAGCTATTAGCCCCATATGCATCCTTGATTAGCTCCTCCTTTGGTTGAAAGGTTGTGTTATGCTCCCACAGTTGTTGTTGGAGAGGAAAGAGAAATGAAAGAAAAGAAGGGGAGACACAGAAGCCTGACATATATTTTTCTTGAGCTGCTTGAACTATGACAGATTTTTTTCCTCTAGTTACATTTCATGCTTCCCTGCCAGTGTTTCCTATTGTAGAACCACTGGTTTAAATAAAAGATACTAAAGCTTTTTAATAGTTTATAAAAATGTCCCTAAATTCTGGGCCTTTTCTCGGGGTGAACAGTCAGATATTCTGGTGAGAATCTGAAAGGCAGCAAAGAAATAAAAAAGAACATTAAAGCCATCATTCAGATTACATTGAATTATTGTTTAAATTAGCAAATGAGAAAAAAATCAAAAAACCTAATTCTATAGATGTGTTTCTGGGAAACAAATGTGCTAATATGGTAGAGTGGCAAAAAAGTTCTCCCTTTTAGTCTCATCATCATCATGGCTGGGCTTCGCGAACGAAGATTTGGGAAGGGCTCTATCCACGTTTGTTGCAAGCACGTTGGTGGCTGAAAAGGCCAATACGAGATAGGCATGTCCAGTTGCAAAAGGCACAGCAGAAAGACTCCTTAGATGGTATATTCTGCAAGGCACGATTCTTTCTGCGTTGTCTTTTCTCCTCAGGGGTGATCCTGTATGCTTTCTCAAAGGCATCAACAGCGTTATAGATGGTGTGTCTCCAGGTCTCCAGATCTGAGGCCAGAGTAGACCAGTTACGTTGATCAATATGGCCAAGTCTGAGATGTTGTTTCAGGGAGTCCTTGTATCTTTTCTTTGGGACTCCTCTCTTGTGGTAGCCAGTGGCAAGTTCACCATAAAGCAGGATCTTAGAGAGGCAGTGGTCCTTTATCCTGGAGACATGCCCTGCCCAACACAGCTGTGTTCTCAGCAACATGGCCTCAATACCTGTGGTTGCTGCTTGTTCTAGAACAGATGTATTGGTCACATAATCTGACCAGTGGATGTTTAGGATTGAACGGAGACAGTGTTGATGGAAGCATTCTAAAAGACGCGGGTAGCTTAATGCCTGGTTCTGTGTTCATCTTTGTCCTACTTATCCTCAAGTCCTAAAATACGTGAGAGAGTAAATATTTACTTACAGATATTCATTATAATATTAACATGCATAGTGTTAGAATTAAGAAAGAGGTAAAATTTTAACTTCAGAGAAGGCATTTTTAAAAATTATTTTGATAGCAATGAAGAAAGCAGTTTCCAGGAAAAAAAATTCCCCAGAGAATGAATAAATGATCACATTGTCATTGTTTGCTAATGACTTCAGTACTGAAAAAATAAGTAGATGGATTTTTTCCCTCAGAAGATTCCACCACCTTAGCTCTATCTTGAATAATCTCGCTATCACTCCAAATCAGCTATTACAATTGCTTTGGGAAACAAAGGAATATCAGCAGAACACTTAGGATTAGTTTTCTTCAAAGGCATCTTGATGTTAACACCACCTTTTGCAATAATATTTTACAAAAGCATGAATAACAACTGTTCATTCTTATTAATAGCACATAGTGAATAGGTAGAGATAGTCTGTTTTTTCTTCAGTCAAATAGGAAGGTGGCCAGTTTCCAAATTCCCTTAAGCTTTGCATCAGTAAAATTAAACACAGAATCAAACTTAATGTATTAAAAACATGCAAAGGCACGTTTGCCTAAGTCATAGTCAGTTGAGCATAAAAACAGTAGGGAAAAAACCCAGTATGAAACAGGGCCCACTACATTTTTAGCTCTTTTATGTTGATTGAATGGGTTTATCAGTGACACTTCCGCTCACCTGACTTCCATGTGACCACTCAAACTGCTTTTAAACATGAAGTTTTTAAAGAATTTATTTTTGTCTGCCTGTTGATACTATTCATAGAATCACTAAGTTTGGATCTTTAAGATCATCAAGGCAACCCAGCATCACCACCATGTTCACCATTAACCCATGTCCTCAAGTGCCATATCCACACATTTTTTGAACACTTCTAGGGATGGTGACTCCACCACTTCCCTGGGCAGTCTACTCCAATGCTTTGCACTCCTTTCTGTGATTTTTTTTTCTTCCTAATATCTGATCCAAACCTTCACTGATGCAACTTGAGGCAATTTCCTCTCATCCTGCCACTCATTATCTGGGAGAAGAGAGTGACACTGCCCTCACTACAACCTTCTTTCAGGTACTTGTAGAGAGTGATAAGGTCCTCCCTAAGCTTCCACTTCTCCAGGCTAAACAACCCCAGCTCCCTGAGACACTCCTCATGTGACTTATGCTCCATTCCTTCTTGTTTGTCAGCTATCAGATATGGGTTCTGTCTGCATTTTGTTGCCTTGATTGACTCATATTTCTCCAAATCCTGTCTCAGGCTTAGTCCTTGACTAGTTTTTGCCCAGGTCTTGTGTGTGCGTTCTGTGCTCTACATCATGATATGGCTTAAGCTGAATTGAAATTAATAGAAATTAATGACAGACAACTCATTAGTTCATTAAGGTAAATCAGCCACACACAATGGACATTTGGAGAAAGTATAACAGAATTTATTGAAACTTCTAAGAATTGTGTTACTCAGGAATATTTTAAAATATATCTTTTTTTTCATGGACTATACTAATTTAGCTATATCTTTGTCCATCTCATACACTTGACTAATGTTTTACTAATCATAATACTAATGTTCTCCTTTTCACCCCTGATAAATTGTGTCTGTGTAGTTTTCTATCTTCCTTTCAATTTTGTAGTTTTGAATTTTCATCCTATGAGTTATTTTTTCAATATGTCACACTGGACATATTTTGGATCTAAAGCATTGTGGCTAAATTTGATACCTTGGGGGGAAAAAACTCAAACTATTTTCAGCTCCTAATATTTTTAACAGAAGTATGGAACATTTCACCAGATATAAAATTAGGAGCAGTCTTGGGGAAGTAATTCATGTAATACACTGTAAAGGCCTTTGTCCTATATGCACTGTTTTATGCATCTTCTAATGGCTAAAACTTCCTTAGATTCTAAGTTTATATACCACTTCTGAACAATCATTTTTCCCAGTTTAAAAAAGTGAACTTCAAATTTATTCATATATCTTGGTATTTATAAGTACTGAAATTTCTTACTTCCAGGTGGATTTTCCTCTGTGTCAGTTTAGGCTTCATGAGACAGCTCATATACAAAGGCTAGATATCAGAACACAGGCGAGATGTAGACAACCAATGTCACTGCTACCCAAGACTCTCTGTTGTATAAGTATCTACTCCATAGTATGATGTCATGTTGAGGTATTGCTATGTTCAAGTCTTTTAGGCTCCTTCTTGTTGCATTTCCTCACTGGATGCCTTTTCAGCTGTTTGAAGTGTTAACTTCAATTGTTAAGTCTGAAACACCTCTGGCCAACATGGTGCTGTAATCCTGCAGCCCACAGTAATGCAGTATTGCCACTTTTAGTAGTGAGCCAAAGGCTTTGCAGACAGTTTGCAAGGCTTCCAGAGTAAGGCTTTACAGGCTTGTCTGTCTGAGCTTTTTCCATTTGCATTGACTGTTCCTTAATACTTCAGTTTTATCAGTAGTATTTATTTTTGTGCTATAAAGGACAATTTACCACCTAAGGAGTCTTTCTGCTGTGCCTTTTGCAACTGGACACACCTGTCTCGTATTGGCCTTTTTAGCCACCAGTGCGCTTGTGCCAAATGTGGGTAGAGACCTTTCCCTAATCTTCATTTGCAAAGCCCAGCCATGATGATGATGATGATAAAGGAGATTATTTGTTTTCACTTTGCTTGTCTTTGCATGACACAACCTATCTTTTATGCAGACAGTAGTAAGACACTACTTCATGCAGTGTCAATTTTGTCCTTGTAGACAAGATATTTATCATGCAGTGTAGATAAACACAGTTTTGGTGCAATAGCAGAAGCCTTGAGATGTGGAGATGCAGTATGGAGACAGAGGAGTACAGGCCCTGGATGACGAGAGATGGGGCACAAGCTGGGCACTGGAGGCCACATTCATTATCTAATCCTGTGGAAATTCTTTACCACAAGTTTATATTTGAAATATACCAACAGGGACTTTGTAGGCTGGAATTCTCCATAAAATCTTTCAAAAATAGGTGCACCCTGCCTTATATGATTATTTTTTTATTTTTTTTTTTTCTTAAATGAGGATGTGACCATTTAATCAAAGGAACTTGAAGGATCGGGGTAACACAATGAGAGAGAAGAATGGTGAGCTGAGTCACAGAGAGAGCAATTTGTTTGGGGAAGCTAGAAAAGAGTTTCACCATATGGTTAGAAAGAAGAATGCTGGTAAGAGTATGTGAAGTGAACAGTCTCTTGCCTCAGAAAGAGTAAACTAATATAAGGGAGATTTCTCAGTAATCTGCATTATTTTGTACTTTCTCTTCTTGGTGAGAAAACAACAGTATGTTGAGAAATTTGGTACAAAACTCATGTGTTGCTGTGTGCATTTTCCTGTGACCTTTAAGCATCATTTGAAGAAACATAAATTCAAAAAAACCCATCCAACCAACCAACCAAAAAACCTAGCAAAGTCCACAATTCAGTAAGGTCTGAGGATACTTATGGGAATACAAGTAAGTTATCTAAAGAAAATGCCTATATAGGGATAAGTACAATTTTGGAAGATTTTGTGATGGAAACCTAGAACTTGATTTCATTTAGAAAGATTGTAAAATATCTTCTCTAGTGGGTTAGATTGTTGGAGTTTTTTTATTCCTTCTGCATTCCAGAGAAAATTGCAGGGAGAAGCTGTGAGCTTTCCCTGGTATGCAGAGAAACAAGATGTTTGCAGACATGCACAAGGCCTCCTCTGGACAGAGGGGGTGGGGGAGGAGAGACAGAAGATATATAAAGCCTTGGAGAAGGTGGGGTTTTGCCTTTTTCCCCTGGGGGCCAGGTGTGTAGAATTGTTAAGTGCATCTGAAATAAAATTTTTTTTTTTAATTCTGCCACTGCCTTGGCATTCTTGGCAAGAATACCTGTGTATGTTTTACTTTACAGCCTAGGACAGGTGATTGAACCAAGAGTTCTGTCATGCAAGGCCACAGACAATACTACCCTTATAGGGTAAATGTTAACACTCTCCAGAACCTAGAGGTAAAATCACAGGCACATAGAATAGTTTATGTTTCTTTTTTTTTTACCCTTTTTCAACATTCATCTGTTAGCTTGTGAAGATAAGTAGTTGCTGAATTTTTCTGCACATTCTTTGCCATGCTTTAAATATGTTTATTTTTTGAATGAGTGGACAAACATGATAGTGAAAGGAAAAACTACTAACATTCAGGGAAAATTTCTCATAAATTCAAACATTCGTTGCAGCAGGTGAAGCTGAACACCATCCACAAAATGATGATTAGGTAAAAATCAAAAACTTCAGGTAGAAAAAGCTCTTGTTAAAAATAACACATATGTATCTGAATGCAACTGAATGAAAAGACTAGGATATAAACTGTGATCCTACATTCACATATGGCTAGAAAAAACTTGGGACAGGTAGGCACTGGAAAATGTCCAGGAAAAGTTACACAATAAAACTGAATTTCTTCAATCTGTCTCCAAACTAAAATTAATATAGACAGTTCAGAACTATGAAAAAGCCATCTGCTAACTAGTGAACATACTGTCCACAGAGTCAGTATTTTACAAAGGCACAGTCAATTAACTTTTATTTAAAACTCTTTGGTTTCCAAAGACATAAAAGTTTTTCTACTGAAATGAATCTCAAAATATTGAACAAACTTCACAATGTAGAAATAAATTCTTATATAATAGAAGAATTGTGTCTTTTTTACTTACTATCTCCCTGCGGGACTTCCCATCTTCCAAAAAGTCCACAGAAAAGTGAATCCATATTCTCATCACTTTTTTTATTTCTTTTTTTTTAATTTCTGAGTTTTCCTTGAAGATACCTAGTTTTTCTGGTAAAAATTTTCTTCTTTTTTTATCATTTTTAAAAATCAAAATGAATTTGTGAGGAGCATAGACCCGTAAATCTGACCTGTTACAGGAACAAATCTCAACATCCTTATTCCTACCCCACATTCTACTTTCTACTTGAAAAAATCCAAAGGAGTGTTTTTTTTTCTCTAACATAAAACTTCACTTACACAAACACACTGCCCTTATTTCAATGATTAAGTTTTATTTTCATTCAGCTGTTTTTTAATAAGAGAGAAAGAATTACATTATTACCAATTTTACATAAAATAGCTAAATAAAACTTAGGGACATTTTTGGTTTTTTGAATTAGCTCCTATTGATCCAGCAAATGTTGTTGAGCAAAGTGTTCATATACAAAAAATATACCATGTTATTTTTCTCCCATCAGCAAAAAAAATAAAACTGAAGCAGAAAACAGCCTTACTTGTAGCCCTGAAGTTGGTTAGCGAGGTTCATTATGAATCCCATGTATATGAACAGATTCGGTACATGGGCAATGGTTGTCCTTATACTCACATTCAAAGACTACTCGTTATTCTCAGTAAATTCCTGATTACATTTGTACCTATCCCTGTTTTGGGTAAAGTGCCTGTTTAGGGTGTTAGCCCCACTCTTTTTCATTCAACTCAATCCAGGCAAGGTACACCAGGTTCAGTGAGATTGTTACTCAAATCAGTAACAGCTGTGCAGCAGCTGTTCAGAGCTTCAGCAACCCAAGAGTGTTTGTCACTGACATGCAGGGTGTGAGAAACCTTTTGGACAGGAGTATTCCCAGACAAAACATTAAGCAATGATACTATCCATGGTCTTGATTGCCCTGCTGTAGCTTACTTCACCCTCTCAGTGAAGGCATTATAAAATGTTAACCTGTTTTAATAGTAGTGCTTCTATAGACTCTACCCTCAATGTCAAATCCAATCTATAAAATTTCAGAAGGACTTTGCTGAAGAATCTGTAAAATCTGGTGTGTTTGTTAGACTACCTGATAGAAGAATATAGAAAGATAGGGGACAAAGCTCCTGAAATAGCTATGGAAATTTTGGTACTCTAACCTCAGCCTGTGAATCTGGATGGGAAGTGAGAATGAGAAGTCCGGAAAGTTTTGGAAATCTGGCCAAATACTTACCTATCCCTTTAAATGTATGTGTGTGCAAAGATTCTTACAAGCATCTCTTGCAAAGCTGAATGGATATAGTATTTGCAATAATATGTAATAATTGGATAGTTAAAATAGGTAATATCTATAAGAGTCTTTGTCTGCCAGTACATAAAGATGCTTACAACCTTCTTCTAGGTAGCAAAACCACATCTCATCCCTAATTACAAATAGCAAGAGCTTTAGGCTGTGCTTAAATATTATCTGAAGTCAGACTTACTAAAACTACTTTGAAGTCATGACAAGAACTTGTTTCTATGATCAGGTGAAATGTGAAACATTTCTGGGAGATCACTGCTGTTGTGGTTTAACCCCAGACGGCAACCTAGTGCCACACAGTCTCTCACTGTCCCCTGGTGCGACGGCAGAGAGAGTGGGAAGGGTAAAAATAAGAAAACTTGTGGGTTCAGACAAAGACAGTTTATAGGGAAAGCAAAAGCCACATGCACAAACAAGAAAAAGAAGGAATTAATTCACAACTTCCCATGGGCAGAGAGGTGTTCAGCCATCTCCAGGAAAGCAGGGATCCATCATGTGTAACAGCGACCTGGGAAGACAAATGCCATCCATCATTCTGAACATCCCCCGCTTCCTCCTTTTTTCCCCAGCTGTATATACTGAGCACAATGCCATATATTATGGAATATCCCTTGGTCAGTTGGGATCAGCTGCCATGGCTGTGTCTCTACCCAACTGCTTGTGCAACCCCAGCCTCTTCAGTGGTGAGGTGGGATGAGGAGCAGAAAAGGACTTAACTGTGCAAGCATTGCTCAGCAATCATGAATACATCCTTGAATTATCAACATTGATTCCAGCAAAAATATGAAACATAGCCCCGTGTGCTAGCTACTGTGAAGAAAGTTAACTCTACCTCAGTCAAAACCAGCAAAACTTCAATTCATATTATTGAGTCGATGTCAAAATTAGTAAAAAAATTTTTTTTCAAATTTTACTGCTACCGAAGTTTCTGTGGAGCCCTTAAAGTCACGCAAAAAAATGAGTAAGATTTGACTCTGAAATTCTGATGATCTCTGCATTCACTACAAATAGTTCTGAAGAAAACATGGTCATTTCATTTTGCTTTCTGTGGGGGATTTTTGTGGGGTTTTTTTGCCCTTTTCTATTTTTTTAAGGAAAAAAGGAATAATCGCATTAGGTTTGACTTAACAAATTTTTCCTTGTTTTATTCTCCACTCATTTTCTGCCTTCATCAACTTCATAACAGTTAATGCCGTATTTGAGACATGTCTTTCAGTTTCCAAAGACTGAAGCTTAACTCTCCTTCTTCATGTCATTTGATAGGCACCCACTTCAAAAGCAAAAAAAATAATAAATATTCTTACTTCCTATCTGTCTACACAAACTAAACCAATCAAGTCTGGAGACAAACAGGTAAGAAATAATCCAAATGTTTTTTTTTTCTCATTAGTTTAGCTTATCGTGAGTTTAGGTTTGTTTCTTTTCTTCTCCTGTTCTTGTTGCTGCTTGTTTTTTGTTGTTTGCTTGGAGTTTTTTTCTTATGAACTATTTTTGTTTTGATTTAATTTCAGTCCTAGGGAACAGATTTCTCAGACATCACAGACAACAAAAAAAGATCATCAAATTCTATAGACAACAGATGTTTGATCCCTTACAGTGCAAATACAAGGTATGAGGCAAACAGGAGTTTGATGAGTTGGAAAACACTATTAAGACTTAATTTAGTGTTCCACAGGACTTAAATCTTTTTCTTCCAGTTTCCCTTGTTGTTTCACACTGGGTCTGCTAACTTGCAGAATGTTTTGCTGCATGTCACAGAACAATGAAATAAATTAAAAATGTAAAGGGAAAAGAAAGTGGAAAAGAACAGGGAAAGGAAAGAGGAGGGGAAAAGGAGCAGGAAAAGGAAAGGGGAGGGGAAGGTTTGGGAATATTTGGGAATGTTTGGGAAGGGAAGGGGAAATAGCAAAGATGGGAAGCTTTGATGACATAACACAAATGGAAAACAAGGAGGTATTCCATGATCCTGAAAGGCTTTATTCAGCAGCTGTTCATAGAACACATCAAATCAGTTTTTGCAAAAAAAGAGAAAGACCTACACAGGAGTAGAAACACTTAATGCAGTTTGCTCCAAACTTGCTTCACAGCATTAATTTAGAAATATTTTAGCAATCATGCAACTTTCTGTTGATTTTTAAAATGTCACACGTTGCTAGTTGGAGACTTTTTTTATATAAAAGAAAATAATTTCTGAAAAAACTTCAGAGAACTTGTGAAAACATTGACAATCCAGTATTAACCCTGTTTTTATTTGAGACTACCTCCACAGTTCCTTCAGCATGATTACATTGATCTGTCTGGAAAAAAAAAAAAAACAAACTAAAAAAAGAGAATGGATTTTCTTAGAGCCCTTTCTATTAAAAAAAAAAAAAAGATTTTTTGGTTGAGTTTAAACACAGACTGGAGTAAATGTTATAAATTTATGTGAACAAAGATGTAATAGTAAATCTTACAAAGTCTGATTAAGAGTCACTAGTACCTTCTTACTCCTGTGTGTTGGCTCCTCAGTATTGGTTGTTTAGGTCTGTACCTTTGGATGACTTCAGAGACATTACCAAGAAATGCCTAGCAATTCTGAAATAGCACATGATGAAGGAAAACTTGCCTGGGATTTACTTACATGATACTTGGCTGCTGTAACTTGTTTTTGGCCGGTATCACAGGAGAAGATGCCTTTTCAACTGTCCAGTTTTGAGATGTATTTGTATATTTTGAAAATAGACTTTCAACATATTTTAATGAATTATTTAAGTTCTGAACCATATCTTCAGAAAATCCTACCTTTGAAAGATTAAATTTATGGAATGCATACTAAAGCTCAGGAAAATGTGAGAATAAATAAAAGGTAAGGAAAGAAGAAATAGTACCAAAAACCAAAGGGAAATTATAAGGAAAGGACAGTAAATGGCTGAGAATAAAACCAGGATTATATTTATATATATTCTACAAATATTGTATATACATATATATTTTTATATACATATGTGTACCTATATGTATACATATATTACATACATATATATATAGAGAGAGAAAGAGTCTGCTTTAAAAAGATGCTAACAGAAAGCAGAAATGGGATTAAAAAAATTGGAGGGGAGGAGAAAAAATTTTAAAAGTAGGACAAGATAATAAAAATGAAGCAGCCATCAGAAGAAAATAAAACACAGCTGAAATTAAATTTTACTAGGTTCAGTAAGATGGGTAGGTCTTGGAAGCACAGTTGAATGTCAAGGGAAGGAAGTACGAATAGAAAATTATACTGCAAAAAGAATAAGAAATCTTTTATATTAAATCTCATACTTCTTTGCAACATGTGTTCCTGGCTTAGGTATTAGAGAAATGGTGCATACAATTAAGTACAAAGATTTTGAAGAGCTAGTCAAAACTTGTTACTGAAAATAAACCAACGTATACTTTATGAATAGTGGTCTTTTTTATTAAAATAATGTATATGGTGGTTTCCAGCAAGTTGTAGCTCTTACTTTTTTTGTAGTTATGTGCATGCTCAAACTCATAAAAAAACCTCTCCAAATATTTTTTTTAGAAATCATCCCCTTTTAGTTAAGATTTTCTGGCTTTAAAAAGAAAACAAGTACCTTTTTCATAAATATTACCTAAAGATCCTGCAAACCTAGTAGTGATCACTATTTTAATAGTGGTAACTTTTTAAACATCACCTCCTAAGGGCACAGGTGCAGGGAATTTCCAAATGTTGGAAGTCAAGCAGGCAAGAATATTTGTGTCCAAAGCTCAACTGGAGATGAAACTGGCCAGAGATGTAGGGGATAATAAAAAGTTTTTTCAAATATGTTGATGGCAATAGGCAGTATCAATAGCCTGTTACAGGATGAGGGTTCTACTCTGCACTGGTGTGGCCTCACCTTGACTGTTGTGTGCAGTTTGGGGCACCACAATATAAGAAAGATATTAAGCTGTTAGAGAGTGTCCAAAGGAGGGCAATGAAGATGGTGAAGGGCCTTGAGGGGAAGCCGTATGAGGAGCGGCTGAGGGCATTTGGTCTGTTCAGCCTGGAGAAGAGGAGACTGAGGGGAGACTTCATTGCAGTTAAGACTTCCTTGTGAGGGGAAGAGGAGAGGTAGGTACTGGTCTGTTCTCTGAGGTGAGCAGTGACAGGACTGAGGGAACAGCCTGAAGTTGTGTCAGGGAAGGTTGGATGTTAGAAAAAGATTCTTCACCCAGAGGGTGGTTGGGTACTGGAACAGGCTCCCCAGAGAAGTGGTCACAGCACAGAGCCTGTCTGAGTTCAAGAAGCATTTGGACAATACTCTCAGGCACATAATGTGACTCTTGGGGATGGTCCTGTCCAGGACCAGGGGTTGGACTGGATGATCCTTGTGGGTCCCTTCCAGCTCATCATATTCTGTGATTCTGTGATTCTGTGAAAATGAGCAGAGTTTTATGTCCTTCTTCATTTTTCGTTTCCCTTCAAAAATAATACCAGGCTTCCTCAATATGTTTGTAGGAATTTATTTTAAATTATTTAAAAATGGCAGCAGAAAACAGAAAGAAAATTCTTCTTGGATATTAACGTACTGATTGTAACCATATTTTATACTACGAAACATTCCTTTCCCTTTCCTTGGATCGAAAAACAAAAGCTAATTTAATGCCTATTTTTAAAGTATTTTGTTGTGTTTCAATTTCTAAGAGGTTTGTTGAATTTTCTTCAAGTCACTGAGGAATCAAAATACATGAAACGGCTGGTAATGACATCTGGATTTACACTTTTGAATAGTGGGGTATTTTCGCAAATTACCTTCAAGTTGCTTCACAAAGAGACAAACATTTAGAGTCCTATCTCTTTGACAAACAGAGTGGCTCACAGACAAGATTGTATAAACCCCTCTTAAATTAAGCTCTGACATTTCTAAGGCTGCTTGGAAGTGCTTATTTAGGGAAGGGAAGCCCATAACCCTGTGCTGTGTGAAACAGCAATTTAATTGAAAAAGTTGTGTGTTTTGAAGGCAGATGGGTAAAGTACCACTTAGTGAGGTTTTGTAATAAGTAAATATGGAAGAGCTTGAATGCAATAGAAAAAGCTTAACTTATTTTAAGTTCTAAGTTTTTGTGGGATATCTACAGGGAAAAAGAAAAGGAAAACAGTTTTTGGAAGTGTTGGAAGGGTTGGTTTTGTGTGGTCATTTTTTTTTTTTGCATATTTCAATGTGGTTTAAATCAAGTATTAGGAAATGAATATTGTAGAAATTGAATATATTATAGGCTTCTAATGATTTTCATTATACATTATGTGATCCATGTTACATTTTGCAGAGGTTTGGATTTACTAGGAAAATATATGTGGGATTATTTTATTTTTTTCTTAAATGGATTTTATTGGATGATAAATAAATAAATCTTTACCTTGGTAATAATGAAACCATACATTTAATTTATTTTAGACTTGGAATTTTCTTTTAAAATAAGTGACTAGGGTTCAAATTCAGCAAGAATCTCATTGAAGTAATTTGTGCTGCCCTCTGGTTATAGCTATCCACATTGTCAAGTACTTTGCTGAGACCCAAAAGGCTAATTAAAAGTCTGGGGAAGTCTTGGATCATAACCACAGCTGGTGGTGTAGCTTCATAATGGATGAATTTTCATAAAAATTGAGTTATTACTCAGTGAGTCTCTACCCCACTGCCACAGATCTGCACCGCAGAATTATGTATTGTAAATTGCCAGAGCTAGGCTTCCTTTGTGTTCAGGCACAGAAGAAAGGAGAAGTGGTTTCTTATTTCTTACTTTTCTTTCTCCTTTTTTTCTTCTGAAACTATGTATTAAAAAACTTGTCTTCAATCTAACCTCATTTCACCAAATTTCAGGAATATCAGTTAGGAACATCATTGACAGGCATCTTTTATAATGTTTGAAGAAGTTTTACTTTATGCAGAGTGGTACAGCCCCTGTCCCCACACCAAGGCTGATCACATTTCTGAAATAGATCCTTATGTGCAATGGACTAAATTATGTAATTCTGAGTGCATTTAAGCTAATTCATAATTATTTAACTTGATTTTCCGTCTGTCCACAGACCAAGTGCAATTTGATATATTGTTACACAAAACATCATAATACCAAATTACACTATATATATGTATATAATACTTCATTTAACTAGAATAGTTACAGTTTGGTTAATAAATGCTCAGCCTTTCTTATAATGGTATGCAGGTGCCTTGTGGTTTTCATTTCAAAATTTTCAAATAAGAGTCACCATTCTGAAAAGCTTGCTACGGAAACCTCAATATGCTACGGAATTGCCAAACCATCCCCAAAAAATATAAGTAGTCTTTTTTTGGTATAGCAAGATTAACATGATTTAGAAAAAAATACTGAAAATTTAAAGCTATGCACACATAATACTCCCATTAAAAAGTTACAAAACTGTCAACATTACTCTTCGGGAAAAAGATCTATTGGGATCTGAGGTCTAGGAGATTGTCTTCGAACTACCATGTAGCTCATTTCTACCATCCATATACAAGGGTAAATCCCACAGGATAGCTGTAGTATATTTTAAAGAGAAATGTATGTCACAGAGAATTTTGACCCCTAAAATGCACTAAATAACTAAAAGGGTCATTTAAGAAAATATAAACTGACTTTGCATCCTTTAGTGCTTTTTCTGATTAAATAACACTGCATCAAGATACAAGATAATAATTGTTATGTTTTTTAGAACATAACAGTACTTTGCAACTTTATAAGTAATCCTTTTAGGATTACACTAAAATTATTACACAGTGTATCTCAAAAGTAGACTCAAATTTAGTCCCTTCTACTTATGGAAAAATGCTGTTTAATACAAGGAGAGGTTCAAGTCACTACATCGTGAAGAATTTGGCCCAAATTATACTGCATTTTGCTCTTTCTCTTTCATGGCTAAAGTAGAAATTTTGGTGACTTCAGAACAGACCATAAAGATATTTATAATTTAGTTAATTAAGGAACTAAAATATAGCAATATGCAACATTAATCTCTAACAGAAGCTTCATTTTGCAGGTGGCTCGTATCTTCCAGGCACCATTTAGAAAAATGTTTTTGCATACAAACCTCAATCTGCCTTGTTATACTTCTCAAATTTTTAATAAATCTTTGAAAAAGTGTAATTTTTTTGCTGGTTAAATTCTAAAGATTTTATGAACAAAGAAACTTAAACTAGCTCAATATAAACATACTCTTAGGTGATCATTCTTATTCTTCTTTGGACATCTGAGTAGTGTACTAACTATGTTCTGCCTTTTTTTTCCCCCCAGGGAAAGTTGGGGACTAAAATGAAGTTTAGAAGAATAGCACCACATTTATGTTATACATTTATGTATATTCAAAGCATACATTCAGAATATACATAGAGGACAATGGCCACAGTGAAATCGAGATCTCTTGGCTATTGTACTGTGAACCAATAACTTTTTTTATGCCTTAGGCAATACACATGTAACCTTTATTAATTTTTACTGCATTTCCTATGAAGCATTACTTTGTAACTACTTTGGCTATTCATAGTACAAATTCTACATCTTAGGTAGTGTATTGAAGATTTATCTGTTTGCTAGGTTTCTTTACTTTTTTTTAGTGACAGAACAAATTCCTCTCTCCCTATTAATTATTAAGAGTAAAGAAACTACAGAAAGGGGGACTAAATTAAAAAAAATCTGTGCTTTCCGGTTTTTACTCTAAGTCTCAGGAGTTCAGTCTCAGACATCACTAAAATGAATGAAGGAATTAATTTTATCTTAAACTAAAACTCAAATAACATAAAAGCATTAAATAATAATCAGGGGAAAAATAATAATCCATCTCTATACCAGTGCTAATAGATCTACCTTACACTTAGCCAAATATAGATATGTTTGTTGCTTCATAGTATGACTTGATCATCAAAGTATTCCATGGCTGATCAACTGCAAACTGCACTGGAACACTGAGTCAAAACACAACAAATTTTTATCCTATGTTGACACCATTTTTTTGCTTTTCCTTTTTCTTTTATGCTTAACCTGTTTTTATTCTTATTGCCTATCTGTTTGTTATTAATTCATGCTGATAACAAACACATTTTGGCCCAAAGACCTTTGTGGACTTCATGTGCACAGGCATTTAACTGAAGAAAACTATGTCACCAAATGTAAGACAAAAAATACGAGGCATTCTTTTTCACAAATAATGACTTTGTGGATGCATTATACAGGCAGACAGAGAGTACAAAGTATAAATGGCCTTAAAAGGAGTCAAGAAAATATACAGTATGCATGTTTCTTTAGCAACAATTACTATGATTGTTGATTTTTTGGCTTAAGAGGTTTTTAAAACACTGATGTGTAAGGATTGTAGCTACATCTCCAAATCTATGGTTATTCTGGTGCTCTTTCCTTACATGACATTAGGCTGGAGATATTTAACTATGCTTATTAGTTAAACTTTAAAAAACAAATTTTGAGTAAACTCTACTCCTGAAGCTGTGGGGTCATGGCTTGGTTCAGCTGATGGCAACTAATTTTTCTGCCAAATCAAGTTTACACCTATTTGACTCTGTATATACTTAATCTTCTTTGTACCCAATCTTTGGTTCTTACCCCAAAATCACTATAATTATGCAAATCTTATTCTTCTATTCCTAAGCACATAGTGTTGACTGCAGTGGGAAATAAAAAATGAGGCCAGGGGACTTTTTCATTTGTTTAGTATGGCAGTTCTTATATAAGAAAAGAAAAAAAATTAAGTGAACCTTCACAAAGAATATTTACATAAAATTAATGCAAGATTGTCCATATTCACTGCATCTTGAGAAAAGTCCAAGATTTTTTCTGCTGTATGTGAAATAAGTCCTTCAAAAATTGAACCTGACGCTCTTTCCTGTATGTGCTTCAGATGTGGTTCAGCCATTCTTGTGAAGAACAACGATCTGAAATAACGACTAGGCTTT
Organism: Manacus candei; assembly: GCF_025592945.1. NCBI lineage: Eukaryota > Metazoa > Chordata > Aves > Passeriformes > Pipridae > Manacus > Manacus candei. Next base: position 88,837 of record NW_026138133.1, read on the forward strand.
CAGCTTTAGATCATGTGCATTACAGAAAGCAAGAAAAAGTCTAGCCTTGAAGAAACCAACTGACCTGCACATACTATTTATGGAGGTGATTGCACAAACAGTTTTGGTCTACTTTTATCACAGAATCACAGAATCATGGAATTTGATTTTGAATATCTCAAGAGAAGGAGACTCATCAACCTTTCTCGACAACATGTTTCAGTCTCAGTCACCTGCACCCTGAAGTTTTTCCTCAAGCTTAGGTGAAACTTCTCGTGTTCCAGTCACACTGTGTTCCAAGTCAAACTACTTGGTAACTTAGTTATTGCTCACTATGAAAGGTAAAGAACATGGTAGAATGCCTCACCCCAGAAAGATCCATCTGGCTTCTGGCCAGCTGGCACCACTAACATTAGGGGAATTACAATCTACCTCACTCAGCTCCACTACTGGGAACTGCACAGAACCAAACCCAGGTGAGGAAAGTCATACCAGACTCTGCTCGGCATCCCTTTATCACTCCAGTCTGGAGAACCTTAAAACCAGCATTGAAATGGCATGAAATACAAATTTTTGTATCAATAATAATTTCCATTCATCTTGCATCACAGAGTATTGGATGCTGAGTAATAAAGTCCTGGAGATTTTCTAAAAACATTCTTCATCTTTTCATGAGTGCTATTACTCATGCATGTTGCTCACAGTTCTTATTTAACAAGACATGCCTCATTGTCTTGTTAGAAAATGGCCTTAAGTGCCCAAACTATGTGAATTAAAAGCTCCAAACAAGGTTTTTCTCATACGAACTCTTTTTGAAATAAACTGGGGATGATATTTAGAATTTAAAGGTCTCAAGACTTTTTATATTTCAGATTTAATGGCAAATTTTCTTTCTTATTTAAGTTTATAACTTCCTTTTTTTTAATTTTTTTTATTTTATTTTAAGGAAATTTGTAATCTTTCCAAAAACAAAACAACTTCCTGAGCTGCAGGCATCATATGTGAGTTACTGTGTAAATGCTATGAACGGATAAACAGATGATTCTCTTTTTGGAAAAGCATACGGTGAAATGTAAAATGCATAATATCCCTTCAGTTCAGTTTGACATTTAAGTTATGAACAGATTTCAAATTACTTGAAAATCGTTCTCTGTGTGTGTGGCAATTGCCTTAAGTTTTTTGATTAATTTGCTGTTCCATGTATGTTCACAGGAATATTTATTAGTGACTTTAACTCCTAGTTAATGCAGCATAGATATTCTTAGTCCATGGAGTTAGATTTGTGATGTGGGTAGATGAGTTAACCAGGGCTTACGGCTGCAAAGCCAAACACGTATTCGTGTCTGTCCCTCAGCTCTAACTAACATACTTTTGTCTCTGACACTAGAAGTTTTCTTTGTGAAGCCAAAGTACTTTGGCAGTCAGAAAAGTCCTGAGCGAAAGCTGAAGAAAGATTTGAGCGTTTCTTAAATTAGCTTTTTTAACTCATAGCCAAAACAGAACTTACGAACTTTTAAAACAAAACAAAGTGTGTTCGATGTCCTCATAGGATCTTGTTTCATAATGTTACTATTCAACTATTTTATGATTCACCATAACTACCACTATGAAATAGTTTATCATCAAATACATTTGCAATCAAATGGATTTGGATCTTGTTCACATTTCAGTTCTCTTAAGTGACCAGATTTCTCTTGTTTTAACTTATGTTAACTTTTCTATATATTAGAAACACTTTTTTCCTTTCATATATTAGGAAAGTTAGTTAATTACAGATTTGTGTAAGATTTTAAAATAAATTTTTCTTATATTAAAAACAGCAATGTTGCTCATGGATAAGATAATGTTGGGATGAATGATAAAAGAAAAACACATCCCTTTAAAACACTCAAAGCAGCTTGTCAAAGTAATAGGAATTACTGAGTGGGATTTAAAGAAAAAAAGAATAAGCTCAGGGTATGGTTGCAATTTCCAGAGAAAATTAATGGCTAATAACTGTTTGATTCTTATATGTCTTCAAAAAACCCAATTCATAGACCAGATTTGCATGGAAACTGGCAGAAAAAAACCCTACCACAAACCAACAAAAAAATCCCCAAACCAAGTACCTGGAAAGAGCTTAGTACAATCAGAAAAAATCTAAAAAGCAAGGTATGTTAGTCTTCCCTTACTTAAATGATTTCATGTACATTTAGGTGCAAAGTTGCATTTGCTACCTCTACCCCTGTCTATGTAGTGCCTGCTTCTCTCAGAGTCTGGCAATTATTGAAGGTCTGAGCTGGTCACCTGCTCCAGCTCATAGCCAGATCTCCTATCCATGCAGCCCCTCCCTACTGCAAATATCTAATGACTCTTTTCTCCAGTGGCCTTATTAACATAATAAACAGGAATTAAGAGCACATGTGTCTAACCAGCATTTAGCTTGATTTTGCTGCTTCTTGCCAGATTTTTTTTAATTTCTTTCAAACTCAGATTTTAGCCAAAAAAAGCTATTACCTCTCCCTACAAAATGTTAGCATGACCTCTATCAGCCTTCTGTTCCACAAGACAAAGAAACCAGTAGTTCAATTGCTCTTCACAGAATATATTTTCAAAACTTCCAATGACTTATATTGTACCTTTTTAAAAAAAAAAAAAGAAAAGCTGTCTTTCCTCACATGTTTAAATTTGTTATCTGTGCTTAAGAATTTACATACTGGGAAAAGAGGCATGTATTGTCATTATAGTCTTTAGTATGTCTATTTATGTGTGATAATTTCCAGCATAGCTACAGCAATCAATTTTGCTCTAGCTATGCTTATATAACTCCCCTACACAGACAGTCAATCATTGAGTAAATCCAGCTGTCTTCCAGATTAATTACTTTACTTCTAAATAATGAAAGCATACTTTTTCAAAATAATTCTGACAGTGGGGAGTCGTATTAGGATAGTTTAAACTTGACTTATTATTCTGACAGTTTTATGCCTGAAAATGTCTCCATGTAGACAAACCTTTCGATTTATGCAACCTCCTTTTCATAGTCAGTCTTGAAGTGAGAGAAGAGTGTCCTTCCACTAGGGAGATCTCTTCCCCATATGATAGGTGTCTGTGGGAGACGTCGGTATGAACTACCAGAAAGAGTATCCATAACATGATTATGAAACATTGTGTTCTGATTTTCTGGTACCTGTTTTTCTTTCTCACTCCTTCAGCAGTTTCCCTGACTAATTTTCTTTGTCTTTTTCTTCCTTTTTTTTTTTTTCTTTTCAGCTTAATTTCCCCATTCACTTTAATTAAGCTCTCCCCAGGCTCATACGCTTGCAAACTCTTATTTATTTATTTTAAAGTGAGCTGACTAACTAGCCAGAAATTTCCCAAACCTCTAAGCTCTCATTAAAATCTTCTGTCAAACCCTTTCACTTTATTTTTAGTGAGACAGAGCTTGGCATAAATTGAAACAAAAGAATCAGGGGGAGGATGAATTACTCTACATAAATAGAATAAACCTATTACTACACAGAAGTAGAAAAAAAATCATTTGAAAGGTACACACACATTGTTATTTGGATTACAGAAACAGAGAAGTCCCATTCCCTCTCCAGTTACAACCATCCTCCTTGCTCTTTTCACTCCATCCTTCCATGGACTAAAAGAATTTACACAGATATCTAGTCTCAGTTTCTACATAATTTTGTAATATCCTTAAATTATCCAAATACTTAATGCAAAATCACTGCATTTATCATTGTCCTTGGTATGTAGGACAGTCATATGATTTCCATGTTGTGGTAGAAACATTTGAGTGAGTATAAGGATTTAAACGCAATGTAACTGAGCAAAAAATATGACTACAATTCGAACCAGTAAGAACATTGCTGGAGACTTTCTCTTAACTGTTCTCCTCTCATGACTTCAAATTTTCTTGGAAAAAAACAGGCAACTATCTACAAATTTTACCTCCAAATTCTCAACCTAACTTCAAGAAGAAAGTACATACCTAAGAATTTTCATGGAATCATAGAATCAGAATATTTGGCTTGGAAGGTTCCTTTAGAGGTCATCTATTCCAGCCCCCCTGCAATGAGCAGAGACATCTTCAACTAAATTAGAGTAACCTGACATTGAATGTTTCCAGGAATGAAGTATCTACTGTCTCTCTGGGCAACATGTTCCAGTGTTGTGTTTCACTGCCTTCACTGGAAAAAATGTCTCCTAATAGCTGCCCTCTTTTTCTTTAAAGCCATTATCCCTTGTTGTACTACAACAAGCCCTGCTAAAAGGCTGAAAAATGTGTTCCCAGAGCCTTCCCCAGACTGAACAGCCTCAACTCTCTCAGCTTCTCCTGATAGGAGAGTTGTTCCATCCTTCTGAATCATTTTTGTCTCCTCTGAACTGGCTCCAACAGGTCCATGTCTTTCCTGTGCTGTTGAGCTCAGAACTGGATGCAGTACTCCAGATGGGGTCTCAGAGTGGAGTAGAGGAGCAGAATCACCGTCCTTGACCTGTCAGTTGTACTTCTTTTCAGGTAGCCCGGGATGTAGTTTGTTTTCTGCCAAAGAAAGCCTGGATAAAGCTTGTAGTCTGGAGGAAAGGAGGTTGAAAGGAGATCTTATCGCTCTCTACAACTACCTGAAGGGAGGTTGTAGTGAGGTGGGTGTTGGTCTCTTCTCACAGGTAACAAGTGACAAGACAAGAAAAATTATCTCAAACTGCACCAGTGGAAGTTTACATTACATATGACAAAAAGCTGTTTCACATAAAGGGTTGTCAAGCATTGGAACAGACTGCCCAGTGAAGTGGAGTTACCGTCCCCAAAAGTGTTCAAAAAACATGTGGGTATGGCACTTATGACATGGTTTATTCATGAACATGGTCGTGGTACTGGGCTGATGGTTGGACTTGATGATCTTAGAGGTCTTTTCCAACCTTAAAAATTCCACAATTCTGTGATTCTGGGCTGTGAGAGCACATTACTCAGTCATGTCCAACATTTCATCCACTGGTATCCTCAAGTCCTTTTCAGTAGGGTTGCTTTCAATGCCTTCATCCCCTAGGCTGTTTTGATACCAGGGGTTACATTGACCTGTGTCCAGGGCCTTGTACTTGGCCTCACTGAACCTGATGAGGTTACATGGGTCCACTTCTTGAACTTGTCCAGGTCTGTCTGGATGTTATCTATTCCCACAGGTAAGTACAAACAAATTAAGCATACGCTATTTGTCTCATCACACAATAGATAAAACACATAAAAAAATGAGGGAACAGATCTTATCATCCTTCTCAGAAACTTCTCCACAGCAAAGCTGAAATTATCAGCGTGTTTCTTTTTTTGTCATTCTCCAATGATTTTTGTCAATCTCTGTGACTGTGTTCTTATCTGAGCCAACTTGAATTAATTTTGTGTGGTTTCACAACACAGCACATCAAATGCTTCAGTAAAATCAAAATATATTGCATCTGCTGTCTTCTCTGAAACCACTAATCCTGTAATTTTATCAAAATCAACAGATGACTAAAAAGATTCAAACATCTTAATTTGATGCTCCTCATTGCTTGAATTTCAGTTCTTTCTGCCATGAGTTGATATTCTGCAGATACATGTTTACAATTACTTAATTTTGTGGGATAATTCAAGGGTTGTTTCTTACCATCACAGGTAATGAAAAATTAAAGAAAGAGTAGTCATAACTTAAATGCAATAATAACAACAACAACAATAGTTTGGTTCAACTATTTTTTTCTTAAAGGATATTTCATGCCACATTGTCATTTATTTTAAGAGTTTAAATGTTAGCCTTTATTGATTAATTGATAAGGTAATCATGGAATTGCTTATTACTGAAACAGTTACTAGGAGGGCTATTATTTTCAGAGGAAAAGTAGTTGTCAGTTAAAGCTTTCTTTTCATTATCCTAAACAATGAAACTGTATATTTAGACAATACTAATGTGTCCTTATGGAAAATCAAGACATATCTGTAGACAAAGATGGTACACTAAGCAAAGTGGTCCACCTATTTTTTTTAATGTAAAACTTCATATATAGAAGGAAATATACAATTTTTGTAATAAAATATTGCACATTTAAAAATAAAATTTGTAATTGGTCAATCCAGTTTTCATTGGACAATCTTGATCACTTGATCATTATTTATGAGCACTCTTCTTATAGCTGAAAGTTTCAGCTAAAGAAAAAACCCTAAAATTTTGTTGACAAAGTCATCAGGTCATAATGGGAAAGATCTTAGTTCTCAGATTCTTTCCAGACAAGTAAAATGTAAAATTACAAGCAGGAAATGAAATTAGTGGTATTTTTTATGAAAAGTTTGTTCCCTGCTCAGAAGTCATGTTCTTTTCCTCATTATTGACCATTATGCATCACCAGTACTAACTAATGAAATTTGCTATCACTCTAGCCCATTGACATATTTCCTTCTTTTTTTTTTCAACAGCAAAATGTAACAAGAACATCAGCACAACAGTAAAGATGTTTCATTCATAAAGAGAGACTGCTTAGAAATCAGCAGAGATCAGTTTGGATGTCCACATTCATGCCACTGAAATAGATATACAGATGAGAGGTTAAAAGATGTTTGGTAAAGAAAGATAAAAAGACATTTGAGTGAAATACACTGAGGTATGCAAGATCTCAAAGAAAAGGATCATGGGAGACATCAGACAAAGTTCCAGGATGATATGAGATAGCCTTATAGTCACAAAGTAAAAGGAAATGTAGCTGCTGTCAAAGCTACAGAAGATGTTCTCTCTCAAATCTAATGTTGGGAAATTACAGAGAAAGCCAGCAACCTGAGGCAATCAGAAGAATTTTATCAGCAGCTCAGTGAAGAGAACACCAGCATGACAAGTATGACCTCTTCTTTCCTTTCATATAATGACATTTTTGCTAAGATAGTGAAAAATTCTCTCAGTGCAAGTGTATTTCAACAGAGATAACAGACAGACTTTCCCTTAGATCTTCTTAAATGGGCCCACATCCATGTGGCAGTAATAAACTTTTGGAACATATGAACAAATACCAGCTGCTATAGAATTGACAGTGTGAGACTATGCAAAAATTGCTGACAAAGTGCTGAGCAGTCAACAACTTGTTCCCCTGCAGAGAATAAAATTCTTATGAAAGTACTTCTGTGTCCTAGAATGAAAAATATGAAAAATTTCCGTGTAGATGAAAAATCGATGTCCATGGTGTCTGTGTTATAAAATGTAGGCATTATTCATGACATCACAGCCTTCCTCTGATGTCTCCCTAAATAGTCTGTTAGAGTTGTCATGAGGGAAATATAGTTATATCTATCAAAAGCACTGAACTGTGACTTCCTGTGAGCAATTCTGCATGCTGAAGAGGATGGAAATTCTAAGCAAAAGGATTGTGAGACATTAAAAGTCAAACAACAACAAAAAAAAAAAGAAATTGGAGAGCAGGAGAACTTGGAAAACATCTTCATGTACTCGCGTGTTTGTTCTAAGCAAACATATGATGTGTTTCAATGACTACTCTTGTGTAATATGTTCATATATCTATCAGAAACTCTTAGCAGATGAAGCAGGTATCCTGTAAACATGCAGACTGTGAAAGTGCTGGGATAACAAACCTTTTGAGTGAGGAAGAAACAGAGGCCAAAAAAACCTGAAGAGAAAGATCAGAAGTCAAGAACTGTGTTACAGTTCAGGATCCACACACGGATGGAATGTTAAATAGATGGATTTTAGAAATGGTATAGATAAACCTTGTTAATTATGATAATTTGGATAAATTTATAAAATGGAAGAATACTGTTGATCTTCCAAATATACTTTGTGACAAAAACTTTGAATTTTTATTAAAATTTTCATACTGTTAATATTTAGTATGCATTTTTTATTTGTCACAAGTGTTCTGAGCGCATGCATACTTTCTAGCCAAAACAAAAAAATGTGACAGAGCTTTATTGACTGAGTGAGTGACCTTTGATTCCACTCAAATAAAAACCATGCCTTTTAAAAAAAAAATCATTAAGGGATATATGTACCAAAATTAGATATTTTGTATCAGATTTCATCAGTATGGTCTGATATACAAAGTAAGTGGGATAACTGCAAGTGTTTTGTGACATAAGAAGATTGATTATTTTGGCAATAATTTGAAGTCTTCCAAACTCTGTCTTAAGTTCTTCAGTACTGATAATTAGACTCTTGCAAATTTGTTATCTCTTTAGAAAATTGGCTGCAGGATATTATCCTAGCTATTCTGTCTCTGGTCATACCCTCTAGCTCCTAATTTGAGGCCCAAGAAGGTATTTAGAAAATGCATTTCTACCAACAAAAATTGCATACAGATTCACAAAGCAGCTTAAAGTTAAATTTTAGCATTGAGCAAGTTAGAGTTGGCTTCCTGCCAAGTCTGCAAAACTCAGTGAAAGCCTTTTCCCTCCCTCCCCCTTTTAAGAAAGGGAAAAAAACCCTATAGAAACTGAGAGAAATCGAAACCAACGGAATTATATCAAATATATATATATTTACATATATTTAAAATTATATACACAATTTGAATATATTGTACACACAATAGGGAGCTCCCGAGGGGGGAAAAAAGGGAAAAAGGAGGGGGAAACAGGGATAAAAAAACTAAAACCAAATATCGTCTAAATATACCCCTTCAATAGAGAGCTAGCGAATAAGTACAGAAAACCAGATTAAATACTTCCCTGAATGAGACAACAGAACTGTGCGAGGCACCACCCAACTCCCCACGCCTCCCAGAGGGACTGGAGATGACGGCAGGTCTGAGCAGCAGGTCCTGGTCTGTACAAGCAAAGACCGTCTGTGGAGAGACCTGTCACCTTCAGCCATCGGAAGAGAGAAGAGAGCGAACTCTCTTATCTGAGCCTTTTTATACGTTGTGTTACGCTAAAGGGTGATATGGAATACTTCCTTAGATTTCTGCCCCCCCTTGCTAAGGAAGGCCTAAAAAAATCCAAAAGCCAACCCACTACAAGCATGTCAAAAAGTAAGAGGCCAACACTATAATCTTGAATCATAGATTAATGTTGCCATTCTGTGAGTGGTATTTCATATGTAAGGCAGAACTATGGAATTTGACTTCTGAGTTTAGAATCCACTGGTAAAAGAAGTAAGAAAATAATTTTCATGCAATTTTTTTTTTCTATTTCTAGAATAAGCAATTTTTAGTTTTTTGTTTTATTTTGTTTTGGTTTTCTCCTTAGGGATATTATTTTATGTTTGGTAGCCTTGCAGTGAAGATGGGGATAAATATTACATTATGTTTCCTCAAGAGTGATTTTATTAGTGAACCTGCAGACATTTAACCACAATGATAGGAACTCCAGTGAGGATCCTGTAAAAAAAAAAAAAAAAAAAAAAGCAAAAATAAAAGCATAACTTGGTATTTAAAGACAGAAAATTTTAAAATGTAACAGCAATGAATGTGTCCATATTAAATGTGTTCATTTAATATACACTGAAAAAAGAGGGATGAAATTCAACTTTCTTTCTAGAATATTACAGTGAATGGTATATATTTTTAGTAAAAACTATTATTGTAGTTATGCTGAAATATGCACGAAAGACAAACCAAGAATAGTAGTACTACTCATAACTAGTCATGAGCCAGTGGTACCCATTTCAGGCATTTTGTATATACTTTTTTAACTTTTTCAGCAGAATAGATCTCCATTGGCACAAACTTATAGGATTCCCTCTATGGCCAAGGTGATATACTCCCCTTCAACACAGACAAATAGAGACTGAAAATTTATTTTCACTCAAATACTTCCCAGGATGTTTTTTTTATCCTATCAAATATGAAGACACCCTGTTCAGAATGATACACGTATTTTTCAAACAAAACCAAAGAAGGATATCTTAGTAACATTCTACTAATGAGAATAGGAAGAGTAGAGTTGTTCAAATGGAACTATGTGATATGAAAGCCATTACTAAGACAGCCTTGTCCAAAATATGATGGCCTAATGTCTCACTTCACTGCATTTCTACTCAGTATTTGAAAGTGCTGTGCACGGTTAAAGCTGTCCTCTGGAAGAGCAATGAAGTCAGTAAACTGTGGTTGTTCAGGACCTTGATAGGTGCTTAGGGGACTTGTTTGGCCTGAATAATGATTCTAAAACTGTACTCAGTGTTTTGTCAGACATAGTGTGCACAATAAGGATGAAAACAAATTGGGTAAAGATATTTTCTTGCAAAACTCCACTAGTTAGGTCAAATTATCTACACTGTTATTCATCAGTACAAACAGTGCTTTTAGAAGTACTAAAAAAAAACTCTAACAACCAATACTACTTCTGAGTAACTAAATTACATGAAGAAGGAAACACAATGCTACAGTTGAAGGTGTCAAAGGCTTTCTTGAAGTCAACTATAGTTACAATTAAACAGTAATTGTTCATTTAAAATTCCCCTACCTTAACAGAGAAACATTTGGCAAGTGTAGTAAGAGACATAAATAAAAACTTGCCATTATTAAGCTAATGATAATACATGACCTATGACAGTCTTTTGAAAAACAGATAAGTGCTGAAGACGAATAACTCCTACAATTATTGGTACGAAGCTGATATTGCTCTCTTTTGTCACAGAGAGGATGAATTAAATGCAGATTAAGAAAAAAATGTATGTAGTCTTGCACTTTTAAATAATAAATAGCTGATACATTTTATGTGTCTCCATGGTGCCCCACAATGTGCCAAGAATATATTAATTAGCATTAATTACTGTCACAATATCATTAGCATCAAGGTTCAGATATTCAGAGCTTTTTCATAACAACTTTTGTACACTGCACGTATCAATGTGTGCAAGCATGAATGCATATGTTTTATGTGTCATGTTTGGAAATAAATGGAGGTATGTACAAAATGCTTTCCTTCCAATTAGCTCTGTGAAGGTCAGTAACTTTCCTTTCTTACCTCAACAGAATAATATTACTCTTCCGATTATATTGAGCTTGTCATATCTCTCGTTACTTTCAGGAATAATATTTAGAGAGAAAAAACGGTACTAGTTTTATCTGATCCTCAGGGACAATAAATGAATCTCTGTGCATGTTTATCTAACTCTTTATGAAATATCTTATACCTTACTGTAGAGGGATCTAATGTTTAGACTTGATTTTATAGCTTTTGAGAGGATAAAGTAAATAAGCTTAATCCTACTAAAAGTGCATTGCTATTTTAAAAAATTTGATTTTCTAGTAATCAACATACTCCTCATTAGGCATTTCTGTTTACTAAACCAAAAATCATTGCCAAATATTAGATTAATTACATAGAAATTTTACCTACAAAGACCTGAATACAATGCAATATTCTCCACGAGTTTCACAAAGCCATAAAAAACCCCACAGCTGTACTTTGCAACACAAAGTTACTGTGAATTATGAAGATTATAGCTTTTAAGGAGTAGACAGTAATGCACAAAAGCAAAAATCACTAACAGACATGTTATAAATATAATAGAAACTAAGAACACAGACAAAGAGCAGATAGCAGAGAAGCACAATGTTAGCAAAATGTCTAAACTGTTCAGCATTTCTTAATATCCATTAATTATATGTTTTGAGGTTTTTTTATATGTAACTGTAAGAGCATATAAGCATTCCATTTCTTTAAGTACTTTCACTTGCTTGTTGCTTTGACTCTAATATCTACTGTTTTTTCTTAGTTTGTTCTAGAAAATGTTCACAAAAAGAGTATCTGTAGAAAAAGGGGCAATGCTCAAATTTAGTGTTCCATGTCTAATGTTGCAGAATTTAGTGCTAAACTAATGTCTTTTCCCAAAGGGGTAATACCTTTTACAAACTGTATCAGCTGAAGGCTTAGGACAACTGTTCTAGACTGAACACATTTGTAACCTCTCCCTTTACCATGAGTCTGGGAATAAAAGAATAAATCACAGCATCTGCTGCAATGAGATCATCATATTTTCCCGTATGTTTATTCTAAATACAACTTTTACTCTAGGTGACTGAATCAAATATGTTATGGTAACACAATGTTGCTATATCCATTTTCCTAGGTTTCTTTTTTTTTCCCTCAAAAATTAAGGAATAAGTATATTTATTAATGATAAAATATAGTAAGAAATTGAGAAAGTTTAAGGAAACACATTAGCATCAATTTTAGAAATTAAATTCATATCTCCAAAATGTACTCACAGTGCCAAATACTTTACTGCTAAAATATTTTTAAATCAACAAAGTTATACTAGCAGGAAATATGGTACACTGTATGAACAAGTTCAACACTCAAACTGCCTTTGGGTGGACTACAGGCTGTCTGTTGCATTAAACATGCCTAGGGTTGTTTTCTGGCACTGAAATCAGCTACCATGGGCCGGGTAGAATTCATATATTAAGTTTCAGACTCCAAAACAGACTTGTATCTTCATGGAAGATTTTCTAGGCCATGGTGATTGCTCAACCATGCTTGAGTTGTGGTCCACATTTGTGTCAATGTGTCAATTAAATTATCATTCTAGGAATTGAATAATATACACAGTGAGTTCCAGGAATCTTCCCAAGTACCATTTAAGTAATTAGGTCATAACCCTTCTCCAGAGCTGTTGTAGTCACAGGTACATCACGCAAGCTTTTTTCCCCAAATCTTTGCTGTGGTTAACCATATCTATAATAATTTTGTTTTACCTTTATTTTTTAAGGAAAACTATAACAAACAAACAAACAAAAGAAACCTCGTAATTTGCTACCTCTTTTGAGAATATGGTGTGTATTGTTCTGTCACTGTGTTTAAGACTGACACAACATGTTAATGCTTGTGTTTTATATTTTGGGTTTTTTCCTGTCTTGTTTATTTTTTTATATTGCAGTACTAATAGATATTTGAAAAGTGACACAAATCAGATGAAGATTTACATGGAAATTAGGTGTTTAACCCCAACTGGCAACTCAGCCTCATGCAGGACTCATTCACATACCCTCCAAATGAGATGGGGCAAAGAATTGAAAGGCTAAAAGTGAAAGAAACTCATGGGTTGAGATAAAGACAGTTTAATAGGCAAATCAAAAACCACATACACACAGGAAAATCAAAACAAGGAATTCATTCCCCACTTCTCATGGGCAGGCAGGTGTTCAGCCATCCCCAGGAAAGCAAGGCTCCATCATACATAACAGTGATGTGGGAATACAAATGTCATCACTCTAAATGTCTCCCTCTTCCTTCCCCAGCTTTATATGCTGAGTATGATGGCATATGGTCTGGGATATCTCCCTCAGGTCAGCTGGGGTCAGCTGTCCTTGCTGTGTCCCCTCCCAGCTTCTTGTGCACCCCCCACTGTTGGGGTGGGGTGAGAAGCGGAAAAGGCCTTGGCACTGTATAAGAACTGCTTGGCAATGACAAAAACATCTCTATATTATCAACACTGTTTTCAGCAGAGATCCAAAAGACAGTCCTATATTAGCTACTGTGAGGAAAATTAATGCCACCCTAGTCTAAAACAGCAGAGACCTTAATCTTGTAAACTCACCTTAGAACTGTGATAGTCACTAGTGATAGTTTAAGCTACCTTTTTGTGCAGTATTTTCAATTTTTTCGCACCTTTGTCTTCCATCACATCAAGTAAATTAGGACTGCAGGTTCAAACAATCTGCAGCATAGTTCAGTTTTCATTTGTGTGACTTTCTAAGTGACAGCCCTTTAAAAAATGATCTTGACAGCTAACGAGTGAACAAAGTAACTGATGCATAATTTTGTGTGTTATTGATGGACAGATTCTCTTGACAGGTTGCAAGTATTTGTGAATAGCCATCAGAACAAAAAAAAATAAGTACGAAGTAGTCAGTCTCTATTTTAAAATACATTAAGCATTCCTTACAGTAATTTCATAGGTTGTGTATCTAAGCTCAAAGCTGACACTAAAAATAATGATATTCTGGTTTCAGGCTCAAACTCCAAGAGATTTTACAGACAAATAATTCTCAAAAAGAGCTTCTCAGCAGCTGTGTAAGTAGTTGTTGTACATTATTCATCAGAACACTTAATGCTCTTTTAGAACTTTGATTCCAAAAATGTATATACTTCTATCATTTTATTCTCAGCAGTCAGAAAAGAAATTGGTATGGAGAGTTCTGAATGCTTATAGAAGTTAATGGAAATCTCCTGCTGATTCCAGTGTCCTTTGGATAAGTCCATAAGTATTCTTGAGTCCCCTTACAATTATTTTCTATGCCTCTGAAGTAAGCAAAGGTCCTACTGAGTTTTAGTCACCAGAAACTGAAGCTACCAAATTGAGTACAAACTGCTTAAAATAGTGTTTTGATGCAGATCTGTGTGTCCAGACTGCAAACAATGAGAACCGACTGAATCTTGGGTTTAAAAAAAAAAAAATTACACAAAGAAGTGCAAAACTTTACAAAGGTCACTTCAGTCTGATATGGCAGGTTACATATCCCTGGACAATAACTCAAACTGAATCCTATTAGTTTTAATGACAACACCACTGACATGTCCTATGGAATGTATCTGACAGGAACAGCTTCAGAGTGGCCAGCCCATTGATCCAGTGACTTGGACACATTTCTTGACTTCTTCATTCTCTAATTTTTTTAATCTTTTGGAAGATGTAGTTGCATCTTTTCAAAGTATTTTCATTCTTGGAGTTATCAAAAATGCAACTCGGGTTATGTATGCCGTTCTACAAAGCCAAGTCCAAACAAGAGAAAGATATCTGACCTCGGTATTTCCCTCATCCTTACTAAAATGTCTAAATAGCAGAATACTTTACTCTCATTAACAATTTGTAAAACCCTCAGGCTCTTGCAGTAACTGATAGTTTATTGAGGAAAAATTTTACTTTATTTGTTAAAGAACATGAAGGACTTCTGTGATTATTAAGTGAGAACTTATTGCCATTTCTGACCTGTGTTAGCAGGTAAACCTTCCATTGGACCAGGAGCCTGAGGTTTGAGGCAGCTGAAAGCATCTTCTGTTCCTTCTGTTGAAAGAATTTTACCCATTCACACAGAAAATGCTTGTCTGTCTCAGCAGGAAAAGCCCTGGGCAAGAGACGGGAAGCTGAGAAAAGATAGAATAAACCATTAGAAAAAATTACTGTAGTTTAAATATGTCAAATTCAGCCATTAGTCAATGAGGATAATGAGCAACAACAGAGTGCAGAATTTTGCCCCTTATTGTTCAATGTGTGGGTGGTCTGTTCACTTTCACACACTGCTGCTTTGTAAGTGAGCTGGATTTTGGGCTGGGCTGCAGCTGATGAAACAAAAAGGAGAATTTGGTTTTGGAATAAAAAAAAAAGTTGGTACTTCCAACAGCAGTCTTCAACACCCCTTCTCTGCCATGTGTTCACCAGCTCAGTCCTCTTAATTAAGAGGCAGTGCAACAAGGATAAAACACAGCAAACTGTATCACTACATGTTATAATTTTGATCAGTTGTTTAGAAAAACAATGAAATGTCACACTGCATATTGTATAGACCATACTATTAAAAAAGTTTGCATCCAAGAAAAACACTTGTTTAGTCTTAGTTAAATCTCAGTTATGTAAATAATTCAAAATAGTCATGTGTGCTGACTCTAGCTGGAGTATGTCTTAAAGCATTATTTGGTGCAAGTCTGTTTTTCAACTTTTTAAATACTGAATTAATTTTCTTTCCCTCACTTTTTTTTCTTATAAGTGGATATTATTCATTTATATGCATTGTTATTTTGTGTGAGGGTATTTGGATTTCTAATATATGGTAAAATTTAGTCACTGAGGAAAATATCTTTGCCTCAAAAGAGCTGATTTCCCTTATTTTACATTTTAGCTGTTCTGATGGTAAAAAAAGAAAACAACAGATGATATCTAAAAAACCTTGTAACAAATATTAACATTCTGATACCTGGTTGTGACTTTTACAAATTCCACAGAGTCACTTTGCTTACCCTCTGTTATGAAGAGCCCTATCTATAGTAGCAACCCTCCAAAACTATGGGAAAAAATGGTTAATTATCTAATTAAATTCACATTTTGTTTAATAGTAGCATTCTTTTGAGAAATATGTCTTACATATCAACATACATAAAAGTCAAAGCAAATGCAGATGAGCAAGTATGGTCTTTCTACCAACCCTATAATGAATGTGAATAAATTTTACTATGATTTTAGCCATGTAGTCATGTTGTCAAAATGAAATCAGCAGGCATCTGCTCAGACCAGCATATATAAAAATACAAAAGATACACAGATCTTCAGAAAGTTCATTTCCATGTTCTGATGTGCAGGGAAGAAAGGAAAAAAAAATCTACCACACCTCATCCACCCTCCCCAACAGAGGAGCTCCAGAAGCTCTGCACAAAATACTTCTGCTCCAGGGAAAACAATCTGGCCTCATCATGCCTAGTTGGAAAATGTTGTAATAACTTCCTTCTCTTTGAGGTAATTTTCATAATCCAGCTATCAGTTATTCGAAGAAAGGAACAGACATTATGCTACTGTTTAAAACACTGCATGTTTACTAATCAAACTGAATTCTTTGAAATGAGCCCTTGCTTACATTTACATTTCCCTGTAGTGTCACACTAGAGTAGCACTGGAAGTCCTGTAGTTGCAGAAAACCCTTTGATTTCAGCTTCTTTTGCTTAACAGAAATAAAAATATGTTATTCACAGTAAGTTTTGCTACAATTAAATGTATTTTGGAAGCTGGATATCTTGATATGATCCTGCAAGATTAAATAATTTCCCTTTGAGTACTCTAATTTTCACATTAATTATGTTACTAAGGCATAAGCTTTATCTTCACAGATCTTGGAGACCCCATTAGCTGAATTAGTTGACAAGTCAGTAGTATCTCAAAGTAGCTCAATGAATCTATGAATGTCAGTGTTTCTTTAGACAAGTGCTGGCTGAATTTCCATCTAAGCAGGGAACCAAACCCAATAATGTTATTTGGGATAAAGCATATCAACATATCTTTAATAAGGTTAATGAGTACAAACATGTGTAGTAAACCCCCTAGATGACTAGAGATCAGCATGATAATATCTGTTATAAATGAATGAATTTTTGTTGTTTAGTTGGATGTTTTACATGAATGGCAGAAGCAGCAGCACATTCAGATTTTGTTATGTTGTGAATAATGGAAAGCCTTTGCTTACACGAAGTTTGCAACAGAATTTGTAACCAATATAATTCAGCGTCCTGCAGATTTCTTGACAACAAATACACATTTCAGAGTTTTAAAGCATATCTTTCCTTGTTTTGTGATGCATTACTTCTTATGGTCTCAAATAAGGATATCAGACCTGCCTGTGTTAAGCAGTAAACATACTAACAGTAAAATAATTTTTCCCACCCCAGAGAATTTTGGATTAAGTTCATAAACTAGATCACTTTAAAAAAGTGCAGGAAAGAATCTGCATTTTGAAATAGAATATAGATCTGTTGCTATTAGAGTCAGGTCATCTGCTAGGCTAGATGAGCCAAAGCTATGCTCAGAGTTCCCACAATAATCAAAATTTTACGAAGCATAAGTCATATAAAGAAAAGTATATGCCTGATTTATTTTGTTAACAACAAATTGACTTCATTAAAGACATACAATCATACTACAATGCTCTATTAATCCTTCTCTTTCAAGAAGTGATTGGTGACACAGATCCCTGTGCTCTTGCGAAGAGACAGAGACTATTTGTGAGTTCAGTGAGGTATTATTTTATATTCTCTGTATGATACAAGGAGTTATATTATTCTTATTCATTTGTTCTCAAACAAGTAGACAGTCAAGAGTAAAGAAAAAGGATGTGAAAAAGCTTTTCTGCAGACCGCGTTTAGTATGATTCTTGTTTATGTATAAAACATTGCATTTCTGAGCAGAACCTACATTGAAGAATATACACTTAAGAGTTGCTAGCATGGACAGTTGTTAAACATTTGTTGGTGACTTACCTCATGCTACCTAGTTGGAACAGATTCTCCAGAGTGAAAATCAATATCCGAAATATACAGTTTTTCTCATTACTATTAGTTTTAATCATATACATCTTACAAGATCAAATCCTCCTTGTCTGGAAACCAAAACCAACTATGAATTATTCCAAAGCCATTTCTACTGCTTCACAAGCACACAAAAATTTACAGGATTCAAAGGCCTTTTTGTGAAAAGCAACTCTGAAATTATGAGTTAAACCAGGAATAAATATGCCATTTTTTCTATTATAAACCCTACAAGATAAATCCTCTGCTAAACTTTACAGTTGAATGCCCAGTATGCTAAGACACATTTGGTCTTAGCCACCTCTTCAGTTAAGTGAGGAAATAATTAATGGATATACGTGTGAGGGAGACCTGAAAAATGGATGGACAGGATTGCTGAGCTAGACACAGGCTTTAGAAAACAGAGACCTAATCAAGGTCAGGTTGTATCTCACCTCAGACCACGGAATAAGACACTTTAGAATTATCACAGCATTGAGGCCCTCTGCTTTAAAAATAAATATCTTGGCTTCACCTCTACCTCATCATTCATGTTTGAAAAACGTCTTCTCCTTTATATGTCGTTTATCAATCTGATCTTCTCTATCTCATTGACTTTGCCTGTTAAAGGGTCATTTTTATAGTAAAAATAATTAAGTTCATCCATCCATCTTTTTTTTTTAATGTTTACCACCAAAGTATGTACCTATTCCTTAAGTCATTTAAATTCACAAAATAGCTAATGAACATTTTCGTTGTTCCTTTCACAAACAAAATTCCACCGTGTGGGGTTATTTTCCTATCTTTTCTTCTATAATAAAGATGTATTATAGCTTGGGCCAAATTGGTTTCAGGCTTGAGGAATCAAAACAAATTATTTCATCAATTTTATTCAAACTACAATATTTTGGAAAATTGTATATTTCTCTTTAAATGATACAGCATCATTCAAAAAAAATTATCAAATTACAATTTTGCTGAGATGCTGTTGTTCTCCCCATTGTTCTGCACAAAATTTTGGTATAGAGATGGTCCTGCTTAAAGAAAAAACTCTTTCCCCTCCATTTGATTTGTTGTGTACATATTGCTGTATTGATATAGAAGATGCTCACAGTGTTTTGGCACAGTATGAAGATGTTGTGTAGCAATTCAGAATAATGTTTTCTGGACTTCACTAAGTGTTCATGTAAGAAACAATGGACATAATTAACATTCCTTGTAATGTTGAGATATTGCCAGAACTTCTCTTTTCCAGATTAGACAACTAATTAATGTTCTTACTGAGAAGCAAATAAAAGAAATTTTGAAAAAAATATTACTCAGTAGTGATTTCAGGTGCATTTTTTAATAAAAGATTAGAAACTGACAGTTCCATAAAACTATTAATTTCTCTAATTAAAAAAAAAAATGACAGGACACCTAGATGAAGTATTTACTCTACATTTGAACAACAAAGAAGTATCTTTTTTTCTGCAAGTTGAAGAGTTTGATGATATACTTAACAGCTGTATATTCACACCAGCACCCATTATCTGATTCCTGTGGAAGATTATATATGTTTTTCTTTTTGATTCAAAAGTCAGAGGGTGGTTGAATTATAGCAGGAAGTTTTCTGCATGACATTTCAGAAACTCCATAGCAACTGTATTCAAGTCATGGCACCACCTGAAACTCTTCAGAGCTCTACTTTGGGTTCAAGGAAGGTGACATGAAGTCATGATGTCATGCAAAGATTGTCAAAAGAAAACATGTCCATTATAAAAAAGAAGATAGTGCATATAGCTGCATCTTGCATGGAAATGGTAAAACCAGTCTTTTTCTGGAAACAGCAATGCACAATAGCAATTCCTCTTGTTATTTTCCCTGCACTGAAAGCATTGAGAAAACTTATTCAACAATACATTATTAGAAAAGAGGTCATGTGTACTCTGCACCCAACAGCATTTCCAAGAAATACTTTTTCACTTCTTTGTCAAAACTTACAGGTTTTTTATTGTTTTCCTCTAAGAAACAACAAAAATTAATCTTGCTGACATGTTTCTGCAGGACTTTGACACTATGATAACATTAATTTATAAATATAGTATAATTTTTCTGACTAGCAGTGGCTGCAACCACAAATTGTTAAAAATGTAGTAAGCATTATTATTTAAAATATTTTGCAGCAGCATGTATTTAAGGGCAACCTGGAGATAATTTGCACAAATTACTTCAGCCTTCTACTTCCTTTCTTTCTCATATTCAAGAAGGGGCCTAAAATTTCCTTTGCTCATTAAGATGATTTTTCCTGGTTTTAACTCTGCTTTTTCTGTAACAAGAAATTTTCCCACATAATCATTGGTTCAAAAAGAAAGTAATAATTTTAAAACATAGTGAAAAAAAATTGTCTCAACAAATGACATCCTCTTACACTGTTCAAATTTCTCTTCTCACCTGCAGTGGCATCATGGTTTTATCAGTTCTCTAGTTTTCAGCTTTTAGGTTATGTAAAATATAGAAATTAAGCAGGAGTAATAATAAAAATGGCACACAGCAGGTCAACTTTTTTCTTAACAAATAAATCAATAGAAGTAAAAAAGCCCTTTCTTTGTGAGAGACTTGAAAACGTTAATAAAAAATTTTAAGCATACCAGTGTTTTCATTGCTTTTGCTTTTATGTTTATGTCATCCAGGGTCCTAGTCATGCACAAATCCTGAGTGGCAGCTTCCTGAACTGTAATAGTTACATAAAGCAGTCTTCTGTGTGACCTAGGGTTAGGGGATATAGGGAGCATCAAATAGGTATCACACACTTAAAAAGTAGGAGAACTGTAAATGCAATTCACAGAGACAAAAAGTCAGCTGCTTCACTATATGATTTGGATAAGCTGAGTATGAATATTACTAGTACTAATACAAATAATTTTGTTTCCTGAGTTCTCTGTCATTCTGTAACATCTTCTCTTAAAAACTGAATGATTAATTTCTTTAGTAAATGCAAGCTTCAGTTAGGTTTCACTGACAATGTACTACCATAAACTGTGAAGATACAAAACCATTATGTAAAAAAATAGGTGAATATTTGTGGTAGTTTGCTCTCAAGGGGGTCAATCTCAACCTATGACAATATTACAAAGATTTTATTCTTTTACTGTGGTTTCTGCGACTTCCTCACTTCTTGGTCTGCTTAGTATTCAGTTATTCTAAGTGCCCAATGCAGGTTTTGGAAACATAAAGTACATTCATTACTTAGTTACTGTACTTTTAATAATAACCTGGTTTGAAGACATCTACCATTTCAGAGTTGGATCCTTAATTAAACATCTTTATTTAATATCTTTTTTCTACCAGTGTATGAAAGAATCAGACCAATCATACATGACAAAACAAGTGATGTTTTATTACCACTCATTTGGAGCTGCACAGCACTCCACTGCATGCATAAGAAGCATTTCCAAAACCTGCTTTTCAAAGATTTTTAACCTTTACAAAATCTGATGTTATGTCAAATTCTGTCAGTCCTGAAATTTTCTTTTCTTGCTCTGACAGATCTTACCTGCTTATCCAGAGCACTACTGAATTATAATCAGGGGATCTGGGAGAAGGAACTGCAGAAATAGTGCTTTCAAAGAAAAGATTATGCTAGGAACTTTGAGGTTTAATTCAATTGCTTAGAGTTAGAGGTTTTACTAAACAATGTTACAGACAAACTCATATACCACCGACTAGTGATTCATTTAGAAAATGATAAAGTTTGTCATTATGACACTGTTTAATGTTCAGAAATGGAAATATTTTCTTATGTAAAGGTTGTAAGTTCCAATACCTCTATTTCTTGTTTAACTCTTTCCATACAAAAAAGTGAGTGTTCTGCTGAATTCCAATAATTTTTCTTTTCTATCACCTCTCCTTCAGTACAACTCATGTACTTTTCAGTTCTGATGTTACAAAGTGTTGAAAGACCTCTCCAAATACGTGTTCTAAGTACTAAGCCATATGTCTTTCCATCAAGGTTCACAAATGAAAGAGTATAAACCAGATAGCAGAACCATATAGTCCATGATAGAATATGTGAAGGTAAAGAAGAAGTCTCAGTTTGTTTCAAAGTTCAGATAAGGGATAAATAATTGAAATATTTATGCTTTCAATGATTGTAGCATGAGATACATTCACCAAATTAGAAAACAGAAGCACGCATGAATAGGGTTGTCACAGTAAACATTAACATTGTCATTGAGAAAGTGTCTTACCTGGAGATTTATCTTGTGTGTACTTAATGAATAATGCATAATCCATGTGTCAAACTTATATTCACATTCTTATTCTTTTTCCAAAGAAAAACATTGTCAAGTACTTCCACAAAAGGAATTAAACCTTTTTAATATTTTGAAACCCAAAATATAGTTTCCTTAATCCTTACTTGGCATCTTTCGGACCCTTGATATCTTAAAAGTGTAGCTATCTACATTTCTTAAATTGTGTTCTTAGAAATTGCTTTTGTTCATCCACAAATGCCTCAGACTTGACTAGGCTAAGCCTAATTAATAGTAAGTCTTCTTCTTAGTTATCTCAAATGCGCAGTTGCTTCACCTCTCACACTGAACACATTCATATCAGAAAAAGTAGTGATGTTCTTCTCTGACAAGGATGGAAAAATGATGGTCTAGGGTGCTGGATGCAAAGGGGTGGACTGTCAGTGAGACTATGCCAGTGGATGAGAAGTGTGCAGGGGAAGGGGATCAGAGAGGAACAAAGGGAGTATAGAAGGGGCTGCTGACATAAAAAATGTGGATGGTCCTTTGCCTGACTGAACCTTGCACCTGATCAAGGCAGTCTATCCTATCTTCTCATTAACTGTTTTTTAGCTGTCTCTCTGCACAATCCCACCCTCTGTGTGAGTGCATGTGTCCTTTGGCTAGCAAGCACCACACTGGATCAGGCAGAGACTAGGAGATTTGTGGGGAGAGCAAGAGGGCCTGGGATCCCAGCAGTGGTGTTGGAAAACTGTGTGTGTGCCCACACCAGTGACCTTCTTTCTCTGGCGAGAGGGGACCTGGTTGCTTGTGCTTGTGCTGTGACTGAGTCCTGTCCGTAGGTGCTGTGGAAAGCAGCCTCCCACTGTGGCAGTCTGTCTCATCAACCATGTCAGTGTCCCCTGGGTGTGTGTCTCTGGGTCCTGAGCTCAGCTTTGCTCCTGGTCGACCCTGCAAAGGAGAAAGAGGCAGCTCTATCCTTCAGCCTGGGTGCCTGGGCACCAGGCTGGGCTCCAGCCCCTGGGCAGGAGGGTCCTGGGCTGAGGCTGCCAGAAGAGACAACTCTTAATGTCACATAGCAGAAACTACCCTGTCTTCTTAGACTTAATGGTCTCTCAAGTGCCTAAATTTTCCCATACAGATGAAATATGAGGACAGGTAGGTTCCCTGAGTGCTTAGGCATAAAAATGTCACACATAAATCACTATATGATAGAATTTCTTTTCTTTGCATTCTGAAAAAAAACACGTTAATTTTCAGTTTGATCCTCTTTTGTGTAAATTAAATTTTTCTTCAAACTCAAGAGGCTGTTCTTACATGTTCTTGGCTCTTTTCCTACAGTATGCCAATCTTTGAAAAATAACAGCATTTGCACAAAGAAGGCTTACTTAAAACTTTATTTGAACTGAAATGATTAAAGATAACTTACTATAGGGATTGAGTTTTATGTGATGATACATTTCTCATAAAGTAAGAAATTGAACTAAATGAGGAAAAGCAACTAAATTTTTGCTGTCTATCTAAAAGAGAACGAAAGTTTCACGTAGGCTATTTAGTCCCTTTCAGCCTCTAAACATTCAATTGTCATTCATCATAATTTATTTCATGTATTTTTCTAATTAAAATGAACTCATTAAGTTTGGATTTAAATAATATGAAATTTAAGGTAATTCAAAAAGAAAAACATGCCTTTTATTGATATTATATTTTCATTAAAATTACAGATTCTGACAATTATTTGCACATTCTTTTACATTTACGTGTTCTTTTGGGAATCTTGGATGCTGTTATCTTTAGGAAGGTAGCACTGCACTGTGTGAAAAATTCATGTGTAGAGTTTTTAGCTCAGGTCAATGCAGATCAGCTCTGTGTTTCCTCATGATGTGCCACCTCCTTTATATAAAGAAAAATAGAAAAAATCAACATGATAATAAAAGAATATTAAAAGAAACACACTTTTTGTAGTTACAATAAAGAGAGGGAGTCAAGACAAAAAGTATTGTTTTCAGGTATTAAATAGGTGACAGACATGAGTTTGGTAACAAACTATATAGAACCTTAAAGATAGACATCAATAGAAAATGCTAAAAAAATACAAAAGACCTATAGAGTAAAAAGTGTTATGAGTACTTAGGAGGTAGTACAAAATGAGCAAAGCTTAGAGACAAGAAGTGAAGACTGACAGCTGAAAACCAGGAGTTCTTCAGAAGAATAACTGTTTTTCTCTGAGGCTTGATGTTCTTGTTTCTGCAGGCTACAATGCTGCTGAAGGCTTCTCCAGAAACTTTATGTTCATAGGTAAAGCCTATGAAATTCTTGTCCAGAACATCAAACCCAGCTGAACTCTGTGTGTATGTGTGTGTGTGTGTTTGTGTGGAAAAAAAGCAGATAAGAGAGAAAGAGAAAGAAAAAATTTGTATTATATGTAAAGACAAAATGCAAAATGTTAATACAATAGAGTATTGAAAGGAAAATGTTACATTACTGTGTATGGGAAACAAATATAGAAATTAATTTTAGAACAGTGGAAGAATTTGAGGTTTTGACAGATTTGTACCTTGTTTAGATCTGGAGCCTAAATCACATTTCAGTTCCTGTAAGGCACCTGTCTTACCACCTAAATTCATTTAAACTTTTAACTGCAAAAATTATTGCTATTCCTTTAGAAAAATAGCATATTTTTATTGATTGTAATCTAGATCTTTCTGAGGTCAGTTTCTGTTTATTGAAGACCATCGGTAAAAAGCTTTTGCAACCTATAGGTTGGAAGAATATATGTTTAAATTCATAGGCTCTATTTCTAGTGACATGAAAAAGACATTGCATGTAATCACAAGATTAACTGGAACACTGTGTTCAACAATAAGAAATTACATAGTATCATTATCATTGAACTATTCTTAAGCAGTAATTTCATTAAATTTTGTGATGAGTTAGCATAAAATGAACATAAATAGAGAATAGACTCTGAGTTTTCAATGAAAAACACTGAGGTGATCTATATATGTATTAAGATTGTTCTGGGAATATATTATGCCCATTGTAATATTTCAGACATTCATAGAGTATCATATTCATAACGAAAGCTGAATCAGAGGAGACAAATTCTATATAGATATATGTTGCATTTCTTTAGAAAAGTTATGAACTGAAGGTTTAACTGTGTGACTTGAAGTTTTATTTATTATTTATTTATTATTCAAGGAGGAAAAGTATTAGAAGAGCATTTCTTATCTCTCACAAACTCATGTGAAAAATGTTAAGAGAATAGTAAGGTTGCAAATTCAAGAACAACAGAAAAATAAATCTAAATAATTAAGCTACTTCTTGAAATCTTATGTATGTTGCATTATTCACATCAATCTTCTTATTAAGACAATGATCAGCTTGAGACCACAGATTGCTGAAGGCCTCCAGCAAAGTTAGTAGAGGGATTTGTTAGATTTTTGAGTCTTAACTACGAGTGACAGGGCACTGGAGGAGCAAGATCTATGAAATAAACACATGATTATACCATGTAAATTGTGTCAGCATGCAGTATGCTGACATAAAAAAGGATCAAATTAGGAGTGTACATGTTTTTCAGAGCAGAGAATAAAAGAACTGAAAACATGAGAAGAAAAATATAGCTTTTTTCTAGAAGTTTGACAGGCAACTTGTGTATGGAAGCTTGGGAAAATAAAAGGATAGACACAAATTACATTTTTATACTAATTAAGCCATTATTTTTTACTTGTTTGTTTATTATTTAAATATTTTTTTAAAATAAGCACCAAAATCCCATAAAAAACAGTTGAAGTGTCTTCTAAAAAATCTATCCAGATAGTTTCAGAACTATAACTTGAAAATTACCCAGATAACTTGAAAAAAATTATATTTGAGGGAAAAAAACCCACAAAAATCAGAGAAAATGCCATTTTTCGTTTCTAACATTTGTTAACATGATTAAAGGTTGCTGTTTAAAAACATGCACTTTTAACACAAAATCTTCATCCAAAAAAATTGCGTGAATTACCACAGTTTCATTTGATATACAAATAGAATGACGGTTGCAGGTGCAAACATATCTGAAGAAATAAATTGCAAAGCAAATTGAACTGTAGGGGTACCTTTTGTCCAGATTCCAGTTCACACTTTAGTGTTGATTGTTTCTTGAATTCAAAGACATTAATTTCTATGGTGAAGCTTGTTAAATTTCTTTAAGAATGTGTCTACTGCAAGTACGGGAATAATATAAACAGCTTCTGTAGTGCTTATCAGCCTTTTTGAAGATTTCATCAGCATTTCAGAAGATGTTTATATTACCTTTATGTACGTATCTTACTGCCAGACTGCTGCATTTTCTACTCCAGATCAGTGAGAAGACTGACTGGCTTCCAAAGTAGTTCCTAAAGAGCAACAGCAGTGAAGCCTCTGAACTCTAACTCAGCGGTCTGACAATGACCTGTCCTTTTGCACAAATTTCTATTTACTTTATGCACCTATGTCATTCAGGTTTTCAAACCATCTGTCCTCAAAGAACAAACATGACTTTATGAAAACAAACATTAAATTCTTAAACCTCGTGGTTTCATAGACTTCTTGCACCTTCCAGACATCTATCTGAAATCTTCCCAATTGCTTACTCTTGGAAGTTCTATGATGGTCCTAAAATATCATTGTTGATTCAAAGTAAATAACTTCCATGATCTTTTGTTTGTTCAAGCAAGAACTAGAGCAGTGTGAATCTGAAGAGCTTGCTTATCTCTCCTCATACTCACTTATAATATATCATGAAAACTCCAGGATATAGTTAGAATTTAGTTTAGATTACTTTATTAATTTTCAACTTTCCACAGTCTTATTGGGACCACTGCTGGCAAAATTAGTTGTAAAAGTGATTTCTTTTTCTTTTAATGTAGCTCTTACAGTCCCATTTTGTTTTATTTTCATTTTTCTCACTTCTGAGTACTTCTAAGAACAAGCTTTGGCCCTTTCACAGTTATCATTTTGAAGAAGTTGATAAAAAATGCTTTTGGTGATTTAGAAACCTGAAGAATTTCTTACTTGCAGAGGAAAGCACCAAAAACTTCTCTGAATCTTTAGAACTTGCTTACTTTGAAGTTAAAGGTCTCAGTAAACCTTAATTACAGTAGCCAGGACTTCAGGTTTCTGCTATATTGAGAATTGCCTGACCAGTGAGCTGGGCAGCTCCAAAGATATTTGACTCTTACAAAGCTATTTCTAGCTTGGTTGGAAATTTAGAGTTCAACTGAGACTTACTGCTAAGTAATCATGTTCAGTTGTCTGTAGACCACAGCTGACAATTTTGTGTTTCACACAAAACAGAGCACACTAGAATGATCTAACACCCCACACTTTCTTTGAAGGACCAGGGCACACCTTTGTAAAATACAGCTTGAGCTCTTGTAACACTTCCCTGGTTAAGTTTTCCTTTAGATCTTCAGAAGACTCTCCAGGGTTGCAAGAACAATATGTTCAGACTTAAGCTTATAACAGGGCAAGTGCCAGAGGTATGTGAAGTGCTCAGATTATACCACAGGTGGTGCTCTTATGAAACTATTAGAATTATTAGGGAGTTGCCCTCTGGTAAAAGCAGAAATGCAGTACACACTGGGAAAAAGAGAATACAACTGGGCAAGGGTACAGATACTTTAAAATTCCTGGAGGGAAAAAAAAAAGGAATTTTATGAAATGCTTCAGAAATACTTAAGCTTTGATGACAAGAGCACATGCTCAGACAGCAGCTCCTCGACAAACAGCAATAAGCACAAAACCTCTATTTACTTTGTACTGAACCTACTCTTTTGAGATATTCACCTGTCAGTGTACAGAGTGCAAGAAGGTAGAACAGAAAGGACTTCCAAGCAGGAAAATCTTGTGTTCAGTTTTCTGTCAGGGAGGTTCTGTAGTACGTTTCTTTTCTTGCCTTCAGCGTAGCAACAGCATCCTGTACTACCAGGGGGTTCCAGAAAATTTTCTTTGATTAATGCAGAATCAAGGGAAAAAACAGAGACAAGTGTGGATTTCTTTCATTTGATAGGATTATAACAAAAGCAGGTCTACTTCTTTATTTTCAGTATCACATTTTCAAGATTGTTTTAATTGCAACACCTTAAAGCAAAGCACTTAATAATAAAAAAAACAAAAACAAAAACAAAAACAAAAAACAAAACAAAACAAAACAAAACAAAAAAAAACAACAAAAAAAACAAAAGGTCCATTTTACTACTTTGAGGTAAAAAAGAAGAATAAAAATTGGTTACATAACTTCATGAAGAACAGACATAATCAATAAAAAGTCCTACTGATTAAAAATGGTGTTGCATTCAGTCTTGTAGTATGAGTAGCACATAACATATTTAAGTGCCTATATATATATATATATATATACATAAAATAAAACAAGAGAAGATAAGGGAAATGTTGCAACAGGGATGAAGAGATGTAATGAGAAAGAAAAGGTCATTGGAAACATATATTTACCTCTATATTGAAAAAAACTATTACAATACTTTTTCATGCCTTAAGTGTCAGTGACCAGAGAAAAGACAATTACAATTGAGAGAGAAAACAGTAATTTTAATAGAAACCTGGTGAACAAGTTTGATCTCCCAGAATAAGTTAGATATCTAACATTTTTAACAGCAACACCTTCAAGTGATTCTAGAAACTCAGGATGACTCACCATCTCCTTAGTAACAACTTAAACAATTTCCAGGCTGTTTGCCTAAAGTATAACTCACAAATGACCAGAAGTATAGACCTAAATTAACAATTTATTCTTATTTGCAAACTTGAAGGTCAAGGAAAGATCTGTATTTTTTTAATTATATATTTTTCTGTCTCATGCAATTTGATAACAGCTTATCAGTAGGGCTGTGTGGAAGTTTCAAAACTAAGTCCAAAGGAGAGGGGAGAGGTGAACTTATCCTCATACAGTAAATGCAAAATCTGCTCAGAACTGTTGAAGAAATTAATACAAAAGAAATGGCACTCTGAAGCAGTAACCATCTCATTTCATTAGTGGAAAAACAAAATCAAAGTCACATCCTTGTTCTGAGCCCTCAGAGACATAGGTTTGGCATATATCAACATTTTCAGGGGTCATTTTTGAGGGAATACTTTAATAATGAGTTTTAATTTTTTATTTAGGTTATCATGACCGTCAATGGTAAAATATTGCAATATGTCCCCAAATATTGTGATAATAAATTTCCAGCAAAGAAATAGATATATTTTCCTAATGAAAAACTGAAGTAAAAAAAAAATCTCTTCAAATAATGTAACTTAGACATAATTACAATAAAAACAAGAAAAAAAATCCCCATTAAATTCTTATGTCTACTATTAAAATAGCCAACTAAGCTACTGCTTGTCATTTACCTGATTTTTAAAGTATTACATAAAGTGCATAATTTTCCCTGTAAATTAGAGTTTAAATGACAACTGAAGTTGCAGGTCATTTTTCCAAATGTTATAACATGTCACATGTAATTGTAACACTTTCTTCTGAAGTAATAAAAATTATTCTTTCATTTCAAAAAGACCTTTAGAATTTATGAAGTTAATGCCAAATCTCTTTCCAGTACTTCAATATGAGTTATCACAGGAGCATTAA
The DNA here is from genome assembly GCF_025592945.1 of Manacus candei. Lineage (NCBI taxonomy): Eukaryota > Metazoa > Chordata > Aves > Passeriformes > Pipridae > Manacus > Manacus candei. The sequence continues at coordinate 118,619 of NW_026138133.1, forward strand.
ATAACACAAGATGCTTTCACTTTCTCAAAACATGAAGCTGTTTTGCTTTTTCTAAATTACATATTTGGTGATCCTGGGTAGAACTTGACTTCCAGTAATTAGGACATTTGTTTGTCATCAGGAGGCTGAGGGTCAAGACCTTGTTCCAAGTAGTATACAATTATTTAGGCAAAGTCAATCAACTCTAGGAGGAACAATACCTTACCAGAAATAGCAAACACACTGGTAGTGACATGGACATGGAAGGAAGGGTGGTAAAACAAGAAACTCAATAATTTTCTTTCTCATCCCAAAATCTCATAGAAATTATTTACATAATTTTCAATTGCACAAAAGTCTTCAGATTTTTTTTCCTTACTTTTTCTGTTAAGCCAAATTGTACCTCTGGGCTTAATAAATACAGTAAGGTATGTTTTAGTTTCCACTGTATCGTGTAGTGTTATCCTTTGGAAAAAAACAAACACATAACAGTTCCCATGATGCAGGAAATACCATTTTTCACTACAACCTCTGCAGAAATGATATGAAGTCTCTACAAATGTAAAACTGTCCTTCTAGACTGGAACTATGGTACTTTGATATTTCCCTTCTTTTCAGAAATTCTATCTGGATAGGCTTTAAGGATTCTGTGAAATTTGCCTAGGATTTACAAATATTTGGTTCTTCTTCAGGTTGGTATCAATCTGCTGCAGGTCATTCAACTGCTGTAACTTTTCAAATTCCAGAAATGTTCCTACCTCCTTGTCATGAAGTGATGACTCTAACATATCCTGGAAATATCTTTAAAATTAAAATGGACACAGCCAGCTTTGTACATCTCAATCATAATAACTATGTGCAACTTATGTATAGAAAATCTGTCCATACCTCTGCCAGAAATCAGAAAATAATGATTTTATTCTGACCAAGGATTATAAGACAAGGTAACACCTATAAAATTTTTGTCAAAGTACTTTCAATCCATTACTTTTGTTGTAAGAACATGTTTCTTTTTAGTCATCTTCTTCTGATGGCTGAAACTGTTTAAGCTGTGGAACATTCCTGAGAGTCTTTTAAAAGTATGAAAAAATATTTAAATATTAATAGGAGCTCTGAAGTAGTTAATTTTGGTGGAAAAATGCTAAATTGTAATTTTTTTAATTGTGGAAAAAAATAATAATTCCTTTCAAGGTTTTACTGAGACAGACCTTGAGGTATGACTCTTATTTTTGTTTATACCAGTTGCTTATTTCTTGTACAAAGGAATCAATTTTTCATGAAAAATTATTTTTTATATACAACATTGTTGCTTTTGCTTTATTATTTTCATAGCATCCAGCTGTGCTATACACATACAGAATACTTTTACTCAAAGCACTACGCAGGTTTAGAGCACAAGGAGATCCATAGACTTTAACAAAGTCTTAGTTTTTTCCAATTTTATAGAGGAAACAAAACAAATATTCACAAAAGGATACAAAGGAGAGAGAGCAAGGAAAACTGAGACAGTAGTGGTTAATAGAATAGATTAAGGTTAAGGAAAAGTTCATGGAAGACTTTGAAAGAGAAACATGAATTACCTTTATAAATGACTATCCAAGCCATGTCAGTTAGCACAAAAATATTGGTTTGAAAATGTATTTGTTACAAGGTGTTGTGAGAGACTGGAAAAAAATATTTCTGGCTCAAAACTAAGGTGTGAAACACATCTAAGGTGTGTGGGGGATGGGGTAGGGCAAGTTCTGCGAAGGTGGGATGGTGCTCTGCTCCAACCACACCCCCTAGAGCTGCTGGGACAGCCCCAGAGTGACCATCAGTCGCTGGTACACCAGAAGTGACGACCTGCCCCCAAGCCCCAGTCTAGCCCCAGAGTGAAGAAGAAAACCCCAAAGTCCTTTTAAGTAACTTGACAAGCAAGTCTGGGGCTTTACAGAGGTGATGACAGTTTGTATTACAGGTGGTCAGTTCAGTTAATTAAGGCAAAGAAAACATGAACAGTGGGCTAGATAGACCTTTCTTCTCATATTTAAAATCTCCTTTGGAGTAAAACTTTAAAGTTTACTATTCTGTAGAATATCAGTGTTGACATAGTTACTACAATATGATGTGTATAATTATTTTGTTGGTGTCAGAAACTGAAAGGTAGCTCTTTCAGTACAGCATTTCCATTATAAGATGTAAATTCCTATCAGATAATTCTGGTAGACTTCTGTCAACACTGTTTAGAGGTAGGAATACCTTTCCAAACAATAAGTCAGAAGATATGAGTAAGTAGCCAATTTACTTCATTTATTTATATAGAGACCCTAAAATAGGATGCCACAGTTTGGCAATGTTTTTTCAGTCATCAAATTATGCTTATTTGCTTTTGAACCTACATTTTAGGAGGTATGTGGACAACAAAAGGCAAATTTTCTGCATATTAAGAAAGGATTTTGACAACTCAGTCCATATTACCATATAGGACCTGCTCTTAGTATAAAATAAAATCTTAGATTTCCTGGTATTTCATTTAGCATTCTCTACAGTATATCTTGTTCTTTCTTCATGACTACAATTTGGGCAATGGATATTTTACAGAGCTCCTTTGAGTAGGAAAGTATACATTTGTCACCTAAGACCAGATTTTCACAGTGTTAGATCATGATAATAGTGATATTTAGAACAGGATGCAAATTGTCATAATTCAAACAAAGGCTCAAGTGTCTCTGACAAATATCCCTCACAAAAAATTCTAAAAAATGTTTTAAAATGGTCCCTCCCTTGGAGATAACCAGGTATGCTTAAGATCTTTTCCTATGCCATTTTCTGGTCAAGTCCAGGCCTAGATTTATATTCATGATGACCATATGAATGAACGAGATTTTGAAAGTTATGGTACTGATTCCATGTAGAGAATAAGAAAACTCCTAAATCATTGACCTAGAAGCCATATTTCCTGACATCCTGTTTGGAAGTATAAATTCAGCTCTATCTGATTAAAAAGAAAGAAGGCCCTAATTTACCTCCGATCATGATTTTTGTTTTGAGCAGTAGTCTGAAAAGGAAATAATATTAAAAGGAACAAACTCACTTATATAAGGGTTATCTCATACTATCTATATTAATATTTGGGCTATCATTCATTTTTATTCCACACTTCATGATAATGCTTGAGATAATAAAATACCCGCAAAGCATTTTAGGAATATTCATTATATTCAGACTGATTGTGTACAGAGAGTTTTGCCAATGAAATAGAAAAATAGCTAAGAAAGGGAAGAATTAGTAGATTGTTGATTGAGTTACGTAGGCACTTGCAGAAGTAATGCAAACTCATGTCACCTTAATAAAGCATTGGGATTCTGGTTTAAATAAGCATATACTGGGCTTCTCTGAGCATCACAAGTTATTGGCTTAATTCATAAATACATATTTAAATTCTCCTAATTTATATTATAAATTCTGTGTAGGATAATAGTCACTACAGGAAGATGTGGTCTGTCAAATAACTGTAAAATGGAATTAATGATGTTGAATACTATAGTTGCGGTTTGAGCTATTTTTATCAGAATGTATGTGTGAGTAATTTTTAATTTCAGATCCAGACAGTTGTACAATGAGTTACTGGCAGAATCAGGACGTGAAGTTATGCAGCTTATCCTTTGTGGGAGGAATTTTCAATGGATTTGAGCAAACACTGCAGCCTCTAACCGCATAGAAGACATTTGTGGTGGAGGAATACAAGCTTAAGCATCCCTGTATGACATTGGTTAGTTTCAAGATGGTAAGTGCTGCAAAGTAGTGTCATGTTAATAAGTGTGAATAGCTGAAGAATCTAAACTAGCGTAGGGTATTTTAAAGGAGTAAATTACCTCTTTCTGGGGTCTTATCTATTGAACAAGGGAAAAAAAGTAAGAAATTAATTTTTTTTTATCATCTTTATACTGGAGAAAGTAAGGAGAAATTATTAATTAGCTGTTGGTAAAGTAATAGGAAGTTTATAACAGAGGATGGAACCAAAACCAGACTGATTATGTCCCAGTTTAGTACATTAAACAGAATAATTTCTAAAGCAACTCTCCAAAACTATTTTCTTCCTGAACATCTCCCCCATTTTATAAATATAAATCATAATTTAGACCAATTAATACTTTTTTATACAAGTGAGTACAGTTGAGCAGAGAGATAACAATGTCATTGAGGAAATAAATGTCACTGCTAAGAAAAGTACATAACAGTTCCTCAATTCCTAGTGCACTGTTCAGACAACTCCAGAACTCCAGCAATAGTTGCTGCTGCAAAAATATCAATTAATACTTTTCCAACTCATTCATCTGCTCACAATATCTTCTAAAACTGGATTTCTGTGGGGGTGGTATAAGAATAGATATCTTCAAATGGACAGTATAGTAGGGCATAAGCAATCCAAGGGGATGTGCAAAGTCCTGTTCCAGGAGCAGAACATCCCCATTCACCAATACATGCCAGGGGTGGACTAGCTTGATAAGCCGCTTTGCAGAAAATGCCCTGGGAGTCCTGGAGGACACCAAATTAACTGTGAATTAGCAATGTGTCCTTGCAGTAAAGAAGACTAAAATTGTCCCAGGATGAATTAGAAGGACTGTTGCTAGCAGCATAAAGTCGGGATCCCTCCACTTCATGCAAAATTGGTGAGGCCACACCTGGAGTACCATCTCCAGTTTTGAGATCCTTAGAGCAAGAAAGGCATGGACATACCAAAAAGAGACCAGCCATGACAAAGGGCAACAAAGATGATTAAGAGATTGGAGCACCTCTCATAGAAGAAAAAGTTGAGAATATTTAGCCTGGGGAAAAGAAGGCTGAAGGGAGTAACTCATCACAGTGTAAAAGTATCTGAAGGGAAGATGAAAAGAAGACACCACTTTAGTGGTTAGACTCTTTTCTGTGGTGTCCAGAGATGGGACAAGAAGCAATATGTCCAGAACAATGTCCTGAAACACAGGACATTCCATCTGAACATCAGGAAACAATTTTTTACTGTGAAGATGACTGAGCACTGCTACAAGTTGCCTTGGGAGGTTGTGGAATCTTCATTGTTGGGAGATATTTAAAGCCACCTGGACATGGTCCTGGGCAACCCTGGATCCAAGACTGTAGTTATTTACTTTTCTATCACGATATGCCTTTGTCCATTTAATCTGGAAGCAGATTTTATCACAATAACTAAAGGAACAACATCTAAAATAAGCTCTTGACATTGCTCTAAGTCTGATATTCTCTTATAGCCACTTCCCCGCACAGGTAGTTTTTTTACATGGTTTTCCAGGTCAGTGAAAGAAGATATGGATGTGGATATGTTTTGAGTGTATACAGCTGTTCAACTAACTGTAATCTTGAAAATGGTTTAAATCAATCTGAAGAATAAGTTTGGGTGTGTGTCAAATTCTGAAAGTGAATTTTGAAAGCGAATTTAGCTTGGTGAAAGACACAAAAAGAATGAAGAAGGTTATAATGAAGAAATCCTATTCTACCTCTGATCAAGATATGTGTTGTAGAGATAGAACTTAATCATTTATGAAAGCCACATAATTTAAAGAAAGAAGACTACCACAAGAGGAATAGATTGTTTTATTGCATGTCAGCTCATTTTTTAAGAGAATGCCTCATATAGAAAAATCACTAAAATTAAAAATTTTTATTTTTGATCCCTGTATTAATGTTCATATCTGTCAAATGACACAAAACACTTTTACTATTTTTCATTCTTCCTAGTGCTTCAGAGCACAGTTTCATATGAATAAACTGTTTTGTAATCTACTGTGGTCATTGAAAATAAAAAATTCTAGATAATGGGTTTAATGTACTATACAGGAAGAATCCTGCATTCAGGGAAAGTTGGAACTCTACTTACCTGTTTTAGAGGTTATTTTTCAGGTTTCTTGTCACATAGGAAGGACATCTCCTTAGGTTAAGAGACTTTTTATTTTTCCACTTGTGCTCTGTGGACTAACAGAGAAGTAAATCTGACATGCAAACAAATAGGAAAGAAGAGCAGGAAATCCTCTGATGTTATTATCCCTCCACGAACAAAGCCCGCTATGAAAACCACACATCACTTAAAATTCATTACTCACAGAGCGCCTTAGAGAGATTTGATCCTGGCCTTATAAATGCTGCCCTCACAGCTTTGTGTGCCTCATTCCTAAGATATTCATATAATGAATGTGAGAGAAAGGGATAGTGTCACACTAACACCAGCTTTTCTGGGTTAGATGAGAGTGATTTCCTTGTCACTATAACACACAGGTGATTTTCTTAATGTAATCCATAAGAAGTATTTATACTTTCAGATGAACGTTTGAACTGCTGCATCGCTGAAATCTTGGCTTTGCCTGTCAATTGTTGTTTACAGTTATAAGGCAGATATTTCTTCCTGGACATACAATGGTAGCAGCTCCAGCATATCTTTCCATCATTGTGCACCTTATATAATTTACACAGAACTAAAATCACTAGTAATTACTACCAAGCACATGTACCCATTTCAAGATCCCTTATCATATTATAAAAGACCACAAAGCAGTGGAGTAGTAGCCGGATCACCATCCTTTGCATAAAATGTACATGATTTCTCAGTTGAGGTTTTTTTAAATTCATGTATGTTTTGACTCTGAACCATAGAGTCATTAGCAATGAAAATCTTAAAAGCACAAGTCAGCTTATCCTAACAATGAGCACATTTTTTATTGGAAGCAGCAGTAGGAGACATACTAAGCTGTATGTCTCTCTGATCCCTGCTGTTTTATGATTTTTAGAGCTTTACTAATGCAGAAAAATTTCAGACAATTGCTTTAATTGTGTGACTAGTAAGCACTGAGCAGTTCCTTTTGATAAAACCTCCTCATTGCATTCTAGTCAGTATTTAACAAAAGAAAAGATCACAACTAATGGCTGCATAGTCACACATCTCTTTGTTTTAAAGTGATTTTCCCTGAATACAAACAACCTTTAATTTTCACCTCTAGATAAAATTTAAAATCTCTCTCTTAAACCTTTCCAAGTAAGGCATTTTTCTGGTTTACAAAACTAATCAGTATAGTAATCTTCTGTGTTTAAGTAACATCCTTAATCTCAGTGTCTACAAGTGTTTAAAGAAAATTCCTTAGATTTTATAAAAGACTTGTAAAGGAGGTGATTCCTGGGTCAAATCTGCCTGTGCAGCTATGCAGCTCATGGGAGCTCATTCATCTTCACAGGCTGTGCAATCACAGAAGCTGCCCTGTAATTGGAAAGGCTGTGTCTGACTCGCAGAAACAGAAGCCACTTCTAGACAACCTCTGTACTTGATAATAACTAAGGGAAGTAATAAAAAAACCCCAAAACCACAAAGAAGTGCAGCATTTTACATCCTCCCGATTCTTAGAGATAGACCAAGTCTCCCTGTATTCCTGTTGAAAATTTTAAAAAACATCTGCAGAGTAAAATATTCAGTTCTCAGAAATTCCTTGTGTAACCTGAACTTGAGCTACTTTTCCCCCCTTAAGCTTACTGAAATATGTTTAACAAAAAAAGCATAAGATGATGTGATTTTTGTACAAGGAAATCAGAAAAAAAATGTTAGTGTCTCCTTTTTATTTCATGTGACCTTTTTTATCAACCTTCTAGTTGTCTTTTTTTTTCTGTTCATGTGATATTGATTTTCATTTCATATTGGCTTGTTCAACAAGTGGGTCCAGAATGTGCAAAAAATATCTGAACATGTAATAATTTTTCTTACATATGAAATCAGATTTATACATGAATCTCTGCAGGACTAGGCGTTAATGTTGAAAGAACCATAAGGAGAATGAAAGTCATCAAGTGAACAGATGAGATGAAAATTCTGCTGTTGCCAGGAAAAGATATTTAGCAGTAATATTTAGCAGTTTCATTCTTACAGATGTGTTCAGACTGGTAAAGGAACTAAGCTGTGCACTGTCAGTATGCGTCCTTCCTTGTTCTTCTTTAGTCCCTACAGGTTCTGTTAATATCACGTTCATAGGATGGGTGCAAAAGCTTTAGGGAAAAAGCCTATGCAGTTTGATGATGACTCATGAAGAGGAATTAAAGGGAGTGTTTTAATATATTCTGTAATATATTCTATATTACATATTATGTATTTTATATACACAGTATTTCTTGTCATGCATCACATATTATATAGGTGTATTATGGAAAGATAGGATCATAAAATGATAGAATTATTTAAGTTGAAAAAGACCTTCAAGATCAAGTTCAACTGTAAACCTAGTCCTGCCAAGTCCACCATTAAACCACATCTACACGTCTTTTAAATGACTTCAGGAATGGTGATTCCACTGCTTCTGTGGGCAGCCTGTTCCAATGTCTGACAACCCTTTTAAGGATGAATTTTTTCCTAAAATCCAATCTAAACCTCCCCTGAGGCCATTTCTTCTTGTCTTATCACTTGTTACTTGGGAGAAGAGACTGATCTCCACTGGATACCTCCTTTCAGGTAGTTGTAGAGAGCAATAAGGTCTCACCTCAACCTCCTTTTCTCCAGGCTGAAGATCTCCAGCTCCCTCAGATGCTTCTCATAAGCCAGAATGCCATTGGACTTCTTGGCCACCTGGCCACCCTGCTGGCTCATGTTCAGCCTGCTGTCGACCAGCATCCCCAGGGCCTTTTCTGCTGTGAATCTTTCCAGCCAGTCTGCCCCAAGTCTATCAAAAGATCTTGATTTCTCAAACCTAATGCTTCCTTCAGCCCTGTGGAAATTGGAAAAACAGCATATAGATAATTCCATTAGCAACTTTCCAGTCCACCAAAACATATTCAATCACAGAGCAGTTGGAAAGCATTTCTTCTGGCAATGTAGACAAAAGACTCAGAGAAGTGAATATCAAGTGCCAATGAACAAAAGTAAAAGCAGCAGCTACAGCAGCCCAGAGCAGTGATTCTGCTTCTGGATGAACTCCAAGTACCTTGTTGAATGGAGCATCAACAATGTTTTTTAAAGCAGACTTGCCTTCATGCTGTGGGGAATGTTTTACATTTACGTTTCTTGAAATTTAGAGCCATTAACTTTTCAGAAGTTTTAAGACTTTCTCTACCTTCTCTGTTAATTACCAGGGTTTTGTTCTTCCTCACACGCCCACATGAACCTTCTCCATGATCCTGCAATGAATTCATCATGTTGACATTTTGACAGTTCACTTATTTCCAAGCAGTAGACTACTATGTCATAAACATAGTGTTTTGATTTTGCTGAAGAATAAAGAATAAGGTTAAAGTGGAAAGAGAAAGAACATTTTTATTCAAAAGCAAATGTCAACAACAGTGACTGAGGGAAAATAAAGTATTTCTGGCACAGAAAATTATTCACAGAACCACTATGTTTTATCTTCCTAACTTTATATGTATCTTTCCTCAGATACAGATGTACAAACATAAGTGTTTTTATAAATAAATTAGTGAAATTCCTTTACCACCATGTTCCATTATTTTGTCATCTTGCTATTATTTACTCAAAAGAATACAATTTTTCAACAAGTGTTTATTTTATAAAAAAATACTATCAGATTTTCTCATATATTTGACCATTTAGTATAAACTCAGAACCAAACAGTAAAAACCCATATTCCTTTAACTTTGCATCATGACATAGTTTCCAATTTGTTTCCGTGACTATGATGAACATCATAGGCCTTCATCCTTACAGACCTAATAAATTTGTTAATATTCAGAGCTATTTTGCAGATCACAACCTCCCCCTCCCCATGTTAATATTTACTGCACAAAAAGTTTATGAAAATTGTTGACACAATATTTAACTTTAAAAAGTTAGATTAGTCAGATTACATTCTAAAGAGAAACAAAGCTACCTTACCTCCTTGTTCATTTTGTAGACTCATAGAATGGTTTGGGTTGGGAGGGACCTGAAAGATCATGTAGTGCCAAACTCTCTTGCCATAGGCAGGGGCACTTTCATCTAGATCGGTTTGCTCAGAGTCCCAGTCAACCTGGCCTTGAATATTAGAGGGATAGAGCAAGCACAGCCTCTCTGGGCACTGTTCCAGTGCCTCACCATGCTCACAGTAAAGAATTTCTTCCTAACAGCTAATCTAAACCTACCTTCTCTTGGTTTGAAGCCATTCCCCTTTGTCCTATCATGACATGCCCTTGTCAAAAGTCCCTCTCTGGCTCTCCCATGATGGGACCTGAGGGAATGGCCTCAAATTGTGTCAGGGGAGCTTTAGTTTGGATATTAGGATAAGACTCTTCACCCAGAGGGTGGTTAGGCACTAGAACAGCCTTCCCAGGGAAGTGATCATAGCATCAAGCCTAACAGAAATCAAGAAGGATTTGGACAACACTCTGAGGCGTGTGGTATGATTCTTTGTGGGGTCCTGTGCAGGACCAGGAGTTGGACTTAGATAATCCTTGTGGGTTCCTTCCAGCTCAGGACATTCTATGATTCTATAATTCCTGGACTTTGAATCAGTTTCCCAGAAGGTTGGTGTGTAGAACTCAGTTAAGTGTAAGCTCTAATTTTAAATAAAGATCTATGAATGTCTTGGATTTTCAACCACATTAAAAAAAAAAAAAAGTTATTCCTAGAGTCATTCCAGTAACTAAAATTACTGGTATAACAATTCTATTATATAAACCAGGATCCATACAAAATTTAAGTACTCTCTTCCATTAGACATAAGATGGAAGGTGATCTCCCACTTCAAAACTCTCTTCTGCTTATTTTAAAAGGGATCTCTTTTCTGTGTCTAACCAACACTTTTATTTCTGTGGTAGACTGTTTATGTAAAATTTGCTGCTTCTGAACCCACATTTATGATAAACCAACAAATGTTAAGAACTAGGAGTGTGATTTTGACTGAAGCCTAAATACTGAAAAGACAGCTGTAGATGACTTTCAGAGACCTAAAAATCTGAGATATTTGGAAAATCTTTATCCTCCCATATCTTTAAATCCACACCAGATTTTGCGTTTGAAGTACCCCATTCTGGGTATTTTAATCATAGGTAAGTAACCCTGCTGTCCAAGGGAGTTCAATTGTATTATAAAATGTATTTCATGTTGAGTGACAAGGTCTATTTTATATTCGAGACATCTGACTTGTTCCATTTAAATCAAATGTTCAATTTGATTTGTTTGCGACAAGTCATTCTTAACTTTGAAATGATATGACGATGCTTTGTTGTAATTTTTTTCCCCCCAAACAGTAGTGTTTTTAGACTCCTAATCTTTGGATTTATTATGTAATATAAATTCCTTTTTACTTTTATGTTTATTACACATTCCCAGAATGTAAAACACTACTGTCCTGGTAACTGCAATGCTTATTAGATGTGAAAAACATGTTGTATTTTTCTGGTTTTCTAATCCATACTTCAAGAAAATGTGCTTATTCAGAGTGTCAGACTAAATTGGTAGAATTTAATAGATTTTTAATCTATGTAAATCTGAGTAGATTGCTTATGTTTTCCATTCAAAAAATCATGTTTTGGAGAAACTCAATGCATTTAAAGACCAGGTTCTTAAGGTCTTAGGCATATTCTATTTCAGTATTTACATTAACAAAAATTTTGTACCCAGTTGAGACTGTAGCAAATACCATCAAAATGTGCATAACTACCTGTATGAGAATGATCCAGACCCTTACCAAGAAGAGATATTATGCTTCAACAACCTCATTTTCCAAAGTAATGACACAACTCAAAGTCTTGTGAATCTCAGCTGTAATAAAAAAAAAAAAAAAAAGAAAGAAAAAAAAGACACAGCAACAACCATAGAAAACCCAAAACTTTGATCCAATAAACCTTAATTAAGAGTGGTTTTCAGGGTATAATCAGCAGCACGACTCCAGTGAAGTACATGTGTATCATATTTGAAAGAGTATGAGTAGGAGAACATAGTAGATTTCTTATGATAGAACAGCTTAACCTGGTTATCGGACTGGCATGTGCCTTTACAAAAATACATGTAGACTTCACAGTGAAATCAACAGAGCTAGAATACTAAAATCAAAATATTTTTAATTTATTTAGTCAACTTGGGTTTCATTTTTCACCTAGTTGTCTTTATCTTTTGAATTGAATCCCAGGAGGTCTCTACCTTGTAGCCCTTCAAAAACAAAACAAAGTAAATAGAACCAAACCAACCAAACATAAAGTCCCCCTTCTATTCTCCAAGTTACTCTCTCTCAGCTCAGCTTATGTCATATGATGCAGTACAGGCCAATGTTGTAACTCATTCTGAAAAGTTTCTTTGGAATTAATTAAAACTTAAGTTAGCATACCTTATTTTATATAGCTTCATACTCTACATTGAAAATATTTCATAAAATTAAAAAGAGGACATTGGATGAAATGTCATAACTTCTGTGATGTTCTGCGGATAATTATCAGTCCTCCAAGAAATTCAGAACAAGCTAGGAATAAATGCTGAATGTTCCACTTAGATTTCCATACAAAGAGTGAAAAGTTAAGTGTTTTAGAAAAAAATAAAAGATTTTTTAGAAACCTGACTCACTAAAATCAACAGTTCAATCAATGGCTTTGGAATAATGAACACTATTTTGATGTGTCCCTCTACAGTAGCATTCACAGTGAGGTTTTGATCCATGAAAGGTACTCATTGCAATGTCAATGATCCAGCAAAACAACAATTACTTTCCCTTTCAAAATATTTAAGGAGGAATACATTTTCCCCCAGAAACCCTAGTTGTTAATAGGTTTAATAGTTTCATGAAAAAATACAGATTCTCTAAATATCATCAAAATAAAATTGATAGGTCTGAAAGTTTTGCAGCATTTCTCATGAAAGCTCTTTTACTGAATAAAGACACCTATCATAGTTTAATACCTATGTAAAAAAGAGAGAAATATATTATTATAGTCAAACTATATCAATACAGAGCAGCTTATAAGAAAAGTTAGGTTTAAAAGTTAGGTTTTAAAATATGAAAAAAAATTACTTGAAGTGTCTACCTATCACCATTAAAAATTGTTGCTGTTCTTATAGGTCAGTTACATTTTTCTAAAAACTCTTTTCTAAGATATTACAAAATATCCCTAACAATGTTTTTTCATTATTCAAAAAACCCTGTTTATTCAAGAATAGAAATCATTGAGAAACATGGTATAATGAAATCACTTGTTTTATTAAGCTTGATGTGTATACAAGCCCTTATCCCTATCAAAGGCAGGCAAGTGAAGGAACTGTTCTTGAAGGAACACAGGACCAGTTATAGTGATATGTGAAGGAAATTTCCATTTAACTCAAGAATAAAGTTACTATTGAACAAAGACAGGAAAGAATTTCACCCATACTGAGGAATGAAGCTCAAATTAAAAGAGAGTATAATTTAGACATAACACTACTAGGCTTGAATACTTTACTAGGAATTGATGATTTTTCCTAGCCTGAGAAGATTTGCTTCACAAAATTTTGTATCCTATAAAATGGATTTGTTGGTTACAGCACAAGCTGCTTGTTAAGGTTTAGATACTGGCTGTATCAGAAGCTCTGTCTCCATGTTACCAAGAATTCTCAGGCTGTTAATCAGGAGAAAGTCTCCATCTGGCTGCAAGGCAATTCATATTTTTACTCCACTTTGGACTTTGTGAGCTTATTCCAGGGAAAGAAATGCAGGCCTAAGGATTCTGGGTCATGACTGAGTTCTTCCATTAAACTGGGGACACAAGTATGTTGAACCACATACCTTTGCAACCCCAAGTTTAGCATCTTAGCCTCAACCACAACCATCGGATGTGGTGCTGATATAGCCTTGGGATCTGGGGTGAATCAGCTTCCTTGTGTTTCAAATCCCTGTGCTGTGGTACGGAATAGCAGCACTTCTGCAGTTTATAGGAGTGATGTTAGAATCTCATAATATAAGAAGTCTTACTATGCTAAAATATTGTGCTAGAGAGAGCCATCCATAAAAAGTACCTTAGCAGGAATGAGAACCCTAGGAGTCATAGACACTGCTGTTAAAGTGGATATTGGAGACTAGAGATGAATAATTTCCAGTTCTCTGGCTGTCCTTAGGGAAAGAAGTTATTTATGAAACGTGGCAAAGAGCTTTCTTTGATTCAGCAAGTCTACTTCTTAAGATACAAAAACAAAACTGAAAAAGAGACCAAAAGGTAACCAAAACCAGCATTTTCTGCATTCAAAGTATTGGTTGGTTTGTTTGTTCGTTTTTCAATTTTTTCACTATAAGTGACATGTGCTGTGATGGTAAAATACAAAAGGATGTGGAACAAGTTCAAACCACCGGTGTGTAATAGTTAACAAACTGATCAGCTGTGAAATAAAGTAGAATAAAAATGCTTAGCACAAAATTATGTATATTCCAATACCAGTTTTGAATATGCTGTATCCTGTCATGACCAGTTCAGTTCTGTTTTCAAACTCCTTTTCACCATCATTATCCCCAATTATTTGTCAGTAATTAGAACTGATGTTGAGCACTGTAATATTTAGCAAGTTGATTTGTACTGTTGTAATTCTTTTGCAACCTAGGCATTATACAACTAGACTTATTAAACTAATGAAATTTGTATGAATTTCTAAGTATAGAGATATATATTAAATCTCCTCTTTTCAAATAACTAATAAAAAAAGTACTAAGCTCAAATCTTGAATTACTCAAATATCCCCGTATAAAGAATGTATCTTAAATGTGTGTGAATTGCTCTCAGAAAACCTGTGAGTATACCATTTTGAGATTTGTTTGCTCAGGTCCACAGAAAAACCACACATGATACTTACTTAGTGTAACTTTTGGGCATCTGATCTTGGTTTCTCTGGTGCTCCAGGAAATGCTTAGATAAATTATTAGAGACATCAGAGAAACTATTAGAGGTAAAGATTTCATTCTTAAAAAAAGATTCCTTAAAGAAGCAAATCCACTACTTGGTCAAACCCCCCTAAGAAGTCTGAAACACATAATTTCAACCCTTTCATTTTTTAATTGAAGGGAGTTATGTGGGAATTTCCTTCGTACAATCCTAAACATCCACTGGTCAGATTAAGTGACCCATACATCTGTTCTAGAACAAGCAGCAGTCACAAGTATTGAGGCCATGTTACTGAGAACACAGCTGTGCTGAGCAGGGTATGTCTCCAGGATGAAGGACCACTGCCTCCCCAAGATCTTGCTTTATGATGAACTTGCCACCGGCTGCCACAAGAGAGGAGCCCCAAAGAGAAGATACAAGGACTCCCTGAAACAACATCTCAGACTTGGCCATATTGATCAACATAACTGGTCTACTCTGGCCTCCAATCAGGAGGTCTGGAGACACACCATCTATAACGCTGCTGATGCTTTTGAGAAAGTACGCAGGATCACTCTCGAGGAGAAAAGACAACACAGAAAGAATCGTGCCTTGCAGAATTTA
This sequence comes from Manacus candei, assembly GCF_025592945.1. Taxonomy (NCBI): domain Eukaryota; kingdom Metazoa; phylum Chordata; class Aves; order Passeriformes; family Pipridae; genus Manacus; species Manacus candei. The sequence goes on from NW_026138133.1 coordinate 133,991, forward strand.
CCATCTAAGGAGTTTTTTTGCTGTGCCTTTTGCAACCAGACGTGACTGTCTCGTATTGGCCTTTTTAGCCACCAACGCGCTTGTAACAAACGTGGGTAGAGCCCTTCCCAAATCTTCGTTCACTAAGCCTAGCCATGATGATGATGATGATGATGATGATGATGATGATGATGATGATGACTATTTTTGCTTGTGATGATTCATGCATTTATTGAATGAGTTTATATCTGTTTAAGCAAATTGTGTATACACTGTACTTGGAAGAAAACAATGGTATGACTAGTGTTGCCTTAACAGAACGCAAAAAAAAAAAGACTCCTGGCCTATTTAGTGTAGGAGATAAAATAAAGAGAGTAGGTCCTTTAATCTCAGGCCTGAGGCCCAAGGAATACACATGACGTGTGCCCGTTCAGACAGTGGTTCTATGATTTTATATTAAGGTCCATCTAATCCCAGATTTATCCACCCCCGGTTCTGCCCCCTGACACACCCCTTCGGGAATTGAGTTTGGGGTCTTTGAGACCCCTTCTTCCTCATCTTCATCTTCTTTGTAGCACGCACGGTTCTTGGAGTTCCTCCAAAGTTCTGGACTTGAAGGTCACTGTGTCTCTGTGATATCTTCTGGTCCAGGCTTTAGGTTGTTTTTGTACAATTCTAACTTGAAAAGAAGACTAAACATGCTAATGGAATTTAGAGGGATTGATATGGAATGGGTAACAGAGTTGGGCATGTGTAACTACTATGTTAAGGGTAAGGGATATAATACATCTACATTAAGATCTACATTCACTACACAACTACTTATAAAATCTACAAAAGTTAAAAAAAACAAAAAAAGCTCTGAGGCATCACTAGAGAGACATTATCAATCGGAAATCTTATATACAAGTAGTTGGAAGACCTGTTCCATAGAATGTAGTCTATTACCTTTCTCTAAGGTGACACCTGGATTATTTCTGAAATTTCTGTTATACTGTTCCCGGAAAACCTTTAGTAACAAGAATTCTACCTCCCTTATGTCAGGTTTTTGTTTGTTTGAAGGTTTTGTTTTGGTTTGTTGTGGTGGGGTTTTTTCTCTGTTACGTGATATAAATTTCCCTTTTGCAACTTGATTCTTCTGCTTCTCTGAGCGGATACTGAGCAGACAGACAACCTTAAATAAACACTGTTTGCATTCAGAGTGCTAACAGTCTTCATATATCCTCTTATTCTCTCCTCCTTGTGAAATCTTATTTTCAGAACTTTTTACCACTCTTACAATTCTATTTGGCATTATAACCTGATTGTCTTTTTTCTTAAGCTAAGGAGTCAATACTATTGATGTCAAATGCATTGAGGCAATTATTCCCAGATTCTTACATCTGACACTTGTCTTAATACATCCCAGGAAAAGTTTTTTCTGCAATAACACTTCAATGATAAATCACGTTTAATCCCTTCACCCACCGTAGTATAAGCTCTTTTTCTGAACAATATGATTACACATTAATTTAATCTGTTTTTCATATTTGTTAACAACTTTTTTTCCACAAAATCTTCATTGAACTGAATAATTCTGGCAGACCACCTCCTGTTATGTTTTGCAATTTGAGAGAAATATATTGTCACTCATTTTAAAGTAAGTTTTATGAACTGACTTGGTAATATATATATGAAGGTTTTATTTTACTCTACCTTTCATAATGTTATTTATCAGAAGTCTAATAAAATAAAGATATTTCACACTGGTTTCTTTTCTATCCAGTGAGACATGTACTTGTCAGTGAAGTAAATTTCATTCAATTGATTTCAAATTATCCTTATTGACTAAGAGGTTGTATAAAAAGTATAACACTTGAATACATCATAGAACTCTGCTTTTGTTTGTGTATAACCTGTTTAATGCAGAATTATAGCCCTTTATCAACTGAAAATTTGGAAGTGATGCACAAAATATTGTTATAAAATTTAGATTAATTTTGAAAAATTACCCATAGAAATGTATTACTATTGGTTGTGTTTCTCAACCAATGCTCAACCTGTGCTATTGTGGTCATTCTTCTAAAAGATCTTTGTTTTAACACTAGTGAAGATAATGGGTCTATAGAACCCACCATCATGATAGGAGTTTTACCTTATCTTCAGTCTCCTCCTTGATTTCCCTACCAAGAAAATTAAAGTGATCACGCAATTTAGGTAATGTATATTATTTTTTGATTTAACCAGGAGATTTACAACAAATTCTACCTGGTGGATTCTGTTAGCTTATGTGATTAAATGTTATTTTTGCCCAGAGGAACCTCTTTACTCTGGGTAAGAGACATGAGGTCTTGCTGCCTTGTCCGCTAGGGCTATCCCAGGAAAGCATCATGAGCCCTATGGGCTTGGTGAGACCCAGCAGTGAGAGTTCACAGGGGCAGCTCTCTGGGGCACCAAAAAGGCATGGAGTCCCTGATATGGGGAATGGTACTCACTATGCTAAGAAGGAGTGTTCCGTGACTGCACAAGACTTATCATGGAATGTCTAGGGGAAGAGCCAGAGATCAGGCAAGGGAGGAATCGAGGTAGTTAGAAAAGTGGGAAAACAGAAGAATAAGGAGATAAAATGGGCTGATCTTGTTTAAGAGAAGGATCTTTGCTTATCTAGCCATGGTCTTTTCCTGGTCAATGTAGTCAGTTCTGTGTTCACAATAAACTGCCTTTCTATATGCTTTCCTGAGTGAAGGGATTCTATGGGGCATGTGTACCTGAGTGCAGCAGCTGGAGTGGTCAGAGGATCTTTGTGTCTGTGGAGCCAGAACTGTACAGGAGTGTTCATGTAGATGTATGTAATTTCCTAGAGAACTTCAGGTTGGACTAGACAAGGAATGGAATAAAAAGGATGGGAATCAGCTATCAGAGATGCCATAAATTTATTCAAATGCCAAAGAGTTCAGAGCGGTTGAGACTGACTATTGGAGAGATAGCTGGCCCAACCTGGCTCTTGAGAAACCAGGGTAACTCAGGGAGGGCTACTAGTAAGGTCACAGATATGAACCACATACTTGTGACTTCCATTTTTACATGTGTGCATATCTGGGCATGGGGCAAATAGGGAAATGCAGGGATCCATGTTCCAGCTAGATGGAGTGTCAAAGGTTTGTTACTGGGGGAAGTAGGGGCTGTGCGTCTCTTCGTGCATATAAGTGGGGTTTGTGTGTATGTCTGGGTATCAGCAGCTGGAGTGGGGCTGTGAGCATTAGGGGTTTGTGTGTTGATCTGCTAGCCACTCACCAGTCTAGGATCCAGACCCAGACACCATATACATGTGTATAATTTCTACAGTTGTTTCCTTCTTTATCAACCAAGAGGGGAACAGGATCAGGCCTCTTGTGCTATTTGGTGTTTGAGCGAGTATGGTGTGTTTTGTATCTCTATTGATATATGTGTGTTGATCAACCATGCAAATATATCCATACAGAGGGAGAGAGAGTATACATACTGAGAATACAAGCTCAGCCTCACTGCTGACTGGACCTATGTTTATCAAGTTGGAACAACCTTGCCTCTGTTGGGCTACCAAACTTGGCAGTTTCTAAAAGACTCACCTTTACACAGTGAGATAAACAGGTGTTACAATCAGCATGAACAAAATAGAGCTGATTACTCAGCAGCACAAAGTAAACTTCATTAGTACAAGAGGGTATTAATTTCTTGTTGCAGATTTATATCAGACAGCATAAAAAAAAAATTAAAAAGGTGTTTATTTAAGATTTTTAGTCTTGAATATACAGGATACTCAGCTGGACATCTTGCAGTGGCAAATGCTGAATGAAGTAATTCTAAGTTCCATTGAATACTGTGTTTTGGGAGATTTTGTTTTTGGTGCTGGATAATTGCCTACGTGCATATTGACCAGGCATTTTCTGGAATATCTCAGCTTTGAAATGTGTAAAAAATTCAATAAATAGAAATGCAAAAAGTAAAAAAGGCTAAGTAGAAAATTCCATAAAAAGATGATTCAAAATACTCCCCAGGAGTAGAAACTAAATTGAAAGTAAGTTGCAAAATGATCAAAATATGGAGGTCATGGGAATTAAACTACACACTTAAGAAACTAAGTATTTAACTCTACTAATATAAAAGCAAAACTCAGTCCAGATTTGTTAAAAGGGTCATGAACCATTGAACTGGACTTCTGCTTGATACAAACTAAGCTTTTGCAAAACTCTATTTCTTCCCGGGGGGCAGGGAAAGAGGATTGCATTAGCTTTGGATATTCTTTACTTGCTATCAGAAGGGATTTGGTAGTCTCAGGAGTTTTGCTTTGAATTTTCTCATTTGCTTACATGCTTCCAAAGGAATTAAAAATTCCCATTTTTCCCTTTCATAAAGATTTATCATGTTCTCGTGTAAAGCTTGGATAATTGATATCAAAAGGTTTAATCTTCTCTGAGAGGTTACCATGGATAAACCTTTGGCACTACAAACTCCAGCATTTGGCTATTCTTTTTGAAATAACACAATGACAAAACCAGTGTAAGAAACAAAGCAGTAAACCTCCATATTCTGTAGAAATAAAAAAAAACCATTGCATTTAAAAAGAAGCTGGACTGATATGTATCTAAGAAGAACCTTGGAAACTGAAAGTATCTCAAGATATCCACTTTAATCAGAATACTGAAACATATAGGTAAGGAGGTTGTCTGTCTGCTAGCTTGGATAAAGCAGTTCTATGTATAACAGGTAATATGTGCAAATTTCTTCACGACTGAGACTTTATAATAACAAAACAATATAGAAAATGGCAATCATCTTCAGCTCATACATTTACACAAAAGCTACAGCTGGAGCTACTCCTCAAAAAGTTGGTAACACTGCAAATACCAAAACTGGAAAAAGAGTTCAGAGCAAATGGAACTAGGAAGAGACAGCTGCCCCTAATTATAAGGAAGAAATAATTAAAAATTCATCAATTATAGAATGCTAAAAATTATATAATATTATGAATTCCTTAACATTTCAAATAAAAATTGGAAATATTCCAAATCTGGGAAAAAGATTGCAAATACAACAGTAATTTAAACTTCAGATGTGTTTCAGGTATATGTCTGAGTTTCGTCTGTGATGAATCAACTGTCATATTATGGAAAAATGACTTGAAGTAAAGCCAAGAATACAACAATTCACTCAGCCAAGCTGAATGTCAGCTGTTTTCCTAAGTGGGAAACATGATAAAATTACTTCAGTACTGATAGTAGCCAATGCTGCAAGTGAGCATAGTTGTAATCCTTTGTGACATTTTATAACTTGGGTTTAATCCACATTGGGGAAATTAAAACCCATTTAATTATGGCCTTTTTTCACTTAAATCTTACAGATGGCTCAGAAATTTCCATTCCAAGATACCCCAAACATACATTATTATTTGGAAAGTTTCCAGTTTTATGTATTAATTTATTAATTTTGCTTTTTCTAAATAATGAAATTAAATATAATTAATTTTTGCTGCTTCTTAATTCATACAGTAATAGAAACTGGGAAAAAAATAATGATATGACATGGGAAAAAAATTTTCTATGTAATCTAGGCAGCCAAATGATAAAAAACCAGTCACTAAAGCACTAGAAAGTGCTGCTCCAGCATATCAGTGCACACTGGCCCACCTGAACCACTGCCCACCTTACGCACATGTAATTTTTGGATTGCTGTGGTTGCTGTGCTGGAGGCATGTACTACAGGGTTCTCTATAAATTTTGCCCTGAGAAAAGACCTTCCAGGAAAGCTGCTGAGCTCTCAGACAAGAGAGATCTGTCAAGCTAGATCTGCTCACAGCAAACTGCTTATGTGGACAACACCTCTAAATCTGTTTTGGATCTCCTAAAACTAAACCCATATAGGCCTTTAAAATTGTGGTGGGGGGAAAACAGTTTTCCCCCTGAAGTTATAAAATGGTAAATCCCCAGGGGGTGGTGACCCTTGAGGTTTTAGCCAATGAGCACTTCTGCAAAATATAAACATATCACACTTAGAGCGGAAAAGAAAGTTGTAGTTGTTGTTGTAGGAGAAGTGGCCATGTTGTGAAGCCACGAGAAGTGGCCATGTTGTGAAGCCACGAGCCTCAACTGGGGGCTACAGGGACTTGGGATAATGTAAGGCTGGGCTAAGTACTTGTGACTGAGAGCTGAAGGAGTTTCTCTACTGTAAGAAGCAGCAGGAGCAGCGGCAAAACTGCACTGACCAAAGAAACAGTGGCAGAGAGCCAGAAGAGATAAGACCAAGCAGCAACAACAAGCATGCAGCAACACAGAGAAAACTCCTGGAAGGAGAAAGATAAAGAGAACCAGTAACAGAGAGAGTAGGACTAAGCTCTACAGAGAGAGATAGAGTTTGGGGTAAGAACTGAAAACCAAAACCCCCAAACTCCTTTTGTGACCTCTCCTAAGTGAAGAGGATGGACTCCTACTGAATGGAAATCCTAAGTGCAGCAGCACTGCAGAGAGGAGCTGAAAAGCTCAGGCATCCTGGAAAGCTGGACCAGGACGGCCAAAGGAATGCAGAGGGGGTGACCTTGGCCCCCCCGCTGCTACTGCCAAAGCTGGCAGTTTTGAGTCAGAGCACGGGAGCTCTGTATAGGGGGCTTGAGTCCCCTGAAGATACGGACCGTCACGAAGGCTTCTGCACTTCGTTGCTATGACCGTGGTGAAGCACCCTTTGTCCTGGGAAATGCAGCCCACAGAAGAGAAGACCCTCGCTTGGAGACAAAGGGCCACGAGGGCTTGGATGCTCCCCTCGTGTGTACTGGCAGAGATCCAGCTACAGCTGCTGCATGGAAGAGAGAGAGAGAGATAGACTGCTGCCCTAGAGACACTGCTGCTGCTCCTTCTTCCCTACTGGACTTTTATTTGGAGGGGAGAAGAGATTTGATCCATTGTAAATATTTTTATGTCATGGTAGAGATAGTTAAGATTGTATATAATGTGTTGTAGCATTTATTTTGTACAGTCATTGTAATATATAATCCCTTTCCCCCATTTTGAGTCTCATGTGGTGTCTGGAAAACCCATCTCACACTGGGCTGAGATGTGGGAGGGGGTTTGGACTAGGGAATTAGATTTTGGGGCTCTCAAACCATGACAAAAATGTAAGTCAGGAATTGTGGCAAAGAAGCCTTCTCATACGTAGTATAACAAAGACACTGATTAAACCAAATCATGTGTGAATAGTGTTGGATGTGATTATACTGTAAATTTATTATTATTTCTGTAATTTTTTTTTGTATTATTTTTAATCCCAAAAAGTCACTATATTCAGAACTGGCTTGCAGGGTTGTTGTGTTTGCTTCAGCACTACAGTTAAACTGCTGGGGTATAAAATAGTTTCATGAATTCAAACACTTATGAACTTTCTGGAAAGTTTCATGCCAGTTCTTTATAGATACTCTGGAACATTCTTTGGAATGAACTTGAGATTTTTAGTTAGTGGTCTTCTGCATCATGTCAAGGGTTTTCAATGGTGTTTAAACCATTCACATACTCAGTAGGCATGCACACAGTACAAGGTAAGAAACTATATTTCCCATTTTCGCTCTAGAAAGAGTCCTGAAAAGGTATTATGTGACAACTGTGTTACCTCATTCCTTACTCAGGAGCACATGTTTTCTCACTTTTCTTCTTCTGTGTCCAGGTCTCTGGTTCCACTCCTCAAGGTTTCCTTATCATGACTATGTATACTTAATATATTAAAATACATTAGAGAAGTTTCAGTTGTCGAATTTGTTAAGCATTAGTTTAAGGTTAGAACTCCTGAGATTTGGATTTTCTCCTTTACTCATAGAAAGCGAGAAACAATTTTGTGAGTCAATACCCATCAGTACTGCCCAACCCCAGGCTATTACAGCACTACATCTGGCTTAGTTTTTAATCTGTGCACTGACTGGCAGCATGATTTCATTATTTTAAACTGTTTTCAAAGCATATGTTAGTTCTACTCCTGCCTCCTGTAAGTGCACCTCTGATCTTACTGAACTTTTTCTTTCTTCTCCTCTTAGAAGTTATTTTTTTCTTGTTCATTTTACATTTTGTGAAAGTGAAAAAAGGCAAGGCACTAGGGTTGTATATTAAATGGGCATCACAAAATATAATGGGGCAATTTAAATGAAATCATCTAATTGGAACCTGTAGAATAAAGATTATCAAAATTTAGAAATCTAATTTAAACTTAAAATTTTGTATACAATTAAACATTTTGTTGTTGACTATGATCCTGAACAAAAAAAAAATAAGAAAAGAGAGGTTTTATCCTAAGAATTAAAAAAAATATTTCATTCAACAATCTAGTTTCATTAAAAAAACAAGTATTTTTTGACCATCTTTCATTTTTCGCACTTAAATTTTTAACATGATTATAGTATAACTTAAATATATTCTGGAAATATATTTCATCTGCTATCATTCTACTTATTATTTCTCTCCAAAAATTCAACAAAAGTAGTGTTCTCATTATTCCTTAGAGTTTTCTAATTATGATTAAACAAAATAGTGCCAGAGATGATTCCTAAAAATAACTTGTTTACATAAGCAGTGTTAATAGCTATTTCCAATTATTTTATACAATTTTATGCAAACTTTCTGTTCGTTACTGCTTATGGAATTTAAATAAATAGACAATAATCTGATGGTTGTGTTGACAATCTTAGTTCACCAAATAGATCTTGGGCAGGAAGCACTTCCTCATGTAATTTTATTGTCAGAATGCTCAAAAATAAAGTGCATCTGAAGACAACAATTTCCCAGGAAAGACAAGACGAGTCACAAATATGAAATGACAGGCTTGTTTTCGGCTTGTTACCCTCACTCTCTTTAACATCTTAAATCAGCCTCCAGTTTTTCCTTCTGACTAAAAGTTTCAGTTTGCTCTTCTTTCTTTCCCTCCCCCCCCATATTGGAAACTAGTTATTCATGATCTTTTTTGAACTTTAATTTGAATATAGGCAGATAGTCTCTTTCTTCAGGCAAGAACTGTAATTAAGATTAAAGGGTTTGCAATGAATGTAATCTCAGTTCCACCAGAAACCTAGAGCACAATCCTGCAGAGGACTTTGATACCGGAAATAGAATGTAGGTGGAATTGAGCTGCTTATATTTAAACTTGCTATATTAAAAGCTTGGAGCCCCGCATCTTAGCCTACTCAAGGGGAAGGAAGGAGGTGTACTTTTGTTTAACACCACTGTGGGGGTTGAGCTGCTCCTCAACTCTTCAGTACCTTGACAGGCTCCAAATGGAATGACAGCCTATTTTAGCAAAATGGTGCTGATGTTACAATCCTCCTTTTAAATAACTGTCTCAGGTCTAAAGTAAGATTTTAAAGCAGGCATTAAGGATCAGTATCCTTCTCAGTTTAATAAGCCCTGTGAAAAAGACTAGAGAGTAGTTCTATATTCTGGAAGACTGACCTGCTCAGCAGGTATTTTTAAGTATGTGAAGCACCCAACTCCTGACAAAACTGTGCAGCAAAAAAACCCCCAAATTATGTAAAATTGATCAAGCCCTTTACATTGTCAGAAATGTAAATCTTGGGATGTTTAACTCCAGAGATTGTGATCCCTGATACAGACTTGTTTGTGCATCTCATCAAATGGATGTACATCGGAGAAGAAATTCCTAAGTGAGGGTGGAAACCCAGAACCTTTCCCTTCATAAGTGCAGAAGACACAATGTTAAATAACATATCCTCTGACCTAGAGAAGAAAATATCAATTATCTAAAAATATTTGGATTCTTTATTGTACAGTGAAAAAGCTACAACAGGGGGAATAAAGAGTTGTCCCTGCTTCTGACACTTAGTCAGTTCATTTGAACGTAGTCATTAATAAGAGTAGATTTGAGTTTCAATGTTCATTTTACACATTTCAATTATCAACTTGCCTTCAGTGCAGCTCCATTCTGAGTCTAATTCTTAACCATGTACCTAACTTGATGCAGAAAAGTTATGCCATTTAGTCTCAACTACAATGCCAGTTTGGGAAGCAAAGTGGAATGAATTGCAACCTATTAACTGGCTGTGAGCTGACTGTTTTACCCCCCATTTATATTTCTTTTTAGGTTTGCAAAACATAATAGAGGGGTCAAAGGAGAAGCACGAAAGTGGCAGAGTTCTCACACTCAAATAAAAACTATGTCTTAATAGAAAAAGAAAAAAAAGACTTACAATGTTAGGTTTGACCATTTGAAATGAAAATAAATGTCTAATATATTCATTGCTATTAACCAGAAAATTCTACAGTCATTTATCACTACAGACTTTTATCTTTACTATGAGTACTCAGAATTATTTTCTTTATAGCTTCTTATTTCTTAGTTATTTCCTTGTCTTATGAAGACACAGATTGAGAATATTCATCCAAATGTGAGAATTTTTTGTCATAAAGTGCATGTTTGTTTTTACTTGCCACCACCTATCTCATTTTAAAGACACATCTCTATATATACGTACAAATTTTCTTTCAAACTAGTTTTAAATGACCTGATATAGGATTTGCCTTGTAACAAATCAATTACATCTGAATGCCTTATTGATTATTTTGAAACATATGTGACTTCAATTACCTTAAGATCTATCTGTTTACCTTTAAATATATCTTAGGAGCTAGAGCTGTTCTCTGTGATCTAGTGGTGAGGAAACAGATGTATTTATTATTCAACAGAAAAGCCCCTTCATTGAGCAGTAACTTGCAGCTGAAAGATGTATTTATTTGCTTGACAGAGGAACTGAACTTTTGAACAATACCACCTCATCTACTATAAGGTTCATTTAGAAGTTGTTTTCTGTGTGCATCTGTGCATACTTTTCAACATACAGAGGTGGGGAGCTCTCTAATCTGTGTCATGGTTTCATTTGTATTGCTACAACTGCAGTGCACAGCTCTGCTAAGAGAAAAGCTGTTTGCAAGACCTGTTCTATCTTTCAGTGAGTACTGCACTCTTAGTTTCACTATTCTTCTTGGTTGAAATAGAATTATGGCAGCAGCAGTAAAAAGTGAATGCATGACCAAGAACTAAAAGGTTAATAACTAATATCATGGTAGTGATGTAATTCAAAGCAGTAATTAAAGGACAATAATTAGGAAAGCAGCACACATAACCTGATATATTTTTCACTTATATAATATGTATCATATTTTGCATATTTTTTCATGGCCATTATACTTTCACCAAGTAAATACATCTGTGAAATAAAAAAAAAAAAAAAACCACCCAAAATTTTCTATGGGAAATTCTACCATGCATTTGCAAAATAGTAAACAATGTTGCACAAACTTTTGCATGAGAGGCTAAGGAGGAGGTAGGTAAGGTTGTGAATGGTTCTCAGTTCTAATTTTTATCAAGTGTAATATATGAGGTGGGACAGAAAAAAATAGTTACTACATTTATTGTTGTCATTGTTTTTCAGTTGGATTTTTGTTTTTAACACTTGACTGCAATAATTCTATTGACTTGAAACTCAACTCTGAGCAGTCAGCTGAGTTTATGTTGCTCTATCATAGCATGGTTTTCATCGGAGGAAAAACTAGTGTTTCTGCAATCAAAACCCATTCTGACACTCACTGAAGAGACCACATGAAAGGGATGTTTTACTCTGAAGTACCTTTTTCTCTGTAAATGGAGACAGCACTCCAAACAATGAACACAGACTAGCAAATGGAATACTGATACACTGTGCTTTAAGTCTGTTTTTGGGTTGCCTTTTTTGTCAAGTTGTTTTTTTTTGTTTGTTTTTTTTTTTTTTTTGTTTGTTTTGGTTTGGTTTGGTTTGGTTTGGTTTTTGGGTTTTTTTTGTTTGGTTGGTTGGTTGGTTGGTTGGTTGTGTTTTTTTGGTTTTTTGGTGTTTTTTTTTTCTTTCTCTTGTTGTAAAGCAGAGGATGTTTTTAAACTGTAATATTTAGAGTTCATTTTTAATACCTATGTTTCTCTCTGGGGGGGTTGGGTAGATAAGTTACTCTTTGACTGCTTCTTTCCTCTCTGCTGATTGTTCATTAAGCTCTCCTGAGTCTGAGCTGTTCTGAAGTTTTCAGTCAGCAGTATTTAAGAGTTTACAGATAAGATCTGAGAACATATTTAATATGAACACACGCTGACACATCTGTCTTCAGCTTTATTTGTGCAAATAAGTGAAATATGAATGATAAACCACTAAAATATGCATTTTTGTATTTTATATACACCAACTTTATTTTTGGTGTGAAGCATTTGGGGCACAGGTATGTAAAAACTAAACTTGCTTAAAAAATGCCCCCTAGTTAGAGCACTTTCTCATATAAAGTATAGTGCTATTTCATTGTCATTGAAATAAAAGTTCACTTTTCATTGCTCAGACGGTTGAAAAATCTATTGCAACCTCAGGTACCCAGATTTACACAAGCTGACATTTACATTTGCCATATCTTTGTTAATAAATTTCAGATTCTGACTTTCCTGACATTTTCTCACACAAAGTTACTTTCCTTACCTAGGAGTTTAGCAGGTGTGCATTCAAGTCTAAGAAACTGTAGGTGTCAAGTTTGGGGGGTGAGGTGTAGAAAAGAGGGAGTGAAGACAAAACAGAGAGAAAAACTTCTTGCACAAACATAAATTAATAAAATGAGAAGTGGATTGTCAGGGAGTTTATCTTTGAAGAACCATAGTTATACTTCAAGCTTATTTTAAAAAAGTAATGAAAAGACAGAAAAAAGTGCTTTGCAACTTTATTTGTTTTGTTAAAATTATAAATCTGCTGATGAGATTTAAAACTCTTGGGTTGTTTGTACTTGTGCAATCAAGAGCAGTCTGAGTCAAATGATGTTCTATATAGTCTAACAAAGAAAGTTCAAAGACACTTCTGAAGTTATTGTTAGCACAGGGTCTAACTTAGGTTGTCATATTGATTATGCCTTCACTATGAAATATACCCACAAGCAATTGTATGTGTTTTAGCTGATGATTCATTTTTTAAACATGTGGTTTTTTGCATAAATATTCACTTTACTGCTTTGATCTCACTTGACTCATTTTCTGTCTTGTTGAAAACATCATGCATTTCAAATTCTTAAAACCATCTCTTTTGAGGGTCTTAGAGCAATAAGACACTGTGTTGACCACGTTTAGTTTGCCAGTGTTCATTGTAAGATGCATAAACTGCAGACAGAGTATTTCCATATTCATTTGAATTCTCATATTAAATTAGTGCTTGCCAAACCTTTAGGTCCAAAATGTGTCTTTGCTTTTATAGGCAACAGGTTATTCAATTTCAGTTACAATTTCAGAATTCCTTTGTATTCAAAAGCTAAAAATACAGGATCTGATTGCAATCTTGTCTCCACGGTTCTTTAACTTAAACATACCTAAGTATTTATATCTAAAGGTAGTTATGAAAATAAAATCAACAGCTATTTTCCTGACAACACTAGTTACTGTTAAACTAAAGATTTCATTTTTAGCACACTCTTTTCTCTCACTGAAAGCATTTTCTCTCTAGGTACAATTCTGTAGGCATCCTAATGCTAACAGGCACTTATAAATCTCATGGTTTCAACATGAGCTTTCATGGTCATACTATAAAAATATATGGCTCACATATTGTGCCACAAACTGTAATTGCTCTTTAAACATTCTGTGAGTGACTTTGGAAATGTCTGTGCAATGTCTGCTTCTTCTAAAGAAACTTTCGGCCTCTCATAGCAGATTCCCTGCCGTCATCATCACCAGTTACCTTCATCTACCTGAGCTTTTTGACATTTCTATTGTGGCTTGCAATCAATTTTCAAGGTCATGTAGCTCTCTAATGGAATATTAACACCCTGAGAGTAGGCTTGCTAGCAGGAGGTGTGTCAGAGCAATTTGACAAACAGTACTTTGAAGGACTATGACCTTGGAAGCCTCTAGCAGGACAATCTATGAGTTTGGAGCAGCTGTCAGATTGAATTGTAAAGGGAGGCATGTTAACACACAGGATTACAATGAAGACTCATTCATAAACACTGACATCCTGCCAAAGAATGGATCACGCGGAAGTTTAATAGAGTATCTTTTCTCTTATTATGAACATATAAAACCCCCAAATGATCTATTTGCATTCTTGGAACACCACAAATTGTACCACAGCTTTCAAGTCCTTACTTTTACAATTAAGCATTTTCCTTGTAACATCCCAAATCGCTCCCCAACTGGGCACCGGCACAGGTTCTACTGATTTAGCAGAGGTAGCCACGCCTTCAAAAGACAGTTTAAATGATGCTCATGTTAAAATTGGGAACCGTAACACAATCTTTTAGGCCACAACTAAATATCTGAAATTAGATTTTTAAATCCATATTGTTACTTCTACATAAATTTGGCCTGCATTTTAAAGACAGTCGGCGTCAAAGACTGTGGCCATGAATCAACTGAAAAGACCTAGAGGAAAGCAAGTTAAATCTTATTTATCTATGAGTATTAATAAGGATTTAAAGCCTTAACTGCAGACATCCAGGTTTGGAAATCTTGATCTGTGGTTGCAGCTCAAACATCTCCAGTGTTTTCTGGGAATGATTAGACAATTATGCAGTAAAGACCATTTGCAGTACTGTTGACTATGGCATAATTAAAAAGAGACAATAAAGCACTGAGTGCTCAACTTAAAAAATATTGTAAAATTACATGTAACCACTGAACAGATTGTTTTTAGATTCTGTTGAAGAAAAACCTTCTCCAAGAACTAAAACTACAGAAATAAAATATAAATTATAATTACTCAGCCTAAGTATACATTTGTGAGGAACTATTGTCAGTAATTTTGCATTTATGAGCATCATTTAAAAGTAAAATTCACACAGCAGTGAATTCTCAGTTACAAAAAGAAGCTTCCCTTTTGCAAATAGAAATGTGCTGCTGCTAGACAGAAGTACTTATGTTCTTCATGCTCAACATTGCAGTTTATCTCCTTATTAAGTGTTCAGAAAATTTGAAAATGCTAATCCTACTAGCTTGCACTGCTACTCAGTGCAGCATAGTAAGAATTTGAGCTGGTATTGTCTGCAAAAAACCCCAGAACAGTCTAGTGTGTGCAACTGGTGTAAAGAGATCTCTCCTTTTAGCTATTGTCCCAGTTCAGTGCAACATGGCCTGTCAGCACAAGCAAGTCACGCAATTCTGAAACTGTATCCACAGACTGAAGCAATAACCATCCTAAACCTGATCCGATGCCAGACCAAATGAAAAGGCACCATCTTATTGCTTTCATTGGCTTTTGGATCATGCAATCCTTGACAAATATACACTCCGCTACACCCTGACATAATCCTCGTAGCACACAAGGCAGTTGGACACAACAAATACCAAGATATCAGCAGGCATAAGACTTATTTCTTCAAGAAAGTTATTGAATGATATCCTCTGCATGTCAAGGTTGATTCCCAGCCAAATGTGGATACCTTGCTTATTATTTGTCATATGTCCACTTTTAGTAGAAAAAAATAAGTCCTCCCGAAGTAGAATGTTGACTTCACTAATAATTTAAATGTTTTTAAATTTTTTTTCCTCCAGAGTTTATTTCTCACCATTCTGCAAACACTGGTGTAAAACCACATAGGAGCAGAGACAGCAGTGTCAGATTACTTGCCCTTCATGATTCTTCACTGGCAATATAAAATAGTTTTCCTTTGCTTTGGTTTTTTCAACTCTGTCTGTCTGTCTCTCTTCAAATTCATATACTATAAACTGAACATATACAACTTATGATGAACTTTCTTGTGAAATTGTGGTTCTATTTACTGGCATGAAGGATCTGCTATTACCCTCAGCTTTTCAACACAATAATGATGAGCTGTGTAGACAGTTCTGGGCTAGCATTAGAACATCATTTGCTCATAACTTCAAAAAGCAGCGCCAAGATACTTTTTCCTGCCACCATACCAGTTTCTGTTCTTATAAACTATACACAGTAGGAGCTATTTTTATTAGATTATAACTCAATAGGTGACACACTGCAGTCAGTTAAGAAGAATTTTCTAAAATAATATTAAATAATGACGTATTAAAAAAAAAGTTTACCTGTTCCATTTGTAAGCATATAGCCCTCAGATAAATTACACCACCATGAAATAGGGTGGAAAAAGTGAAACAAAAAGAAAAATGTTGCATCTTTCACTGGTCTTGAGTCATATGTTCTGCAGCAGATTTATGCTTCACTGCACCTCTACTCCTAATGCTAGAGGTTTATTTGAAAATAAATCCAAAGATAACCCAAATAAGAATTGGAACCAGAATTATGGTGAGAGTAGCTATTGAAATAGACTGAACAGAAGGTTGTGGGGGATAAAGGACAGTGAGGCAACAGAGAGGAGTGTGGAGGAGGTGGCTTATTTTCCATCACACTAGCTGAATATTCAGGTAGTTGGCACAAATCACTGTGAACTGTAGCCACGTTTTCATGCCTAACAAAATGTATTCTGCAGATTATAAACATGGAAATGCAGTACCTGACTGTTTTTTTGAGATACAGCTGGGAATTTTACTCCCTGATTGGAGTTACACATTCAAGTTATAATATTAAAAGAAAAAAAAATAGGGTTTGGTTGCTGTTGGGTTTTTTTCTGTATGTAATGGGCTGCTCCAGTGGAGTGTCTGTTAACAGAGAAACCTCTTTCAATGCCCAGTTTAAATGTATTTCTTGTAATAGCACTGTGCTTTGCATTATGTACATTTTCTCCCTCACTGTTTATTAGTTCTCATTTTGGTCACCTTGGTGTGTAGAACAGCCTGATAAACCTACAAAGAAATGACTGTCTTGCTGGATGAGTGGACAGCGGTCAAGATTTCTACCTAGACTTCGGTAAAGTTTTCTACACTGTCTCCCATAAGATCCTCAGAGAAGCTGATGAGCTGCTCCAGAGAAGTTGGATAGGCAGGCAGTGAGGTGGATTGAAAATTGACTGAATGGCTGAGCCCAGAGTGGGATGATCTACAGCATGAAATCTAGTTGGAGGTCTGTTGCCAGCACACACTGACGGTCAGTGCTGTCTGTGATCCTCTTTATTGTCTTCATTATTTATCTAGATAATGGGGAAGAGTGTATCCTCAGCAAGTTTGCTCATGGCACAAAACTGATACACCAGAGGGTCATGATGCAGTTCCAGAGGGACACCATTAGGTTGGAGAAATGGGTCCACAGCAATCTCATTAGATTCAATAAGGGGAGGTACAAAGTCCTGCATCTAGGGAAGAACAATCCTATTCACCAGAATACACTGGGGGCCACTCAGCTGGAAAGCAGCTTTGCAGAAAAGAACCTCAGTGTCCTGGTGGACATCAGGTTAACCATTTTAGCCAGAAATGTGCCCTTGCAACAAAGACAGCTAAAGATAACAGGGGATGAGGGAGGGGATCTTTACCCTCTATTCAACAGTGGTGATGCTACACCTGGGCTACCCAGTATAAGAGAGACATGGAAGAGTTCAGGCTTGAAGGGCCACGGAGATTAAGAGACCAGAGAATCTCTCATATAAGGATAGATTAAGAAAACTATGAGTATTTAGACTGAAAAGAAGGCTCAGGGCAAGTATCTTAAAAAAATGTAGATATCTGAATGAAGGGTGCAAAGAAGGCAGAACCAGGCTCCTTTCACTGATTTCCAGTAGCAGAGAAAGAAACAAAGGACACAAACACAGGAGCTTCCCTCTGGACACTGGGTGTGGCAGGATAGACCCTCCCTGATAAGACTGAAAATCCAATCAAGCTATTATGCAACCTATCATGCAGGATCAACTGTTGGAACCAGGGTGTCCTCTTGGTGTTAATTATGCTAAAACCACCCTGGTTCATCAAACTTTGAATACACACCCTGCTTTTTGAAGTCTCATTTGACAGATAAGATGATAGGTGGTCTGTAAAAATGTGACTAGCAGTCAATCACTTTATACTATAAAAGTCCAGTCTCCTCTTATGCAGTCAGGTTCTTCTAACACAACCCTTCTAAGACTGTATGGGTGGAGATTTCTCCCTTGGGCTGCAGATGCCCCCCCAGGATACTCCTCGATGTTGAGAGAAAGAGATCTCCCCACGACCACTGGTGGGTGAGTTACATCAGATCTCTACTTAATAACTATTTCTTTTTGCTAGCTTTAATATAACTTCTTCAATAATTGCAGTGAAACTGCTTGTTACAGTGTGCTGTACTACTGTATGCAGCATATTTTTAGTGTTTATATTGTGTAGTAAATAGTTCCAATTAAGATCTTTTGATTGATCATTTGTATAAAATAAATTATTTATTTTATAGAAATAGTCTCATTTTACCAATCATTAAAACCTGCAGGGCAAAAGTTGGTCAATCATACCTCTATAATTCCTTAAATTTAAACCATTAACATATTCCAAAACTAAGATTGGGTTTAGCCATACCTAGACTCCTCTCTGAGAAGGGATCTAGAAAGCAAGGGAGTCCTTTCTCTACCTCAAGACTTATCGGCAAGGGTTAGCTTTTTAATAACTTTGTCTAAGCCTTCCACTCTCCCATGACATTGGGAAACACTTCTTTATGCATATATATTCAAAAGACAAGGACATGGGCATGGGCAGCCTCTTCTAGATGGCCCTGTTTGTGCAGACATGGTGGACCAGTTGTCTTCCAGAGATCTCTCCTGACCTAAACCAGTCTGCGATTGTGTGAGCAACTTTTATCTAATTTTTAGAGCTTATAAAACCAAGAGTGAATCTGTACAAGCATTTTAGTTCAGATATACCCTTGAAATGAATCTCTTCATTGTTTCCAAAGTGCATGAAAAGGACATCTTCTAAACTAGAGTACAAGCCCACCTGACACACCCTCAAAAGCTAATTTTCTTTCTTGCCAAATAAGAGCAACCTTGCAGTAAAACTTCTCAAACATTGGTAGTGTGGACATTGGGTCCTCAGCAACATTTTCTTCTACAAATCCAATCCAGTTGGGATCTACTGGATTAACATTTAGTTTTTAATCATCAGATGAAAATTCTTGTTTATGTTCTCTCTTATGCCCTAGAAATAATAGAATCATAGAATTGTTTGGGTTGGAAGGAGCCTCAAGGATCATCTAGTTCCAACCCCCTCGCCAGGCACAGGAATGCCACTCACTAGACAAGTTTACTCAAGTCCCATCCAGTCTGACCTTGAAAACTTCCAGGGATGAAGCAAGCACAACCTCTCTGGACAGCCTCCTCTGGTACCTCAACACCCTTACAGTGAAGAATTTCTTCCTATTATCTAATTTAACCCTATCCTCTTTCCATTTAAAGCCATTATCCCTTGTCCAATCACTACATGCTCTTTTAAAAAGTCTGTCCCCATCTTTCTTGCAGGCTCCCTTTAGGTACTGAAAGGCTGTTATAAGATGTCCCCAGAACCATCTCTTCTCCAGACTAGAGAACCCTGACTCTCTCAGCCTGTCTTAATAGGAGAGGTTTTCCATCCCTCTAAATCATCTTAGTGATCTTTCTTATACTGGGGACCCCAGAGCTGGATGCAGTACTCCAGGCTGTGTCTCACAAGGGCAGAGTAGGTGAGAATCACTTCCCTTAACCTGCTGGTCATATTTCTTTTGATGAGGCCCAAGATAGTTGACTTTCTGTATCACAAGTGCACATTGCCAGGTCACGTTGAGCTTCTCATCACCACAGCCTTCTGTTCAGGGTTGCTCTCAATCCATTCTGCACCCAGCCTCTGTTTGTCCTTGGGATTGCTGCAATGCAGGTGCAGGACCAAGCACTCGACCTTGTTGAACTTCAGGAGGTTTGCAAAGGCCCATCTCTCAAGTCTGTTAAGGTCCCTCTGGATGGCATTCCTTCCTTCCAGCGTGTCAACTGCACTACACAGCTTGATGTCATTGACAGACTTTCTAAGGGAGCACTTAATCCTATTGTTCATGTCACTGACAAAAATTTAAACAGTGCCAGTCCCAGCTCTGATCCCTGAGGAATACCACACATCACTGCTCTCCACTTGGATGTAGAGCTGTTGACTGCAACTGAGTGCAGTCATTCAGCCAATTCTTCATCCACCAAGTGATCCATCTGTTAAATCAGTGTGTTTCCAGTGTAGAGACAGGGATGTTATGTGGGACAGTGTCTGATGTTTTGCACAAGTCCAGGTAGATTATGACAGTTGCTCTTTCCTTACCAATAAGCCCTGTAACCCCATCATAGAAGGCCACCAAATTTTTCCGGCACAATTTGCCCTTAGTGAAGCCATATTGACTGTCACCAATCATTTCTAAGTGATATAAAATAGACCTACATTCCTTTTTGATCATGAGTCTATTTGTATGTCCACAGGGAACAGACTAACCTTATGACATACATTTACTATCAACACCCTTTGGGCAACAACACATATTATGATACTGTTTCAGTCTGCAGCCAAAATATCTACCAAATGCAATCAGATTTCTTTTCTCTTTGCTTTCACTTCTGTCTTCAATATATTTTTGTTGTCAGTCACATATTCCTTAAATAAATCAGGGTGCAGACTTTCCATTTAAACACATCTCCTGTGATCCTGTCAAGGTCAGCCTCACTTTTGTTAGGTACAGCTCATTAGAGGTACTAGAGAAGTTCAAGTCCTAAGAATAAAAATGTAAGAAGGTAAATTACCTTCCAGTTATCTAAAATTTAATGATTAATTTGTTGCAAAATCCAAGTGCCAAATGCTTACATGAAGAAACATTCCCTTACATTATTTAGTACCATGCTGCACATATAGTCTAATGCCTTAAGTAATTCACTGCAACAATTTCCAAGTCATATCCAAGGCTGTCTCGTGGTAGCTCTCACTGATAGCCTGTATAAAACATCAAGGTCATACAGACAGCCTACTCTGTCGCTTTAGCATAACTTGTCCGTCACAGGAAATGTGCACAAAGCATCAGGATCATAAAAATCTCAGACAGAGTCTGCTTATTTGTATCTCCCATGAGGACAAGAAAATCATGTTTTCTGAACAGTAGAAGTGTCTTACAAAAATCAGAAGCCTACAAAGAGAGACAAAACAATTATTTATTTTAAAGTAATAACATTAGGTTCCTAAGTGAAGCTTATACTGAGAAATTTGTTAAGAATTTATGTATAATTAGAGTGTATTATATGTCTAATTTTTAGAACTGCTGAAGCACATCCTATTTCAAATGCAGTTGCGACAGACCAGTTGTGATACCAGACATTAGAAATTTCCTATGACCAATATAGTAACTTTTTTTCAACCTTTATAAAGGAACACATTATTACAAAAGTATTTATGAGAATTACAGCAATATGAATTTCCAAAATAATTGTATTTTACAAATATTTACAAATATGAAGCCTCAATGTACTTTCATTGAAGTTGTTCATTGTTAGATGAACACAACTAAAGGCATGTTTTCTCTCCTATCCCTGGTGTGCATACAGACATTTGCTGGCAAGAGAGCTGAAGTGGTGTGGAGCCTTAGGAAAACACATTGAAGCGAGAGTCTACTTCCTGGTCCTGAATCTGGACTTGTTTCTTTTTCTTAAGTGTTTTAGCTTCTTTAGTAAAGTGCTCAGCAGTATCACAGGTTTAGGTATGTTTGGGTTTTTTTATTCCTTTTTCCATGAAATTTGTAGTGACTAAATGGAATAGTTTATGTTTGGGCAACCATTCTTTTGCCTCTCAATACATACATATTTAGATTTCTAAAGCACAAATTGGCCTTTTTGAGTAGATTGGATATTCAGTCTGTTAGCTTTTTCCCTTCCTTCTCATCTCTTCTCTCATGAATCCCTTCCCATGCTTTCCAGATAATGCATCTTAGACTTTTCCTGTTTTTCAGTTCAGCATGTGCATGCCTTGGGTGTCAGTTCACGCAACAAATTAGGTATGATCCTGATGAAACCAATAAGAGTTATGCAATAAATTCACTGAAGTCAGCATGTCAATTGATGTCTTGAAGCTGTTTAAAAAAAAACCACAACAAACAACTGAACAAAAAAACCCCCTTAGTTTTCTTTTTTCAGTTTCGATGGGACAGACCAGTACAAAAGGGCATAAAAGAGAGCCTAACATTACCGTTTTCCTCAGCACCCTTGTGGCTGGATGGAAGTATTCTATATTCCCTGCAGTTTAGGAAATACGGTCTCATAAATTTGTATAAGAAATTGATTTTTTAGGGGAAGACTTTGTGATTGAACCAAAGGTTGGTACACTTTTTGAGATCCTATAAGGTAGTGTTTTCCCCTCAGTTTCAGTGTTAGCACTTCACATTCAATCTTTGGGCTCAGCATATAAAGAGTCATTAAATTCACCATCAACCATCTATCCTTTGAGACCATTCATGTCAAATGACTGCAGTATCAAGGTACAGAAGTTCTCTTTCTTCCTCTTCACATGATCATTAACTAAGAATACAAGAAAAGTCTTGGGGAACCAGCTCATGTGGTTTTGCAGTATGATGTTGAGCTCTCACTGCTCCAAAAAGTAATGATCATTAAGTTGTCTCTGGTACAACTCCTTACCTTTCTCTAAATGATGTCCTTTTGCAACTAGAAGCAAACTTAAACTACATATGAGTACTTTCTCAGTCCGATCTGACTGCTAAATGATTATTCTTTTTTGCTTTTTGATTGTTTGTTTATTTGAGAAAGAAACAAAAAACCTGAACATGGCATGAGAAAATTCTAAAAAGGATCTAAAACTAATCTACTCTCTTTTCAGTAAATATCTGGCTATCAGTTCGAAAGCAAAAAACAATACAAGGTCTATGAGAATCAACACTTTTCTAGTCTTCTAAATTGTCTAAAGTTTAATATCCAACAGGCAATATCAAAGCAAGTTTTAGTCATAGTTCAAGAAAATGGCATGACAATGGCAGACATACACTGCAGGCCTGATTATCATGATTAAGTGATAACATAATGGAAGTCTGGCCTGAAGTTTCCAGCTTCATGGTGGTTAGGGCAGCCTTAGGCCTACCACCATGTTGCCCACTGTGTAAATTGGATGTGAGTAATGGGCCTTTCTTTATGCTAAGGAGTTTAGAATCTATGACAAATCTGGTGCTTCAGATAAATTACATAAGCACTGAAGGAGTTATCAGGCTGATAACAGCACTAACCTGTATTATAATTACATCCATACTATAAATTGATGGCAGCATAACAGCTGCTAAGGAGCTGATACAATGTCAGTGCAATTAAATTGGGATTTTGTTGGCTCATCATTTTAATGTGAAGTATCCATCCTGGACAAAATCCTGTCCAGGAAAAAGTGACCATTCTTGCATTATTCTCTTTGAATAGGAATAAGGAAAAAATAATATAGCTAAATCCTTTAAGCAGGAGAAATGGGGTTATTGAGAAATATTTCTGGAGAAACTACAAAACAAGTTCCTTGGCATTTCTGAAGAACCCACCATGGCTCAGATGTTCCCACAGAAGGTTTAACTTCCTTTATGATTTCTAGTGACCACAAAGTTTTGCTTATGCTCTCACTTGTGATAATCCTTCTAACACCTTTTTCGAAACAGAAATTTTGGATCCAAACTTTTGGTCAAATTTTTTTTATGTCCTTCTTTGAGTAAACAATAACAACAACAACAATAACGTAACAATAAATACAGCACAGACCATAGAGGTAAGCTTAGATATGAATGAGAGTTTGTGTTTAGAAGTTCCAATAGATTATTTTTCCAGTAGGCATTAAAGACTATTTTTCTCTCAAGACCATCCAGAAAATTTAACATCATTTGCTACAATCACTTTGATGGATAAATCATAGTATCTGTTTTATAAATGAGAGCTTTCCATGGAAGTAATTGTAAAAGTGAGAAGAGACTAATGTCTCAAACAGGTTCAATTAATTAATAATCTTGGGTTCTTCTTACAGATGGTATCACTGTGATTAAATAATGGTATCCATTGTCAACTCGAAGTACAGTCTAAGAATGAAACATTTTAGAGAGGAAAAATTTAATTCAACCAAACGTGATGACTCTTATCCAAAAGATTGAGACTTCTTTTTTTTTACTACCACATAAATCATTAATTATTAAAAATTATATAGAAAAAAATATGGACTGTTTGTATATCCTCAATTCTGTGAAAAATTAGAGTGGCTTTATGCACAGTGTCACTGATCTTTGATTTTAGATCGTATTCTTCTAACTAAATTTTTGGAGCATTTATTCTGTAGAATCCTCAGTATCTTTGTTATTACTATATAAGGAGTCTTTTACAAATGACTGTCTCAACACTATAAATAGCCCCACTATGTTACAGTTTTCCCTTGAGTATCCTCACTATTGAGTAAATTGACCTTATAGAGGATAAGTCACTCACGACTGGGAACCTTAAACTACAGAATAAAATTTGGAATCACTCAGTTCCTAGCTAGACACTCTGTTTAGCTTCACCATAACCATAAATATGCTGTATAAAGTATCCAGCTGAGATCCTAATTCAATTAGTCTCCTAGTCAAATCTGTATTTCATGTATTCCACTAAACTGCACTTCCATAAATACGCTCTCAATGTGGAAAAAAACACTGGCAGAAGACATGCCCTGATTCTACATCTTTCTGTGTAGAATCAAGTGGTATTTATAAAGGCTTCTTCACAGTTTTAGTAATGGACCTAAAGTTAGTGGAAAGGTCTTGTTCTAGTAACAGCTTAAAAATAAGCCCAGCTTATTTCATCTGCACTTTAAGAGAACAAAGAAAGTTAGGAAAATAGTTCATTCTCCAAATTCTAGTGAAAAGTCTGGTGAGACTTCTAGTTACACAGCAACTTTGTGATATGTGCTTAGCTTGAAAATCCTGGTCTTGACAAGGACTTAAGTTGCTTACACAATGGGTCAGTACCATCCTGAGAAAGGATGGCTGTAGGGGTGGAAAAGGGTCATTGAGCTGTTTCTAGACTGCAGAATATAAAAATCATCTTGCTGAGTGTGACTTTATGACTATGTAGATTTAGAATTGATCTTGCTAAATGAGAAAGATTAAAAAAAGAATGATTATCTTCAGTATTATCTTATGTACTCCAAATCCTCATCCCCCCCTTTACCCTCGATATAACACAACCAAATCACTAATAAATTATGCCACTGCATATAATCATCCACAAATAATTCATTCTTGAGGCTCTGCTAGGCAAGATACTTACAAATGACCCATAGGCATAGAATCTTTCATTGTAAAATAGATCTGAATCCATTTTACTGCATATGGCTCTATAGGTAACTTTATTAACTCAGACAACATTAAAGTGCTTGGTGGAACACTTTCTTAGAAGGAAAATGAGGTTCCAGCTCCTTTATCTGAAGAAGCATAGTTATTTTGCTGGACATTGCTGACTGTGGAGATACAGCAATGTTGGTGTAACTGCTCTGTGCCTCAGGCCTCTTCTCCTTCCTTTGTTCAAGAACCAAAAATGAAAAACACAAAGTACTGTCCAGAATAAAATGCAGCCACTTGAGGGATAGCTGAAAATGCTTGATACACATCTCAGGGCCAGTTTAATGCCCCTCAGTGATATAGGAAGAACTACATTTTTCTGCCCCAGGTATCAAGAATGGAGTAAAAGAGAATAGATTAAAGTCAAAAGTAAAGCACAGGTAAAGAGCTGGGAGAGAGAATATACTGCTGGGTCTACTGGGGAGATGGATGTAGGGAAAGGACTTTTCAATGAAATAGGAATTACCCCTCTGAAATGGCTACCCTCCTCCAAACTGAGCTCTAGAACTGCTTCATCTATGTATTTCCAGACCAAGCTGAGAGACTGAATGCAACGTCCTCCCTTCCCTTGCTTTAGACTAAAAGAACCATCGCAATAGTATTGTTATAAGCATCTTCTATTTTGGTCATTCTGTTCTGGGATATGAAGAACAGACTGGTCAAAGACTATATTTAACCCATGCTATCCCAATATATTTACTTCTCCTCTATCTCAAAACAACCCATATAAACCAGAAGGAAAAGCAATAATTCCCAACCTAACTTTACCTAAACTGCCAGAACGATCTGAGTCTGATATAAAGTTCACTCTAAATAAATTTTAACTAGTTTATGGTGTGATAGGTAATGAGGACTTCTCAAGAAAGGTTAAAAGGTGAGCAAGCGGATGGGTGGAGGGATGGATGAGTAGATTGATGGGTAGAATAAACAGAAATAAATATTCAAAGTAAGTAAATGAGGTTGGCAAATTTCAGTTGTGCAGCAATTATGCCAGTTCTGCTTGCAGGCAAAATTACTCTGGATACATAACAGGGTGGACCTTGCAGGAGCGTTACCATCTTTTTTTCCCTGTATTTAAACCCTTTTCTTAATGTAAGGAGGGCTATAGTCACTGAGCAAAATAATAGACCTTCCCATACTCAAACTTCTCTAATCCCAGGTCTTGTCACTTCTTTTCACTTCTGTTTCAAATTCTCTTGCTACCCACCAGAAATCTCTCTCTTCCATTAAATTTGGACTAATATTTCTGTTTGTATCTGCTATAGAGCACCAGCTGCAGTGGAGATGAGAAGTTAAAAACAAGAGAGGATTCAGAAATACACTGGCCCATACAGAGACCTGACGCTGTTGCAGGGGTCTGGATTCCTGAACTGCTGGTGGTAGTGTCTAGACCTAACAGCTTCTCCTGATCTCATTCGGAAAAAAAATTATGAGATGGAAGCTTCTCCAAGCCCAGCTTGTGCAACACTGTTTCATCTGAATTCTAAGCCTCAAGTCAAGTACATCTTCTCTTCTGTGCAAGCTGTTAAACAGTTCAAAGCAGGTCTCATTCTCTCCTTCTTCTGTAATAAGGGACTGAGAAAAGGGGAGTGAGTAATCATCACAAGAAATCTGGATCTTGAGGCTTTAGGATCAGGTAACCTTCTCCTGGAGCAAAGTCTTGAGAGAGTAGAGGAGGCAATCAAAAACAAAACTCTGACCATTAGCATCCACTGATTCTGCTTAGAGTTTGAATGTCTGGAGTATGTCATTGCCTTTTCAGAGTTGTTTCCATCTCTTCACTCAGAGGAATGAACTCAGCATTGGCCACTATAATAATGTAGATAAATTCATCACTAGTCTTGATACTGTACTCTTAGCAATGCATAAAAGGTGGGGGGGCTGTAAGTATTTCCCAAGTTATAAAAGGACATTTTCCCTGTATACAAGATTTATTGGCCTCAAAAAATAGAAAAGAGAGACAGAATTAGCTTGTGTGCTTCTCATCCCTAAAACCTCCCATTGCAAATTGACCAGAATTTTGACCCTAATATTTGAAATCAACATCATACTAATGGTTCTAGAGAAAGTACAATATCACCTGCACCAGATGAAGTACAGAGTTACTCTGTGGAAAGTAATTTAAATCAATATACAAAATACCTCAGAATTCTCAGGGAGACTTTGCCTTCCTACCTGCTGTCTCCTCTATTGATGTACTGTTAAACGAAACTAAGTAGTACATCAATACACCGTTTTAATTAGGATACCGGGGCTTGAGGAGACGACTGAAATTTTTTTGGTGGTAGAAGAAACCATCAAGTTTAGCAAAGAGCAAAACAGAGCTAAAGGAAAAATCGGTGTCAAGGGAATAACAAAAAAAGCTAACAAAATCACCAGAGCTTGAACAAAGAAATAGAAGATAGTACAGGTGGAGATCAATGTCTCAAAGCAAACAGAAGGGAAAATATAGACTGATGCTATTGACAACAATAAAATTTCATGCCTCTTGTTATTTTCTAGGTCTGTTGAATTTTTTATAACACAAATGCAAATATAGATTCAAAAACAGAAAGAAAATAATGTTAGTTGGAAGAATAGAGGTTTTTCCCTTAGGTCTGTGTGATAAGTTTTCCTTGGGGAATTGTATTTGAGTTCATTATGTACTTTTGGACAGTAGATTTTTCTGCTGTGGTAAAGATGACTGGAATAAAAAGGTGAGAGAAAGAAAAAAAGTCTCAAATCAAGCAGCTAACAAAGAGTGTAACCCAAGCTAGTTACTAAATTATCATTAAGATTTACAAACTATATTTAGTGAAAAAAAAGTACCCAAGATTTATTTGTGTGTGACCACAAGCATCCTGTGGATGTTACCACTGTTATGTTGTCTTTAGAAATAGTATTCAAAGATAAATAAAGATATTGAATTTTTATGAATAAGTACAAGAGACAGTTTAAAACATCACTAACAACTGTAAAATGTGTATATGTATATATTTTAAAAGACAGTTTCTTTTCAACAAGAAAATATTATTTAAATACTTTCTGACATAATATGCTTTTAGATTAGCAGATATTATAGATGGCAACACATTAAATCAAGAGGTGTAAGGATATAGATTCACACTAATGCAGTTTCGGTGACTTAAAAACAATTTTACTTCAATCAACCTGAATGCTATGATTAAGTAGAATCAGAAAAAAGGTTTTCAGTTTTATGAAATAAAAACTATGGGGAGAAGTAATTTTTTGTTTTTGTTTGTTTGTTTGTTTGTTTAACAACAATCCTGTAAAAAAGACTAATTTCCTTGTGTTCTTTTCTGAGACTTAAATTTCTGGGGTGACTCCTGCCCTATGACTCTTGACTTACACAATGAAAAAACTCAAAGACATTTTATTCCTGGAAGTAGTATAGAATGAAGTAAAGTCATTCAATATTTTAATGAGATGAAATTCCTAAGGCTTTTATTTGAGGAAAAAAAAACAATAGCAATAAGAAACAACAAAAAGTAATCAAATTTGAAATTAATTTTTTATTGTAAAAGTATGAAGTCTTTTTTTTTAAATTTACATAGCTTCAGAAATCCATTAATTTTATGTTACATATTTGATGTTTAAATCAGGATTTCAGAATATTTCAGAGAAGATGTTAGATTGTTAGATATTTCAGATTCCTGAGATATGATAGGGATATAAGGATGAAGACATATTTTGAGAGTCCATAAAGAAACAGGACAGCAAGCACATAGTATTTTAATTGTGAATTGTGTGGAGAAAATACAGATTAAAATATCAAGGTTATGTTTTGTGACAGATTGTCAGGCATGAAAGAATTCTACAGCAGGATAAATAATATCACTGAATGATCATCCTGAAATTATGGTTATTCATTCTGTGATTCTTTTCCCAGAATCACAGAATCTGCTGAGTTGGAAGCGATCCACAAGGATCATTGAGTCCAACTCCTGGTCCTGTACAGGAAAATACCTGAGAGTCACACCATATGCCTGAGAGAATTGTCCGAAAACTTGAACTCTGTCAGGCTTGGTGCTGTGATCACTGCCCTGGAGAGCCTCTTCCAGTGCCCAACAACCCTCTGGGTGATAAGCCTTTTTCTAGTACTCAACATAAATCTCCCCTGTTTTACTGATAGTGTTTTATTTCTTGGAATAGGAAAAAATCAATTGCAAATCAATGGACTGCCATAACACAAGGTCTCCTTAGCTTTGACTGATCGAGAGACTGGGATATATCTCCACCCAACAACATCTTTCTTAGCACCAAATTACCCTTTCTTTTTTGTCATTCTTTTTGCAACTCATTGTATTTTTGACCCAGCGAAGCTGCATTGTTTACAGTAGTGGATATTCTATGGAACTGGACCACCTGAATTTTGATAGCTTGAATACCTGCATACAATCTTGGGAGATTCAATTAAATAATAGGGTTGCATTTAATCAAATGAGTCTTCAACTATCTAATGACTTTTTCTTTTCTATCTCTTTTCCAGGTGCATCAGAAACACCAGGAAATATTTATCACATACACAACAACAATCTTTTTATGTCTGTTGGTGCTAAAAGTATGGATATGTGGAATTTTACTAAGAGGAAACTCAGTAACTCAATTCAGCTTCCTGATAAATAATGTTGACAGATTTATTTTTTTTAATAAAAGATGGACATATTTATGAACAGACAAAAAGCAATTAGCTTTGTACAAAAATTAATTAAAAATTGAGCTATTTTAGCTGGAAAAGGTGTTATTTCTATGACAAACAAGGTTTACCAATGTGAATTCTGTTGATGTGAATGATGAATAAAAACTGAAACCTGAACTGTAATTGGATTTTACCATAATAACATAACATAATTAAATGGAACCAGTGCTGTTTTGCCCGCTTTTCTTTTCAGAAAGTGTCAGAATCATTACTAGTAAATGTTTTTAATTAAAAACATGATTTTTGTGCCAGAGTTAATCAAACATGGCGTTGTTTGAAAGATCCAAAGGAGTATTCATGCCTGATGCGGAGGAGTGAGTCCCCACATCTCAGACATGTCTCAATAATGAGTGTGATGAAGAATTGAGGGAGAAGCTACCCCATGAGGGCATCAAGCCAGGTGCTGAAGGTGACCCCTGGTAACAGAGTACTTTGGCAGCTGCTGACAAGGCAAGTGATGAACCAGGTCTGTGATCCCTCCAGGAACCAAGCTGGGGGCAAAGGAGAAGTGGCCTGGAGAGGAGCCCACAGTGTAGGCTCAAGAGGGCCTTCCTGGGGACAGGAGCAGTCACACTCATAGTGTTGATGGGGCAGAGTTGGGGGAGTCCCCAGGTGAGGCTGGACAGGACCAGGGAGGTTTGTTAGCATCCTCAGGACCCTGAGAAATTTGTGTGCACCTGTCATTATCACATTGCAGGATCAGCCCTGTCAGCCTTTCAGGTATAAATACAGTAAAGATGGTGTTAATATCGACGGTATCTATTCCCCAAACCCACAGGGTTTTTCATTGGAACACTATAAAACAATCCCCGTTTAAAGTCAGGGCACATGGACTATATTTTGTGGCCTCAATTCCCTTGCTAGCTAATGGATTTGTATTCAATTAATACAAATTCAATTAATACAATGGATGGGGAGGGAAAGCCAAAGAGCACCACAGTATTTCAGTTTTCAGTGTACTCTTTAAAAATATTGTAATAAAAATCTCAGGTACTTAAGACCATTTGGTTGTTAAAAGAATTAATAAAGATAATTGCTTAGAGCAGTGGCTTGCCTGTTATTACTCTGAAGATACAGAGCTTTCTGTTGCCTTATTGTTCCATAGACATAAAAGGCTCCAGCTTCCTGCTCCATTGGCATTAAAGGACTGGTTTTCAGGCTTGACTGAATAAAATGCAAGCAAGCAAATCCCCAAATTAGTGCTTAAAATGATATTTAGGTGACTAAATAAGGATATATGTCCAAAATATTTATACTAGACTGCCTAAAATTAGGAAGGGTAAATAAATCCCTAGTTAAGAGGCAGTTACTCAAGCAGAAGTGGATTGATCTTCAAAGCTGGAAAAAACCCCAGTGAATGTCCCTGGAAGGGTTCAGATATGCATGCACTTTGCAGGATTAGACCTTCAGAAAATGAAAAATTTTGTTGTGCTGCCTGCATTTGGCTCCTAATATTATCTTACCTCAGGTATTTTTTGAAAACAGTAGCACAAAAGATACAAATGCTGAAGTAGGGAAGTAACATGAGGTTGCTATAATGCAACATTTTAGTTATTTTCTCATGACATGTAAGCGTATATGAATTCAGATTCATCTGTGGGTGGGATCCATTTCACTCAAGCCCATGTATTGTAACACAGGCTCCTCCCTTTGGATTTAGTTGCCTAGTTTCCCATTATAGATAACAGAGGTCTAATCAACATATTCACTGGAGTTTAGTCTAAAGTCCATTGCCTGGTTGTAGAGGTTTAATTTAGAAAGAGGTGAATTATACCTTAGCTTTCACACTGATCAGCTCTTTGCCAACAGTGAGGGACCGCAGGTGATTTTAACACTGCAGTCACCATCATTTAACCAGATTAAACCAGTCAAAGTATAATACTTATAGCTTAAAGAAGTTATTCCTCAGTGACAATGATGAGAAAAGAAATTATAGTTCTTTGTACATACATAATGTAATACTGGGTCTTTTTCTCTTTATTTTATAACAGCTTTTTGAAATGAAGTCCTAAAAGAAGTCAACTTATGAATTTCACTTTTTCATTTTTTTACCCAAGTGTATTCTCAACAAGTGCTGAGCATATTTGATTTTAAGAGGAACATGAAAAAAAATCAATATTAATTTGTTCAGATGTTTTTCTGATTTTTAACAGTTTTGTGATGTAGTCAGCATACTAGACAGAGATCATTTTTAATTCATCACTGTATAATTGTTTGAATGTTGGACCTTGCCATGCCAGGAATTAACTACTAGATTCAGGCTTGAAAATTGCATTTATTTGTCCTGTATCCAATAATATAATGATAAAATGGTGTGATCTAGGGCAGTGATGAATGATATCTATGAGGATAAAAAAGCTTGCAGTCATTTTTGCCTTGGCATTTGATTTGCAGAGAGAAGAACAAGTGAGCTCTGGAGAGAATTTATACCATCTGGCATTAGTTTACAGGTAAAATAACTTCATCTTGTGTACATTAATGGTTTTCTATGGTCCAGTTTTCATTTGAGGATTATCAGTTTTTTCTACTGGTTGGGCTGTGCATATTGTCATGCTGATACACTGCATGCAATTTATTTTTTTTCAATCACAAGACATGGAGTAGAGACATATTTGCAGTCCCTAGACTCCACGATAAGCTCAGAGCTTCCCTTTCTGCTGGATACAGTGGCAGTATTCCAACAGGACAAATACCAGTGATTAAGATTTTCTGCTTCAAGAAACATGTTTTATTCACTAGTTGTCAAGGAACTTTCTGAAAGCAAAATACAGAATAATGGCACTGTAAGGAGCCTTGTTAGCAAATCCAGGTCTTTCAAAATCTGGAAAAATTTTTATGATGTCCTACATTAACAACAGAGGTGCTGGAAGGATATGTTTTCTCACATTGAGGTTTGCAGCCTGCTTATGACAATCATGGAATACTTGGTTGTTAGACAAAGCATCCCATCCCATGTCATAAGTTGCTAAACACTGAGAAACACACTGAACAACATTATCTGCCAATACCAGAGGGTAGTTTTTAAGACATTAAAATCTCACTGTTTACAAAAGTAAACAGTGAGTGCTCATATAGTATTTTAATTTTAGATAAGGACAAATCCGAGATGACATATTAAAAACACTCCTTAGATCTGTAGGTGTAAAAACTGTAAAAAATTCAACCTCATTGTTTGGTTACAAGCTGTCTGAAAAAGATACCTTATTTGCAGTCAGGTGATTGAATTGCATAAGAACTATAGGACACTACACTATACACTACACACTACACCTTTGTCCACATCTGAGAGACAGACCAGATGACTGTGTTCATACTCATCTGCAATGATCTTATCATTTCAGGATGATTCCTATTAGTTACACTTTTGAAACAGGTGGTCCTTGCAGTGCAATACTTCTGCCTCAATTTAGGCATCAGCAGCAAAATGAGAAGAATGTGACTGTAATGGGCCAATTTCTCTTCATGTGTTAAGAAAGGAGTCTTGAAAACTGGCTCAGCTCTAGATATCTACAATGTAGGGATGGATCATAAAATATTTCCTAGCAGAGGGTAGACCAGGCCACGCATTATCTGACATCATTCTATTTACATCTACCACAGTTCTATTTCCCTCAGATATCCATGTGTGACTATTTCACTAGCTCATTTCACGACCATTTTGTTTGCTAGTTAATATTTTGAATGCAATAATAATAAAAAAGTTGAAATATAAGCAAAAAGACATTTGAAGCAGAGATTCAGGTTTCATTGTCACAATATTTGTGTGATTAACCTGTGTAAATGGTACTCCATTCATGTTTATGCTATGTAAATCAGATTTTCCCAATTAAGAATGCATTAAGAAATAGTGCATCAGAGTTTTTACTCTTTCATCATTTTCTTTCTTACTTTTGACCAAGAACTTTCCTATTAAAGAGATAAACTTTTTAAAAACCCCATTCTTACTGGTGGTTAGTTACTATAAATTACTATTTTAATTCCTCATTTTCTAGTTCAATACCTAAAAGCTGAGAATTTTCAGCAATAATAACCTAGATGAATCTGGATGTGTGGAACTGAAGTCCAAAGCCCACAAGAGACGGGCCCAGTGACTGCTCTTTGTGTTGATAGAAAGTTACAAAGAATTACAGTACCCTCTAGGCTTCAAAGTTATGCACTGAATTTGCTTGCATTTTTAACTGAAGTCTGGCATAGGTTTGAAGGGAACATGGGAAGCGTCTCTATCCCATTTCTGTAAACCACGATGGTCACAGCAGATCTTCTCTGATTTAAACACTTTAGCTCTGTGGCTGCAGGTGGCCAAGAACTGGACCATGCTCCTTGTGACCATCTGTGCTACCCTCTAAGCTACTGTTAAAGGGGTAGGGAGCAAGCCTTCCTGTTTTTAATAAAAATAATTTTGACTATTGTTAATGCTACCAGAGAGTAATACATATGAAAAGAATGTACATATCAGCTTTGCTCCTTTGGGGTCTGAAGCCAGTGACAGCAGTTCTGTGAATCATGAACAACTGAAGGCTGGATGGAGTCCTGATCTGCTTGGTTCAGCCAGGGTGAGAGATCCTCCAAATAAGTACATTGCTAAACTTTGGGCATCAACATTTTTTCTGGCACAACTTAGGTGCCCAAAAGCTTTCATGCAACCAAAGTAATTAGGTGGGAATTGCTTATCAGCTTTTTGGACTTTAACATATATACAACAATTACCTTACTTTTTTTCATATAAATGGGTTTATTTGATTTCTCCCTGAGCTCTTCAGAAGATAAGAATTTTTTTTTGGTGTAATCATTCAATAAAGTAACTTACTGCAAAGAAAAAAAAGGGAGAACAGTAAATTTTGTATGTAATAGTTTCTCATTTTTGTTTATCAGTGGTTTAGAACTGGAAAAAACACTGTGGGGGATTGAGTTCTCTGCCTATTGCAGACATCTGCTTCACATAATTTTATTTGAAAATGTATTAAATATTATTATAAAATTAAAATGTTTGATCCTTTTTTTTTTAATGTATAAAATTATGCATGTGACCAATATGTACATCTGCTATTTCCAATTTTCAAAACCAGGTTATAGCTCTGCACTGGAAACTGTTCACAAAGACAAAAACAATTAAAAAAAATCAGCAGGCAAACATATTTTTAAAGTTTTTATCCCACGGGAAATCAGACACCTTCTTGAATTTCAAAATCTTGACAGTGCTAGTGATGTTTAGATAGTTTCAAAGTATCTGACACTCTAAACCAATTGAATTATTCTATTTCTTTTGGATTATGCATTAAGAATTGCAGTGTTCTATTGGAAGAAAAGCTCTTAGAATTTAATAAGATTTAATTCAGTGATTCATATCCACTGTTGTTTTGTGCTGATGATTAACAGAAGAACTTATCTTGGCTGAACTGCCTCTCCTGAAAGGAAATTATTTGATGCTAGAGTGCTTTCATGGTAAAGAAAAAAAAAAAGTTTAAAAGGTTTAATAGTTTTAGATTTTTTAGGAACAGGCACTGTTTTTAAATTTATGTACTCAAATGTGAGTAATTTTTTCCATTAGCACAAGATTTCCCAAATAAGGCACATCATTCCAATAAAAAGAAGTAAGTGAACTGAGATGCTGCAAGAGAATTTTCTCTTTGCAGATGTCAGACAAAGAATACATTAAATTGTATCATGGGCATCAAATTTGTGCAAACCTACATACATCAATTTTTCCCACAACAGAGAAGCTTGGAGTTTAAAATAAATTCATGGGCAGAGAAGCTCTCATAAAAGTTTTGAGCGGGATGTCTTTTCCTACAATATCTGGACAACTTGGTAATGGACAATTATTGATCAAGACATAGAAAAAAAGCAAGATGGCAACTTATAAAAGTTACCTATGTATTTTTAACATTAGTACCAATTTACCAATAAAGGTAGAGTCTTAAAAATAATTCTGTTGCAGATTCTAGACTCTAATGACGAAAATGTGAGAAAAATGAAAAAGAATTATTGCTTTAAAATAGCATTGCAATGCTCTCTGGAAGTTTTAAAGTTGAGAGCCTTTTGATGAGCTACTTACTTTTTGGCAATTAGTGTTAGAATATCTACCGATATGGTAGATATTGGTGCAAATTAATCAAGTGTTAAAATCAAAATATCCTTGCTAAATATTTATTTATTGACAGGGGTTATTTTGCATTGCAAGAATCATATTTGAGAAGGGTAAATTCTTTCTTTAATTATTCCTGCCCACCACCATTTCAATAACAATGATCTGCTCCATATACTTTTTGTGTCTCTATAGATTTCTATAATTATCACATGAATTACCATGTCATATATTCTGATTTCATAAACTACCAGTCCATGAATTTCTGTTATAGACCCAAAATACTAGATCTTTTCATGTTGAAATGTGAAAAAATTGAGACCATTCTGAGTCTAATGGATATTTATTAAGCTTGACAGAAAATCATTCTCCTTTTACATGGCAAAATTTGAGACTTTTCATTTAGTCACATTTTTAAACGGAACACAAAGTAAACTAAAAAATCTCTTTCATAAGTAAAAGAAGAAGGAAAAAATATATTTCATTGGGGATAGTACATAACACTTTGGTTATGTTGTTGTTTTCTAATTATCTTATCAATTGTAAAATTAAATTAGTTCTTGTAACATTCAATAAAATTTTGAATGTTTAATTAATTTTATTTTCCTCTTTTTATTATATTCAGATATTGTAAAAGCTATTTCTATGAAAAAGTTAGATAAAAATGGTACATTTATAATGAAATAATTATAATCAAAGGTATTATTATGATACAAATAAAGATATAGGTATATTTAGAATCAGGAAACGAAGTTCCCATTTTCCCACTGGATACCAGGGGTAATGGAAACTTGATTTCCCATTTTATCTCTGATGTAGACTTTTCATATAGCATTATTTAAACTCCATAATCTCTTAGATGTACTGCAGGTGCAGTGAAGATTAATGAGCTACTATTTGCTAAGAATAAGAGGCTGAAAGCCTTTTAAGAGCAGGACTATATTTAAGTTTGGATAAAATCTTAATCTTTCCTAATTTGTTTACAACAGTAACTGGTCTAAAGATGTCTTTTGGATTTTGTTTACGAAGAGTATATTCTGGGCTCAACCTGGGAGAGAGTAAATTACTCAGAGATTTATGAGAAGCTGTTGAGAACCAGAACGGAATTCTGCTCAGTTCTCCTCCATGAACCATAGGACTAAATTAATTCCTTCCTCTGACAACGCATCACAATTTTAATCCATGGGTTCTTTTGTTTCAGTTCAAGAGCTGCTAGGTGTGCTCCCTCCCTATCTTCCTTCCTTCCTCCCTTCCTTCCTCCCTTCCTTCCTCCCTTCCTCCCTTCCTTCTTTCCTTCCTTCCTCCTTTCTTTTTTTTCCTTCCTTTCTCATGTTCTCGGAACATTACCAGGTCATGCACTCTCTGTATATTAACAGTGAGCAAAAATTGAAAAGCTTATTCTGTGTATGAGCAACAAATTAAGAGTAGAAGGGCAGAGGATTTAGGAAACTATATTTTCTTTTTGTAGTTCCTCCCTATCTAGACAAGAGTGCTCCAATTATTTAGTCTTTATATAAGATGAAAGTCCACCAGACGTTGTACTTTCATGAGTTTTTAAATCAGGATCAGCATAACATTTAAAGTGTTTGGATTTCTACTGGTGTAAACAAGAGAACTTTCACCAGTTTTCTTATTTCAGATCTTTGGATTCCAAATTTTTAATACATGGTGCTTTGGTGGAATACTGATAAATTTGGTCAACAGTGAACTCTCCTCTTGACAAACTAGATTAAGAGCTGGGAACTCATCTGTTTTTATTTTGGACTGTATGAATTTATTTTTTTTAAAGAATGTTCTCTGTCAGAAAGTTAAACCTTTATTCATGGCCTGATTTAACAGTACACAAAACAAACTGCACCCATTAAAAGCAAATCAAGCACAATTTATAACATGAACATCTTCTGCAACAAACCATTTGATGGAAGTTTGGAGCCAATTTGCACAATATACAATTCAAAACAGCCATAGGAAAGCCAGTCCTAGTTAAATTTTGACAATTGTTGAAGAATTATCATATTGATCGGTTACTTTGCCTTACCTTGCTTTTAAAACTGTATAATTGCATCAAATTAAAGAACTGACAAAACAGATACCAAAGGGCAGTAAGTTGTACTTAACATTTCAGGTATTTATTAAAATTTCAACACTATTTATTAATATACAGTATGATTTACAGACAAATACAGGAACAGTAAAGAGAAAAAATGTAAAACAGACAGAAGCAATATACACAGTATTTTCAAGTGAACATAAGTTAGCTTAAAAATTCTCCATCTCTATTGAAAACTGAGTTTCTGAGCAAGAATTCTAGAAGTTAGTATGAGTGGTTTTATTGACTATAGAAGTATTTTTAACATGCCCATATTA
This sequence comes from Manacus candei, assembly GCF_025592945.1. Classification (NCBI taxonomy): domain Eukaryota; kingdom Metazoa; phylum Chordata; class Aves; order Passeriformes; family Pipridae; genus Manacus; species Manacus candei. Next base: position 172,328 of record NW_026138133.1, read on the forward strand.
TTATTTAGTTCTTGTATCCAGGTAGTGCCTAAGGGAGCAGTTAGAATCACTGATTTCCATTGTGTTAAGTATTTTATGGATAAGACAGAAAACACAGTTCCTGTCTTAAGAACCTGACAACTCACTTTTATATTCAGCTAAAATTCTGCATAATTTATGACATTGAATACAACAGGAAACAAATTTTAAGCCTAGGGTTGCATATTTTATCCTACTCTGGCTGAAATTAATGAAGCTTCTGCAAATTTGTCCAGGGTGAAGTATAATGAAAAACTGTTACATAAAGAAGAAACCACATCTGTTTCTAAGAAAAATGAGACAGGAATAAACACTGACTACAACAGAAATCCAAAATGTTGCACAGAACTCCCTAAATTTAAGTAGAGTTAGACAAAGTCTATTGTGCTCTGGTTTTGCTGGGAGTATGATTCACTCTAAAAGGAAGTTAATTTGGGAAGTGTCCCGGAGGGAGTCAGGAAGGGGAATCTTTGCAATTGTACTGTTTCATGTACTGGTGGCCATATTTTCCTCCTGGGCACATAAATATAGGGAAAATGCATTGTGGGACTTCAACTGGAGAGAAACAAATACTTTCTATCTGTGGCACAGTGCGATATCCCTCCTGCTCTGAAAATTTCTATGCCTGTGTAGCTGATCAGGTGGTTGATCTCTTGCATCTCACACTACATACTAAAAGGCTAGAGAAACACTGCAGCATTGTAATGGGAATGTAGGAGCTGGCAGAAGCACAACAAAGAGACAAGAGGGTAATGCCTGCAGGAAACCGCGGCGTAACATGGCATCCAAGAACAGTTGCAAGTGTCTTTCTGTCCTCATACTGCTATCACTTTCCTAGCCATGGAAGCCTGAGAAACATTGAGGAAACACCAACCTCTTGGATCACAACTGTGATGCATGACACTTTCATCATCCCAGAACATGCTGGCAGCAAAGGCTGCTTTAAAAGCTATTCATATTATGATATATTCTTGCTTGTTGCATGTAAATGGTGGAAAGCATGCTGTGGAGGCATTCTTCAGTTCTCCAAGGATATCTACTTCTCTTCCTTTTAACTGTCTGCTTGGCAAGCTTGCCTTTGTAAATAAAGAACAATATTGAAAAATACCTATAGAGCCCATGACAAGTGATTTGTTTTTCCCTTAGTTATTTCTAACTTGAATTTATTTCTCTTTGTAGTTTTACTCTCTTTTAACTAGGCAAATGTATGTATGCATTTTTCACTTGTTATACAAGATGTAGAAGAAAATAAGCAACAATCTGAATAAACACATTGAGCTAAAACACCTAAAACATTTGGATTGAGCCCAGGAATCAGGCTCAGCACTACTGTAGACTAGAAATACATTTTTGATGTTAGCATGCCAAAGGGCATACGACTAGATTTTAGTGCTGTATAAGAATTCTTTGGGGTATTTCAGTCCCTAAAAATACAGATGTTAATACTGCAGCAGGCTTTCCCAGGACAAATCTATACTCACATATGTGTTTCACTATTGTACAGAAAATTGGTTTATCTAGTTAAAGCTCATTTTTTGAATCAAGAAAACAGGACAAAATAAGAAAAAAATTCTGTATCTTGGGCTAAGAAGCACATAATTTTTCTGGTTTCAATCTTAAGACTTTGAGTAACATGATGAGTGTGAATTCTCATGTATAATATATATAACTATAGACTCTTTCTCTTCTCTGACAGAAGCTGTCCTTGATTTTCCATTTCTTGAGAAGTAGCACTGTGAATTTTTCCATGTCTTCTTAGGAGAATTCACAGTTCATGTAAGCAAATATCCAAAGAACTGTTAGGATAGACTTGCGATATAGCCACAAAACAACTGTCCATTGCTATGGATTCAGTAAAATTGAGCATAAAACTTATCTGATGGTATGATACTGATCATCTGTCTTAGTTATTCATTGCTTACTGTCTAAAGAGTAGGGAATTAGTTGTTCTTTGCAAGAGATATTTTTCTTACAGTTTTAAGTAATGTCTTGTACAAAAAAAAAGCATCATATTTTCTGGTACAACAGGATTGTGCACAGTCAGACTTATATTACTGTTCCATTCCTAATGATAATCAGTATGTCAGCGACAATAAGTACTCATTTTAATCAAAAAGCTCCATACATAAAGACAAAAATATATTTGAAACAATTTATTTTGCTTCCATTGGTTCCCACAGGCTTAGCCACAGAGTTCTCAGAAAGACTGGCAAATGAAATTCTGCCATAGTGAAGATCAGAAGGGAAAAAAAAGTTATTCTTGGATAGTTCTTGCTCTTGCTGCTCCTCCTGCTATGCATTCTTCTCTTTCCCCCATTTGGTCCTTGCTTTCCCTCCAAAATCTATATTCTCTTCACTCCTATAGCACAGGACTTTCTTTGAGGTACCATGCCAAAGTAGTTGGACAGTGAACAAATCCATAGCCCTGGCTTGGAGGACCAATACCTAAGACTTTTTATACAGGGTGGTGCTGGGACCTTCAGTTGATGTGAAAAAACAAAAATACAGAACACTAAAATTTTTGTGAATTACAAAGGCATCATCCTGGACAACTAGGGATTGTAACTCTGTACTATCTTAAATTGTATCATATCAGCTTTATACTATCCATTAGGATTAAACTATAATTAAATAATTAATATGTGCATAATTCTACACATATATGCACGTATATGTATCCACACAGTTACATATGAACACATATATATATAAACATAAAGAACTGTGAAAAATACTTTGTGTCCACTGGTCCAAGTAAAGACCCTATTCTACCTTTTTTCTTGCCTGTTATCGAGATTTTAAAATTATACCCCTGGAAAAATAGTTGTTTCTAGGTTTATAGCAAGATGAAAGTTTCAGTGATGGTGTAATGTGGAAATTCTACACACAAAATATAAACATCCTGTGTCTTAGGAGGGCTGATTTCACCAAATAATTCTGGAAAAGAAAGACATTTTGTTGAAGTGTTTGGTTTTATAGTTAAAAAAATATATCACTCATTTTTTTTAGTACCACCATCTTATAATTATTGCAGTCAATGTTCAGCAACAGATAGCATCAGAGACATATTTCCATTCATGTCTATAGTAACGGGTTATCAGCTACTTCTTACGTAAGTAAATTATTCATGTTCCCTATTTATAGGATACCATTGTACCAAGGTGGATGACCTCAGCAAATGCCTTTATCTCAGCATCAGTACTGCACTAGGCTTCTGCATCAATGTGCCCTTGAAGTATAAAGCCTTAGTGTTTCAGCTCAGTTTTCCAAGTGAGAAGATTTGGTCTTACATTGACACAATCTTAAAGTATTTTGTCAGGTGAAAAGGGCAGAAAGGGGAATAATTTTCACAGTACATAAGTAATAACAGTGATTATTTATAAAAATATCTTGGAAAAAAATGAATAGAAAATTGTGTTGAATGCATTACTTTCTCTTCCTTTTTTCTTTTGGTTAGTAATAATGAAATTTATTCCAGGTTTGGCATCTGGATTATTGGCACATTTAACTGGAGAATTTTGTAATTTCCATAGGTTATTCATATATTTCTAACCATTCCCATTTCCATTTGAATTTATTGTGCCAGATACTCTTTCAGCAATGAATGCTCTATCTAAGGCTGGCTGAGTTCAGTGGAAAGTGTACTTCTGACTTCTGTATTGGAATCAAGTCCCATAAACCTTACAAATCACTCTTGCAGTCAGCAGGGCAATCTTCTAATTGAGCATAACCATCAGCTGGTGAACAGAAACCATTTGCCAGTTGAATCCACCAACTGCATCTCACTATAAAGAGCAAGCAGATAAGACAGGACAGTTTTAAAAAGTTAAGATGGCTGAGAGAGATCTATACATATGGTATCTATCATCCAAATCTGGTACAACAATTCTCTATTCAGTGTGAGAATATAGCAATGTGTAAATGTTTCATTAATTCAGCAACATGTTTTTAGTTGATTTTATTGCATGAGGTGTTATTATTTGGATTTGAAATTTTGGGAAGTGCTGTCTGTCTGTGTGTCTTCCATATTAATTACAGCTGTCCAGATAATAGGAATTCTTCATAATAGAAAAATAATAAAATAAAATAAACCCCAAACCAAACTTCAGGTGTCACAGAAAATTATTTAGGATTTTTTTTTTTAATGACATCCCCAAAACCAATCAAGCCAATGAGACTGCCTCCTCCACACCTCTTTCTTCTTTTCTTCTCAGAAGAAGGTGGCTGTGTGGTTAAGCCATTTTTCTGGCATATTACAGACCAAATTTAAAGCCCCTCCAAAAGGACTGCATCTACCAGAGGTGCCCACATCTGCAGTGTGGAGGGTTACATAGCTGTATGCTCCACAGTCAGTACTGAGACATGAGGAATAAATTGCCTCTTTATCCCCATCTGTGTAATGTGAGATGGGTGGGAATGCAGTGCTGCAGCTTCTTTCCAGCTTCGAGGACGGTGCACCAGGGGAAAAGCAGGGCTGCTGTGAGCTGTCAGTGATAAACAGGGCAGAAGTCTCATGCCCACACCCACACAAATGCACTCATGTAAGTTGTGATCATTAGGGTGCTTCTTCCAGAGTAATGAATCTCACCTCCTCTCTTTCTGACTCCAGACTTGGGAAGTATTCTAGCGAAATTTTTGTGAAAACAGATATGTCGCCACTAAAAGCTACAGTTGATGTATCATTGCTATTTAATGGAATTCTTTTTTCTTTTTAAATTCCATTCTGCTTTCACATCACAGTTTTTAACTGTTAGAGGAAGTGGTGGGTGTAGAGGGACAGCAATCTCAGCAAATGCTCAGAGGAAAATCAGTGAAATTAGCTGTGACCCCAAGAAAAATCATGAGCAAGTAAGGGAGGTTTTTCAAAAATAAACAATAGGAAGTCAGTGTGACTTCTGCTCCTAAATATTTTAGTCTGCTTGATACTGCCATCTTAAATCTTTCTGCTGATCAGCTTTCTGTCATCTGAATGTTTACACTATTGATGATGGTTTCACTTCACTAGGAAATATTATTCTGTTGCTAGGAAGTAAACGTGGTAACCAGGATGCTCTAAAACAATTAGGAGTTTATAATAATTTTCTTAAAGCAGGATATTCACATAGTTAATATTGTATGCTCACATGGCAAGTCTGTGATCATTTGGTAATGGAAAAGCCTGAGAAATTTCTCTCCTGAAATGAGAAACTGCAATATTTTCTTGCAAAGTGGTTACAGAAGAAGAAACATCTGAGACATTGGCAGGCACCTTAATATGCTGGCTTGCATAGTAAGTGATTCTGAGAATGAAGTGGGTGGTATACAGCAGAAACTTTTGGAGAACAAAGAAAAAACCTGTGGAAGTAATCCGTGTTATAGGTATAAAGATTCTAATTCAGGTACCGTACTTCCTTAAAAATCTGATTTAGTGTCCCTCTACAGATAGAAAACAACTGCATGGTTGTTTGACACTTCTCTTTCTCTTACCCTTTGTCCAGTAACCATATGAGTCAACAATAAAATATCCTTGAGTTGGAATGGAAACTTTTCCACTACCACTCTTCAGAAATGTCAGTAACTTCACAGGTACAAGGCAAGCAAAACCTCACATGCAACTTCTGAGTCTGACTTCTGTGGGAAAATTGTAATTGTTTCTGGCTAGAATTTTGCATGGTCCTAAGGGAGAGCCAAGACTATTTATGTTTTAAGCTTTATTAGTATAAAATGTAGGATTATTATTTTCCTGGAAGAATCTTGGGATAGAGCTTTGTGGTTGTTTGCTGTTAAGTGGAATGTCTAAATAAAAGTACAGTGGTTAGACAGAAATAATGGAACGTGATATTTGTCGTACAAGGATTTCTTTTTTTCTCTTTCCTTTTCAATAGTATTGTAGCTAAATTTCCACTTTTGTGTTTGTATTTCCAAATCTATAATTACTTGAGGGCTAATTTTATTGTAGATTTGAGTCTAATTACTTTTTTTGTGGGTCCAATCTGGTATTTAGACATCTAGATGCTTGAGAACAATCACAATTATTTAAAAGCATAATTAATTACAATATCAAAAAGGCAAGAAAAAGATGAAAATATCTTTGGAAATTAGCACTTCTACATTATCTATTTTTTTTAATAAAATACACACAAGAGGACAGATCACTTTTGAAAAGACAAAGTGGAATTCTAGGAAAATCACAGATCGCTCTTTCTCTTTCCTCACTGATGATGTAAGAAGCAGTCAAAAAGAAATGTTTAGAGCAGGCAATACTGCAATGCGCTTACACAGCATTACACACAGAAGTATTGAAGACTATATTTAAGCTCTAGACCTTTTTTCTGAATGTTTGGCATATATCAAATTTTCATAGAGAAATTAATAAATAGAAAAATCTTACTAATTGTTCTTGCAGAGTGGACTGTGAGGAAAAAAGAAATTTTTGCAGATATTTCTTTAACTATCTCATAGAAATTGAATACACAGTTATATATATTTAAGTAGAGCTTTTTTTTCATAGTTCAGCAATTGCCTCTGAAATTGCTGTGTCATGTATTGAATTTTATCTATTTCTTATTGTATTAAAGAGCAGCTTTCCTATTTTACATATAATGACTTCCATTTAATCCACTTATTGGTAATTTGATCTGCTGTCCAAATATCTGGAACTGCATCATGAGAAAATAAATATTTTTATCTATGTTAGCTTTAAGCAAATATTTCTAGAAAAATTAAAAATCCTCACCAGATTTGAATTTGTTTTTAAGGGAAAAAAAAGAGAAAATACTATTGCAGACACAAAAGAAAAATAGCTAATGCAAAATAAATGACTATTTAAAATAAATTATTATCAGAACATTATGGTCCCTTGGATAACAAGATCGGCTGTTTATTTCAGCTTAAGGAACAAGAACAGACAATATAAACAAGAGAGAGGTCATCCTACAGATACATTATTGTTGTACTAATTCTGTAGAAATTACTGCTAATTGAACTTAGACAAATATTACCACATATTATTCTTTGTTTTTAGTAGAGAGATTTGATATCCTGGCATATAACTGGGTCACTCATAATGGGGACAACAACAAATTAGTCGTGTCTCAGAAATATGTCTGAGGAATTAACAGGGGAGTAAAGATAGGAAAAACTATCTAAGAGTTTTCAGGGTGCAACAAAATGTCAGAGAGAATTAGACGCATTGTGTACATCTTGAACATGCAGGTGACAAATATGAGTCCTACATTTCCTCCAGAGCAAAACTCAGGTTCACATTTTCATCATAGGTTCTGAATATCTGGAGAGGACATTTGCACCATTTGCACTTGCATCAGTCTCTTTTATTATGGACATACAATTCCCTGTGAAGAAATCGGAAATTACCCAGGAACATTTCAGAGGATAACCATCCAGTGCTTTCCATACCAATTACATGTCAAATTCATCACGGTCTGATATGTTAGTCTGTCTATCTTGAGCCAAGAAAAATTTTTAGTTTATGTTGTCATTGCTATCTTCACAAGATGGAAAGATAGGATAATCAAACATAAATTTGAATCATTATAAGCATTTACAAGCTTTTGCTTGTCAGTTGACCACCTAAGCTATGGAAGAACAGCCAGAATTTAGCACCCATTCCCCACTCATTCCTTACTGGAAAGCAATTTAAGAAAAGAAACACAATAAAGTTTCCACCTATGTTGGTCTGACAGTCTCAATCTTCTCTTGAAAAAAAAAACCAAAAACCCAAGACATGCTATTAGATGGGGCAAATTTGAACTATAGAAGGGGAAAAAAAAAATCTTTAAATGCTTGAATTCTCTTACCCAGTATCTCCCTATAAGGCACACTGAATAATCACTGCCTGAGGAATGCTGAGGAATATCTTTCTGACAGAATATATTACTGACTGGGTCATTTTAAGTCCTGAAATGTATTAAATGGTCACCCAACAGGCATGAATGAGAACCAATGCACATGTAGGGTGTTAGGGCCCAATATGAAACGTGGGAAGAACTTATTTCAAAACCCTGTTTCAAGTCGAAGAGAAAATGGTTTTAAATCATGACCTTCTTCCACTTCTGGGAATGTCCTAATTTTTGAGTTACGTTATTATCTACTTTCATTGAACCAGGACACTGACCAAAGCTTGTGTAAAGGTGAATGTAGAAAGATTTTGGACCATTACTCTGTCAGAGACAAGAAAGTAAAGTAGGAACTGTATTAGACCAGGCCATATTCTGGTTTTAGGTATTAGAATTGTCTTTGAAACCTTTAACACCTCCCAAAGAATTTTCATGTCATATTCAGGTTTTTTTCCTATGTGAATCCTGAATGACAGCATGATGCTGGAGGTTTTGCACTATTTCCTTGAGACTATTTCTTTCTCTCAAGAGAAGAAAAGTCTTCTTACTGCACCTGGTTAAGAAGTGAACAGACTGCAGTAGATAAAAATCAACATTAAATAACGAAGTATTTTCTCTTAGTATGTTAAAAGAAATTATTTTGACAATAGCAATTCTTCAGTCAAATATATTTCTAAGAAGTATCTCATGGAAGCAGAAATAAGACTAGGAACATCAAATAATAGTAGTATAAATTTGTGATTACCATAGCTTGCTTGGGTATGAAAATTCCTTTTCCCAAGCCACTACTGGCCCAAGAGATGTTATCAGCTAATAGTTGTTTGTTCCCTAGAGCTGTGGTAACTAGTGCTGTATGACTGTAAAGGAGCATAGATCCAAAACAGTCATAAAGCATTCCTTTTAAGTAAAAAAATTGATACTTGTTTTAAAATAGGTACTCGGGGAATATTTATGCTTGGCTGAAAAATAGAGCCAAAGTAACTGACAGACATAAGAATAAATCCTCTTCGTGGTTGACTCACATAATGTTCAGGTTCGATTTAAGATTCATTTTGAGAACACAAAGAGTTTCAATTTCATCTTCTCTGCCTCCAGACCACACATTATTGCATGATATGAGACATCACCTTCAGATTTACATATTTTAAAGTATGGGTGGGAATCCTTTAGTATGTGATAACGTGTAGGTCTAAATTTAATCTGAATAGCAACAGAAATGCTAAGATTAGGCACAGCTGTTGTATAAGTTTATTTCCTAGGTTTCCTAGGTTTCATTGCCTAGCAGGCAACAATACATACTTTCTAATTTCACTATACTAGTACACTGATTTTTTTTTTCTTTCTTCCTTCTTTTCTTAGTTTGTTTGTTCCCTCTCTGCATCCTTGAGTAGCTCATCACTTAAAATGTCTGAAAGAAAAAGGGGTGGCTACTTGTCTTTCACAGCTGCTGAAACTGATTGTCTTTTGCAGCCCAGGCTTCCTCCTTTTGGTGGCCTGACTGCTTTGGTATGGACTTCCTTGAATAATTAGCTAAAGATTGCATACTTCACAGGAATGCACTAGGCACATTGGATGTATTTGATAAAGTTCAGTTGAATAATCCATTAGAATGATAATGGCTTCCAAAAATGCTTGCTTTGCTTCTGAGCTCAGCTCTGCTCCCTGCCTCCAAGCCTAATACACTTGGTTGTCATCTCTCACTGTCACAAGTTTCCTCCAACTTTTTGCTAGTACAGCATGTAGGAAAGATGTCCAAGTAACAGCCTTATAAGACAAGGAAAGGAGGAAAAAAGCAATTCCATGAGTTCCTTTGCCTCTAGGAAATCTGCAGCTGGTTCCTTCTTTTCTCCTTCTGACTAAATATGTAGAAATCTATTATCAAGTCAAATCTTGCTTCTGGCATGTTAAAAATATACACTGCAATTAGACAGCAGTGAGTAAAACTGATCTAAACAGAATGGAGTCAGTTTCAAATCTTATGTAGTTTGGAGTGATATTGGGATGATCTGACATCCTTGCCTAAAGAATCTATTAAGTTTAACACGAACAATTTTGGACATGGTAACATTTTTACCATATTATTTTAGGACTTAAATTGCACGACTGCACACAATGCCTGAAACACCTTTGCTGCCTTAGAGCCAAGGAGGACAAATGAGTGAGGCAGTTAAGACCCTTAGAGGTGAATGTTTTACTATTTTCATCTGAAGGGGACTGTCCCAAATGTGACTGTTAACAAGTGGCTGGTAATCTATTCAGTGTATAGTCATGGCTGTGGTTAATTCTCCCCATGTGCAGAACTTTGTATTTCCCCTTGCTGAACTTTATGTGATTCATCTCTGTCTGTTTGTCAAATCTATTGAGCAGGTTGCTGCTCTATATGGCAGCGTACCAGCCAGGAACAAGCTGGTGTACCAGCCAGGAACAAGCTGGTGTACCAGCCAGTTCCCTCAGTTCTGTATTATTTTTGAAACTGCTGAGGGTGCAGTCCATGTCCTCCTTCAGGTCTTAAATTTCAATTGTACTGGTCCCAGTGTCGACCCCTGGGGTATACCCCAGTCACTGGGGTATACCACCAGTGACTGGCCTCCAGCTGAACCTTCACTGCTGGACCTGATTGTTCAGTGAGCTTTCCCTGTCTCCTTGTCTTTGTCAACTTCTCTACAAGGATTTTATTAGAAACCATGACAAAAGTTTTGCTAAGTTGAGGTAGATAGCATGAACTGCTCTCCCCATGTCTATCAAACCAGTCGTCTCGCTGAGGTTGTTAAAGTATGATTTTTCCTTCATAAATCCATGCTGACTACTATTGATCAGTCACCTCACTGAGGTAGGTGAAGTATGATTTATCCTTCATAAATCCATACTGACTACTCTTGACCACCCTCTTGTCATTCAAGTGTTTGGAATTAGATCCCAGGTGGATTTTCTCTCACATTCCCAAGGAATGAGATTAAACTATCACCTCTTAGGATCCAGAACACCATCTCCTGGTTACTGTAGCCAAGGCTACCCTGACTTTCACATCCTTAAATATTTCTTTCTTGTTCATAAATACCAAATCCAGCAGTGCTACTTTCTTTGCCAGTTCTTCAGTTACCTGGACTAGAAAGTTGCCTTCAACACATCAAAAATCTTCCAAATTACCTGAGTTCTACCTATTGTTCATCTAGAGTGGTTGAAGTCCCCCATAAGAAACAGGGCCTATGAATATGAGGCCATATCTAATTCTTCTTGCTCAGGAGATCTATATTGGATAGTGATTACAATAGCACCCATGTTAGTCTGCCCACTAGTTTTTATCCATAAGTTCTTGACTGATTCCTGGATACATCATGGAGGCAGACCTTTATGCATTCCAGCTGTTCCACATAAAGGGAATGCTTCTAATCTTCCCAGCCTTTCCTCCTAAAAAGCCTGTATCCCTCCATTGAAGCGCCAATCCATGTGCACCTTTCCACATGTTCATGTAGTGTCCATGTATTATAATAACAGAGCTGTAAAGAAGAGGAAGATTGGAGGGAAATGGTTACTTTAACGACAAGAAAAAAAAACAACCTGGCTTAAGGCAATCTTTTGCTTTACTTATTTATATGATCAAAATAAGATTTCAAAAATGGAAACAGCTAGTACCTGTTTTGTATTAGTATGACAGGTTTAAGATGTAGGGAGTGCAAGACTTTGGCTCAAAACTGACTAGCTGATTAAATTTGATAGCCTTGTAATAGAATTGTATAAGACTTAGTAGAGGTGTATAGAATTGTGTAGAGGTATAGAATTTTGACTGCATGTTGAATAAGCTTTTAACCCTCTTTTTTCAAAATACCAGTGCTGTGCAAGCCAGGCTCTGAAGTATATTCCTTAACTAAAGGATTTGCTATATTTAATTTATGCAGAGGGATAAGCACATGGGAAATACCAGACTTTTCAGTTATTTGAACCAAATTAACTAATAAAATGTGCACTTTGCAGACTGTACAGATGCTTGTGTCCTATCTTTTGAAAATTACTTAGAAGAGCTGAACTGCTTCCCACTTTCTTCTTTTTATCAGCAGTACTGTCTTACTCCAGTATTGCTAAGCATAAATCAAGTTAGCTTTTGCCAATCAAAGTTTACTTAGAGGATATTTCAGCTACAGAGATAAAAGACTAAACTGAGGCTAATCCAATCACTTCTGAAAGTGATACATGACATTTACAAAATTATTTTCTGTAGGTATAAGACAACTCTTTTTTCCTTTTTTAAATCTAATATTTCTCTTCTATTTCAGACAGATTTTGCTATAGAGGAGAACTGTAATAAAAAGGGACTCAGTTTTTGATAACATGGTTTTTATAGCAACATATTGTGATAAACATCTTAGTTTGACAATTAGAGACAGTGAAAGAGATACTTTGAGTGGCTGTGTAATATATTAAAATATAAACAAAATACAAAATACTGTAATACAAAAAATCTATTCCTGATCAATATAGGCTACTATGTGTTTTGCAATACTAGAAAATTTAAGCTGCAAATAGAGTAATAGTAATAGAAAGTAAAAGTGAAATACTTTCTATTTAGATATTCCTACAAAGAAAAGAATTTAGAAAAAAATACTTGCATATGAAATTAATCTTTATCAAAACTACTAATAAGAGCAGTGTATTCCATGAAGAACAGAACAGTTCATATTGAAAGATCTAGTAGAGAGAACCCTGATTCACCTGGACATTTTTCTTTTTACAAATTTGTATAAATTTAGTATAGGAATGCACACATGTATCAACATTTCTCTTACTGGAATAGTTAATTAAAACCAGGATATTGTAACCCAACACTTTTTCCATCACTTGAACATTTTATAAACTTCCACTGTGCTATATATATTTAGCCAAATTTGAAGACAATGACAAAACCCCATTTACAACAATGGAGAAATCAAGGGGGAGGAAACCGGATTTTGAGAATATTTAGAGAATATAGGATTCGTATGTATCATGAAGATCCAAAATGATGTTCTACAGCAAATGTTCTTGTGTACAAAGTCAGTTGTAGCTTTACACAATCAACTATTTTTCATTGTCTGGTTTTAGAGTCATAGCATAGGAAAAACATGGTGGGAACTAAAAATGGGAGTCATTACTTACAAAGAGCATATTGGTAGAAGCTCAGGGATATTACTAAAGCTCTAAATTTCCCTACTTTATGGTAAAACAGAGAAAGGCATTATGGGAAGGGTTGAATAAACTCAAATGGCAGTGAAAGCAATTTCTGTTGTTAAGTTTTGACTTCTCTGTTTAGATACTTGTACTACTAGTTCTTACTAGTGCAAAGAGATATGAGTTTTGCAATGAAAAGCCATTTTTAAAGATATTGTATGTTTCTTGGCCTTCAGTAATGCGACATGTACCATACCTGTCAAAGAGTTTATCACAAAAATAAGGACAAAAATCTTTGAGATACTAGATCACTAATCTGAAAAGAAGTAAAAATGACAATCAGAGACACTGAATAATAAATTGAAATAAAGGATCATAATGCCTCTTCTTGACCATCTGCAAATTAATCACTTTGAACTTCAACAGACTATTGACCATTTCTGGTAAAGATGTGTTTCCACTCCTCCCTGGAGTTTTGCCAATGTGGAACATTTTATTTGAAGGCTGAAAGTTTTGCAATGAGTACTTAGCTTTCCATGATATATAGAAGTCATATGTGTCAGAACTTTTTTAAGCCTTGATTACAAGATGCACCAGCTACCAAATGCCTACCTAGCTGCTCTCTCACTCATCCTCCTCAAGAAGACAAGGAGAGAAAATAAGATTAAAATGTCATTGGTTTCAAGATAAAGTTAGGGAGATTAGTGACCAATTACTATCCCTGGTAAAACAGTCTTGGTTTAGGGGAATTAATGTAATTCATTGTCAACTAAAATACAGATGCATGGTGAAAAATAAAGGCAAATTAAAACAACACCTTACCCCTGCACACACATTTTTATTAAGCTTCACATCACTCCTTCACTCCCAACTCATCTTTACCCTTCCCACAGCTCAAGCAACACAAAGGGGATGGGGATACAGTCAGTTTGCAGCTGTTCCTCTCTGCTGCTCCTTCTTCACACTTTTTCCTGTTCCACTGTCCTTCCCATGTCCTTCAGGATAAATCTGCTGCAGAGTGGACTTTCCACCAGATGCAGTTCTTGCTATATCCACCTGCTTCTGCATGAGGTCCTTCACAGAGTGGATACCTAGTCAGCCATGGACTTGTCCATGGTCTGCAGGGAAACACGTGTTCCACTATGGTTTCTCCTTCAGGCGCCATGGCCATCTCTGCTCCTGTGCCTGGAGCACCTCCTCCCACTTTCACTGACCTTGGTGTTTTCACTGTTCCTTTCCTCTTTGCTCTCTGGTGTTTAGGCCCTTTCAAAAATGTGTTATCATTAGAGGGACCACTAGTCTGGTCTATGGGCTCACCTCTATCCTGCATTGGGTCCGTTTGAGCTGGCTGCAGCCAGTTGTGTCTGGCACTGGGGAGCTTGTCTCAGAGAGACCACTGCAGCATTCCTGCTGTCCAAACCTGGACATGAACATACAATGTACACAAACAAAATGTTTGCTAAAAAGTCTTTAAACTTCCACTATAATTTTGTACTTGCACTTGAATGGCTTCAGTAATATCTCAAACTGAATAGTTGGCAGTAAAACTAAAGGCATCTGAGTTTGTTAAAGGCATGTTATTTAAGAGGCTGTGATGGCAGAATATCAAACCACAGCGGTGAGCCAGAGCCTCCTGCTGTGTTTATTGCAAGGACTACACCCAGCCTGTGACTGTTGAACTGTTGGGGTAAGGAAACAGACCCCAAAGTTGCCAAGTGTGAATACTGTTCCCTTCTGTGACCTTGGCTTCAGACCCTGTTGTGTTTTTTAGCAATGTTACCTAATGATCTCTGCAGGCTCAAGAAAGAATGGCTGTTGCTTATTAGGAACAAAAAAATAAATAAGTTTTTCAGGTAGTTTAAAAACATCTGCCAATCACTTTTAAAATGTTGCTCTCGTGTCTACAAATACCACATATTTCACAAGGGGTTGTGTGCATGAGAGAAGCTAATTAAGCAGTGGCTTTGATTATTACTTGCTTATAGGTTTTTGTATATCCTTCCTGGCAAATCTGTTTCCCTGAAACCTTAGGCTAAATTTCAAGTACTTCATAAAATAAAGTAAAATAAAATAAAATAAAATAAAATAAAATAAAATAAAATAAAAAAATAATTCACTACCCTAACCTATACCAAATTATTTCTCCTCTCTGTACTGTGAAAAGACTCATAGAGAACAGCATTCACAATCACAGTATTGGGTCCCACTGCAAGGGTAAAACTCCTGTTTTTCCAGGACATAAAGGTCATTGCTAATTATTATGAGTTTGAAGCTTCGACCTGTCACTGGTCTATTGCTACTGCTCTCCTGAGCTTGTAGATAGAGTGGCAGCAATTCCTTATCAGAGGGGAAACAGGAGGGTAAAGAGAAAACTAGTACATATTTAAAAGAAATTAAAGGTAAAAGTTGTTAGGTATATTCCATTACCTTCTGGTACGTTCTATTAATTTCTAAGTAATTTTCTTAGTGTAACTTTTCACAGAGATTTGATTAGGAGGGTTTGGGGAGTTTCTGAATATGACTGACTAAGATGAAGAGAAAAATATGAAAAAAATTAAACATTTTTAAAAAGGAAATCATTATGCTAATATGTTGGGGGTGTGTGGTTTCTTGCTTGTTTGTTTTCAAGAAAACAAGCAAATACACAATAAATAGCTTCAGAATAAATTGAAACATTTTGTGGTTTGTGTTCCAGCATCAACTTGAAAACCTCAGACCATTATTTGAAACCAAAGTGCCAGCCTTCTGACAATGTCAGATAAGATAAAATGTTTCAGAAATGAAACCTACAGTAGAACATAGTTCATCATGGTTTTATAACATGTAACATACACAACAATTGTTTTCACAGCTAATGTCATAGATGTACTCATAAAAAACAACACCATTCTTTCTGTCCTTCCATTCCATTTCCATGATTTCTCTTCTTTCTTAATTTCTTTCCTCCTTCCTTCTTTTACAAGTTTTGGATGGAAATCCTAAAAAATGTATCCCAAGTTTCTCACATCAATCAAGAACAATTTCTACATAAACCCCAAATAAACATGGACAAAAATAATGAAAACATGGAATTAATGTCTTACAAAATTAGTCTTGGAACCTTCCAGTGCAGCTGGTTTATTTTGACTCATTTCTGATTGCCTGGTTACTTTTTCCTTGGGAAAGTGAAATCCATCCCTAGCATGACATTATAACCCTCGGTGAAATCTTTCTTAATCTGATTTCCGTCCTGTACTAAGCAGAGAAAACTCAAATGCCAGCCCCAATCTTGGCAACACATGCACAAAGAGAAAGTACATTCTGAACCAGGAAGGATATTGCCAGCTGAGATTTCCACCAGCTGGAAAGCAGTGGAGCTGCCACAGTGCAATCAGTACTGGAGAGTTAAACAAGTTTATTGATCATTAGAGTAATTTTACTGCTATATCTCAAATAAATTATAAGCAAAACATTACATGAGAATGTACAAAAAAGAAAGCCCAAAAATGTGTTGTGTGGATACACATGAACATGTTATGCAAATATAGAAGAAATATTGTCGAAAGATAATATAATAATTACATATGCAATTTACTGCATATGCAATTTATCATATAGCAATATACTTTATAAAAATATACATTATAGACATGTTCTACATTTATATTTATTATTTTTGTGAATATTATATATTCTTACATGCACTTCTAGAGAAAATAGAAACATCTTTTGAAAGATATGAGCTTGGTGAGAATTCGCCAGAGGTTGGAATGGGTTGGATTTAAATCAACTCTAGATCAGTCTATTCAACTGATTCAGTTTAGTCTCTTTAATTTATATATCCTTAGCTAAGGGTTTAGTCTCTTTAATTTATATATCCTTAGCTAAGGTTTTATTTTTTTCTGTATGTTACTATTCTCTTTTACCATGGATCCCATGGAGAAACTTCTTCAGTCAGTTCCTGTGGTTTTTATTACATGCATTCAGGTCTGACTGTTATTTTGTTTATTATATAGATTCTGCTTGTGAGTAAAAAGACCAAGTTGTTTTTTATATTTCCCATTAACTTCCTGCCCTCAGCTCTATTTCACGAGAAATTCTAAAACTCCCAAGATATTATAAAATCTAGGTAAGATCTTACTCTTATAGTTATCCTATATTTAATATCCTCTCTTTTATTCTGACATAAAGAGATAACCTTGTGAAAATTGAGTCCACTGGGCAGCACATTATGTATGCTGAAAATAAAATATTTTTTCTTTCCTTATATAAGCCCATAATGTATCAACATGTTGAATAGAAAATGTAATTCTGATTATGTAGTCTCCCAGGATCACCCAAGGACAGAGACACAATGCAAAGAGGGTAAGGTAGTTAGCTGGAAGTATAGGATAAGTAAAAATGAAGTTATGATTAGATGGGGCAACCTGAAAATAAAATAAATGAGTAAAAAGTGAGATGTGAAGCTGGTCTCAAAATCAAGAAGGTTATAAATAATTTGAATCAGTAACAATCAGTATTTCATCAAATGCAAGAATCAGTACACACACAATGAAATTTATAGAAGAAATACAAAGGCACATTTCATGTGTTTCATATCCTTGTAGTGTCCTAAGTCGAAAAAATGTAAATGAAATTGGAAGATAATTAATGGGAAAGAGGTGCATCAAGATTATTAAGCATGGTGAGTGCTTATTGCAAGTGGTTAAAGGATACAGTGGGACATGTATCCCTTTTTATTTGCCCTCTTACACTTTTTAAGAAATACATCTGTTGGTACTCTCGGAGAAAGGAAACAAGGTTAAATCTTTGGCCTGACTTGGTGGTTCCATCCTTTCAAATTCTTATACAGAGCCATCACAGATTATTTTCATTAACTGTAAAAGTGTTGATCAATGATGATGTAATTAGAAGGCTTGAAAAGGTCTGTAAGCATTTTTTTGAATATGGGAGCTTAAACAAAAGATCAGACTGAACCTGTATAAGCCCAAAATTATTTTTTTTTGTTTTATGCATGCATGTTATTCTGTAGTATTATAAGTATTCACATATTTAAAAAGTCAATGATATTTAGGAAAATGAAAGGAAACTGAGGGAAAATAAACAAGCAAACCAACAATTTTTAATGGGTTACTGATGTCTTGAGCTTGCTTTTCTAGAACACACAGAGGAAAAATAACCATTAACTACTGGTGAATCACTGGGAGAGTTGGGCTTTCTTAAAAGTAGATATCTTGCCATGGTTTACTGTTTCTCTGGACTTTCCTGGATGGTGTACTTGTTCTTTCTTTGATGCTCATGTGTCCAAGATTCACATGTTAATGCTTTTAAAAAGCAATTTCCATTTTCCTGAGGCATAGCAGGAGAAAAGTTGTTTTTAACAGTTTATATCTCAGCAAAAAGCCATACAAGTGACAGTACAAGTAAGGATATTTACTTTCTCTAAACAGCCATTAGTGTTATAGGTTTTATTTTGCATACATTCTATCAAATCATACCTAAAAGCCTTAATCTCATATGCAGTGTTTTATCATCCATCCACTCTAAAGGTTTTAGAATAGAACTGGAATCAGGACTCAAGTGCTTGTGGCAGCTCACTTTTTGTTTTACCTACTACACATTTTTTCTGATCAATGGCAGAGTCAAGATAATTGGTCTGGTGGACATTAGATCTGATACTATAGCTACTACATCTTTATTTGTGTTAGGCTGAGCACGTGGGAATTCCAGGCAGTAACAGTGATGTTATTTGTCACTTTCAGTTAAGGAAGGTGCAGACAGGATGGTTCAGCTTGACGCTGGTTTTCCCACATTCTCAGCAGAAAGACTGAGACGGAGAGCAACCTGAGACAGGCCCTGGTCTAAGACAAATTCTTTATGCTTCTCATTAGCCCTACTTGTGCAAACACATATCTGTGTCTCTTCTAATTAAAATATAGAGAGATTAAAAGTACCTGTGATTAAAATTTGATGTTAGACTGCAGGAGGGCAACAACGATGCTTCACATGACCAGTAGCAATTTTTGGCAACCCAATGAAAGGTTAGTACAGTGCCTGCCAACACTTCCTGCCAACATTTCTTTAAGAAGTCAAGAAAGTCAAGCAAGTGTGCTGACACCCTTTCCAAGGCCAGATTTTGCCTACGATTTCATTCATCTGCCTCTCTAGTCTCCTTGTGATATTGATTTAGTAATACCTTTGTACAACTTGTGCTCTACATGGTTTAGACTTTCCACACCTTTATAGTTAAATCTCAAAACCACTTTCTCCCCACCCCTCCCTTCTTGATCTCAACTTCATTCCTGACTTCTCCACCTCCTCCCACCTGAGTGGTGCACAGAATGGGGGTTGTGATGAGTTCATTGGATGTCTTTACTGTTCCTCCTCACTCTCTTCTGCTCCAGTGAGGGGTTCCCTGCCACGGGAGACAGTGCCCCATGAATTTCTCCAATGTGAGCCTCTCCCATGGGCTGCAGTTCTTCACAAACTGCTCCAGTGCAGGTTCCTTCCATGAGGATCAGTCCTTCAGGACCAGGCTGCTCCAGGACGGGCACCCTACAGAGTCAGAAGTCCTGACAGCAAACCCGCTCCTGTGTGAGTGCCTCTCTCCATGGGTCCACAGGTCCTTGCCAACAGTCTGATCCATCGTGGGCATCCCAGGGGCCACAGACTCCTTTGGACAAATCCACCTGTTCTGATGTGGAGTCCTTCAGTGGATCTCTACTCCACCATGAACATCCATGAGCTGCAGGGGCACAGCTGCCTCACCTTGGTCTTCACAATGGGCTGCAGGGGAATCTCGGCTCCAGTGCCTGAACCAGCTCATCCCCCTCCTTCCTTGCTGGCCTTAGTTGTCTGTAGGGTTGTTTCTCTCACATATTCTCACTCCTATCTCCCAGCTGCCATTGTGCAGCACTTTTTTCCCTCTCCTTAAGTGTATTACCCTAGAGGTGCTACCACTGTCACTGATGGGTTCTTCCTTGGCTAGTAGCAGGTCTGTCCTGTAGCCAGCTGGCATTGGCTCTGTTAGACACAGGGAAAGCTTCTGGTACCTTCTTGTGGCAGACAACCCTGTAGATAGCCCTCTACCAAGACCTTGACATGCAAATCTACTGCAGATATAGAGAGCTACTTGTCACTCCAATTTTGCCTCTACTGTGACACAGTTAACTCTACATTAATCACAGGTAGAATTATTATGCTGCATGGTTCAGTATGACAACTTACATGGTAGATACAAAAAAAAAGGAAATTCTCAGCTTGCAGGAAAGAAATGTTTCTGATCATAGGTAATGGAGAGCTAAACTATGATTTCTTTTCAATTTTTCCTTCAATGTTTTTGTCTTTAGCAGATCTTCCATAATTGTCTTTGCAGGAATTTCTTCCAAATTAATATATCTCTGTGTTTTAGCAGCTTTACAGACTACAAGGAGGCTTCTATTTCAAATTTTTTTTCTTTATGTCCTTTTTTCCTTGTAGTATGCATACTGTGTGTGGTTCTCCTTGTATTGTGCTGGAATGGTGTGCAAGTCCAGAGTGATTGCATTCCCTTTTTCAAAGAGTTCCCTTCTCTAACCTGTGGTTGTGTGCACCTAATCTTTATTTTGTTCTTCAAAAAAGCAAACAAGCAAAACAAATATGTAAGTATGGGCACCCTAAATTAGACTTTTCAGCTACTGTATAAACATTGCATTCTATCAGTAGTTCTGTTCCAGAATTTTTCTGCTGCAGGATAGATACCAGAGAGTCTGGCACACATGCAGTGCTTAGCATTAATTATTCGTTCAACTCCTGAATGTTTATTAATGTTTCTTGACTGAATGATTAATGACACTGAGTCTGTTCCAGTATGAAGTTTAAACTGTTTATGATTTATTTCCTTTATACCCACTCAGTTATAAGCTAGTCTACTTTTACATCATATTCTCACCAGCTTAGAGAGTAGGAGCAAAAGTACAACTTGACCTGGGAAATCTAACTCCTCCACTTTCTCATTATGAAGGCTTCATGGACAAGAAGAAACTTTAGGAGGTAGAATTATCAGCATATGAAGGGAGTCCAATAATAGCCTTGGTACAGCTCAGTGAATAAATACTGACTATTCCTCAAAGGATGAAGATCAAAAAGTGATTTTCTCTTTAAAAAATGTAAAAATGCATTTTTAGGTAACTAAGAGAGCAATACATTAATCTTGTCACTGATCAGAAAAACACTGGACTGATTTGTGAAATTTATATCTGTATTCTCATCTGCAAGGTACTCTTATTCCAAACTTGCCTAAGTCTTGGAAACCCACTAATCCTTATCCACTGTAATTACTCCATCAGAAAGAGCATATCAGATGATAAAGTACAAGCATCTTAAGACGTAACAAACATACAGTCATAAAACAAGTTATTAAAATGTAAGTTTCATTTCTTGGGGATGAGTGGTAGAAAGTGCTCAGATACTCAAAGTATGTTTTTATGAGGTTCAATTCTACACTTTAAATTGTGTGAAATTTGATAGGATAAAAAGTTAAATCTTTTGTGTGAAACAAAGAGCTTGATAGGACTAATTTACATTAGTGTGTTCAACAACCCCATCTGTCATACACCTAACAAAATTAATTATCTGACTCGTGTTTCAGAAAAACAAAAGATAAAAAAGCATGAAGTAACAGAGTGTAGTGTCAGGTGGAAGAGAAGAGAAGGAGAAGAAGGAAAATAAGAAAGAAAAGTGGATTAGGATGAGAGGGCATGTAGGATATAATAGTAAAAATAAGGTTATTTGGGAAAAGAGAAGAAGCTTACAGGGTTGCTGCCTTTTGATTTATTGCCATACATGACAGAAGAACATGTAGGGTTAACTAAGGTTATGCAGCATCTGAAACCACAATACATCACACTATACCATTGTAAGCATATTTTTCAAACATTAAAAAGCCAGAAACCTAACACACATTGTGTGTGTGAAACTGAAACTGTTTTACAGTTTGCAATACAAGAAAAAGTGCATCATTTCAACTAACATTTGGACTAGCAGTCAATCAAAAGCTCTTTGTATCAGTTGCATCATCCTTTATTGGCTGCACCCAGAACGATAAAATTTATGAGCAACAGCACTAAGAATATGCTTCTGTATTTCCTGACCAATTTGATGACAGAAAATATCCTGAAGGAGGTGACTAGAATTTATTAGCTTGTATCATGAAAATTTGTTCAGAATTTGGTAGTTGCTGTCAAATCTGTGCATATATGTGATATAGCCACATCAGCTGCTTTAACTTGCTCAAGCTTCCTCGAAGAAAAGAAGCATTTCATGCTCTTTTTATCAGTACAACTATCTGTCTAGTCACCACAAGCTAAAAATTACACTAGGACATATAGAAAAGCAATAAACTTATGTGCCAATATTACCCTAATCACTGCAATCAGTCTTTAATATATCAAAGAACTTTCATTATATAAAACTGATAGTTGTAATGAGATTTGTAGAGTTGTAAATGGACAGTGCTGCAATTATAGAACTTTTCACAGAAATCTCAACATAAGGTCACAGTTTAGAAAACTTTAATTTACTGTTGCCTTAACCTTTATTGACCTGAATTCTGGAAGACCAAAAAGTTTTCTCTTTATCTAAAATGTGTATCAGATATGATTTTGAAGAGATCACTCCAAAATTCTACATCTAGAAGCCTAAGTTACATAAAAATATTTAAACATATGCTTTTCTTCTACTAAATGCATTCTGTCACCATCATGTTTTAAGAGATATTTTCACAAACATTTGGAATAAAATGTTGTTTTCTATGTACTTGTTTTCTGATTTATTTCAGATGTCTCTGCCACACCCAGGACCTGAAGTGAGACATGAAGTTGCTTTATATATTGTTTTTAGAATTTTTTGATCTCTGTACCTACCAACGCCTGTTCATTAAGTTACTTAATTTGGTATCTAACTCTTAGATTATAAACTCTGTAAATGAGACTTTTTTCCATTCTGACTGTTATTTCTCTGTAACATAGGCCTAGCTACTAGTGTATGTAAGCAATAATAAAGGTTCTGTATCTGATTACTATTCCACATTCTGATTACTATTCCACATTCTACTCCCTATACCATCCCCTTTTATAAAGATAACTGGCTATTGTTATAGTCATACTGCAGTTCTATGTGCCATATGATTTGTTAGTATATTCTTACAACTTGGAAACAAATATTAGGAGAAAAAGTAAAGAAGTAGACTGCTATGTGATTGATAGTTCTTATTCAGCTATGTAGATATTCTCTGAGAGTGACCTCTGGGCTGCCCTAAATTATTGTTGGTAGCAGTGCATGTCAGACAGAATAAATGCTTTGTGTGTGTGCCTGAGGATTTGTCTTGAACATTTTTACACCAATAATTTTCTACAGAGTTGAAATGCTTTTATTATTTTCAGAAAAATCAATGAATAAACAAAAACTTTTTATCATTCTTTCCTTTATTCATTTTCCAATGAAATGAATATTTAATTTATTTATCTTTCCAATATTCAAGCAATATGAATATTTGAATTATGAAGGGATTTAGGGTTTATTTAATACAATATTTTTGTCTGATTAAAAGAACCAAAATGTTGTTTCTCTGTGTATGGATGACTAAATTTAGTATCTGAACTTCTGAGAAAATTTAGATGTAGGATATATGCATGTGAAGTTTCTTCAAGTTGGCTGTTACTACAGTGTGACTGAAGACTAACATCGAAGCTAAAGAAGTGCTCAGAAAATTGAAAATGGTGATAGGTACATGGACTGTGTCTGAAAGATTGGCATGGGAAGAAGCTATGTGGATCTCCTTCTCATTCCTTTCCCTTCAACTCAGATCAGTGCTTAAACAAAATCTTACTGAGAGAGATTTTCAGGATTTGATCTTCAATAATAAGAAGAGAATACTAGTGGCAATTTTTCATGTTTCTTGGACTAGTTGGTTCAATAATATATGTTAAAATAAATCTCTAGTTGACTTGAAACATAACTCAATCTTTATAGTTTGTCTTTTTTCCTGCGAGGTAGATTGAAGCAATTTCTTACATGTAATCCCAGTCACTACTGTGGGATACTTCCACTGCCTGGCTGATAGGAGTTGTTAAAACAGGTATATGAATAGGGCTGTGAAAGGGACATCCTAAACTTCCTGAGAGTACTTTTGCCCAAACTGATCAATCTAAAGATGAAGATGACTATCAGACATTTTAGAGTAGTCTGGCTATTACAATGAGACTTTAGAAATGAAGAGTGATTGAGCTGGAAAAGAAATATAAAAGAAGCATGAGAATTTGCAAAATTTTAAGCGGTAAAATTTGTGAGGGAGCGACCTAGAAGTGCAAACAGCAGTTATCAAAATCTGTTTATGCACTGCTAGAAATCTCTCGATGACATCAGGACCTCTGACTTGGCCATCCAGAGCCATCGGATGCCGTGACATATCCGTGGGTGGATATGGCCTCACTGGGGGGCAGCCCAGGTACATACAAGGGTGGAACAGCCCCATCACCCACAGAAGGTGTATGCAAGTGGGAGAAGCCATACAGCCAGGGAAGAGGGCGTGTGCCTTAGCCTACTGTAGTGGTTTAGTCTAGTTGCCTTCCTGACAATTAGGTTGAAACTAGGGAATTGACCATATCCCAGTATTCCATTCTATTTCTTTACGTAAGCAAAAGTATTAATACAAGGAGGAAGGAAGTTAGAGGTCAGACCTCTTCTGTTGGGATTGGAGAGGAGAGGCAGCCTCGCTGAGCTCCTGGTATCAGAGTGTAGGCCTTGGGAGGTGGCAGTAGCAGCGGTGGCGTGGTTCTGCTTTCTCAAGGAAAGAATTAAGATTATTTTATTTGCTATCTCTCTATTAGCTGTGTATATCTGTGTATATCGTTGTTTTTTTTTTCACTGTTTTGGGTTTGGGGTGTTGGGGTTTTTCTCTTTGTTATATGTAAATAGGGTTTTTTTGCAACTGTATATAAGTTTAAATATATATATATACTGCTTTAGTTCAGTTTATTTCAGGTCTTTTGTTGGTTTTTTTCTCCCTCTTCCCTTTCCTTTATATAAGGGGAGGGGGCTTTCAGTGTGGATTCGGGGACTTGGCGGGGAGCCAGGTCCAAACTCTGACACCTACACTGCCTGTGAGACAATGTATATGCAATTCTATGCACACACGTGCATGCGTATGAGGATACATTTTGGAATAGGTTATAAGGATTGTTTCTTAGCATTTTGTAAGTTTCTAATATGGAGATTTACATATTGTATTGCTGATATTGATCCTGAATGAATCACTGCTTGACTGCTAACTACGCATCATTCATAAATCAGTAAATCATTTTGACATTGATTTGTTTTAAAACAGATGAACTTTTTTTCCTTATGAAAATTTTCATTATGCTGCTTGCATAAATGCTTCAATAACTTCATGTACTCATTACGAAAATGTATATGTATTTTTATATATATAATATAGCCCATCAGTTTTATGGATGATCCTTTATGGAAGGATCAAAAGTTGTGCAACAGTCCCCTCTTTGCTTTACATTTGATTCGCAAAAGGAATAAATGCCTTAAACAAAAGAAAACCAAGATACATGGTGACACTTAATTGTGTCCTAGTTTAACTGTTAGGTTTTATTTTACCCTAGCAGTTGCTGGAAGTACATTTCCTCCTTAAATTTGCAAGCTCTTTGAGACAAAGGTGTTTTCTTTTTGTTGATTGTAGGTTTTTCTTGTTTGGGATTTTTAATTTTGTTTTTAGGGCACTGCCCAATATTCTAAGGGAAGCATACTGCAACTTTAGGCATTCCTACGTTACAAATAAACAGCAATTAAAATATTAATTCTAGAAATATATATAAAGTGTAATGAAGTTTAATTCCAAATTTGGTAACTTTTAAGTCAAAAGGTTAATTGAAGTCCAAATCTAATCAACCTAGGCAGTATTGATTTTCATGACCCAAGTGAAAATTCTGTGTAGATAACAGAATTAAATTCTTCATTTGCTGTAAATGCTGATAAAGCTCACTGATATTTTAAAATATTTCTGAAGGTAGCTCAAAACATGAAGACAAAGCACTTAACACATTCCCTCAGATCATCAAGATTTGGAGTAACTGTACACTTGTTCTGTAGGTCCCCTGAGAGTGTCTTGTTTACATACAGGTCAGAAGGGGTAAAATGTATTCCATTCTTGTCATGAGAAATCATAGAATCATAAAATAACCTGTATTGAAATGGACTCACAAAGACCATCTATGTAGAACTGCTGGTCCTGCACAAGACCACCCCCAGAATCACACTATGTGCCTGAAAGTGTTGTCCAAACACTTGAACTCTGGCAGCTTGGTGTCATGAATACATCCCTGGGGAACCTGTTCCAGTATCCAACAACACTCTGGGTGTATAAACTTTACCTAATATCCAACCTAAACCTTCCCTGATACAGCTTCATGCCATTCTCTTGGGTCCTATCGCTGGTCCCCAGAGAGAAGAGAACAACGTCTGCCCCTGCACTTCCCCTCGTCAGGAAGATGTGGATGGCTATGAGGCCTCCCCTCAGTGTCCTCTTCTGTAGGCTGAACATGCCAAGTATGACTTCACCTCAAGGCCCTTCACCATCTTCACAGGCCTTCTTTGGATGCTCTCTGGTAGTTTAATATCTTTCTCATATTGTGACATTCAAAACTGCACACAGTGCTAGAGGGGAGGCCACAGCAGTGCAGAGCAGAGGGGGTCAATCACTTGCCTTGAGCAGCTACCAATGCTTTGCCTGATGCCTCCCTCCTGGCTGCCAGGGCACTGCTGACTCATATTCAACTTGTCATTGATCAGGACCCCCAGGTCCCTTTCTATGTTACTGTTCTCCAGCATCTTATTCCCAACTCTGTACAAAACAAAACCAAACAAAAACCAAAAGCAAAACAAAAAATCCAACCAAACCAGATCAAACCCAAACAAAACCAAACAAAAGTAAAATAAACAAACAAACATTATCTAAAATAATGGATCCTTAAAATTTCTCTTTTTTCCTTTTCAAATCAGAAGAGTTAATTTTATAAAATCTTTCCTCAGTTTGAAGCATCCTTTTTCACTGGTTCATTCCAATGGGTTCATCTTTCTCACCTCTGAACAATTTCTAAAATTTTATTGAATTAAATCTACTGAAGACAAGATATTCTGTGGTTCTAAAATAATTATCTTTTTATGTTATCTGTAATGCAGTAATAGGAAATATATTTTGGATCTTTGTGAAAAAATTGTGGAACTATAAGCTTATACCTGACTTCACAAGGGTTTGTTTCATAGTTTGGTTTCTTCTTTACTTGCCTCTGTTCTGTTTGTGTCAATTGTTGTATTTGGCTAAATTGTTTTATGTATAGCAAATATATAGTACATGGGGAAAAAGGAGAAAAATAATAGTTAGTCCTTTCTCAAACTTCCCAAGAAATAAAAGTTTCACGTGTACAATGTATCTTTATATTTCTGTACTTTCTTAGAGTAACTTATATAGCTTAACACTAGGCATCAGATATTTTACTATCTCTGAAATGTGATTATAGCTTTGAAAACACATGGGTTTGCAGACATCATATGACAAAACATACTGTAAATTTAGTGTTACTTTCCCTGATATAGCACATCCACTGTACAAAGTGGTAGCTTGTATTTTGCCAGGTGTAATCTCCTAATATTTTTATAAAGGTACTTATGAGGACATGTTAGGAACTTAAACCAGGCTTCAGGTTGACAACAGTGAAAGTAGTCATGGAAGAGTCTACCATATTAAGGATATGATGAACATTAGCATTAATTGTGATTTAGAGATTCTGTGTCTTGGAAACAGAACCAAATAAAATATCACTTTCATTCTGCTTGTTAATAAGGTTTCTTTGTATATTTTCTGGAACGATACTATTGCATGCAATAGGAAAAAGCTCTGGGGAACTTGGCCTTCACTGAAAGTTTTAGCAGTTTCTTTTTTCCCTTAAGATGAGAAGTAACTGATGAACCATTTGTTGATTTACACTAATCACATTTTGAAGATGTCTTTTTTTGATGGTACAATTAAAAAAGTATTGTACTTTACAGAGTGCTTTTGTTTCATTCTTACACAAACCAGATAATTGTTTTTATGTTAATCACTAATATTTTAGTGGAGAATAATGGAAGAGAAAGGGAAGAAAAAAGGAAGAAAGACAACAAATAATTCTCTCAGATGCTGACACTGAGTATATTATATTAATATATGAATGTTATATACATATATTGATGTATATGAATATTCAGTATTTAATTGAATATATTGAAAAATATATTCAATGTTGTGGTAGGAAAACTAAATCAGACTAGGGCAGAATTTTCTTAGAATTGAAAATATCAGTTTCCTAGAAGTGAGAAACTAGCTCACTTGAGAAGAGAGCTTCCACCTTGGAAGATCCAGACTGAATAGGACAAAACTTTTTGGCCCTTAGAATAACTGGGTTTCTAGAAAAATTCAGAATGTGTAATTGATTGGTCAAATACAAAATAACTGTATTTATTCATAAGAAGAAACAGTTATTAAACATATTTGCACTTCTTCCTACTGTCAGAATGAACACAGGGTCTTAGAGATTTCTTGCACATGTTAAAAATATTCCTACCCACATAGTGCAAAGGCCACAAAGCACAATGTAGATATATTCTTATGATTTCTTGAATGTAGCTGTTATTTTCTTATAAATCTTATAAATACCTTATTCGTATATAGTCATATGCCTTATTCTTCTCTTACTCATGCATTTAATATAAATCGCTTATATTTAACATTTATTTTCTTAAGGGAAAAGGAATTTTTTTTTATTTTAGTTTTTTTTGCTTTTTTTTTTTTTTTTTTTAGGGAACTTCAGTTCCACTGCAGTACTTTTTCACAGTACACTTGTTTTCTGCACTTTGAATGACATACTGGATGATTCCTCTAGGTCAGTAAATGAATTCTGAATATACCATCATATAATTCTAAGTTTCCTGACAATTACAAAAAACTTTGTGAGAAAAATGAACCCTAGAAAGAATGTGTAGGAGGACTGACACACAGTAAAAAGACCATAAGATCACAGCTGGTAGGGAGAGGGAAGTACTACATTAGCATTAAGTGATTAACTTGCAGCAGATTAAAATGACTAATATGACATTAGCAAAGAAAACACTGTTCTGTCATTTATATTGAATGAAAATGTGCTTGATGCCTCAGAGATGGTTCTTATAAAGGAAGCTTAGTGACTTATACCAGATATTATGCTGTTATATATCATTAGGACAGGAAATCAGCATAAGTTTCTCACTAATTGTTTTTGATTGAGAAACTGTGGAAAAGAAGAAAATGGTGTCTTTCTCAAAAGTTAGCTGAATCAAACTGATAGAGGTGTAAAAAGAGTAGTTATAATATTGAGAGGTTTTGTAGAATCACTTGATATTTAAGAAAGATTAAGGGATAAAATTTTGATAACATTAACTCATTGGCAACCCGTGGTGTAATCCAGAAAGATAATGAGAATGACAAGAGGGTAAAGCCAAAGAGATTACTAATTTTTTTTAAAGTAATGACCTACATTGTCCTTATATTCATTTTGTATCCCTGCTCTGAGAAGGAGACAAATCGAATTTCTTAAAGTAAAGCAGAATCTATTTTTTTTCAATGATAAAAAATAACAAATATAGTTTTAATTTTATTTCTTCTACTGAATTTCGTACCATCTTATGGTCCCAGGTTTGCAATTGATATGAAAATGCTCTGTGAATGAAATGGTGATGCTTTTGAGGGAGAAGATACTGCTAAATATTTACTCAGGTTACTGTTATTTCTTTTTGTAATTCTAGCAGTTGAGTTTGAGTTTGGCTTATCAGTTTCTCATTCATTGTGGTGGGTTGACATCAGCTGGCTGCTTCATGCCCACCTAGCTTCTCTCTGACTCCTCTTCCTAAGAGGACAGGAGGAGAAAATAAAATTAAAAAGCTCATGGGTCAAGATAAAGACAGGAAGATCACTTAACAATTACTGTTGTGGGCAAAACAGACTCAATTTAGGGCAAAATAATTTATTGCAAAGTAGAGTAGTTTGGTGAGAAACAAGAAGAAAAACTAAAACATCTTTCCTCCACTCTCCTGTTTTGTCAGGCTCAACTTCACCTCTTCATTCTGACTCCCACTCTGAATGGCACTGGGGAGGTCTGAGGAATGAAAACTGTGGTTAGAGGCAGTTGGAAGGCTCTGGTACCCTATCTGTCCTATGATTTTGTTGTATGATGATCTGTTGTATTGTATGATTTTTGTTATTTGATGGTGTAATTGTGTTCTGTATTCCACCATGATGTTACTGAAGTAGGCTTTTTTTATTTGAAAAGTAGGTTCAGGAAATATATTACAGAGTTCCTATGCATTCATGTATCTGTCAGTAACCTTCAGTGAAGATTTTGCAAGTTATCCTCAGGCTTGCATGGATAAGCTGTGACAACTCGTATTGAGGGTAAAAAGATTCACACAGGAGCAAGCTAAAAAGTCTTTTGGAATTTTTTACCTTTTTTTTTTCTTCTTTTTTCCAATGTGTAACTACTAAATATTCTTTTATTGTTAGTATTGTCTTGATGTTGAATAGTTAATAATGATCTTTTGAGGTATGCTATTATTCTTTGAAACCTGTGTTGCATCAAACACACTTCTCTTTATCTGCTGAGGAAACATATTTGCATGATACATAAAATTTGTATGATTCATAAATGCTGTGGTTCACACTGAATGATGACTCTATACTAAAACTAACAAAGCATTGTCAGAACCCGCTATAATCAAAGGAGGAGAAATGTAAGTTATCATACTTCAACCTACTGTAATGAAATTCTGTCAAAAGACAAGTAATGTTTTGTAAGCAGCTGCAGAAATATTCAACATATGTGATAGTCATTAAGAGGATAACTGAACAACCTGAATTGTCTCAATACCATTCCATACCTAGTGCTGAGATACATTTGAGAAAGCCTAGGATCAGTGATTAATAATATGAGAAAGAATTTATTTTAATTTTCTGCTTATTACAGGCTCTATAATTTTGACAAGTGATTCTAACAACAGTTCCATGACTCTGGTAGAAAAATACACAGGCACTAAAACAGTAAATGAATATTATGAAAAATCCAGTATATCCCCAGCAAAACTGTTTCATTGGTTAACAGCACTGATGTGGAAAACCTAAATCTCACTGCACCACTTCTCATGAAATCCTTTTGGGATTTTCCTTTTTTTTTCTTTCTTTTTTTTCACCTTAACTTCACCTTCCAGCTAATTTTTAAATCTTTTTTTGTTTCATCAGAATATTAGGGAATTTTTCCATGTCATCCGTAGTATATTGACTCCAGCTCATAGCTAGGCCCCCATCCGGTCTCTTATTCACTTCACTGCAGTTGAGACTGAGATAGGAATACATCAATAACAAAAGGGAAAGAAAAGAAATAAAAAAACCTCACAAATAATGCAAAGGCAATCACTCATCATCTTTAATTGGCAAACTAATGTTCAGTCAGTCCCCAAGCGACAGCTACTTTGGAAAAAAAATACATTAACCTAAATTTGACACAGATATATTGTTTATCATTGTGTTATATATCATGGAATACCTCTGGTTAGTTTGGGTCAGTGTCCCCTCTTGTTCTGGGGGTAGAGAGAGAAACAGGTTAAAAATCTAAACCACACAGCCCCATATGGGCTACTGTGAAGAAAATTAACTCCATCTGAGCCAGATATTGGTTTGTTGGTAGAGAAAGAAAAAAACCCCAACACTCCCAAACTTCTGGTTTTTGTATGCTGCTCTAATTTCACACTGAAGTTGCTCTGTAACTTGTTTAAATATAACTTATGAATATTAAATTTAATAAATTTTGCTTGTATTTGCACATGTTCTACCTGAAAAGTTGCTCTTTAAATGAGCATATTGTCTTGTATGTGACTCCATGTTTGAATTTATATATATATATATATATATATATATATACACATAAATATATAGAGAGAGTATCACTACAGGACCCATGTTCACTGCTAATTTTAGGCTTTCTACATCAAACAACTGAAGAATGTCTGCAAATTAATAGCAGAAAAATCAAAACAAGAAAATGAAAGACATTTTAAAATCAATTTACTAATTGGATCATAAAAGTTAAAATTTTATCAGTACTTGTGAACAGAAAAATAGCTACTCAAAATCTTTTCTATTAGAATTCAATGTTTGCAGTGTATTACTCAGTCTTTAATATCTATTCTGACTGTTCTCAAATTGATTTCTGTTGTTTTCTGCCTAAGTTGTTCCAGGGTTGATAGACGGCCCTCTGATGAGCAATCTGAGAGTCTGCCAAATAAAGACTTGACTTAACCAATGTTATCTTTCATAAAATTATTTACCATATCATGGCTTTAATAAGATTAAGAAATTCAATACAGCTGATTTACATTTCCATGTTCAGGTTTTATTTTTTTGAGAATGGCGTTTGAGAGAGAAGGAACAGATAAGAGAGAAAAGAGAAAATGGAGACTTACCAGTCTGCTATTTACCATAGAAACTGAAGAGTCTTTTCAAAAATTAATATTAATAATCATACCTGCATGTCATTGTAGAAAATGGCTTATGCAACTAAATTAACAATAGTTATGACTTTAATTATGTGGAAAAAATTCAAACTCCACGATACAAAAGATGTACCTGAGGCTTTCCAGCATTAAGCAGTTTAAAAACAATAGGAAGAAAGAAGAAAATTGAAAAAATGACAATTTATGGTTGTGGGTTTCTTAAAAGCAAAAAATACCTATCAAATATGAACTTAACTTATTTCACATTGATGAGGAAGGTTTCTGGTAAATAGAAGTGGATGATATCAACAATAAAATCAGAATCCTTTCAGTAGTTTTAATTTTTTTTTTGGTCATTAATTTGGAAAAGGTTTCATCTAGATAGATATTATTGAATTTTTGTTTGCATGAATAGCTGAAAATAGTGCTTTTCCTGAGTGCAAACAAGATCTTAGAAACAGTTCTGTGCTGAAGGTAGACTATACTTTTTGTACTGTCATTAAAAAAGGAAAGGTATTCATGAGATTGACTAGCATCATAATATACCAGCACCTTTGAGAGTTCACAAAGGTCTTATGATTGAGGGATCACACAGAGGTGCAGAAATGGGATTATCTGTAATCTCTGCCACAGTCTTTATGATCTTGAATGAGTCACTCAAGGTACCTGTGCATTAAGCAGTACCAAGTCATATTTCATATTTCATATTTCATATTTCATATTTCATATTTCATATTTCATATTTCATATTTCATATTTCATTTGCTTGAACAGTAAAATTGACATAGTTGTAAGGATCATGTTAGGAATTAGCTGTAACAAGTGTTGCAGTGTACGGCTACATTAGCTAACATCTCTGCACAGAAATACTGTTTGTTGTGTGAATTTATCCAGCTATGAATTTACTATGACTAAGACCATTCTCTACACATATGCTCCTGCATCACTTTTAGAGCAGCAGCCACACCACTAGACATTTTTTCCTCTACTCCTCATTTAAGTTTAAATGGAATCCTTTCTCATTAGCTAATTTACTACTAACTTTTAACTAAACCATCACTAACAGGGGACTGTGATGCGAGATGTGGACAGAAATAGTCACTCTGTTCCTTAACTGTAACGGTGGGAACACACTGACTTTCTTATTGCTCTCTCTTTCAGTCCTTTCTATACTAATTGTAAATTGATTGAACTGCAATTTCTACAAATTGATTTTTATTATACATAAAGCTTTGGATCTAATCTGCAGAGTAGCTGGTCTACTGTGAGTGTGACAATGTATACTAGAAAAGATATGAAGACAGAAGTGGATATAAAATGTCCATCTGGGAAAAAAGATAGCAAGAGTTTTCTAGATTGAAATAACTCTGGTATAATTTTGCTTTGAAGATTTGGTATTGAATGTGTACCCAAATAAATAATTTCTTTTTCTTTTTTTTCCCAGGAGGTTTTTGTATTCTTTACAAATTAATTACTTTACCTCAGCATTACAGGTATGACATCACAAATTTACATATTGCCTAAGAATAGGAAATAATTATTTTTATTCATTACATAAACACTAAGAATTATGAAGTGTGTCTGAAATATCTGCATAGGGAATAGGAATAATCTTATCAAAGATTATCTGAACAAAACCAGGATAGATGACTCTCCAGAGTTCCCCACACCATCATGTAGATAGTACTTGCTTAAACTAGATGTCTACATTTTAAATGGATCAGATTGGATGAGATTAATCTCATTTTATTGTACTCTATGTCAGACTGAGAATTAGTAGTATAAATGTTAAAAAAAAAATTAATCCTAGATTAGTTAAACAGGATGATACAAATTTCTTTCATACTTCATCTCCAGAAAACCCATTTCTGTATGGGCAATTTCTATCAATCTCTTATCTCCTACTCATTCTGTTTTACGAGAATTTTCCTTTCAGTCACTTTTTCCTATAATCCTTTCTCAATTACTTTTTTTCTTTTTAAAAGAGGACCCTTCCTCTAGATCATACTGCATTCACTCCAATTTTGAGTGTACCTGATTTTTTTATCTGCATTCTCATTCCAGTAAATAATGGAGGGTTCCTTGGACCACTTCCTTTTCTCCACCTCCCCTCATCTTTTTCTTCTATTTGATTCTTTCACTCCTTTTTTTTTCTTTTTCTGACCATACTCTAGCTTTTCTACAGAGAAAATTCATATCCCTGAGCTTTAAGAGCTAGGGTGGAATTTAGCTATTTACTTACAGCTGTAAGAGTAGTTTAAGTTAATAGGCTAAATAGTTAATAAAGATAAATAAAAATCTTCAGAAGGAGATTTTTTTCCAATATTAATTTTCTCAGTCTTTAGTAAATGGGTAAATTCTACTCAGATGCATGTGTCTGCTAGTAATAGGTACCTAGACCTTTAACTTTAAATAGGTGTTTAGACAGCTTCTTCTCTCATGATTCGCTGTCAGGCTGACAGATGGGCACCTTAGTGCCCCTTAACAGAGAGTCACCCAATACCAGCATTCATCCTTTCCTTTTACAGTATCTGCTGTATGCTGCTGTTCTCCTTGCACACCCTTATCATGGGTGCCTATAGCTATTAAAGCTTCATACCTGGTTTTGGCTGTGGCGCCAGAAGGTGACCCTCCTGCTCCTGAGGGTCACCAAGGTGCCTCATTTTCTGTGGTATCCCCCACAGAAGTGTTGTTCAAAAACCACCCATCTATCTCCATCTTGGGTCCCCTAGTACTTCACAGCCTTTTAACTGTTTCATACAACTCGGCCCCCTGACGTAACAGGTCATCAATCTGTGCACATCTTATGCAGGTGCTCACCTTTTCTCCAGAAAAAGGGTCTATGCACTCACTGCAATTTACTGTCTGGACTGAGGTACTTCTTTAGCAGTTCCATCTGTGTGGAAGTATGAGACATCTCAGGGCTTTCCCTGAAGAAACATTGATAACTCTGAGGTGGGATTCAATGCGATGTCATCGTTCCTGGCAATGACCAGGCTGTGTCAGCCTCCCACGAGAGCCACTGGCAGGGTTCTCAGCTCTTGTTCGCGTTTCCCTGGCTCTGAAAACCCCCCTGTCCACCTGGATCTAGTGCTCAGCCACAGAATTTACCTCTGCCATTACTGTCTACCTCACTGTCTGAGTGCTGCTTTTGTGCTTTAAAGTGCTGTTTTATGTGTGCGTCTGCATATACCTACACTGAAATGCTATGCCAATAGTATTTAAATAGTATGTAAACATTCCGTATTTACATTTCAAGTACATTTATAGATATATATCTATATAAGTACTTGAACTATCTACAATCAAACTAGTCCAAATTTCAGTTCTTTATAAGCTAACTGATATTTCAAATTCCTTGAGTATAAGGAAAATTAATCTTAATAATCATTACTGATAGGAGCATCAATTTAGTGATTCAGAACATCCATACCAGTTATCTTATTACTATATTGTTATATTACTTTATTGTATTATTGTCAATTACTGCAATTATATTACTGAGCAGAGCTGATGTTGCTCAGAGGAATTTAAAAGAATTTGGTTTAACATATAAACATTTATCATTAGCACCTTATTAGGAAGTTTTATGTCAGAATTAAAATACACACAGAGCTTTATATATAAAATCCTCAAGCAAATAAATATTTAAACTTTTTTATATGTATGACATTTTTTTCAGAAATTATTGGGTAGAGTGTTGATGGAATATTTATTGAAGGATTTGGTAATTATTCCAAAGAGTTTCTAATGCTTATGACCCCTAGCTACTAGTTACTGGTGAAATTTAAAGTTTTTGAGGGCTGGCTTGTGGATGTCCTTGGCACCCACACTCCACATTTACCTAACAGTGAAAGTAGATGCTTTCTGTCAGCTCCTGTGAGCTCAGAGCGGATATTTACCTCTGAATTTAGTATTACCTCTTGTGTGTCTTTTCACGCTTCGACTTTCCAGTGGTTTTGGTCACTGTAACTGAAGTAGGTAGGAGAGACTGATATGTCCTCACTCTTTTGTACCAATCAAGTTGGAGTAAAGTGAAAGGATGGTTACTAGAATGGTCAGTTAAATAGACAATTTATTTTTTTGAAGAACATTAAAAGAAATTGATTAGCTTAGGAAAAGAAGATCAAGAGTAGGTACAGTTGAATTGTTCCTTAGGAGTTCCACAGGAATAAAACCAGAAAGAACAAAAAATCTCAAGAGATAAATATGTAAAAAACAATGAGGTTGAAATTTAAGATTTAATCCAGAAGATATTTCACCAGCAAGGTGACACTCTAGGACAGCATTCTACGAGGAACAGAAGGAATGAAAATACTGCAGGATCAGGTTTGATCTGCAAAAGAGATGATATGTAAATATTTGCTGCCATAGCAGAGAAATGAGCTTGGCATGGTCCACCATCTTTTGAATTCATTTTCTTCAGTTATACTATTGAAATATTTTCAATTTCAGCAAATTTGTTTCTTATTGATGTCAGCAAAAGGTAAATTCACATGCGATATTCTTCTTGTGCTTGTACAAGCACAAGGAAAGAACCTGATTCAGGCTTTCCTTCATCTTTCAGCTTGCCTACCTCACTGTCAGGATTCCTTCTATGAAAATTTTATAAATAATATAGTTTTATGCCTTGACCTGAGAAATCATGTAGAATACCTGGACTGGTAAAATATTGATGTTTAAACAATGGCATTACCATAATTGCTGGAGAGTGAATAGGAAGTTTAAACACTTCCCTCCTGCTCACTTATGAACTAAACAAAATTCTAGAAGTTATAAAAAATAAACTCACAAACCAAATATTTTCATAATTTTATAAAATATAATTATTTTATTCTGTCAAAGATAACTGTGTGGCTCAACTTTTTTCCTCTAGCTATGCTGATTTCTGCTCTGAAGGAGGAATTCTCTAAAGTTCAGAATAATAATAACTGCTCAAGCTAGTGTGTTGGTGGGTGCTTCTTTATCTTTTGCCAATGACATTCCTAGCTAAAGAAGGTTTTGAAATGCTAAGATATGAATGTGAATTGGCAAGAACACAACATTTTGGAGACAGGAAAGCCAAAAGTTCATTTTCCCATATTTAATGAAAATTGAGTATAGATAAGAAGAAATACAGCAGTAAAAAAACGAACTGAACCAAAACAAAAACAAAATACCAAAAAACCCCACCAAAATAAACAAACAAAAAGACCCTAAAAACCAACAGATGAACAAAGGGAAAAAGAGGGAGCAGGGGAAGACTAATGTGGAATGTCAGGGAGGAATGACTTTGTATCGTAAGTTGATACAGTAAACTTAACGCCTAGGGACATGACGTGAAGCAGACTCTGTTGGCCTCGTCAAACATATAATTTAACCAGCTTTATCTGCATTCCTACTGGGAGTATAAGTGTCTGCTTTTTAAACTATGCAAATTAGATACAATACATTTATTATAACCACATTTATCCATAGACCCATACTTTGAATGAATATGCCATTTATTTGATTTAGCTAAACATAGTTCTCAGTTAATGAAAAAAGATTAGATTAATAATTATTTTCTAAATTTTTATTTGCTTTTTCCTTAAGCTACAAATCTTGACAAGCTTCCCTAAAACTTCACAAAGAAACCAGTACCTCCTCTTTGAAGTCATCTTATTCTCTTCTCCGCTGTCAATATTTAACCTTCTAGCAAAATCATAGAATCATAGAATCATTTAGGTTGCAAAAGATCTTTAAGAACATGATTCACTCCTGGCAAGATTTCTCTGTGAAGGCTGGTTCGTGACCTGTGTTTAAGAACGGTACTTCTCTGGCAATCAGCACAGATTGCTCAGTGCTTCTCTGCTTCCAGATTCAGGTCTTGACATCTCTGAGGTTTCCAAGATACAATTTCCTGTGTTTGAAGGGTCAAGTAGTGAGGTGCTAATATGCTACAATACTGAAAAACAGGTTGGAGAACAAAACATATTAAGCAGCTACAATTTTCAAGGAGCTATTGATTTTCCACTGAGCAGTTCATTTGTCACTACATTTTGTTGTATGGTTTCCTTTAGCTAATACATGTGGGTCATATTCAGTAGTGGATGAAACTTCAGAACAGATTTTATTTTATCCAAATTGTTAATACATCTTTCTACCTACAGTTATCAAAACAGATGCTGGTTATCCCGATATCATGGAATATGAAAACCTGGTAGACATGCAGAATTTGCGGACCACTTAAAACATATATTTAATAATAAAATGATAATATTTTCCTTTTAAAAATAAAATTTTAAAACTGAAATAGTTTTTTTGAGTTTTGAACATGTATCAATCAGGAGGTAAATAAATAAAAGCTTATAAATCCAGAAGAATACAAGTAAACATTTGAGGTACATTTCAGGTTTCAGTAAAATCTGTGTCCTTCCATTAAAAGTATTCTAGCTTCTTGGAAAGATATTACAGGAACAATTAATTTTTCAATTAAGAAAATAAAAACACAAACTGCTTTTCTTTACAATCTTTACTGAGCTAGGACATGCTGGGTGTGGAAACTAACATAAGAACGGCACCTAAAAAATATATTCTGCCTTATGAATATGAATTACATGTTATCAGGCTTCTTATTCTTTATAAATATAATAATCCAACCCAAAGAAGCCTATAAAAAGATTATTTTTCTCTTCTTGAGAACTACACAGGGTAAAAAACCCATAAAACTCAACTGGGTTTGGCTCAAAATATCCAGGTAAATCAGAGCTGTTGATAATCCATATGATAAAATTCTTGATTCCATTGATCGTAGAACATGCACACAGCAACAACCTCTAATAACTAAACATCAGATTTAAAGAAACAGAGACATTAGGAAAGCAATTATGTTTGACATACAACCTAAATTACAAGCTACATTAACTGTTTGATATTTTCCTATAATGACTTCTGATTTTTGAACAGGTTTCTGCTCTGGCCCCATCAATATTCAAGCTAATACAGCATGTCCTTATTCCTAGTTCTGAGATAATCTGGGTGTACAACTCCTACAGGAAAAACAAATTGAATTTTTTTTTTGATGAAGAAACTGTCCATCAAGTAAATCTGTTTTATCTAAAACTTACTTTTTTGAGAAAATATGTCAAATTTTGACAACATGATTTACAGGAAAATAATTACATGATATATAGCTCATAGATTATATGAACAAAATCAAAATATTTTACTCCAATGCTGTTAGAACTTTTCACTGCAATTTATTTTCCAATTCCACTGATTATACTACATTATATTTAACAAAGACATTTCAGATTTTGAAACAACATTAGAATATATTGTGATCTCTTCTGAAATATTGAGAGTTTTTTTGCTGTGTTGTTAGTGTAAGCAAAAGACAAAGCAGAAAATAATTTTATGAGGTGAAATTAAAGGAAACACTTTTTTCAGATCATTATTACTTACCTCTGTTCATGTTCTCTTTCCTTGATTTGTTAAACTTTCTGTTCTTCAGCTATGAACCTGCTTTACAATTGAAGAGCCTAAATCAGACAACCACCCAATCACAGAATTAAAGAGTGGTTTGGATTGGAAGGAATCTGAAAGATTATATAGTTCCAAGGCCCCTACCATAGGCAGGGACATCTTCCACTAGAACAAATTGCTTAGGGCCCCATTCAACCTGACTTCAAAAACTTTTAGGGATGGTGAATCCATAGCTTCTCTGGGAACCCTGTTTCAGTGCCTCACCACCCTCACAACAGGGAATTTCTTCCTAATATCTAGTCTAAACCTACTCTCTTTCAATTTAAAGCCATAACGCCTTGTCTTATCAAATATCCTGTAAAAAGTACCTCTTCAGCTTTTCTGCAGGCCCCATGCAGGTACTGGAGGCCTGCTATAAGGTCTCTCCAGAGCCTTCTCTTCTCTAGCCTGAACAACCCCAACTTTTTCAGCCTGTCTTCATAGGAGAGGTGTTCCAGCCCTCTGATCATCTTTGTGGCCCTCCTCTGGACTCACTCCAACAGGTCCGTGTCCGCAGAGCTGGATGAAGATAGGGTCTCAGGAGAGTGCTGTAGAGTGCAATCACATCTTTGGACTTGCTGGCCACACTTCTTTAGATTCAGCCTAAGATAGAATTAGCTTCTAGGCTACACGTGGACATTGTTGAGTCATGTTGAGTTTCTTATCCACCAACACGCTCACATCCTTCTCTTCAGGTCTGCTCTCAATCCATTCCTCTTCCAGACTGTATCTGTGCTTGGCATTACCCTGACCCAGGTGCAGGACCTTTCGCTTGGCCTTGTTGAATTTCATGAGGTTTGCACAGGCCTACCCCTTGAACATGTAAGACAACCTTGTAAGACAAAATCCCTTATAGCTGGTACATTACTTATTCGTTTTTTGCCCTTTGTGTCTTGTTCATTCCCCACCTCCCCACAACTAAAAATTGCACCACCCCTCAAAGATAGAATATAGACACACCACCAAAATCAAACCAGACAGAAAACATACCCATCATTTTTATTTATATGTTGCTTTTCTACTATTTGATAACCTTTCTTCAGCCCTCTTGTTACTGAAATTGTTAGTTTAGACAGGTTAATCAAACCCTGATTATCCCACTTCAGCTGGGACTTGTTAGTATTTAGTCTTGATAACTGTATGGGCATTCAGGTCTTTACTATGAGCTAATAGTACTCTTTTTACTTCAGGAAACATCTCAAATTTTGTGCTTTATGAAAGACAGCAGTGAGCATATTAGCTATCTGAGAGATTGTTGGAGCCCATGAGGTTAGGCTGCAACTAAATGGTAATTTTTGAAATGTGGATGTCTCATAGATGCTGGATAATGGAACCTAAAGGATTTCAATTCTAGGAATACGGTCCTCAGAACTCTATTTATATTGTAATTTCTTACTACTTAAAATCATCAGAAAAATAAGCATACCAAACCAAAAACAATTCTAAGTGTTAAAAAAATAATAAAAAGAAATTATTTTGATTTCCACATATCTTTGGGTTTTTTTAAGTGAATACATTCAGTGAAGAACTTTTCAGCTGTTATATATATAAAAATATG
This sequence comes from Manacus candei, assembly GCF_025592945.1. NCBI lineage: Eukaryota > Metazoa > Chordata > Aves > Passeriformes > Pipridae > Manacus > Manacus candei. The sequence continues at coordinate 213,944 of NW_026138133.1, forward strand.
CGAACATTTTAAATAGTCAAGACTCAAAGAATAATTCTATCTAGCTTAGAGCTGGGAATATGCATGACAGGAAGAAATACCAATTGTCTAATCAAAATTAAATTTATTAGATAACAAAACTCTATGAATCACAGAAAGCTAACAAATAGGTAAGGGCTGTCGCAGATTATATTGACCTTTGTTCCTTAGCCTTTAAGAGACGAACCTGGGACCACTTTTGGGGATTCATTTCTAATAATGTCTCTTCCAGTGACTGTGGTCTCCAGACTCCTTCAGAGCACTTACTCTGAAGCATGGATGTGACAGGGTTGAGCTGCCATTTGTAATTTATTTGTGAAAGTAAATAGGATATGTTAGGTGGAGATATGCAGAACATGCAGAGACAGATAATGATCCATCAGTCAGCTGCAGTCTGTGGAGGGAACGAGGACATCATTGTTCCCCTGAATGTGTGCACTGTGCTCTATAAAGACTTGGCCAGAGGTAGGAGTCCCTCTGACAGTCCCTCTGCAGAGTACTCCCAGCTGAAGGAAGGAGAGTGTCTCAGGCAACCTTTGGATTTAATAAATCAAAGGCTCTGAAAATGCCGTCACTGGCCTTAGGGAATGAAGCACAAGATTTTTTTTTTTTCCCCTGCAGCAAGAAGCAACTTATCTACCAAATAAAGTAAGAAGGATGTAATCAGTCTCCAGATGTTTCTGCTTCAACTAGATCTTCCCAGTTATGCCTGTGGTTTGTGCAGTCAGTCCCCTGTGTTGGTACCTTACCTATTCAGCATGTGACGAACTTTGTATTTGAATTTTGAATTTGAATGGGATTTTTTCTTTCTTTTACTGTATTTCCTGACAGAAAGATTCAAACCTCTTCTTTGTTATAAATTAATTATATAAACAAATGTTATATACATATAATCATAAGTACTTTTGTTTTGAAAAAATATTTATATATCCATTTTTAGCAGTAGTTAAAAAACTATATGTCTGTTCTTTTTGCATATTGCAATAAGTCTTCAGTAAGACTATGCGAAAATCCTTAGTTATAATAGATTACTGAAGTTACTTTAAATATTTACAACCATTGCAAACATAATTAAACCGAAACACCAACATGCATAATATTGAATTCTTGATAGTTTGCAAAATATTTCAACAGTTTTTATAAATATACAGACTTTAGATTGCTTTGTAGTAGACCCTTGCTAGTTTGCTCATAGTACCTAAACAGTTTTACATCTTTACATAAAAGGTATGAAACAAAGTAATAAAGTCAAGATATTATCAGTAATACTGTTATTTTTAATTTTATTAACCTCCGGTTTCACAAAGAGCACAATATACCCAGTGATAGCTACAGAATATATAAATTAATTACTGTTAGACCTCTACCCTCGACTTTTTCTGACCTCTTTACTTAAGTCAAAATTAATAATTTTAGAAATTTCAACCTCATATTTTGATGACTGTGCAATGAATTTGATCAAGACAATGTTATGTTGTTTCTCTGAAAGAAATATTCATATATAACATAATAAATATTGGGGTATTTTTGCATGGTGCATTCACTGTAATTCAAAGACTAAAATATATCTTTAGTTCAGTTTAGTAGATGGTATGTCAAGCTTTTCAGCCGCAAGAAAGGTTGGAGAGTATGAGGATAAGTAGATTTAAGAAATAGAAGTAATTTGGACAGGAAAAATTTTCTGTATCTGTGTGGACTAAACTAAGGGGATGTCTGTGGGGTTTTTATTCTCGCTAATGTGATCCTACAAAGTTCTGGAGGGTACAGTGGGCTTGAAATATCTGGGTACAAGTCAGATTCAGTCTGGAAGAAATATAGCTTCATTCACGCAACCCTGCACCAAAACAATAAATCTTTTCTCTCCCGACTGCAGTGGTTATGGAGCTATACTGGCTCTCATCTCTGCAAGCCTTGGAAACTACATTGTGTTCCACTATATGGTCTAAATTTACCCTAAACATTTGACTGCAGGGCAATTGTAAGTACCATCATTTTCAGTACATTTCAAAGACAGAAGGTATGTATATATTGCTTATTGTGTCAGGGGCATTTACTAAAAATGAAAAAATTAGGCAGCAATACTTTCTTTGACTGAGCTTGTTTTCAAAAACCTGCATTCTAATGAACCGAACTTTAGTGGCACACCACAAGACATCACCTTTGTTGAGCTGCAATTCAGCATTAATGAAGCACCAGTATTTTTCATTTCCAGTTAATTTCTTCAAGGATTTTTGTTTGATTTAGCTTTTATTTAATTGAGACATTTTTGTCATAGGAGGATATTGAGGTCCTGGAGCAGGTCCAGAGAAGAGTAACAAGGCTGGTGAAGGGACTGGAGCACAAGTCCTATGAGGAGAGGCTGAGGGAACTGGGGCTGTTCAGCCTGGAGGAGTCTCAGGGGAGACCTCATCACTCTCTACAACTACCTGAAAGGAGGTTGTAGCCAGGTGGGGCTTGGTCTCTTTTCCCAGGCAACTATCAGCAAGACAAGAGGGCATGGTCTCAAGTTGTGCCAGGGGAGGTTTAGGTTAGATGTTAGAAAGAATTTCTTTACAGAGAGGGTGATCAGGCATTGGAATGGGCTGCCCAGGGAAGTAGTGGATTCTCCATCTCTGGAGATTTTTAAAAAGAGACTGGATGTAGCACTTAGTGCCATGACCTAGTAACCGTAGTGGTAGTGGATCAAGAGTTGGACTTGATGGTCTCGGAGGTCCCTTCCAACCCAGATGATTCTATGATTCTATGATAGCTGTTTACTTGATTAATGTTACTAGCTAGGCTGAAGTTGAGATATAGCCATAGCTAGATTCTTAGACTCCTAAATACTTTCTCCTAACTTGAACACATAGATATAAAAGACTTTGTTATTTATGGTAGAAATGAGCCAGCAATGGGCCCTTGCTTCAAAGATGGTTGATGGTTGCATCAGACCCAGCACCGTCAGCAGATTGAAGGAGGTGGTCCTTCCACTCTACTCAGCACTGGTGAGGCCACACTAAATGTACTTTGTCCAGTTCTGGGATCTTCAGTATAAGTGAGACAGGTACATATTGGAGACAGTCCAGCAAAAGGACATGATAATGGCCTGGGTGATCACTAAGTGTACATAGTTTAACAAAAACAAGTGATGGATTCTGCACCTGGACAGGGACAACCCTGGATGTACGTTCAGACTGGGGAATGAGGTGCTGGAAAGCAGTACCACAGAAAGGGACGTGGGAGTCCTGGTCGATGGCAAGTTGAATATGAGTCAGCAGTGCCCTGGTAGCCAGGAGGGCCAACCGTGTCCTGAGGGGCATCAAGCAAAGCATCCCCAGCTGGTCGAGGGAGAGGATTGTCCCTCTTTGCTCTGCACTGAGGCAGCCTCCCCTTGAATATTGTGTGCAGTTTTGGGCACCACAATATAAGAAAGAAAGCTATTAGAAAGCATCTAAAGAAGGGCAATGAAAATGAGGAAGAGTCTAGAGGGGAAGTGACTGAGGTTGCTTAGCTTGTTCAACCTAGAGAAGAGGAGTTTAAGCAGAGACCTCATTCCCAGTTTGCAGCTTCCTTGTTAGGGGAAGTGGAGGGGCAGATGCTGATCTCTTCTCTGTAGTGACCAGTGATAGGATTCAAAGGAATGGCATGAAGTTGTGTCAGGGGAGGTTTAGGTGGTATATTGGAAAGAGGTTCTTCACCCAGAGGGTGGTTGTATCGGTGGAGGGGCACGGACAGACTGCTCATAGGCCAATTTGGTCGGCAATATGTCGGTTTATTACAAGAAGAACACACTTTATATACTGCTTATTACACCCAGATGTGTGATTCTTCACATAGCTTTGGATACATAAGGAAAACATACTTTGTTGTCCACTGCTCATTGGACCACAACAGGTGTCCATATGAGCTGAGGGCACAAGTTCACCCTCTTGAAACTCCACCTTAACCTTGGCAGGGAGCCTCCTTTGTTCTAACTTCAGCACCTGTAACCATATTAGCTAAGTAGTTCTTTTACTGTCTGCACCCAGCCATGTCAAGGCAAGGCCTACAGAAATGCAAAGGAAATTGTTCGCATACGATCTCTATTCTTCCAACTGTGGTTAGGCACTGGAACAGGCTCCTCAGGGAATTGGTCACATCACCAAGCCTGAAAGAGTTCGAGAAGTGTTTGGACAATGCTTTCAGGCACATGTTGTGGTTCTTGGAGTGGTCCTGTGGAGAGCCAGGAATGGGACTTGGACTATCCTCGTGAGTGTCTTCCAAGTCAGAATATTCTGATTCTACGATCCTATTATTAAGAGTCTGGAGCATCTCTCCTATGAAGAAAGGCTGAAAGAGTGGAGAGTGTTGAGCCTGGAAGAGAGAAGGCTGAGAGGGAAAATCTTACTAACGCGTATAAGTACCTGATGGGAGGATGCAAAGAGGAGAGAGTCAGTCTCTTTTCGGTGGTGCCCAGTGACAGGACAAGAGGCAACAGACACAAACTGCAACACAGGATGTTACATCTGAAAAAGAAGAAACACTTCTTCACTGTAAGGGTGAGTGAGCACTGACATAGGTTGCCTAGGGAGATTGTGAAATCTCCCTCCTTGGAGATATCCAAAGTTGTTTGGACCTGGTCTTGAACAGCTGGCTCTGTGTAGCCCTACTTGAGCCAATAACCTTTAGAGGTTCTGCCCAATCTCAACCATTCTGTGATAATGTGAAATCTCTGGTTCTATTTCTATTACTTGCTGATAGAATGTATGCAAAGAGGAAATTATCATGATTATGTTTGCTATGATCCATTATGTCTCCAAGGCTTTATTTCCACATTGTATGTTTAGATGGAATGAGTCTTCCACCAGGTGCTGCTTCTGGTCATTCACAATTTATGCAGAGAGTCAACTGCTAGAAGTCCTTGGGTCTGCTTTGCCAGGAGGTGCTCTGGATGTGCACCATTGAGTGACTTTTGACCAGGACACTGAATGCCTTGCAAGTGTTCCTGAATGTGTACCACAGGACAGCCAAACATAGACAAAAGGCAAGTTCATGCCAAAAAGGACCTGTTCCACTAATTTGTTAATGCGGAGCACCCAGGGAGCTTAATCTGGGTGGAAGTGGTTACAATCAATTATGAATGTGAGTTAAGACAGATCTGTTTATTTTTTTTCCATTTGTCCCTTCCTGAAAATCAAACCATATTTGTCAACTTGACCAATTCTTTCTAATTTTATTTATTCTGATGACTCAGCAAGTCAATGTATTTAAAATAACACAAGTGTATGAAGAAGAGAGTTGCTCTTTGCTGCATGACACCCTTTCTGCTCTATAATCTTGTTAGAAACAGGAACATGTTACGTGTTAGTGTAGGTCTTAGATGCTGCAGTACTCCTCAAGACTTTGTTTTATGAGCTTAATCTAGCTGGACTTCCTAACTTTACTGCAGCTGGACCTTCACAGCTAGGCTTAGGTCTTATTCTCTCAGGCCCTGTGCTGGTCCCTTACCCACAACCAGTTCCCCCACTCTGTATGAGTCACACGTCTCCACTTTACATTTGAATTTTTAGACCTTTCAGAATTCCAACCAGTCACGACCTAGTCATTGCCTTTTCAGAGACTAAGAATTTCTCAGACCCACTCCAAATGGTAGCCCTCTACAAGCCCCTTGTTTGACTTACAAAGTTTAGGAAAAGAAGAAAAGGCCCGCATTCTTGGAGTCCATAAGGAAATCCAGCTTGTGCAACATGAAGGAAAAGCAGTTTGGCTGCAGTCAGGGAATCCCTTTTTCTCCCACAAACCCTTATATTTAAGCTGATGCTTGCCTAAACAGTCTGAATCTTTTCTGTGGTGACATGTTAAAAATTTTGCCAATGGAAAAAATAATGACCAGAACACACCAAGATAACTGTCTTGTGGCAAGTATTTGTGGGTAGTCCAGTCGGTGACATGGACTGAATTAACATCATCAATCACTGCTGACTTTCAGAAGCACCACATATCCAGAGTCATGTGTCAAATAATCTGGTTTGGATACTAAATTTTATCTTATTCATGAAATACATCAAATTACAGTTGACTCCAAATAAAATCTCTATTACTACAATAGAAAACACAGTAAGATTTTCAGCTCAAGAAAATCATTCCAGAGAGATGCTCTGAAATACAGGTCTGAAATATGTGACATCATCTGTACTATTTTGTGTGCTCCCTGCATTCTCTGAGAACATACATTCACTTATCACGCAGAGGTACAGGACTTACAAGATAGAGAGGGAAGATCAAACCCCTAACATTGAAAAAATATTGAAAAAAAAAAAAAGACAATGACAAACTCTTCCAGAGGGTATATATACCTTCCAGTTTCTCTTGTCCTGCTGCATTCTCCACACTCACCTGTAGGAAGCAGTCTATTCTGGAAGAAGACTGAAGGAATTGCAGGAAAAAATGCATCCCTTGAATTCTTGAAAAGGACCAGGTTTTGTCCTTAATGTACCTAATATTTTCAGTTGCTAGGACTTTTGGTAGTTAAAAATTATTTCTGCAAATCAGTCCCTCCTTGCACAGTGTAATCCATCTGATGTGTAAGACCATACGTGCACACAGCAAGAGAGCTGTGTTTTGCTTTTCCAAGGCTATAATTTTAAATTCCACTTTCTCGGAAAAATAGTGGTGCTATGCAAAAGCCACTGGGGATCTGATCTCAAACAGTATTAGCCTAAAGTCTGAGGAAGAATCTATTGACCTCTAAAAAGCTACTTATTTTTCTCTGCCTAAATTCCTGTATTTCAGGAACCTTTTATCTATACTTAATGTATTGAATCTGTGAACTCTTAACTTTCAAAACAACACAAATAAATGTATGGGATTTTGAGCATAAGACAACCTTGACAATGAAAGTACTCAGCCCTCAGTGTGGGAGACTGATAAGCCACTGTCACAGAGAGAGAGAGAAAGATCACCCACACAAATCTAGCAAGACTGAGATGGTTGAAATGGCTGAAGGATGACCGGTACTAGACAAATATCCTCATGGTTTACATGCAAATATACTGAGATGACCCAAACTTTGAGAGAAGACCTTTCAAGACTCCACTAGGTGGAGCTAAAAAACTAGCCCTTATGTCGCAGGGGCGTGGGGCTCTCTCTGCTCCTGCTCATTACAGATGTGCAGGAGGTTTTTTTCTTTGGAACCCACCTCAAGGACAGCAAGGCGGCTTCTTGGCTAACCCAGCTATGTTACCTGAGTACACAGCACATCCAGCCTAGAATTTTTTCAGAGGTCTAGGATCTGGTCAGAAAGTTTAATGATTTTTTTTTCTGTTCATTTTGAAGGAGTAGAAAACCCCACCTCATTTACTTACATAAATGACACAGAATTAACTTTTAGGGGAAAATAGAGAATAATATCTAGAGAAAATTCCCAGGAAAACTATACCTAAAAACTGATGAAGCTGAGGGCCACTTAGTTTGTCTATAGTCAACATTGTATTCTCTGTCATGAATATTGTAATTGCTGTAGACATACTCGCTCAGATTGTGAACTTACTGTAAGTATAAGTAGGAACTGGTCACTGCATAGAATGAGTATACTTTGGAAAACAATTTTCTTTTTTCTTTGGGTTACAAAGTGTCCGAAAATTCTAATAGAGTGATATATTTAGGGGAGACAGCAGTGTTTTAAGAAATATTGTTGGCATGGAACACATCGGATCTGAGAACCCACTGGTGTTACTGTATCATCTACTGATTGTGCTGCTACTTCAGAAAACAATGCACGAAGTCTGACTAAATTGTTTTTGAAATATCATCTTGGAGGCAGTTTTCCTGTCTTAAGACCCCAAGTGGCAAAAGCAATTGAAGGGAATATAACACAATTGAATAGATGTAATATAAAGGCAAATAGGCAGGAGAACTGATAGTTTTCTCTCCAAAACAGCAGGAGATGGTAAAAGATTACAGAAAAGGAAGAAAAAGAAGTGAAATACAGGTGTAATAAAAGGTCATGGATCCAGTGATATAACTTGTAATTGCAAACTATAGACCAATAGGACAAAATCAAGGACCAATTTTCCAGAAACCAAGGGACAAAACTGTTTTTTCTTTCCCAAATATTTTGTCATTTTCCAATACTCTTTTAAATAGGTAGAGCATGAAAAAAAATTAATGAAGTGACATTTTTGAAGTTTATAACTCATTCAGGACCATAGTTTCTGCTGAAAATTACTGTGATATATACTCTCAAAATTAAAAATGTTGGACATTCAACTATTTTTAATACTCAAGTGTGTGGGACATTTATTACATACTGTTACTTTCCCTTCATATCTTGTTTTCCTTCACTCTTTTTAATTCCTTTTTTTCTTCTATCAGTCTTCTCTTGAATGTTTTCATTATTTTTTTTCTTCATACACTTTTGTTGACTGTATTCAGAAAAAGAAGAAAGAACATTTCTTTTGGGAGTTTTTTTAAAATGTTTTCTCTTTTTATGTATAATGCTGATTTGGGCATTTTGTGTGCCAGTTTTTTACATAAGCATTGACTGCTATGCCTAATAGGTAATAAGTGTAGGCTACACCTTTTGGAAAGAATACAGTTTTTATGAGTAACATGTGGCACATAACTTTTTTTAAAAAATTACGTAGATGAAAACAAACTAAAGTAAGAATGAGCAGTAAACTTAACAGCCAAAAGGGTCAGTATTCCCTGCAATCCTTATTTCTGAAACATCATCATAAAAATTGTGAAATTTGACCATAAAAAGCAATATTTTTCAAATAAATTTCCAGTTTCATTCACGTTGGTTCTAGCTATTACATTAACGACTTAGAGACCTGATCTGTTTTCTTTGGAATCAGTGGAAAGCTGATTTTAATGGGCAACGGAATACTTCTCAGCATTCAGATACTACTCCATTGCTTGACTGAAAACTTTGTTTATTGTGTAAACATCTGTCAGTGACAACAAAAATTAAATCAGAAGAAAATTCACGTTACCCTAAATGAATACAAAAAAATCAAATCTTTTGTATTGTAGGTAGCAGCTGCTCTTACTCATTTACCTCAGGGCTAGAAGAAAGAATATACTGATGATCATCATACTGATGATCCTTTCCATTTGTAGAGGAAGCGATTATCTGGGAGTTATTTATTCCACTTTTACCCAGATTTCTATAGCATGACAGTGATATCAGCTCATAAGCAATGAACGTGCTACCTAATTACATTCCAGATTTCTTTTTTTCCATCTGCTCAAAGCACATTCTGTTTTTTTGGGAGTGGTGCAACCACAGAGCAATATTTTCTGCTTGAAGTGACAAAGCTGCAGAGAGTTTAAGGGTGAAAAGTTTGAGAATAGCAAAGTGAAAATCAGCCATTTTTTATTACTGCCCTACAATGTCAGTTCCTAATGACAAGAAGTTATTGTCAATTTTGCTAAAAGAAATCAAGGAAGAAGAGAAAGCAGGCTGTGAAGTTAAGAGTGCTAGAGACAAACTGTTCAGCTCTGGAGAATAACGCGACAAACACAAGGTCTGTGGAAAAATTACTTTACCAGACACTGTGATCACAACTGCTGCCCAGAGAAGCTTGAAAGTTACAATGCTAACTAGGCAAGAAATTGTACTGACCTTTTCACTGTATCACAAGCATAACATTATAACATAAGTGATTGCTATTGAAATTGATTTTGGTAGCAGCACAGAAGACTCATTTTTGTTGTTCATTGTGCATTTGTCTTTTTAACAGTTTAAACTCATCTTAGTGCAGCGTAACAATATACCTTTCCTAAAGCTGATTAAACTATATTGATTAATCATGACCTTAAACCAAACAAAAATAATCCCTCCTGAAAAAATGACACGAGGTTCGTATGCTCACTGCTGCTTGTGCTGTTTTCCCACTGCAATCAATCTTACCTTCCGCCATAAGCTCTTCACCAACAAAATAGCAAAATGCCTCAGTGTAATATTCATAACATCATTTTTTTAAATGATCATGGTGCAATTCTGAAAATAAAACAAATAAAGAAGGATTATGTTGTTAAAGTCATTTCAAACAGCCCTAAGTATAATGTTAACTGAAAATTATACAGTTAACTTATCATACAAGCAACTATTGAAACAAGCAATCTCCCTTCCTGATGGGAGCTGGCATTGTGTTAAATGTAATAGTTGTATGTAGTTCTACTATATGTGATAGCCTGGTGACCTACTTCTTTACTCTGTTTTTGTAAAGATAACTAAGCAGAACCCCTTTATAATGTGATTTTTTTTTGTCTTTCTAATATATGTAGCAATAAAGTAAAAATAGTGATGAAATTTAATTCAGCATGGAGTGCATCCGTGTTTTCATATTTTTTGTGTAACATAATGAAATACAAAATATGGTGGGGAAACCCCTTGAAAGTTTCACATTTTAAACCCTGTTCATGAGAAAACTCACATCTCCAAATGAAAAAGATCTCTCAGACTCATTCATAACCTCCCACTCCAGCCACCACTACCCTGATGGATCCTCAAAAATAGAACAACTCTGTAGTCTTTTTATCTTAAGACCACCTACAGAAGCCTGAGGACTAAAATAAAGTAAGTGTTAACTTTTTTTGCATTATTAAGAGATGAGGTGTAACATGCTATTGAATGAGTATTTCTGAGACTGTTGTTATTTCCCTCAAATTTTTTAGTGTAACTATACCAGATTATGATGTATTCACTGTGGATTCATCTATTATCATATATACTTAATTCATGGTGTTAGAGTCAGGAAGAAAAATAATTCAGTTTACAAAACTGAATACTGCAGCATAACAGTAGCTCAAGATAAAACCTACATATGGATTTTGCCATTAGCAGAAGAGATAAATTCTTATGCTGTGAGACTAATGGTCTTGGTTCTAGTATTATACTGAATGAACAGCATTACATGATGGCTAATAAATTTTACAAGGCATTAAACTGCCCTGGGCGTTGTTAAGACATTCACATATCAGGAGACACCTGGAGTACTTCCACAAAGAGAAATACAACTGCCTATGCAAACACAGCTATGTGGCAAAACAGAAAAAGGTATTGGGAGGAATGAAGAAAGTTTTTTGTGACCTTGTAAAAATTATAAAATAATATTAATTTTTGTTGTTACTTTTCACTCAGATCTTGCCTGTTACTGTCTCTATAACTATTTGATTTGACAAGGAAAGTTGTCATCGTCCCAAATTACAATAACAGAATGGGCAGATTGGGCATTACTGACATAATAATTTATGAATCAAATAAGAGCTCATAAGCAAGTACTGCCAACACTACTTCATTTGCAGTGATGGAAACCAAGAGCTGATGACAGCTGCTGCCTCAACTGTAGGGTGAAATTCCCTACAGCATTCTTTTAGGAAGCACTAGGGGGAAAAAATGCTTGTAAAAAGAAAATAACAAAGGATTTGATCCTCCTTTCCACCAGAAAAAAAAATCTTCTCATTAATCGCAACAGAAATCATAAATGTATTCTTCAGATAGCTATTGTTGATGTTTTAAACTAGGATAAAAAAATTCAAAATCACATTTTATAAATGTAATCTTATTAAGAAACAATTAATGGTGATAATGTTACCTATATTAACTCAAAGGACTCCATGGAACCTAAATTATATGACATGTGATTTAAATATTTTATAGCCAAACACTTGGCTTGCATTAAGAAGTTTTATTGACATATGACTCTCTACAGACTAAGGGAAAACATTTCAAAATTCATACTCTGCCCATGACGAGGTATTTGCTTATTCTGAGCACATTAAGTTGCATATAGTAACTGTAACTCAATTTAACACTTTAACCGTGACTCTACAATAATGATTAATAAATTGCTCTGGTTTAGTTATTTTCAAATTCATGAAAGTCTTGAGCATACATAGGTCAACTTTCATCTCCAAAGATTCCACAACAGTTGAAGTTGTTTCATTCTTTTGCTCTTCAGTTGATCATGTCTGGTTGAAAAAAATCAAAAACCAGAATTCTCAACACCAGATGATTTCTTTTTTTGTGTTCTCATCTTCTTTCCTGCTTGAGCCAATTCTGAATAGTTTTATTTAGATTTAGAATCACAGTATTAAAATATTAATGATTTTAAAATTAAAAAATTAATCAAAAAATCTGCCAATTTCAAAGAAATAGTTACCTTATGTTCAGGTAAAGATTTTTTTTCTTTCTAGGAAATAGTTGATTCAATGAAAATGGTGGTAAGCAGAAAAGTAGTTTCATTAACGTAGGAAAAAACATAGTGAGAACACCATGGTTTCCTCCTAATTCATCAGCATAGTGGTTTGTATCCATATTTAGGTTGTGGAAAACTGTTACTTTTCTCTTATGTCTGAAGGGATTTGAAGGAATTCATACCACTTCTTTGAAGACTGTTGTGCATCTACCTATTGTCTTTCGAGAAGTGATTCTCTCAATTCCTCCTGATAAAGAGTTTAATTTAGTCTCTGATTTCTAAATATTCTTGTAGTGAGCAAAATAAAGAAACCAAAGCCTGTAGTTACTTTGGGGCAGTCACTTTCTCCAATGGGAACTTCAATTTGAAACCTAAAACTGATGATGGAAAAGTCTGTTTTCTACAGCCAAGATAATGGCCAACTCAGTGAAACAGACTTAATTTTTAGTGAAATAGAAGATTCAGTTCTTTTCTTTTTTTTTTTTTCAAGAAAAAAAACTAGGATAGATACATAACAAAAAAAAAAAAAAAAAAACCAAAAAACCAAAACAAAACAAAAAAACAAAACCAAAAAAACAACAAAACAAAAAGGCAACAAGCTGCTCCTGAGTATGGACTAGGACTTCTAATACAGGAAGACACAGAAGTCAGTCAGTTGCCAGTTTCCTCTTTTCTTTGCTTGTTTTGAATCATTAAAAGACATTATATCACTTTCGACACTTAAAAAAATACAATAATTGATTGAAAGTCCTCTCTGCCCGAGATATATTTCCAACAATTATTGACTGTGATAATTTCATTATAAGAAGATAATTTCATATAAGAATGTTGCCTGTGAATCCCAGTTCAGCATAAAATTTACATTCTCTACTAGTTCACAAAAAATTAAAAAGCAAGAGTGGTTGAAGTACACTAGCAGTTATCCCCAAGAGCTTTTCCTTGATGAGTATCAAGCACAGCATTTCTTAAAGAAGACTTAGGATCATCTTAATGGTTAATAAATTCAGGTGACTGTAAGAAAAGAAGGTAAAAGAAGAGATTTTATTTCTAGTGCTGAAGGCAGGTATGATTGGAATCTAGTAGTGGTAAAACCTTGGGGAAAATTAACATACTGGAAAACAAAGTATGTGAACAGAAATACTTTGTTTTGAAGCTCTGACACAGTGTTACACATTTCTTGTTCTTGCTTTGTGAGGACCTCTGGTATGCAGAAGAAACCAGATTTCATGCTGTGGGCCCAAAGTACATTCCTGGTATACATTTCCCAGTACATGCTCCGATTACTTGATGACATTTCTCAGCACAAGAGTGTAACTGAAAAGTAATGCAGTAAAGAAACAAGACTTTTATTAAACTCATTCAAATATGCATCTGCAGTCATTGATGTAAATGAGATGAATAAACTCAGGTAGAAATAATCAGACTCAGTGCAATGTTAAATATGAAGACTAAAAATTTGTCTTTATTGACATCCATAATTTTCAAACTAGTGATAGCTTTTTTATTTTTTCCCCATCTTGGTCAGAAACACTTAATTAAGCTAGAATTCATTGTAGATACATTTAAATTAATTCAAGGCAGAATTAGAAAGTCAAAAGTATACAAGCACCTGAAATTTAGGACATTTGAAAATCCCCATCACTTTCTGTTTCTGGTAGACTGCTACAGATGGTTAGAAGTAGTCTTCTATTCAAAGGCTCTGGTCCCCATCTTATAAAACTGAGAAAAATAATATATTAAAGTAAGATTTATTTTACAAAACCGTTGAACCAAATAAATCAAATAGATCAATTAAAACTCCATCAACATTTGAATACAGATTTGTAATCTCAGATGAAATTGCTACTAATCAGAATGCACAATTACTCACCCAATAAGGCAAGGCCTCTCAACTTAAAGGAATTACCTGAGCTGGTGACCTCCAAGGAGGACTACTCAACTGATCCTCCTGCAGGACTCCATTTATAGTTCATTTAAATGAGATCTGTGTTCAAATACTGTCACTTTAGCCCTCACTGGCCAGGTTCTTACCTGCCCCCACAACAGTTGCTATCCAAATGTGGTGGAGGTTGATCTGCACGGGGCCAATTAGTGCCACACACCTGAAGCCAGCCAAGACATGACTGAGGTCAGTCACAGGTCACTGTCTGGAAAACCTGCTGGGCTGGGTGCACCTGCTACAGGAAAGATGTTCTACTGGGTCTTATATTCATGACATAATCCCATTGCTGCATCACTGTTAAAATGTGACTTCAATTTAAATCTGGACAAATTATTGCTTAGTCAGAGCAAAATGAGCAGTTTCTTGTCTGCTTTTTGATATATGACAATTAAAGAAAGAAATATTAAGCACTTGTTTTCTCTACCTTAAGAATAAATAAGGAGAAGAGATCACTCATGTTTATAATATAGGTTGCAATAATGCAGGACCTTGGCACCAGTTCTTCCTCTCATAAATGAAGTTTGGCTGCATCACTAAATTCAGAAAAAAAAAAAATCCATTTCTTAATTAAACCATCAAATAAACAAATCTTTCTTGTTTTCCTTCCTGACCTTATGATTCCTCCAACTCTCACTTCTTTTCCTCAATCAGGGAAGTAAAAAGTACTCTCATAAAACTATTTAGGAGACAGAAAGCAACATAATTAGAGCTTAATGTCATTCATCAGTGTTAGTTTTGAACTTCACAGCGATATTGTGCCTCTTTTAATAGGTTTCTGAACTTCTGTGTGTAAATCAATTAATGTGTGGAAGCTTATTAGCAGGCATATTTCAGATTTTTATACAAGACACAGACGGTGAAGCAGATGCTATGGGCAACCCTTGAGATCTGAAAAGTACAAAGGTAGATTAAACAAAAGTGGGAGACAACATATACACAGCAGTTTAGTTGCATTCATTTAATTTTCAGTCCATTTTATCATGAGTCCACATATGCTTTGAAGTACAAACAATGACCCCAGTCCAGTAGAGAACTTAGCCATCTGCTATGCTTTCAGCACTCTTTGATTTTAAAGGAAATACAGAAGTGCTTAAAGTTAAAGAGAGGTTTGAGTACTTTGTTGATGAGTTCTCTGGTGCTTTTAAGATCTCATAGTGTCTGTTGCGTATTGAACTGATTTTCCCTTAAAAAATGGGGTTTGACATACATTATTACCCACTAAAAAAAAAATTACAGTTTTTTGGTATATTGTGTTCAGCCAGAGGACTTTATTGACTGACACTTACTGACCATGAAAATATTTTCCTTTTTTACTGCTCTCTCTTAGATCTCTACATGTCCTTCCTGGATACATTTTATGACAGAGGATAGATATACCATTTTTTTTTTCAGATTTGGCAAATTATTTGAGTTGCCAGTATTCAGTGTAAAGAAAGACATTTAGCAAAATTATGATTCAAGCAGAAGTTAAGATACTGAGTACCTGTGCAGTGAATGTTTAAAACTTAGCTCTTGTCAATAGAGATATGGACAGTGCAGCCAAAAGATCCTGGAGAGCAATATTGCTCAACCAATTATCCATCCAGAGACTTAGACCTCCAAGTACTGTTGTCTAAAACCAGGATTTTTGGAAATCTGACACACATAAATTTAAGGTTCTTCACCTTCAAGTGAGTCTCACTGTTAATTTTTCTGAGATGAATCCCACTCTAAATCTGTCTGTATAAACACAAAACTCAGTAATGTGCTCTGCCCACAGAAATTTAAGAATTTACAGTGTCTAGAAAGGGAAGCTAAGCAAATTCAGCCCAATAATAGCACTTTTAAATTTAAATTATGAGATAATTATCTACCAGAGTGGCTTATAAAGAGTTTTAATTTTGCATCAAACACAATAATAAAAATTAGAGAGGTTGTTTCTCTAGTTCACATTAGCACTTGAGAATACTAATCCTAGATTTTACTGCAGGTCACATTTGGTATCCCTTCTGGCATTATAATCTATGATATTTCATTTATCACAGGACTCACACATTTGCCTCAGCAGAATTTAAAGACCAGCACTGGTTCTTAATGCCCAATCATAACCCAGTTTGCAAAAGGGTGTTGCTTGTTTTGTTTTGGTTTTATTTTTAAAATACATTCAATTGACACTTTAAGGTTTAAAATACAGACTTATTGCCTTAGAAAGAACAACACATGCAAACTACAGAAGTCTATTTCAAGCAATCCACCGGGTGCTCACTCACAGCATTTCTGACAACAGGACTACAAGTTTAAGCATAGATCAGAGTCGTTAGTGTAGTTCTGAGTCAAGACTTAATATCATTAAATGATCAACCAATTGTACGAGGTTCTAGTAGTCATGAAGGGAACTATTATATGAATAAATCTGAGCAGTCAAACCCAACTCTTTCCCTATATTTTTTGTTCAGCTGGGTAGTAACCTGCTTTTTTTTCCCCTTCTGCTTTTCATAGGTGATTGATGCTCTGAAGAAGGAGAATTGAGAAAGGCTATCAGACTGACTGTCAGAACATTAGAAAGGTCAGAGTTGCTTAGTTTGTACCAATCACTTCCAGATTATATGGAACATTATAACTCGGCTCTCTCTTCTTTTTCTAATGACTGTGTCAAGAGAAATAAATAGCTCAACCTAAATAGCACAGACTATGGTAAGGAAAGTAAAACATACCTGTGTAACAGTTTTCATGAATCCCATCCAATAACTATAGATTTTTTTTCCAAACTTTGTATGATTCTATGTTTTTTCACTTTTCACATCAATCTTTTTTTCTATATTCTTATGCTAATAATGATCACTAAAGATCACTGTTTTTCTCTGAGAAGCAGGAATGGTCATAATCTTGACTCTGACATTGTTCTGAGAAATAATTTGTATTTTTCCACTGGCAGATAAATGTTGCAACATTGCCTGCAAATTAAGTGAGAATCATAGAAGAATGCAGATTGGAAAGGACTGCTGGATCTCATTTTCTTCAAGCCTCCAGGTAGAGCAAGATCAACTTACATCAGGTTGCTCAGAGCCTTGTACCATTTGGTTTTAATTACCTTGAAAGACTGAGGTTCTGCATCCTCTCTGGATGACACATTCTGATGTTTTATGATCCTCATGTAAATTTTTTACCCTAAATTTGTTCCTAATCAGAATTTTCCTTGTTGCAAGTTGTTACTGTTGCTTACTAGAATTTTACTTTGTATCTTTTAAAAGTCTGTCAGTTCTCTACAACCTCTCATTAACATAGTTGGAGATCATGGTAAGTCTCCACTAGTGTTCCCTTCTTGAAAAAACACCAATTCTCTTACACTTTCTTTCATGGAATGGGTTCCAGATGCCAAAATACTTTGGTCCTCCACTGAACAGATTCTAGTCTTTCAACATCTTCCACCTAAAACTTCAAAGAGAGGACAAGAAAGGCTTCATACCACCTAGCTACATCCAAATTAGGGAACAAACTATTCTGGGGAAGTTCAGCCCGTTATGTTATCACTGAAACCTTGTTCTCCCATCCTTTCCTTTTAATATGCCAAAGAGTGATTCTGTCAGACACCAACATATATTGTCATATTCTGCAGTGTTCTACAGAAGTAACTCCTATGAAAAGCTTACTAGAAGCCATCAGGTCAGCTATGGACAATGGATAACTACCAATTTTAATATCCGAACATTTTGTTCCCTGGCTGAAAACTAAAAGAATCCAAACATGGAGCATTATAAAATATGTTAATAGTTTGACTCACATGCATACAGTAGACTATGTTTTTCACTGCATGCTGTCCCCTGCCTGGTAGATGGAAGTTGGTCCCATTTTAACGATGATGAATGTTTTTGCAAGAGTAGTACAACTGGGTGTGGCTGGGGTAGAGTTAATTTTCTTCACAGTAGCTTGTATGGGGCTGTGGTTTGGATTTGTGCTGAAAATAGTGTTGATAATACAAGGATGTTTTTGGTGTTGCTGAGCACTGGTCACACAGGGTCAAGACCTTTTCTGCCTCTCACTCCACCCCACCAGCATGAAAGCTGTGAGTACACAAGAAGCTGGGAGGGGATGCAGCTGAGACACCTGATCCCAATTGACTCAAGAGATATTTTTCACTTACAGCATCATACTCAGCACATAACGCCAGGAGAAGAAGAAGGAAGGGGTGATATTAAGAGTGATGGCATTTGATCTTCCCAAGTCAGTGTTATGTGTGATGGATCCCTGCTTTCCCTGGGATGGTTGAACACCTGCCTGTCCATGGGAAGTGTGGAATTAATTCATTGCTTTTCTTTGGTTGCGTGCACAGCTTTTGCTTTACTTCTTACGCTGTCTTTGCCTTAGTCCATGAGCTTTCTCCTTTTTACCAATCTGATTCTTTCCCCCATCCTACTGAGGGAGAGTGAGTGAGTGAGTGTTTCTGTGGGGCTTAGTTGCCTGCTGTGCTTAAACAATAGTTTTGTACAACATCTTCCCTACAAACTCAGAATTCATATTTTATGAACATAGATTTGTAGGCTTTGTTCATGGTTTAGGAAGAGTCACATATGAGAAAATATAGTTTGCTCTGTATCTCCTTTTCATACCTGAAAACTCTTGGAGGAAAATATTGTCTAACACTAATTAATGGCTATATATTTAATGAAAAGATACTTTACCTTCTCAAGGTACCCTAAAAATTAAATGTATGGGTGATTCTGTAATTTGGTTATGTTCAATAATTTTCCAAAACCAGAGAGGTAGGGAGGAAGGGAATTAATGAGATAGAAAAGCATAAGAAATATTATATTTTAGTAGAAAATTCTCTGTGTGGCCAATGCTTTGGCTATGTACTGCCATTAATCTTTCTGTACTAAACATCGAAAAGTTTATCTGTAATGGAATGAAATTAATTTTAAAATTACTCTTAGGGGTGGGACTAATGTCAGTTTTAATGGCAATGAATGCTAGCACAGTGAAAATAGATGGTAAAATTTGCAGCATGTTAGAACTTGTCAGTTTAGTTTAAATGTTATCACATTATTTATTGTAGTACTGAACTTATAGGACTTGGTCTGAATTCTCAAATCTATTGTAAAAACTTTGTATTAATTTAATGAAATTTGTTCCAAATGCTTATTCTCTCCACAAAACAGTTATTTTTTTTTATTATATATCTATCTGAAATCATCAGTTCTATTTCAATGTTACCAATGGTTTGAAGGGCATAAATCTGGGGGTGGGGGTGTCAGAACTGAGAAATGTGGGGTTTATTACTATTTTAAGATGTGGTATTTCCTATCAAATTATTAGGGACTGTAAAGAAAGCCCAGATTCTACAATTAATGTGCATACTACAAGAAGCAAAACAGATTTTCATGGCAGTTAACAACAGCTTCAAATACAGGCAAGTCCATGATTACCATCACAGTAACACCTGGGGAACTAAAAAACATGAATACACTTACCACTGCAGTAACCAGTAAGAACTATCAAAACCATTGCATTCTACACTTAGAAACTGATTACCGTACAAATATGTGAAATTTCAAGAAAATAATAAAATATAAATTTGACTTATGTCTCCTAATCTTTGCCATAGAGCTTTAGAGATATATGTGTTTTCCTATGCTGTATGACAGCGTTCACTGCACTTTGGTGGACCCGGGAAAATTCTATTCTGGTTCCTATATTTGGTACATTTTTGCTTGCATGAAGATATTTCTAAAATAAAGTCACAATGCAATGAGGCACCAGATGAAGGATGATACTGTGGAGCAGTATTTCTGGAGGATTTAGATTACTATAATGAAAGTAAACAAATAAATAAATTTCATAAAAGTCTCAATATAATTGTTACTTCTTTTCAGAAACATATTTTCTGATACAGGGCATGTACTCTGAAGAACTACTTTTGAAAGGAAATTTGTTATATTTAACTCCTCAGGATTCATACTCTCTGCTTATTCTTTCTGGTAAACATTTACCCTAATTTTTTTACATTACCACTCTTTATTTTTTTCTCTCCATCTTTTCCTTATTTATTGCTTGGTTTCTTTTTTACTATTATAGTCATATCTTAAGCCTAGAATATCTGCTCCTGATAAGTGATTTTTTACTACAGAAGAAGTTGGATGCATGGAAACTCAACCTAAACCTCTATTATTTTTTCTGTTACTTCCACTTATCTGAAATGAGGAAGGGATGGTGGAGACAATCTGTCCCATAACACAGACACACACATATGACCCAAAAGAAATTAAAAGCAATTTATACATTCCTTTATGCAACCATTTTCAGGTAGGGAATAAGGTAATAAAACACTCTGGAGTGAGAATGTCAAACTGTTGTAGTATTTGTGTGTGATGACTAAGGCATAGACTACAGGATGTTTAGGAAAACCCCCAAACAGTAAAACAGTAATAAACATAAAAAATTATTTCAGTATGGGTCCCTGAGACCACAAATAACAACTTTCCTGAGATGATACTTTGCCACTCATCCAATGTGGAAAGGGTTTTGAGCTTTGATTTCACTTTACCCTGAAGTGGTAGCCAGAACATCTACTTTGAATTTTTCAGAGCATACAGTAAATTACAGGAGGAAACTGCCTGGTGCAAATTACCTACCATTTTGATCTGTTCATTTTCTTTCACATTTCATTTCACATTCTATTCCTGTGTACAGAATTATTATATTTTGCTTCTAACTCAGAGCTGCCTGGGTCATTCTGACCTAAGGAATTTTATTTGGATTTTCTAAACTGAAGAACCCCATGCTTTAGAAATCTAGATATAATGAGAAGGAGTTTGTCTTTTAGTGGTTTGTTGTTTGTTTGTTTTTCATTTATCACCCTCATAAACACTGTGGTCACAAAGCCTGATCTATCCTGTGCTGTTTCCTGTTCTTATTACAATCTTTGTCAGCAAAATGAAACATCAGAGAATTTTAATACCCAGTACAATCTCTGAAGACAGGAATATACTGTGTAACTCTGACCTTTTCAGTGTTCTATAATTTGATTGGCAGGAAGCCTTTCTTGTTTTCTGTTACATTTCTGGCAACCTAAATCTCAAAAGAGAGGCTGTGTGGACAACCAGTCAAAATGCAAAGTGCATCAGATGCAATGAGGCTCAGTAATGTAATTTACAGATTACATTAGACACCACTGAGAAATTAAATTCTTGTCACCAGTCAATTATTGTATGATAATAATGTTGATAAACAGCCAAAAGCATAAAACAATTCACATTTTTAAAAAAAGGAGTCAAAAATGCTTTTTTCCTTTTAATGCTGATGAAAAAACCCATATGGACAAAAAAGATATATAACACAATATAATCCTTATCATTTTATAAATACTTTTCCAAAGGTCTTTTACTGCCATTTTGATCCTTCTTTGTTCTGGCACTAAAGGAAAGTAAAGGGGAAAAAGGAAAAAAAAAAAAAAAGAAAAAAATGGTGTGAAAGTAAATTGCAAAAGAAAGAAGAGCAACTATTCTCTTGCTAATGATTATTACAGGAAATAAAGATACTAAAGTCTAAAATCCAAAGACGTCATATTCTCTGACAGTGAATCAAAGTTGTTATCTGGAACTTAAAAGACAGAAACAGACAGAAAAGAAGATGTTTAAAATCTTGGCATCTAAGACTGAGCTGGTGACTCCCAGGTCTCCCTCTAATCAAGGTAACACTCACTTCAGCTCACTGTAGACAGGTCAGATGCATTTCCTTCTAAAGGTGCCTACTTCCATTCACTGTTTACAAAGTGAAGCCCAGTGAGACAAGAAAGAGATTAGATATTTGGCTTTCAGCAAGGTGTGTTGACCTTGTCTGGATGCCAGATGTCCACTCAGCTTCTTTTCTCAACAGCACAGGGCAAAAAACGTAAAAGGAAAGAGCTTGTAGGTCTAGATAAAGACAAGGAGATCACTTACCAATTACTGTCATGGGAAAAACACTTACTTGGCGCAAATTAATTTAATTAATTGTCAATTAAAATAGATTCGGATCTTGAGAAATAAAGATAAAAACAAAAATACTTCCCACTAGACTTTTTTTCCGAGTCTCAATGCCATTCCTTCATTCCTGATTTGTCCATGTCCCTGGACACTGAGCAGTGCATTGCGGATGGGAAGTAGGAGATTGTAGTCAGTCTATAAAACTTCTTCCTCAAACTTTTCTCAAGCTCCAATGTGATTCCTTCCCATGGGCTGCCTTCAAGAAGTGCCCCTGCCTCTCCACAGGCTACAGTCCTTTAGGATAAACGTGATCCAGAGTGAGCTTTCCACCAGTTGCAGTTTCTGTTAGAAGCTGCTCCGGCATGGGCTCTTCACAAGCTGCAGATTTCTTCAGGAAATATCCACCTACTCTGTTGTGGTTCTCTCCATTGTCTGCAGGGAGATACCTGCTCTACTGTGGTCTCCTCCACAAGCTGCAGGGGAGCACCTGGAGCACCTCTACCTCCCCTTCTACTCTGATCTTCATTCCTCTGCCTCTCACATTGCTGTGCAGTGTTTTGACCTGTGGTTTTGTTGGGGTTTTTTTTGCTGTTGTGCTCAGCTTTGTCCTGGGGTGGATCTGTTGCAGAGATGGCTGCATCCAGCATGGTCAGCCCATGGTCCCTTCTCACAGAGGCAACCCTTGAAGTCCCCCACTGCAAAAATATTAGCATGGACACCCAATGAAAACTAGCATAGATACACTACCTCAGACTCCAGAAAGAAACAACCCTGAGCTCTGGAAATGAATTTTGTATCCATATCTGTAGTTTAAAGCATACACTGTGTGTTGTCCACTCATCTGGAGGGTAACTTCAGACCATGGACATACTACGATACATTATCAAATTTAAATATTGCTTTTCAAAGAAGATATGAAAATCTGACAGCATATGTGATATAAATGTGGTTTATCACTGTTAATTGTGTCTTTCAGCTGTGAAAGAATCACATTAATCTTTTATGCAAATAGTTATACCTACAGTAAAGACAAAGATCCTTCTGTACTTCTTAGATACAAGAAGAGGGAAGGTAGATTTGCTTTGCTCATGAATAAGGACATTTTGTTCATGTTAGAAGACACCAAACATTCCCTTTCTCCTTCTCCTCTTCCCCCATTTC
Organism: Manacus candei; assembly: GCF_025592945.1. Taxonomy (NCBI): domain Eukaryota; kingdom Metazoa; phylum Chordata; class Aves; order Passeriformes; family Pipridae; genus Manacus; species Manacus candei. The sequence continues at coordinate 237,169 of NW_026138133.1, forward strand.
AATTATGTTTGTATCATGTTTCATTGCTGGATAGTTCCCTGTATACAACTACAAGACACCCACTCCAAATGGCAGCGACAAGGAAGGAGCCCAAGGCTCTGTCCTTTTGTCCTGACAAGCACACATGCTGTACCTCCCCAAACAGTATTAATCAGCACAGCCCCAGTGCCTGCATGTTACTTTTTATAGTAGTAGAAACTGACAGTGGTAATAGCGGAGAAAACTGAAAGCTGCCTGTCCTCTTGCCTTTGTTAAATGAACAATGACTTATCTCATTGGTATCAGTACATCTACTTGTCAGCCTGGTTAAATGGAGGAAGCATTTAGAACAACATACAGGTGGAAAGTGGCTGAAAAAATTGAAGTCACTCTCCCAAACCAGAGTTCAATAAAACATCTGGGAAGAAGTTCAGAATAAGTTTCCTGGAGCTGTATAAAATATGTAGGAGCTGTATCACTTGTATTCTCGCCGTGTAATAGTGCATGTTTGTAAGCGAAAGGATGCCAAAGGCAACAGGGAATCAGAAGAAATGAAAGATTGATGAGGACCCAAACAACTGTGGACTAGTGCTTGTATTAGCTGAAAAGACTGATTAGAAAACTGAGAATGTGCAAATTGATTCCTCTGATTAGATAAGGCCATTTGACTTGTTTATGAAAATCAACAGAAATGAACCCAAAATAACTAAGCTCCATGGTAGTTTTTCTTACCAATGGAAGCAACCTGCAAGTCCCAGACTATTGGCTACCTGCTCAAGGAAAAAAAATAAATTGCACACCCCCCCAAACCAAACCAACCAAAACCCCACAAGTTTATTTAGCTTATTAAAAAAAAAAAAAAAAAGGAATAATATGCTATACCCCTCTCCAAAATTATTTTGAGTATGTGTTGTAAAAAGAAGCTACATACTTTCCTCTAAATGCTGCTTTCTCCAATGATAAGAATTTCTTACTGCTGCAGTCACTGCTATATATTCCCGTTCTCCCCTCCTTTCCCCAAAGCTGTCTGCTATAAGCTAGGAAAAAAAATATCTCAAACATATCTTCAAGGAAAATTTGCCTTGGTGATAGTCTGGTAGGGGGAGAGGCTGCTTCTATACAAAAATATCTCAAAAATCTTAAATATTATAATTAATCTGACTTTGAAATTAACATTTTAATGAGACTGACATAATCTTCATTTTTTTAAATTTGTTTCAACATTTCAGTCAGCTAGAAAACACTTTTTTGTTTTTTCCAGCATACTACAAAAAAATCACAAATATTTCTGAAGCATTGAGGATTGATAGAAAATCTGCAAAAACCTCCGAGTCATAACAACAGCATACCAGTTGTATTCCTCATACAATAGAGATCTTCTTCATCTCTTGGATTTATAAAATATTGTTAAATTGTGCATAATGGGAGTTGGATGAAAGACTACAGTGCTATAACTGTGTTTCCTTTATAACATTCAAACTGAAAATTACAAGTAATCAGGGAAATAACACATCAGGAAAAAAACATTGAAATGCAAAATGAACCAATCTAGAAATTGTAGCTGTGGGCTTTTCCTTTTGACCATTTTTTGTTTTACTTTACCCTGCTGTATTAAGTTTAGTTTTCATATCTAGTATGTAATGACCATATAAAGAATCTCCTCAACATTGATGCTTACAAATTCTTGACCCACATAACTTTCTGTATATCACATGATAATTCTTACTCGTTGCTCCTGAAACTTCCATGCCACTGAAATTACAGAATACACCGGGTAAATGAGGTGAGGTAAATGTCAGCAAACACCAAATCTTATGATTATTTAATCAGGAATTAACAATCTGGATAATACAGGCTTGCTATTTCCTAGATTAAAAGTATTCAATCAGAGTAGATTTAAAGCAATAGGAAAGGAAACAACCAATAGAAAATCTGAACTTGTTTAACAGAAGACAGATTTAAAAGTCTGTCCCAGAATCTGGGATCTAACATTTTTCTTTTTTCCATTTTATTTCCAGTTCTTTTTTCAAAAAAGATGACTCCTGTTAAAAACTGTGTTGGGCTTGCAGAGCCAGGTTTGGCTACAGGGGTGGCTTCTTTGAGAAGCTGCTGGAAGCTTCCCCCATGTTCAGTAGAGCCAATGCCAGCCATCTCCAGGATGGACTCACCACTGGCCAAGGCCAAGCTAATCAGGAATGATAGTAATGCCTCTGTGATAGCATGTTTAGGAAGGAAAAAAAAGTTACTGCTCAGATGTAATTGTGCCCAGAAAACAACTGAGTGAGAATATGTGGGAGCAACAACTATGCAGATGACACAGTCTTATGCTGTGCCATGGGAGTTTTAGGTTAGATGTTAGGAAGAAATTCTACACAGAAGGAGTGACTGGGCATTGACATGTGTTCCCCATGGAGGTGGTGGAGTCACTGTGTCTGGAGGTGTTTAAGAAGAGACTGGATGTGGCATTTAGTGTCATGGTCTGGTTGACAAGGCCCAGAACTGGACACAGTATTCAAGGTGCTGCCTCACCAGTGCGGAGTACAGGGGAAGAATCACTTCCCTAGTCCTGCTGGCCACACTATTCTTGATAAAAACCAGGATGCCATTGGCCACCTTGGCCACCTGGACACACAGCTGGCTTGTGTTTAACCACCTGTCAAACAGCATCCCCAGGTCCTTTTACACTGGGCAGTTTTTCAGCCATTATTCCCTGAGCCTGTAGTGCTGCGTGGGATTGTTGTGACCCAAAAGCAGGACCTGGCACTTGGCCGTGTTGAACCTCATACCATCAGTTTCAGCCCATCAATCCAGCCTGTCCAGATTCCCCTGCAAAGCCTTTCTACCCTCCAGCAGATCAACACTCCTATCCAACTTGGTATAATCCACTAATTTACTGGGGGTACACTTGATCCCCTCATCCAGATCACCAACAGAGATGTTAAACAGGACTGGATCCAACACTGATCCCTGAGGGACACCAGGAGTGACCGACTGCCAACTGGACAAGGCTCATTTCACCACCACCCTTGGTGCCTGACCATCAGTCAGTTCTTAATCCAGAGAACAGTGTACTTGTCCGAGCCAAGGGTTGCCACAATTTTTTGCAGGATGCTGTGGGAAACACTATCAAAAGCTGCCAGTATCAAAGAAATGGCTGAATGGAAGAACTCAATGGGCTGTGATCAGTGGCACAGGGTCTAGTTGAAGACCTGCAACAAGGTGTGATACCAAGAGTTGGTAGTGGGTTCAATGATTTGGATGAAGGGGGAGATGCCTCCTCATCAAGTTCACTAATGACACAAAGCTGGGAGGAGTGGCTGATACCCCAGAGTGCTGTGCAGCCCTCCAGAAGGGCTCAACAGGTTGAAGAGATGGGCAGAGAAGAATTGTCTGAAATTCAACAAAGGAAAGTGCAGGAAGAATAACCCCATGCACCAGTACAGCCTGAGGGGCCAGCCTGTGGAGATAGACCTGGGGGTCCTGTTGGACTACAGGACCTGTGGGGTCCTGTTGGACTACAAGCTGCCCATGAGTCAGCAGTGTGTCCTTGTGGTCCTGAATGGCAATGGTATCCTGGGAAGCATTACCAGCAGGTTGAGGGAGGTGATATTGCCCCTTCACTCAACCCTAGTGAGGCCATATCTGGAGTACCATGTCCAGTTCTGGGCTATTCAATACAAGGGAGACATGGAGACCCTGGACCAGGTCTAGTGGAGGGTGACAAAGGTGATTAGGGCACTGGAGCATCTCTCTTATGCTCTTATGATGGAGCTGGACCTGTTCAGCCTTGAGAAGAGACAACTGAGAAGGGACTTCATCAATGTCTGTGAGTAACTGAAGGGATGATGTCAAGAGGATGGATCCAGGCCCTTTTCAGTGGAGCAAAGTAATAGGACAAGATGCAATGGGCAGAAACTGATGCACAGAAAGTTCCATCTGAACATGAGGAAGAACTTTATTGTGTGAATGACTGCGTACTGGAACAGATTGCCCAGAGAGTGTATGGAGTCTCCTTCTCTGGAGATATTCAATAGCAATCTGGGCACAATATTGAGTAGTGTGCTCTAGGAGAATCCTGCTTGATGAGGGAGGTTAGACTAGATGACCTCCAGTAGTTCCTTCCAATCTTACCCATTCTGTTTCTGTGAGTCAGAAAATTAGAGGGAAAAAAAATTCTCCTTTTTTCCTCCTTAGTAAGGGACAAGGTGTTTGAAAGTGAAGCATGGGAAATGTCATGTTATATGAGGTGTCTGGTAGCTGTTAGATAACACCTTGTATTTATCTGTTGTTATGTAATTAAATATTTCATACTATTTTCTCTTCTTGGCTTCTGTCCCAGTTACACAGGACATGTTTATTAGGTTATCATTTAAACAAACTTGCTAACTTTTACTCTACAAATGGTATAATTACATTTATGTAAAATGTGCTATATTTCTTTTGTTCTATCTACGTTTCAACACTGAGAGCAAGAAACCATGTTTTTTATCAGTTTCTAGAGGGACATGCCTGAAAGATTACACTGCTGAAGAATGCAATACAAGAACCTGAAAAAATCTTTTATAATGGAGGTGTAGTGGTATGAATGGAGTCATCACACATATCATGTCAAAACATCTTCACTTTGACACAAAGGTCTTTCCATTAGCTGAGAGTCCTTTACCCACTGAAGCCATTTCAACTGGTTCTTTGATCCTTGAAAAAATTGTATTTGACACATTAATGCTATTCAGGCTCTAAGAGAGAATCACAAACAAAAACTTTTTTTTTTCTTTTAAAAAAAACAAAATCATGTCACTGGTCTAAGGTCTAAAGTAAAATGACCTATCTTCTTTGATTTTCTATAGTTATAATTGGCCAGCAAATATAATTTTTTTTTAAGAGAAAGAGTCATCAGTAAAAATATAAAGGTTTAGGAAAATATCTGTAGTCCAGCTATAACCTTCTTCTAAGAGGTTCAAATAACCTTTTAAGGTCTGAGTCAAATCAGAAGGCATTTTTTAGGCTGAAAAACCCCTTGATATTTGCAAATTCCTAATAGATATCAACAGATTTTAATCAACAGTTGATTTGAAAAAGAAAAAGAAGATTCCAAATGCTTCTGGATATTTTCATACAGTGATTAGTTACAGTATTTTGGAAAATTTATATCATGCATCTTATCTCTGAGTATTTTAAATTTATAGATCTCAAGGGTCCATTTAGGAATAAGAAAGCCCATAAAAGTTATATTTTTATGTGTCTTATCAAGGGTGTTACAGCATATAATATTAGTACTGAAATTTAATGCCAATATGAAGGTTGGCCAACCAAGCTGCATTTAACTGAGGAAACCTGAAAAAAAAAGTCACAGAGAATTTAAAAACAAGTCAAGCAGAGCACATTTTAAACCATTTGCATCTGTGAGGGAGAGCCTCTTCTTAAGATACTCTGACAAACGCAGAAAATGCTTCAGGAAATCAGGTTTTTACCTGTAAGGAAAGAGCTCAGCATAGCACAGGCTGTCGGATCTAAACCTTTTAGAGACTTGAGTTATTTCATGCTTTTTCAAGGAGCTCTATTCTCTCTTTCCCATGCTTTTCTTTCTCCACAACATTTCTGCTTTGTCATTTTGCAATACAAGTTACAACTCAAACATAGAGAGAAAACAGTTTAATTAAAAAATAAGTAAGGCATCAAGCAAGACTAAGCATGAAACATGATGTATCCTCTGTGTGTTTTTCATATTCCGTAGAAACTCTGTTGGACTCAGAGGTTCTGTCAAACAGAATTAAGTCATAATAGTATGTAGTCACATACTCTAGCACTTTACAATTGTCAGGCTAACATATACAGTTGTAAAATATGTGGCTTTATACTAAAAAACAAACAACAAAATCAAACAAAAACTAAAGAGGTAAAAGGATCAAAAGGAGCTCTAAAACTTTAAAGGTAAGAAAATCAGAAAGAAGAACAATGATTAATACTTTTTGGGACTGATTATAATTTACATCAAGTAAGTCATAAACCTGAGAATGAATATAGCAGGAATCAAGTCAGACCCTAAGTAAGATAAGTGACTGGTTCTGAGTTCACTGGGATTTTTTTAGTTCTCTGTAGGCACTAACAGGCTGCCAACCTTGGGCTGTAAAATTACTGTAACTCCACGTTTCAAAAAACTGTAGAACTACTTACTATGCTCTGAGGATTTGACCTATTGTTTAGAAATTCCACAGTTACAGAATTAAAGATGATGGAAAAACAAACAGAAAAACCTGAATCACTCTGAGTTTCCACTATGTCACTGAACTGTCTCTTTGAAAATCCCAGGCAGAGTTAGACAAACAAGCTTAGTAAGGGATCCCAGTGGAGCACTCTCCCTAGCAACAATAGTCATATAAAATGAGTTTCTGAATCCTCTTCTTGTTCATGTAGCTATTCCTGGTTTAGAAACATTCAAATGTTACAGTCATAGTAATTTTTGAGTCAATTGGTATCTGTAAAAATACAAAAGAGAAAAAAAAGTTACACAATACTGTGTTTTCTTGTAATGTGTACACAAAAAAAGTTTGTGTCACTCTGCACATTGGAATTCTCTGTATTTTTAATATTGCCATCATAGCAGTTTATATTTTTATATTTTGTTACAACATTAAAGATTAGAAAACTACATATTTTGTTATAGAAAACTATATATTTTGCTTATTTTTTAATAAGCCCCCACTTATTTAGGAGTGGTTTCAGGTCAAGTTTCTGTTGAGTTGAAGTCCCACTTACACATGGGTGAGGGCGTGTTTCTATTATAATACATGCCTATGGCATTTGTTTCTTTCAGTTTAGTCAGCCCTAAAATCTAAATAAATGCACTCTCTGTTCTACCAAATTCAGGCTATTATGAAGTACTTAGATCTTGCAGTCAGTGTATGTATGGTAAGGAGAGCCAGTGGCATCCACAGTGGATGAATGTGACTAGTGGCAACAGCTGAATGGCAAGATGTCAGAGATGGTAAGAGTATAAAAATGAGTCCATCCTGGACTAAAAGTTTCCAGAATGAAGTATCTTGGAATTCATCTTCAATAAAAGGTTATTTTTCTTATTCTATTCTATTTCTTGATCTATTTGCTTACCAAAACATGCAGGAATAAGTTCTACAAAATTACATTGCTTCATGTGAAAAAAAAAATCTATTTGCTTTAAAACTAATATTTTTTTAATTAAATTCATTCTTTTTTTTCCATTCATGATTTTAAATGGAGCACATTTTTCCAATTTTAAATCTTGTTTGGTCTTGTATGGTTCTGATCTCTTGCAGCCTCCACTAGAACATTTTCCAGTTCCACTATTGCTTCATCGTCTTGAGACAGTTTGATGTAAACTATGAACAATGTTTAAGCAACACTATGGCTTTATATATTGGACTGATCACATTTTCTGGTTTATTTTCATTTCCATCCCTAGTATTTCTTAGCTTGTCATTTTGGCTCTTTTCACATATTGACAGACTTTACTCCCTTTTTGACAGAGCCATATCACTTCTGCTACATGCAGGAAAACATACATAATATACAGAATAGCTTTCCAGAGTAGTAGCTTATTCTCACCTAATACTCAAGTCCCCATAACATCTGCTATAGACACTTAGGTGCATTTGGCTGTGGATTCTTCAAGATGTTTTTTAATGACCTGAGATCTGCCTGCACAAATATCCTGTGGCCAAAGGCGAGGAAAATAGAATTATTCCATGTTGAAGAATGCAACCAGGAGCTACTTTCCTGAATCTTATCTACACTTGTTTGTATCTAGAAAATGCTATAATCTTTATTTTCCTAAATGCTGCTTCTCAAGGTTCTTAAAAACCAGTCCAGTTTGTTTGCATTTTGGGCTACTGCACTGGATAATAGTATTTAAGGATCAGTGACCCACATACACATTTAATTACTTCATTAAATATTGGCTCCTGATTTCCAGTTATTCCTGCACCTCACTCTTTTTGTGTTACTTGAATATTATCAGGCTTTAATTGATTTTTGTAAAGTAAATTGCTGATCTCCTCTCCTCTGGCCTGGGTATATTTCTAATGGCCCTCAGTACCTTAAAGGAGTTTTTCAAAATCAAAAGATACCTGAAGAAGGCATAAGAAGGTCTTTTCAGGTTCATCTTGACCTAAAATGCTTTCTGAAAAGTTGCTTAATGCAGTTGCATCTCCACACCATTGTTAAGGTTTGCCTCTTCTTTAACTTCTTTGGTAAAAATATCATCTGCTAGAATCAAGATCCTTGTATTTCCCTTCAAAGCCTAGTTTATTTTATGTCAGTATTGACTTGCAGGCCCTTTCATACCCAAAGCCCTTTGTACCCAACAATACTTGTCAAGAGGTATGTGAAATATTGCCAAGCTGTTCCAATGACACTGATACTTTGCATGTAAAAATACACACAGTCAGCAGTTTAATCTGGTAAATCATCTAGAGTGTCCTCAATAGCTGGTAAAAATTAGTAATTCTTTTTTTTTCATTGCATTGTTGGGTGGCCTTGCATGAATTAATCTGAACATTTTCTCACGGTACACAAATTATATTTTTATCTATGCTAGTTTGGGTTGGGCTATTGGAGGTTTCTTGGTTTAGTATTATTTGTTTGTTTGTTTTTAGAGGTTTTTCAGATCTTTTTCATGACAAAAATCTTCCTTTTGCATATAATATTTTGTGTATTGATACTTTCTATTTCGCCATAATTGTATCTACAATCCCTAACGACTGTTTTCCTTCCTTTCTCATTCTGAGGATATCTTCAAATTATTCTCTGATCGTATCTATATATGGTACCACTTAGTTGCCCAGCAACTATATCTCACAGTACAACATTCTTGTTTCAGAGCCAACAGGAGCACCACAGACATGGTGTTCATCCTCAGACAACTGCAAGAGAAGTGTAGGGAACAGAACAAAAGTCTCTATGTAACCTTTGTCGATCTCACCAAGGTTTTTGATACTGTGAGCAGAAAAGGTCTGTGGCAGATTTTGGAACGTTTAGGATGTCCCCCCAAGTTCCTTAAAATGATCATCTCACTCCACGAGGATCAACACGGTCAAGTCAGATATGGCAATGCACTTTCTGAGCCCTTTTTAATTAAGAATGGTGTAAAACAAGACTGCGTTCTTGCTCCTACCCTATTCACAGTCTTCTTTAGCATGATGCTCCAAAGGGCCATGGCAGATATCAATGATCAGGACGGTATCTACATTCAATACCGTACTGATGGAAGCCTATTCAACCTAAGGCAACTGAAGGCCCACACCAAGACCTTAAACCATCTTGTCTGGGAGATGCTTTATGCTGATGGTGCCGCCCTTGTTGCCCACACAGAAGCAGCTCTGCAGCGTTTAACATCCTACTTTGCAGATGCTACTGAGTTCTTTGGGCTGGAAGTCAGCTTAAAGAAGACAGAGGTTCTCCATCAACCTGCACCTCAGGAAGTCCCCCATCATCCCCACATCACCATTGGCCAATCAGAGCTCAAATCAGTCCAACAGTTTAATTACCTAGGCAACCTCATCTCCTCAGATGGTAAGATTGACGGAGAGACAGACAACAGGTTAGCAAAGGCATATAGTGATTTTGGAAAACTCCACAAAAGAGTATGGCGTAACCAACACTTGAAGAGAAGCACCAAGATCAGTGTTTACAGAGCCACTGTGCTGTCTACTCTCTTATATGGATCTGAATCATGGGTCATCTACCGCCACCACCTGCGTCTCCTAGAACACTTCCATCAACACTACCTCCAAACAATCTTAAACATCCACTGGTCAGATTATGTGACCAATACATCTGTTCTAGAGCAAGCAGCAGTCACAAGTATAGAAGCCATGTTGATGAGAACATGGCTGCGATGGGCAGGGTACGTCTCCAGGATGAAGGACCACTGCCTCCCTAAGATCTTGCTTTATGGTGAACTTGCCACTGGCTGCTGCAAGAGAGGAGCCCGGAAGAAAAGATACAAGGACTCCCTGAAACAACATCTCAGCCTTGGCCATATTGATCACCATAACTGGTCTACTCTGGCCTCAAATCGGGAGGCCTGGAGACACACCATCTATAACGCTGCTGTCTCCTTTGAGAACACACGCAGGATCACTCTCGAGGAGAAAAGAAAGAACCATGTTCTGCAGAATATACCATCTAAGGAGTCTTTCTGCTGTGCCTTTTGCAATCGGATATGTCTGTCTCGTATTGGCCTCATAAATCACCAACGTGCATGCAACAAATGTGGATAGAGCCTTCCCAAATCTTCGTTCGCGAAGTCCAGCCATGACAACATTCTTGTGTTTGCTTCATACTGGACATTTTATATTTGCAAGATTTTTCTTCACTATTGAAGTCATTATGAGACATCACAAACCTTTTTTCCTCCTTTTTGTTCAAATTAGTATTGCCGGGTTTCAGCACTGCTTGGATTAGAGATATTCCTGAATGATCCACCAATATGATAGGCTAGCTACAGATACAGCATTTTAGTGGTCTTTGCAATATGTGTTCCAAGGATCTCTGGATAGACTCTTAGTAGGTCTATATAATCTCTTCTCCACCAGAGCTCTGAAACTATTCAGGCAACACCTGGACTGCAGATGACTAAGTGACAGTAGACACAGATGAGACTGAGATCACTAAATACCTTCTCTTTGTCTAAGTCTTCACCAGTGGGAACTCTAAGGGCCCTGTGATCAGTGAAAGGATTCAAGGCTGGGAACTACCAGTAGTGGATAATAGCTGAGTCAGGGATTACTTGAAAGGATTGAACCCACACAAGTGTTCAGAAATAAAAATCTACATGCACTAGTTCTGGGAGATCTGACTGGTCTCGTCTTTAACAGGTCATGGAGATAGTGGCAATATTCCCAGTAACTGGAGAAATGCAAATATTGCACTCATCTTCCAAGAAGTCCAAAAGAGTAATATAGGGAATTACAAGCCAGTCACGGTTTGCTCCTCATGGAAATAATGAAACAAGTCATGTTGGAACAAATTTATGGTCGTACAAAAAAAGGTGATTGGGAGTAGTCAGAATGGATTTCTAAATGCTAAATCGCACTTGACCAGCCTGATCACCTCCTATGATAAAGAGAGCATTGAATATCATCTAGTTCGATCAGTAGAGCATTCAACATTGTTTCCCATACTATTCTTGAAACTTTATGGTCTAGATGGGTGGATAACCAGATGAGTAAATAACTGATTGCATGTTCAGGCTCAGAAGTTAATGACTACTGGGTCATACTCTTCCTCAAGGCAGGTAACATAGAATAACACAAGAGTCTATCCTGGATCATTTCTTGTTTGACATCATTATCAATGACCAGGAGGACGCACTTTCATCAGTTTTGCGTAGGACACTAAACTGAGGTGAACATATAATACTACTCAAAGCAAAAATGTCATTCAGAGAGATGTCATCCTGGAGGAGTAAACCAACAGCAGTCTCATTAAACTTGTCAAAGACAAATGCAAAGTCCTGCACCTAGGGAAAAAACAACAACAACAACAACAACAAAGAAATCAGACAAAAAATGAAACAAGCCCTTGCAAAAAAATTTGGGCACTGATTGGCTGGAAAGCAGCTCTGCTGAAGTGACCCGGGGGTCTTGGCTGGCAGCAGGAGCAGCATAAGTCAGAAGTGTGCTTTGAAAGCAAAGGCTACCAGTACATTTTGGGCTGTATTGGCAGAGGAATTTCTGGAGATTATGGCACTCACTCAACATTAAGAAAAATTTCTAATACTTCATCCAGTTCTGGCCCCACTGTATGGTAAAGACTGCAGTAAATGCAACAGAGAAGGAGGAAGGTGGCAGGGAGGTACAGGTCTTGCTCTGTGGGGAAAGATTGAAGGACTGGAGCTTGTTCAGCCTGGAGAGGACTTGGCTTCAGAGGAACCTTCCCATATTACTTAGGAGGTCATCAAGAAGACAGTCAGTCTTTTGAGGTCTCATCGAACCAGAATTTTCCCTTGATCTTGTGAAACTCATGGGGTAGCTGCCATATTGAGATATCAAACAGTTTAGTTTCAGCTTACCCAGTGATTGGACAATTGTTTTTTCTTACTCTGCTATATGTACCCTTACACTGTAGACACTGGACAAGAAAGCTCACAGTCTTTGTCTTTCTCTGGTTTTCTTTTGCCTAAACCTCCATTTAGTGCTGCAGTAGGAATAATTGTTTGGGTTAAAAAATCTATTTTAAGCAAATTAAAATAATTTAAGTTCTTTTTATACAAATAGATATTTTTAAAATACAATTATAAAAATATAAATAATTCTTATTATAATTTTATTATATAAAAAAGTCTTTACAACTTGAATGATTTTCTATGTGACCCCTTCATTTCATCTTTCTTTAGAGACTCTGTTCAACTTCAATCACACCTTTAGGTTTAGTTCACTGTAGTTAACTGTAGTTTAGCTGTACCTGTATGGTCCTTTATTTTCCCTCTACCTTCTAAAGTTATTCTTTGCCTTTCTGTGGATCCTGATAGTCTCAGTGCTATCACTACTTCTAATGAATCACAAGAGATTCCATGGATACATCCACAAGACAAAAGTTAGCTACAAATATTCACTTTTACCTACATGAAATAACATAGCAGCTGTGGAAGAACTATTTCAGACTATCACTTATCTCAAGCCTGGTTTCTCAGCAAGATTACTGATTACTCAATTGATGTAAAGCTCTGTACTAACTCAGCTGTAGCATATATAGTTATGTAACTGTCTCATATACAACTAATTTAACGTATCTGAATAGTTGCTATGCTACTTGGAGCAAATCTTACCAAGATTTCTAAAACTAAACTGGTTTGCAGGTTTTACATAAAACCAGATCAAACAAACTTTAACTATAACTACCTGAAGGGAAGTTCTAGCCAGGTGGGGTTGGTCTCTTCTCTCAGGCACTCAGCAATAGGACAAGGGGGCACGGGCTTAAGCTCCGCCAGGGGAAATTTAAGTTGGATATCAGGAGAAAATTCTTTACAGAGAGAGTAATCAGGCATTGGAATGGGCTGCCCAGAGAGGTGGTGGATTCACCATCCCTGGAGATTTTTAAACGCAGATTGGACGTGGCACTGAGTGCCATGATCTAGTAAATGGACTGGATTTGGACCAAGGTTTGGACTTGATGATCTTGGAGGTCTTTTCCAACCCAAACGATTCTATGATTCTATGATTCTAAACAGTCTTAAGGAGAGTTCAAATCATGCAAATAGCATCCAAATCACAGTAGATAATATAGATAGTTTTAGAAAAGTAAACCAAGAAGTGAAATAACCATACACTTTCATCACTTATTGTAAAGATGTATGGTTCAAATTTTTAAAAATAATAAAATATGTCACTACTCGATGAGAGGAGCATTTAAAAATATACTCCATTCTGTTCCCTATTCTGTGCCTTCATTCCTGTGTTAAACCCATTTTACTGTTTTCCAGTGAATTCATAAATCTTGAATTGAAACAATAAGGAGAGCCATGTATACAAAAAAATAGAAATTTCTGTATGAAGTAACTCAAAAAATCTAGCTCACAGTATGGGGTCTCTGTTTTTTGTTTCCTCATAACTACTACCACTTTCCCCCAAGGAATTGTATAAATAAAATGCAACAGAATAGCAAGAAAGGTTCCAAAATGTACAGTAATTAATTGAAAGCAGGCAAGTCCTTCAATATTTAGGCTGGGAGTCAAGATGATTCCATGTTCCAGTTTCAGCTATGGCAGTGATTGACTTTGGACAACTTTACTGACATTTTCTCCTTGTTCCTTATTCATTTCAGCTGCATAGCTGAGTAAAAAGCAAGTCACAGTGACAGTCAGTTGCTGTGCTTAACCCATACTCTCCAGGGAAATAAATTGAAAAGGAATAGGGAGGGAAGAGAACACACTAAACCACCCACCATTTCAAAACAAATAATTGCAGGTAGCAAAGAAGTGTCTAAATAATGTGCACAATCTGAAAGTCCATTGTGAGTATCACCATGATTCTTCTTATTGAAGAGGTTTTTAGTCTCATGAAAAAAGCTGTTGCTGACATTTTATTGTGAGGTGATAAAGCACTGTTTAATACCTGGCACTTGCATTCTACCTTCTCTACACCCTGTTTTCTGCTTATGATAATAAACATGTTTTATTTAAAATTGTATCAGGGCAACATTAAACTTTGCTAGTGCTTGCCAGCCTTATGTGCAGTCAATAAGCTGTGAATAGTAAAAGTTTGTAACAATGTAAAATCTTGCTGAAGTTCACACCGTCTCTCTAAACAGAATTGATTAAAACACTGGAAGTGAGAGCAGTTTCAGTGCTCCATCACCGAACAATGTCAGGATTGAGACATACTGGCACAGCAGTGTGGAAAACACGCTGGTGCTGATCTCCCTTTTATAGCAGACACCATTTCAACTTCGATAACATATCATCAGATTGGCCTCGTGAACAGTGACAGCTTGTGTGTTTGGCAATGGAATTAATAACACCTATTTTGGGTTTTGTGCAGAATGAGGAGGAAGTGTAGCCTGCTGTTGGAAATTTTGTATATACATATAACTTCAAGCAAACAAATGGAGTTACATGCCTAAAATTAGGCATCTGAATTACTAGTTGATAAGTGACTACACAGTGTGATGCTATGTTGCTCCAAGACAAGGTAAAACCCCTAAATCTGTTATAAAAAGCAAGAAATCAATTTTTTTGTGTTTTACTTGGTACAGTTTATTTCCCAGCCCATGAGGAGTCTGTTCAGTGAAGAGGACAACCATAAGGTCCCCATGAATAAAAGGTAGTAGGTAGTCTTTCTCATAGTGTGCCCTGCAAATGTTCACAGATTTCACGCTCCTCTTAGTCTTTAGGTTAGTCACAAATGACAGGTCACAACCGTAAGGACATCTGTAGCTTGGTCCCTAGAGCAATCCTCTTTTCCTCTTTTTTTTTTTTTTTTTTGAGTACCAGCAGATTAATTCTGGGATTGTGCCCAAACACAAAATGTTTGTTTACAAAATAGTTTTTGGAGTAACCAAAGGTAAGTAAGACACTTGCCCTTTATCTCAAGCCGCTTCACAGCACTAAACATAATTCTGAAGTTTATTGCAGAATTATTAGTCTTACACACTTAAGACATCAGAAGACAACATATTGCAGTGAGGCATCTTGCCAGAGACTGGTGATTTAAATGCTCTGATGCCAACAAATTTTAAAGCACACGGTTTAAGTGCCATTGTTATCTAACCCTTATTTATGTCTTATACACCCATGTACAGAACAGAACTCTGCACATCACACAGGTACAGCTGAAAATATAACACAGCCCAAGTATTGTCATTTCTGAATGAGCTAGAAACCTGATTTATTAAAGGTATTCTATCAGTTTTACCAGGAATGGAGTGGTTACAGAACCATTTTCATTGTAAGAATGTATAATTATGATTCCTCCTTAAGAAGAAAGAGAATTTTTTTACAAAATACTTAGTGTTTTTCAACATGTTGGGCTGTGTAAAACTGATAATGAGTTGAAAATTAAGACTGTCAGCAGTACATTTTACAAAAAAGGATATAAATCAGTCAAATCCAGAAGTCATAATAAACTTTTTATTTGGGTTCTTCTGGAGGGATAAAGACTGAGCTGGGTGGTTTGGGATTGGGGGTTTTTTCCCTTGTTTGGGAGGAGGAACAAGGAAGCGAAGAACATGAGGAAAGGAAATTGATTCATTCATTGCAGCTTTAGAAAACATCCCTAAAATTACTGTGACAGAAATAAAAATATGCTCTGCCATTTTCTTACAACTTAAACTACTATCATAAACATCAATATTCAAAAGACAGAAATCTAAAGCCCTTCATCACCACCAATTCCCAATGAACTCAATGGTAATCTTGCATTTGTAAGGCAGAGGGTGACATACACCTCTCTCTGAAGGAAGCCAACACAAATTTTATGCAGAGATAAAATCTATCATGTATGTTGTTTAGAAGGCTTATGTCCAATTTAGATGATGTTTGCTTTTTTTTAATCTCAACTCAAAACCTGCAGAATTTGCTTAGAAATTATTGTTGCCTTGGAGTTTTTTTTTCATTTTTTAATTTTTGTAGATTTTAGAAGTAACTGCATTCATTGTATCCCTCACCCTTCAGCCCAGTAGTTACATATACCCAACCCTATAACCCTATTCCATACCAATTCCCCCTAAGTTCCAGTAGTATATTTAGTCTCTTTTTCAAGGTACACCTTCATTCTGTTTAAGAACATCTGCACCCTGACCTGGACAACAAGATATCACCCAGGCAAAGCAACCTTCGAACCCAGAACTTTGGAAAGCCTCCAAGGACTGTACATGCTCCAAGGAAGATGAAGATGAGGAAAAGGGGGTTTTAAAAACTCCCCCAGACTCAACTCCCGAGGGGCGGTGGGGTGAACAGGGCAAAGGCCGGGGGGGGACGAACAGGGATTGGTTGGACACCATTATAAAAATTGTAACACCTGGGTCAGAGGGCGTGTGCATGGTTTGTACTCCCAGTGCCTGAGAGGCTTCATTAAAACCTTCCCTTGTCTTACCTCCTACTCAATTTGCCTTCGAGTTTTTTTTCTCCCTCAGTCTTTTAGGCAACATTGTGCTTACCTCTCATATTATAGTAATCATCACCTTTTCATAGGTTTTTAGTTAGTATTGCAGCATTGTGTCACGTGTGTCTCACTTTACTGGTGATAGCAGTCTCCTTAGACATAACTTGCTAATTTAGTATTTAAATCACTTGTGCTACGTTAATGTAAAACAGGTAGGAGAACACAAATTTTGATAGGACAGTTATATGAATGATCAGTGAAAGATTTCACCCATTCATTCATTAATAATAATAAAATGCAAATCAGTTTTACAGAGACAACTGCAACAAGATAAATGTTCTTGGCATTAAACACAGATGTCCAACTACTCTATGAGAAAAGAAGTCTTAAAGTTTTTTTTTAGATCCATCTGCAAGTGTAATTATCTTAACGCTCATGTTCATTATTTTCATGTTTTAGCTACTCAAATATTTATCAAATATTTTCTTTGATATTGGCAGTATGTTTTACTGCAGCCATGTTCTGTTTCACTTATTCACAGTTGCTGGACATATTCTCTTTGCAAATTTTATTTGCATTGAGCTGGACATCTTGAGGAGTAAGACACTATTCAATGAAATGAACAAGTTGCCAGAACATGTCTCCAAATGCTCAGGTAATTTGACATTTGGTCACAGTTTAGCAGAAAACATTTTCAGAGAGATGATAAATAATCATGGGACTCACATTTTACACTTTTATTAATGTCAGATGCAGAGCATTTTTCTGAAAGAAGTCAGGGGATTAGTAGGCAAAGAGAACTAAGAATCTAAGGTAAGGAAAAAATCACCATCCACCTACAAAGGATAGGAATATTAGACCTGGACTAATGAATAAACAATACCTGCCTTTTGATTCAACCTGTAAATGATTAACATATACTATCAGAGAGATAACTAGAAGCAATGTTGTAACATGGACAGGAAATCTGAACTGATCTGAACTGGACAGATGAATAGACTAAAAGGTTTTGGTAGTAGTTGCATGTGAATACTTTTTGTTTTCAGAGATATGGGAAGAATCACAAGGACTTCTGTGTAAGTGGGAAAATTAAATAAAAATGTACGAAGAACATTTTGAAAACTTGAAAGATCTGAGAATTGAATCAATATGGGAGAGTCCTATGGAGAAAAATACATGGAAAAAGATTGTCAATAAGAAAATACTTGCACCAAAAGGTCAGGTAAAGTATGTAGAAAAGGTCTTAACTGCTGTACCACCCTATTACCCAGGATATTCATATGAGATGGAAAAAAACAAAATTCAGCGAACAATTTATATGTGTAAGCATATGGAAGAAAAATGCTCGCTCTTACCTACTTAATATTTCTAAATCCAAAAACTAGAAAGATCTCTAAATTGAGTATATAAGAGAACTATGAGTGCATCTGGGATTCCATACATTATGTCCACAGAATCATCATCTTATATCCCACAATAACTTTTTTTAGTCTTATTCAGTGCTTCAGATACTGTCATATATGTTGTAATCATAGTGTGACAGACACCTGTATAGTGATCAAAAATAAATAAGTTTGTTAAAACACACAGGGGAGTTTCTTATCTTTTTTATCAGTGTGCATGTTTGTCAAAATGACAAGTTAAAAAATTACATTAGAAATAAAGACATTAGAATAAAGAAATCATCAAGAGGACAGGAAAAACAAACAATAGAGAGAATACATTTGAAATAAATGTACATTTGAAATAAATATACATTTCTAATACATTTGAAATTAAAGACCGAAACGGATGAAAGTGATCTTTGGATGTTAGACATGTGCGAGGCTTATATTGCTTTGGTGGAAATATTATCTCCCAGTCCCTTGAAGCTCTAACACTTTATAGAGGAGAATGATGTTCATATTTTGGTTTTTAGTCCACTATAGCTTTGGTAATCTCTGAACACTTGGGTTTGTCTTCAGTGGGACATATACAATAAGACTCAAATGAAATAATGTTGAACTGATGGACTAGATAAACACATATGACAAAGCATATGGTTGGCGTAATATTAGTGTATCACACCAAAATTATTACACCATGGAAATATTAGATCCATTTCATTCAGTAACCCAAATAATTAAGGATGAAACTTTCTGTTGCTCATTCAACCAGAACATATTTTTGTTTTGCTTATTTAACACTGTAAATTGTGAAAGTATAGAGAATTTGTAGAATGGAGATCATTGACAAAAAAATGTTACCAACTTTCAAATGGAGCATGCAGAAATAAGCATTATACTGGTGCTCATGAACAACTTCATATGCTTTTTCTGAGGTAAACACCACAACAGAGTTCACAGTTGCACAGAGTTCATAATTTTCACCTCTGACCCTGCCTCCACAGCTCAAAGCTGTGAGCACTTCATGTGGTTGTCTTTCTGAAATCAAATGGAATTTAGGAATCAGATATTTCCAGCTTTTATTTCAACATACTTAAGGTGAATTCTTTTAAGATTTTAGTTCTGAGTCCCTTAAGTATGCATTTACAGAATACCATGGTTTAGAGGAGCTACAAAATACGAAATAAAGCTGCTTATGACAGCAGTGTAAGTCAGCCTGCAAGCATAAAACGTATTGGAACTGATAGCCTTTGAATCTTTTATCCAGTTAGTGATTTATTCATTTCTGTGCACACCTATTTTTGTAACCTCGTATGAATAGATACATGGGCATACTACTATCCCTGAAGCTTATTCAAAGCTTTTTGAAGCTTATTATTAATGGGATTTGTAGAGAAACATCTCTGTTGCTTGCTGTTAAAGAGTAGATTGATCAAAATATATATGTTCCAAGGAGAAGACACACATATAAATCCTTCTTTTTACTTGTATGCAGATGCTATTAGTGGAAGAGATGCATCTCATCATTATTAATCTTTGCTCTTATAATATAAAATTATAAATAGTTCTATGTGTATTATACAGATAGGGGATTTTTTTTTTTAATGGTAACCAAGACAGACATTGAATCAAGTTTCAAACGATTTTCACCGAAAAAGACAACCATCTCTTAGGACAGTCTTCTGACGAAACCTAGAGAATTTAAGCTACAGCCATGGAAGTAGCAGGTTATCTGGGTTGTGCCTATGTATGCTCTCACTACACTTAGTCATTAATTTCCTGTATGATCTAGGAGCTTCCAATTTTTTCTGCACAGAAGAGCCAACAAACCGACTTGAGACAAAGACTCACTTGCAACAACCTGAGATTCAGGTAGCCATGAAGATTCACCAGGCAGTTTCTGCTGCATCTGCACCCACCGACAGGCGCTATTTTCGTGGTTGCTGTGTTGATTAACCCTCTGGATGGAGAATGTGGCCAGAGGTAGCCCCGGGCCATTCCTGATATAAAACTGACAAAAAATGTACCTAAAAAAATTCTTGTAAATAGCCAGTGGAAACTGTTCTTGCAGATGCAAAATTTCACAATCCTTTGTGAAAAGATGAGATGGTTTAAAGATGTTTTGTACACAGTTAATACAAATAACAGAAGTGAATCATGCATACTCTGAGGAGGTCATGTGGGACCATGGCCCAGTTGGACATAAGAACTGAGCAGATCAGCAGTTCAAGGAGCCCCATTCAATCCAACTGGATGTAATCTCAAGGACTCTTGCAACAAAGACTCCCATCGCCCTCTGGGCTGTGATCAACCCTCCTGCCATAGAAATTCAATTCCCATTACAGTATTCAAAAGATTGCAATAAATTAGCTTTCAGTTGTTGGTTGGTTCTGGTTTTGTGTTTTTTTTTTTAAATAGGCATTCTGACCATGAGTGCGACAACATTCAGTTCAAGACTCTGAAAAATGTAAAAAGCAGAACACTTATGCAATACACACTCACAGACATGTAAATTCCTGTACAACCTTTTTTTATGCCAACACATTTTCCACTTCACTTCCTACCTGTGCTCAAATTGTTAAAGTAAATGGCAAACAATGGACAGCAGGTAAAAAAAAACCAGTATGAAATTAGGAACAACCATTCCTAAAGTGTAACATTTAACTGTAGCAATCTAAAATTTGGATACCAGAAAAAGAAACTGCTGGGCATCAGTAGAAAGTCTTAGCTGGGAAAAAAACCTGCATTTAAGGACCAGACAGGATGTCACCCTTTTGGAATGTCCTGCCAAGATACAGAGGCACAGTGTTGTGGTGTTATCAAGCCTCTGCATAAAATCCATTGTTGTATTCCCCCTTCCCGTGTATCCTGAGTATTCTGTAAACATTGGATATCTCTCCTCCATGTAAATCCCCAAAAATATAATCCTAAAATAAGTGGGTTTTCTCCATGATGTAAGTGCTAAATCCAAAAGGTGTAACTTGGGTTTTTCCCTTACCTCATCCTTGTAAAATGCTCTGTTTGTAATAGGTCGACCCCCCTATGAATATGTAGACCTTAGACCCTTAAAATATCAGCCTGTAAGTCCAATAAACCATTCCAGATTCTGCCTCCAACTGGGATCATGTTAGTTTATTGACTCTTACAGTTTAACATCATTTTTTAAAAGAGCTGTACTTCTCTTTTTTTTTCCTTTTATGAGGAAAAAAGTAGTGATTATTTGTTCATTCGAATTAGTAGATTTTTTGCAGCAAACTTTATGTAAATAGTTAGTGCTGTCACAGGTCTTTATGATGACTCCTTTAGAAAGAATACAGATGAAAAATTCAGCACATAGGAAGGTGAGATAATTGGCAGAATCTTCTCTAGGAGCTATTCCACCAGAATGAGGTTCAACAAGGCCAAGTGTTGGATCCTCCACTTTGGCAATAACAACCCCATGCAGCGCTACAGGCTAGGGACAGAGTGTCTGGAGAGCAGCCAGGCAGAAAGGGATCTGGGAGTCTGGATTGACAGGAAGCTGAACAGGAGCCAGCAGTGTGCCCAGGTGACCAAGAAGGCCAATGGCATCCTGGCCTGGATCAGGAACAGTGTGGCCAACAGGACCAGGGAAGTGATTCTTCCCCTGTACTCAGTGCTGGTGAGGCTACACCTCGAGTACTGTGTCCAGTTCTGGGCCCCTCAGTTCAGGAAGGACATTGAGGTGCTGGAGCAGGTCCAGAGAAGAGCAACAAGGCTGGTGAAGGGACTGGAGCACAAGTCCTATGAGGAGAGGCTGAGGGAGCTGGGGCTGTTCAGCCTGGAGAAGAGGAGGCTCAGGGGAGAGCTCATCACTCTCTACAACTACCTGAAAGGAGGTTGTAACCAGGTGGGAGTTGGTCTCTTCTCCCATGCAGCTATCAGTAAGACAAGAGGGCATGGTCTTAAGCTGTGCCAGGGGAGGGTTAGGTTAGATATTAGGAAGAAATTCATTACAGAGAGGGTAATCAGGCGCTGGAATGGGCTGCACAGGGAAGTGGTGGATTCTCCATCCCTGGAGGTTTTTAAGATGAGACTGGATGTGGCACTTAGTGCCTTGGTCTAGTAACCACGGTGGTGTTGGATCAAGGGTAGGACTTGATGATCTCAGAGGTTTTTTCCAACCCAGTTGATTCTATAATTATGTGATTCTATTTCAAACTAAAGTTCAATAAAATAACAACCAGTATTCAGGAAAATAGATCCATACATTTTTGGAATAAGTTATGAATGTTACTCAAGAACTAGTCACACTTCAATGTGAAGTTGAAAAATCATACCACAGTCTTATGCAGCAAGATTATCTATCAGACTATAAGAAATAGACTGATAAAATCACCATGTCACAAAATTATCCACTGGTAAATTCATTGCATCTATATTTTTTCTGTTTGTCCTTTTTTAAGGTGTTCATAGTATATAAAATTAAATGAAAAGTAGTATTTCAGACTCCTTCATTTTTATTTAATATAGTACATTAGATTGTATTTTTTCCCACTGAGAAAATCCCAGTAAAATCAGGGATTTTAATGGATCCAGTAATTTTATAACATAGCCTTATATATCATAGGTTGCAGTTATAGATATGCAGTCCAAGAGCTGCAAAATTTCTCTTTTCTTGTAGAAAATTTTCGATCTGAAGAACAATCCAAAATAAAGCTTAGATTATTTTGCTTTTGCAGGATGGTTGGAATTTTTTGGTTGTGGTGTAGTACATCCTAGGGAAAAAACTTACAGCTGTCAAACCTTTTCTCCTAAAATTTCTACATTGAATTTGAAAAGCATTTTTCATTTTGTTAGTGCAAGTGTGGGCAAAGAGGACCCCAAAATCTTGTAATTTTTATTGTTGTTGTCTTTATATCAAGAGGAGAGAGAGAGAAAGAGAATGAAAATTATTAAGACTCAAATTGAATTGCTGATTTAAAAAAATGAGAAGGAGGAAGTGGGGGTGTTCCAGTTCAATATCCTGGTCATAAAACGAATGTGAATGCTTCAGGAATTAAATATTCTTGAACATACAGACAGGTTACAAGTGGAACTTACAGTCAGGTTTGGACTTAAATTTATTATTCACACCTGGAATCTCCATCCTCTATTTTGCTTTCTAAGCACCTATGAATGGTACAATACACTAACCAAAGGAGCTCTTGGTTCCACATGTACACAGTTTCTTGTCCAGCTGCTGTTGGCACCTGGGGGGTCATATCTGTAACAACTTGATATGCAACACCTTGGTGTATTTCTCTATTACTTCAGCAACAAGGTATCTTTAAATTTTTTCTCTTTCTCTATGTCTATCAATTCATCAATAAATTGATTTAGTTTACTGACGGTGTAATCATTTGGAACAATTTGTGGATTTCATAATTTCTTTGCCATCTTCTGTCATTTTGTTACATTTAGTTACCTGTTACACTTTACTTGGGTTTTTTATTAAACATTCCATTTATGCTAGTGTTAGTGTACCTCTTTCTTTCAAAATCTCATTTTCTTGTCTACAGGGTCTTTGCTTAGACTTCTATTTTTCTAAAGTATACAGGCAAACCTTTATTTGTAATTCAGACTTGTAGACCTGAATCATTTTGTTTGCCCTATGTTGTACCTTTTCAATCCCAACAATGTACTTCTTCTATTGAGAAGAATAAAATTGCATATGATAAAAAAAAAATCAATTCAATTTTTCAACCACTATCTGGGGACCAACATAAAGTGCATTATGAGCAGTGTATTTTTTCTTTGAAATCAGAATCTATTGTTAGATGAATTTAGGTCTTCCTGACTGCAGTAAAAATAAATGGAATATAATGGGCCAAGGTGTTATGCAGTATAAGCTTTTTCAAGCTAAATTTTATCTCACTGTTAAGTGAGCCTGTTATGTTGCTACAGGCATTAGTATTTGTAAGATTTATAGTCAATGCAAACTCCAATAAGAGATAGAATGCCAAAACAAAAGAATTGTGCAAACCTGAAATAATTCATTAGATTTCTACTGTAGTCACCAGCTGCAGGAATGTGTCATCATTAACAGTAGGTTTTAAAGGTTTCACAGAACAAATTAAGTCAGGAAAGTTTAAATTTTATGAAGTCTTTGGCTTCAATCATACAGATCCTTGGAGTTGAAATTTATGTTATGCATTAGACTGAAGTAACATTCAGAAATATAGAAAAGGATGGCAATTTAAATGAGAAGAGAGAAGGATGATGAAGGAAAAGAGAGTGAGATTATCCTAACACTATTCTTATTTCATTTTCATATTGTAGTCTTATTGTTTCACTAAAGTAGCAGATGATTAATTAATCCAATGAGAAAACAATATGAAGACTGGATCGCTTCATCTCTACCCTGCTCTATTAGCTGAACTAATTGATGGCTGTATTCCAACATAGTGATGTAATTCGTTTGTATCTTGAAATCTTAAGTATGACCCACACTGTTGGTTTTTTTTTCATCTGAGACAACAGTACCATTAGATGGCACTCTGGGTAAAGTGGAAAAATTACTTTGAAAGGCTCATGTATTTAATCAAAGATAGTAAAAGAGAAAATAGCAAACGTCTCATAAAATGAAAATATATTTTCTATTCATTATACTTTTAACCCTCTATAATGAATGTCAAAGAATTATTTAGATATTACATTTGAAATCAATATTTTGTACTTTTTTTTTTTTAGTTCAAAGTTAGTGAATGTTTCCTATAAAGAAGATATACTAATTTGTCCCTTTTAGTATTATTTTCATCTTTCTATAGGAGATATTAAAGGCAAAGGAAAGAATGTCAATATCTAATAATGTAAGGCAAGTATCTCACAATATGAATGCTTCACAGTATTTGAAAAAGCAAGTTACCTTTTAGTTATGTGTGATTATCTCATACACATTTTATCAGAAAGTGCAAGTCTGAATAATTTTTACTAATATCAAACTTGGCTTTCCTTACTTTGTATGTATAAGTATTAGAGTGCAATAAAAACATGCTTTTGAAGGACATTCCTAGATGTTTTGTTTTTGTTTTTTTTATTGACAGAGAAAGTTTCTATGTGAAAAAGAAGCAAGAAAAATTTCTGAAACTCAAAGCAGTCAATTATATGAGGGGAAAATACTGCTCCTAGAACTTCTAGACCAATCTATCTTTTTGTCTGTGTCTACCTCTACAAACGTCCTAAAATCCAGTGGAAACAAACCCAATAGAATGTTTAAGTAATGATACACAAAAATAAATATTTTAAAAAATGGCCTTTAACTCCAAAATTTCCCTGAGTTGAACTCAAGCAACTGTAAACCCTGTGAAACCCCATACAGTTGCAAAAGTACACCCATGCAGAGTTGGGTGAAGGCCTTAATAAATAAATTATTACCTGGCTTGTTTCCTATGCAAATTTAGATTGCCACAGTTAGAAAAACTTACACTTCAGAGGTTCAATTTTATTTTCAAGCTGTACTTAATAACTTATTTTCACCCACTATTCCAAAATGTTCCAACAGCTGTAGATTTAATCTCTAGACACCTCTATCCCAAATAAAGCATCAAGCATATTTCAAGCAAGTGCTGTGAATTCCAAATTAGACTTTTTATTGTGAACACTAGCTAATGTGCTTTACTCTACTCTATGTTGTGAAGAAGAGCAAATGAAATTTAAAGGGCTGGAAATGTCCTCTAATATGCATTTGGGGAGCAAAACATTCTCAGTAGTCTTCTGCTTCAGCCATGTGAAGTTAAGTTACTAGAAAATCACATTTTGGAAGCTGTCCAAATTTTTAGGGTCAATTTGTCAAATAATTTATGCCACGTGAATTTTTGTGTGCAGAGGAGTTCCTTAGGAAATTTTACGCAGTTGATGGTGAGAAGTGACACTCTCTCCGTAACATAAGATAAGGAAAAAATTAACATGTTTTAGTATCCATTAATAGCATGTATTTAGTATTAGTATCCACTCACAGCATGACATATAACAACCCATCTAATATTAAAGGAAGATCTATTGAGCCCTGCATTTTATACTTCTTTCTATCCCCACTTTTGGTAAATGTTAATTTCTTCTCCTTCTCACCCACTAGTACATTGCCACAAGAAGTCCCATT
Source organism: Manacus candei (assembly GCF_025592945.1). Lineage (NCBI taxonomy): Eukaryota > Metazoa > Chordata > Aves > Passeriformes > Pipridae > Manacus > Manacus candei. The sequence goes on from NW_026138133.1 coordinate 263,208, forward strand.
CTCCAGGAATGTTGGTCTTACTTGATATTCAGACATAGGTGTGAAGCTTCCTTCTATGGGAAATCTTCACAAATTATATTCCATTCAATTCTCTATATAGGGGGCAATTTCATAATTCTGCCTCCACTAGGGCACTATATACTAGACCCAAGTCTTTAGTCATTCCCAGGTAATCAAGTTGAGCTCTGATAGTGTTGTTATTCACTTTTCAAGTCTGTATTAAAAAAGTTAGGTAATAGATAAATTAAACTACAAAAGTATTTCAAGGGAAAAGCTTTTAAAATTGGAGAATTTTCATTCACCTCACAGAATTGTTTTCTGCATTTTGGTTATAACCTAGTAAGATATATCCTCTCAGAGAATTTTTTATTCTTCTTCCTTTGCAATAATCCTTTTGATGTCTTTTGTGAGGACCTCTTCTTTTCTTGCCCTTACACACACCCGTAGGTCTACCATCTTATTGGCATCATGGAGATGTGGTGGAACGACTCCTGTGACTGGAATGAAGGAATGGAAGGATACAGGAAGGACAGGCAGGGGGGATGAGGAGGGGATGTTGCTCGACATGATGGAGAAACATGGCAGGAAGCTTGGAACTAGATAATCTTTAACATCCCTTCCAACCCAAACTATTCTATTATAATGCTAGAACACTAGCAGCAAACATATCAGGAATGCTTTTCTACAAAACTCACAAAACCCCACATGTATATTGGTACAAGGGTAAATTAGAAGCTTTTGTTACACTGCATAAATGAAAATGCAGAGATATTAGCTTACTTAGACTAAGCAGAGCTTAAAATGACCAACAGGAACCAGATGGCACCCTGTCTTTGTTTTAAGGGTGGAGTTTGTCTACAGTTTAGAATGCACAGCACAGTAGCTTGCAACATATGCACTTCTAACTACTGACTGATGTTTAAAAAAAATAAATTAAAAATATGCTTTTGTTCTCCTGTTTTTAGTTCAAACATTTTGATTCTTTTTTTTTTTCCCGGGCTGATGTACATGTTAGAGGAAGCAATTAACATGCTAAACAATCCCCTCTAGTATCTTAAAAGAAAGGGCAACATTTTATTATGTTTAATCATATAGAGTGAACTGCAAACTGACAAACTATCTGGGGTTGTCACAAATCTTTACACCTAAATTGCACAGGAATTCAAATACTGTAGCTTTTTACTGTGTACTTTTATAACCAGTGAATATAGCAGTGAGTTGTCAGCACTTGTTAAGGTAAATATACTTCATTATCTTTTTCAAAATCTTCAATGAAACTATATGCCAATTGTCAAGGCTTGATAGACGTTTACTGTTTAACAATTTTTCTTAGGCAGGTGGCATAATCACCATCATTATTACATAGCCATTGGGATTTTTATATGATAAACTGTATTTCTGTTGTACCTATGACTAGACTCCCTCAAAAATAAGAATTTTATTCCATAAAAAAAGTCGAGGTTAGGAACAAATTTTCATTTTACATCAGGAGAAAACAAACCAACCAAAAAAAGCCCATATACAAACAAAACCAACAAAATTCCCACCAAAAATAAAAAAAATCCAACCAAGCAAACAAACCTCTACGAAACAAAAAGTGAGAGAAATTCAAAAGGAGTCCAAAATGACAAAAAGACTAAGGAATTAATACACCTACAAACAAGCAGTTGGGATAGTACTGATGTTACTTACCATGTAAGAAGCATTTCATTTAACTCCTATAATACATCTTGTCCATTTCTTTTTCCTACATTGCCACAAACAGGAAAAAGTTGTAGAAACATTAGCAGTGACATGAGTTTATAACTGGAAAAAAGTACAGATACTGCTTTCTCTCACTGCTGTCTCCTCTCAAAGCAGTTACAGAATGTTGATTATCTAGCCAGCTGGAAGGAATATTGATTATGTTTGGTTAGTCAGAGACTTATGCAAATCCTGGTTGAATGACCAGAAAGAATACATGGGGGGATGGACCAGCCACCTTAGAGGTCTGAGCTGTGTCCAACCTGCTAAGCAGAATCAACAGCACATATGATCTCCTAGTTATCAGTGGACCCAGAAATAACTAGTAAACTGTATCCATGCACAGAGTTATGCAACACAGAGACTATTCCTCTATCTAATAACCGGAATGACGGAAACAGATGTTAAGGGACTGGGTGAAAAGAACAGAGGGAGAAGAAAACAAAACCTTAGGATATGTCTATATTAGAATTTAGTTTGGCCCTTGAGCAAAAGATCTATACAACAAAACAAATGGTGCTCAAGATCCAATATTAAACATCTGCTTTTCAGGGGGCTTCTTCAGATTAGCTGTTTTCTGATCCTAAGAGATGAATGTTCATTTATGCCAAGAATGTATTAGTTGTGCTCCTGGGGTGCATTATCGTGTTTAGTTTCATCTAAGAGGAATCTGGTTTGTGAGCTCCAAGCCTGCACTGTGATGCAGTCCAAAATCCAATGGTTGGGAACAATAAGCAGCGTTAGTTTTCACTCTTAACCTAAAAGAATTGTAACCACACTTCTAGGCATTAGAAATTACTTATTCCTTATTCCTTTCTCTGTCTTTTATCCAGTACTTGTAGACCATGTATAAATAGTACATTGAGTGTCAATGAGTATTTAGGCTATCAGTAGGACTAATGGAAATATTTTAATTCAAGGTAAATTCATTAAGAATTAACTTAGTAATTAAAAAACTGTGACTAAAAAACTGGTAGATGATAACTCTCTACTTCTTGCTTCAAAGATCCAGGTTGTGAAAGAGCAACCAAAATGTTCATTTAGCATCATTACCATTTGTTTCCTTGTGATACATGGAGAAATGTGAAGAATGTGTTCATATCCTCTTAGTTCACTGTATTTTTTCAGTGTGGGCATTCCCTCCCACATAGACTAAGTTTTGCTAACTAGGTCTGAAATTCACAATATGTGATCAGCTTGTTGAAGTTGTCTGAAATGATCTGAAGAGTGTTCAACCCTAAATTTCTTGAAATACTGTAATAGTTCAGAACTAAGCAAGTGAATATGGTGAGAATTGGTTACCAATCACATTTTATAATGGTAGAAATATGATTTTATTTTATCTTATTGAAGAAAATAAATCTATGTCAACACTTGAAACTTTCACTGAATCGACCCTGACATGAGTGTCAGAGGCCAGTGCTTTGTTGTGAGACTGTAACTCCTTGCAATATTTTGCAAGAGGAGCGATAGCTCCAAGAGGATCTTTAAGTTCACAAGCACAGGATTCATAAACAACTTTAGAGATTTTGAAGATGAACAGTGAGTGCTTCTCAAGTATTTGCAGTGAAAAAGATTTTCCATTTAACAACACAAGAGTATGCAGCTTCAGAAATTTTTATTAGGCATTACTGGAAACTTCTTAAAGCTGGTTAACAAAGAGATTTAAAAATAAGCAATATGATATTTTTTAATGTTCAAAAAATCTTTTTACATTACTAAGAAGATCATCACCAATACAGAATATACTCCCATGAGCATATACTGTATAAAGAACTATTATCCCCAGATTAATAGTGCAGGAATATATACAGAGAAGCTAAGTGACTTCTCTATGTGCAAAATGAAAAGATAGAAGCAGATAGATCATACTTAAATGTATTCTTACTCTGTTAATTACACTATGTCTTTTGGAATTAAAATGTCAGATTGAGTTGCACAAAGTTAACAAAGTCCCCAAAACATTGCCTAAGATTTGAGCCTTAACAAATGAAACATAGTGAGACTTGGAATAGCTCCTTGATGGAAAATTATATTTTCTCAAACAAACAGAAAAAAAATCAGAAAAGGACGGAACTTGACAAAATTACAATCTGATGTTTTCTGTATTTATCCATTCTCTGGTATTAAACTGGTCTTGGAAGTTTAATTGATAAATATGTTTTCAAAATATCGTATTAAAGAATTCTAATCAATTCATCCCCTCCAATGCTTAGGAAAGTCTTCTCCTTACAAAGATAAAAAAAATAACCAAATGAGAAATTCTTCTCAGAAACTCTTCAAAATGAGGAAGAGAAAGAAAATAATCTAAAAGAATGGGGGGAAAAGTGAACAAGTTAAGGACAGTATTTGATTTCTTACCTGAAAATGTTTATACTCTATATTCAGTATTTTCGTTTAAGAAATACAGTACCAGAGACATATATAAGCAAAATGTGACACAGCCAACAGCTTAAAGCTACTTGCAGTGGAGAATGCTATATTTAAAAAAGTAAGATAACTCTTCTTATGTAACCACACTGATCTGCTCTTCTACCACATCAGAACATACTCTAGATTTTTACCAAGAGAAACACACACAACTGATAACATTTTCAGGAGAGTGAATCAGGTAGAACATAGACTACAAAGGATCCGTAGAAAAAAAGTAAAACAAGAGTATAGGACGTTGAGGTTGCAGATGAATGAAGATGAAGACATGAAGATCTTTGTAAACCATACCTTGTATATCCCTTCCTTCTAACTTTGTCAAACAGATGAGAGTTCCTAAATTTCCCTCTCAAATTTAGTCTCCAGCACCAGCTCTAAATACTCTCTACTCATTCTCCCCATCTGAAAATTCTCATTAAGGGTGTTAATTTAATGAGATAAGTATAAGAAAAACTATGCACTTTAATTTAAATATACTTGAAATAACTGTAAACAAAGTAACTGTATAAGAATTACTCTGGATGTATCAGTGCAGTAGGTGTGAACAGTAGCATAACCAAATAGGACTTTTTTCTTTATCTTAATAATTTATCTTTAATACTAGCATCTCTATAGTACATGGTATGTTCCATATAAACGCAGCACTGAGGTGTTGGACCCAGAGGCACAGACCTTTTTTCCTTACAAGGATGTCCAAGATCACTCACAGGCAGGACTTAATTATTGAAATAAATCTGTTAGAATCTAGTAGTACACACTTTAAGTACTGGTTATATAAAGTTAACAATATACATACATATTGCAGACAAGATGATATGTGTCTCAATTTCAATTTTAAAGGAACTTAAAATTCTAGTGAAATAATAATAAGTAATAATTTTTAGGTAGTCACACAAAGATAAGTGGTGCTAATACTCAGTGAAATACTTTATTTCATTCAAAAAATTTTCATGAACAGTACAATAGTCACACAGTTATGACAGCTTCCCTTTTCACACATGGTGTTATAAATCAATTTTCATTCAATATTCAAAGTATCTTGAATAAACATTAACAGATACTCAAGAATTGTTTTGACTTTTGTGTATGAGATGATAGCTGGAAAATGAGCAATCCAGAAGGTATCTCCAGAAGGAGATATGCTGGAGTTATACCCGGGATGGGGCAATCCTGGTTGTGTGTATAGACTAGGGAATGAGAGGCTGGAGAGCAGCAGAGAGGGATGTGGGAGTCCTGGTCGATGGCAAGTTGAATATGAGTCAGCAGTGCCCTGGCAGCCAGGAGGGCCAACTGTGTCCTGGGGGCATCAGGCACAGCATTGCTCTGTTCTGCACTGGGGTGACCTTGCCTTGAATATTGTGTGCAGTTTTGGGTTCCACAGTATAAAAGAGACATTAATGTATTAGAGAGCATCCAAAGGAGGGCAACAGGAATGGTGAAGGATCTGGAGGGGAAGCCGTATGAGAAGTGGCTGAGGTCAGTTGGTCTATTCAGCCTGGAGAAGAGGAGACTGTGGGGACACCTCACTTCAGTTTTCGACATCCTCCTGAGGGGAAGAGGAGGGGCATTACCAGCTTCTCATCTATGTTTGCTAGACAGCAACATCTAAGACTGATATAACATCTTGTTCTATGTAGCAGATAACGAATAAAATTAAAATTCATGAAGGAAGCAAAGTAAAGGTTAATTAGGATTATTTTTATCAATAAGTTTACTATTTTATATAGTTAATAATTTCTTCTGTACTATTTGGCAAAGTTTTTCATTTAGGATACAATACCTATATTCTTAATAATACTAGAAGCCTACATTTTAAATAATTGATTTTTACTCAGGCTATTTTATATTCTATTTTTTTAAATGTAGGTAATTTCTATTTTGTGCTAACTAATTAGCATAGAAAATTAATTTGGTAGTGTCCTAGTTAGGACAGCTGAGATCAGTTCATCATGGTGGGTGTAACCCAAAACTGTATTCTATAGCCTTCCATGTCATTTCCCAGAAACTAGACTATTGTTGTCAATAGACTATTCGCACCCTCTGCCCATAGAGCCTGACTCCTCAGGCTATAAACTAGGTGTTAAGAGGCCTGTGAGATAGGAGGATGTTTCTGTCCTCACACCCTTTGTGGAACTCCCCGCCCTGAGGGGAGCACTGAACATTCCTGCCTGAACTGGAGGATATATAATCTTGGAGTTTTGGAACATTTTTCAACCCACTCGTGGGATCCAGAGGACGGCTGCATCTCATCGCTCTCAACCAGACTTAGACCACCACTGGACTGCGATCACCAGTTCTGGCCAGACTGCAGCAGCTCTCCCACCAGCAGGTTCTTCCCCTCTCCCTTTACTTTGGACTCAAACAGGGCCCAAGGAACACCACTTTGTTCAGGCCCCAGGGTACTGGGTTATACATTTGGGTTTTTGTGGGTTGAGACCAATTGTTTGTTTGTATTATTGTACTTACTGTATTATTTTAATAAATTGTTATTCTGACTTATAATCTCTCCTTTGAGTTGAGTTCATTCCCCCTGCTGGTTAACTTTTAAACCAGCACAGGTAGGAATGCATAAGACTTTTTCCGAGGTCATTTTCAACATATATGGATTTAGTGTAAACAACAGATAATTGCATTGCCTTGAACTTGACTGGGAATGTAGAAAGCAGAAATTTTACATCCAAAAGCCTCTTTCTCTGTTGTTTATATTTGTGTTATTTAATAGCAGTAGTCATTGCAAAGGTTGCTGTCATGAGCAAAGTGAATTTGATTCAACTGCTGCTAATCTTGTACAAACACAAACCTACTAATTGAAAAACTAATTATGATGATGGAATGATGAGAAGCACGTTGGGCAGGATGACATAAAACCCATGAAACATCTATTATAAGCCAGCTGGTATTCTTTGAAGATAGAAGTATTATAGATTGCTTTCTTGTGTTAAAACAGGGATATTAATGTTATTACTTGTACAGTTGGCCATTTTTTAGAATCCAGAACTCTCAATAACCACAAAGTGGACTTTAAGCAGCTAGAATAGTCCATAATAATAATAATAATAATAATAATAATGTATAGGTCAGCTTTATCAGTGTTGATTTTAATAGAAACGTTGAATAAACAGGAAAACGGGAGGCATATGAAGCTCTGATAAATATGATAAATGAGAAGACATCAAGCAAGAACCCCATATTTGCTTCAGTTATTGAATTTTGGCAAGATGTTGGTTTATATTTGAACATTATTGTACAGGAAGGTCAAATGAAGAAGGATTTGAATTCTTTTCTATTCGGATGTTTGAGAAAGTGCTTACTAGGTTACAGTAGAAGTCTGTGCTAAAGAAGCACCTAGTTGCAAATTTTCTGACTTGGTGTGGTAGTTATTGGATGAGCCTTTTTCCCACAGCATGCCACCTAATTGTCTAAGTACCTCCATAGTACTATAAATCAGAGAAAGAATAGAAATGGAGATCAGGTTCTTTTTCTTTAAATATTCTAATGAAAATAAAAAAGGCTTTTTAATTTAGATATTATAAAAAAACCCCGTAAATTATATTTATTAAAATAATAAACTTCTAACTCTGATAGGATTGATAGTAAAAAAAAATAAGCTGCGTAAGTAACCCTGTTAAAGACTAAATTTTAGGTATATAATCTGAACTGAACAGTGAGTATTACTTCTTGGTATAGCTCTGCTGAATTTTCACCAAAAATTTATTTAGACTGTCTTATCTGGAAAAAAAATCTTGTTAAATCTTTTAACATCATCAAGTAAAGTCTTTCTGTTTGAGGGGTCACTAAGGTTAATTACACATACTCTGCCACAAGAAGAAACATTATTGTTGTGGATATTCTCATAAAACCACAAATATTCTTCATTTTCAATATATTAAGCATTTTTATTGGAAAAAAACTTTGTCTGAAGAACTTAGTAAGAAAATATTTGCCAGAAATTATTGCAATGTCATATGAAAAAATTGTGACTAATAAACATCTAGACAGAAATGAGAAAATGCAATCAAAACACCTGGGGAAAGATTTTAGGCGTTCAATACCAAAGCACATCATATTTTCCTATGTAGACCCAGATCTCACTTAAATCAGCATAAAGTTGTAATTCAGTAGCTACTGGTAGTAACATGCTTAATAGAATTAAGAAATATGTAACAGAAAGCATAAGCTAAACCAGAATCAAACCTGAAATTCAATGGCTTCTTAGTTTTATACCATTTGCTAATGCAATTAGCAATTACCTCAATTTATATTACAATGTAAGAGTTTGTCTGAAATAAAATATGTAATTATGAGAGGCATTCAGTTTTTCTGATAAAAGCGGTCCAGCTCCACCTAGTTTACATGCAATATTTTAACACCCATGTCTGGAGTGCTGTGTCCAGTTCTGGGCTCCTCAGAACAAGAGAGACATGGAGCTCTGGGATCAGGTTCAGTGGAGGGCAACATAGATGACTGGGGGACTGGAGCATTTGTCTTCTGAGGTCAGGTTGTTCAGTGTCAGGACTGAGAAGGGACCTCATCAATGTCTGTAAGTTCCTGAAGGGAGGGTGTCAACAGGATGGATCCAGGCTCTTCTCAGTTGTGCCAAGCAACAGGACAAGAAGCAAGATGCAGAAAGTGATGCACAGGATGTTTCACCCGAACATGAGGAAGAACTTCTCCACTGTGTGGGTGACTGTGCACTGGAACAGGTTGCCCAGAGAGAGTGTGGAGTCTCCCTTACTGGAGATATTCAAGAACTGTCTGGTTGCAATTCTGTGCAATGTGATCTGAGATGACCCTGCTTGAGCAGGAGGAAGTACTGTGGTCCCTTCAAACTTACCCATTCTGCGATTCTGTGACCCCATGTTTTAGTAATAACAACTATTAGTTTATCAGAACTATGAGTTATGGAGTCAGAGAACATGCATCTGAGTGCAACTTCTTCAATTCCATTGCCCAATTCTATGATTTTATATTTAAGGTTCAAAATGTGTATTTCCAAATCACCACGAGAACAGTTCTGTACAATACTATCCATGAAATATATTTTATAAAAACTTTTGTGTATATGCCTTCACTTTTATCCACAGATTTTTGCAAGAAGGACTGAACTTCAGATGTACAGCTTGAACTCTTCCAATCTGTGTGACGTGATTTCAATCATTTCCCTGGTATGGAGAAGCTAACTCAGATCAAATAGGTCAAAATCATTGAGAATTGTGTCCTTCACCCAGCCTCCATAAGGATGGAAGGTTTCTAAGTATGAAGGAAACCTTCAGGGCTGATAGATGATTTCCTATATCTGTTTTACTCTCATACAGAAAGCATTTTTAGGAGATCAGTGGTAAAACTAATCAGATCTACAAGCTATCACCTGATTCTCAAGGAACTAGAAAGTCTCATGGACAGATTTTGATGGGAGTAGTTCTCTTAGTCTTTTTGAAAGAATCAATATTTTAATTTTGCATATCAAAAAAAATTCAAAAATGTTGATTACATGTATCATATTTTACTTCTCTGAATTCTATGTGAATGTTTGACAGCTGTACAGGGCAAAGAAAATTTTGTGGATGTACATCTCTAAAAGAAATTGAATATTCAAACTTACTGATAATAGACCATAAAAATCCAGTTTCCTAAGAAACCCCCTTTTAACATATCAAATTTCATGAAATTACATGTTCTGTACTGGTATATTTATACTTAGACCTCTTTATCAAACTTTTTCCAAATATATCTGTTGTTCCGTCCTTGATGAAGGCACAAGACTGCCTGAGTCTAATGAAATTTGATTGAACTTTGATTAAATTATTTGCAGAGGGCTCTGAAATGCTAGCCTTGATAAAAGGACCTTCAGTGGTCTCTAGATTAGTAAATATTTGTTGAAAATAACTTCAAAACAAAAAGGAGAAAAGGAAAACTATAGCCTCATTCTCTGGGGAACAAAAAAAAAAGTCAAATGCAGAGTTTTTTGCCCAGAAGCAGTTTCTAAATAAAATAACATCAAAACCATTCATTTCGTAAGAGACAGATCTGCTGAACTCTGTTCAGCGACACCATAGGAGAAGTCAAGAAGATTGGTGAGAAAATGGAATTTATGTCTTATATTTCATAATGTTCCTCTATTTCTGTAGAAATCACTGAATTATTAGTGCTATGCTAGTAGGGTCAGTTGGGTCATCTGAACAGTTGGGTCATGTGACCAATCTACTTGCTATGTAATAAATAATTTAATAAATTACTCAATTTCATTTATTTAGCTAGCCAGTAATTAACTGATATCTAGGCAAGTAATAAGGACTGTGCTGCACAGTCAAAAATACATGAAAACTACCAATGTAAATTCTTTAGGGAGAAAATAAGGGAAAAAGATTTCTAATCAATGGCATTCTGAAACACTCTTTTAAAATAATAGGATAAAAAAACAACAAACAAAACCAAACAAACAAAACCAAACCAACCAACCAACAAAACAAACAACAAAAAACCCCCAAAAAACCCAAAAAACCCAAAACTGACTACTTTTAAGATATAGATTTATCAGTCTGCATAAAGAAATACTAAAATATCATCTAAAGTCCTCCTTGTTCTACAGTTTTCAGGTTTTTATTCAATATATTCTTAAAAATCAGACGTCAATGTATTCTCAACAGTTACTGAATAGAATTTGACTGTACTCTGTTATAATCTGTTACCGAATAGAAGAAAGTTATACTTTAATAATGTAATTTCTACAAACATGCATTCTTCCTGAAATTGCAAAGAGATAAAGTACAAAAAGACCTAAAAGGTGACCCATGATATTATAGTACTCAGAAGAAATGTCACTTTTCCATTGTTTTTGTACAAAATATTCAGTTTTTTACAGTTATCTGAAAAAAATCCCTTAAATTAGTATTTAAGTTCTGTGGTTAGCCAATTGCTAGTAACTAATAGAACTATGGTACTCTACTGTAACTTCCAAGTTAAAGCTGGGTGGTGGATGCCACATTAAATTTCCTTTGGAGGTTTTCTTCTAGAGAAGGGTTATTTATTTCATGTATGTAACATTCTCCAACCTTGTTTATGCTTCATTGCAGGGACTGGAGAGTTCCTGAAATGCAGAGTTTTAGCCAAGGAGGACTTTCTGTCTTCTTCGTCTCTGAAGTAGGTCAGTAATTGAGTAAGGCAGCAATTACACTGGAGGTTTCTAGTTGCTCTGCCACTTCTGAGGATGCATTTGCTGTAAGCAATTACAGTCATCACAGATTACAATTTTCACTTTGCTTTTCACAGGTAGGTACAATATTGCTGTTTTGAGAAGGTGGTTTCTGAATATTGAATGAGAAATATTCCCCAAACAGTTTTTCTTTCATCAAGCCAGAAGTAAGCTGAAAGAAATACATATCACTGTCAACACCCAAAGCTTTTCTTTTACAACATGACAGGAGTATACAATCTCTACAACGGTTTTTCCAATGAATGAAGAACAGAAAACAATAATATGGCTTTTTTTTTGCTACTCTGAGTATACATTTTTCTATTATCTGGCAACGACAATAGTAGTAATGTCAAAAAAAAAAAAAAAGGGGTGAAAATTCAATTATAAATAAGGTTATGAAATAGTATCTTTTTTTCCTCTGATTTCTATTCTTCCGGACGAATATTTTCTAGCTATCATTGTACTTGCACATTCCTGTATGTACCATTTTGTAAGCCCTAAAGAGATAGTAGCATCATTATATGCTGGTATATTTCGTAAGAGTAACAGAATTTGGGGGAAAAAAATGTTCTTTTACAGATAAAATGAAATTACAATGTGTAAGGAATACAGTAGAGAGATAATCAGTATTCCAGGCCAAGGTTTATTATGTAATTAGTCCAAAGTAGAAATGATCACCATCTCACAAGGAAAATTTTTCTCCTGCATTTGTGGTGGGAAAAATGAGCAAGAACCAGCTGAAGTTACGTGCACATTCCACCTCCCTCATGTTGAAGTTCAGTTTTTTTGTAGCCTTGAATACCCTCTGACTCATCATACCTCCCAGGAAAAAATCATGGAATTGCAAATTCAGGTGGAACTTACTGAATAGCTCTCTGCTGATCTCAAGGCCCCGCCAAGAGTATAGCTGGGATGAAACAATATTTTGCAACATGTATATTGTATTTTTGAATCTGCACTGAAATTCCTATGACACCTGGAAAGGGTTGTGTGAATTAGCAGAGGTTTTCTGAAGAATGCAACCTGTGTTGTAGAAGAAAACTAGAATCTGAAGGGCACAAGTAAAAAGGAACGTATATCGATGGTCCTATGAAAATTATTTAATTTTTTTTAATCTGGTTTAAAATATTACAGAATTTTAATACCTTTCTTTTTTCCTGGTAATGACTTGTCACCATTGATTTTATCCTTTCCTGACACTTTCTATTTTGGTATAACAAAAGTCCTGCAGTAAGAGCAGTAAGAGCAAGCACATATGTGTTCAAACTCTCTCAGTTTCCTTAACAAATGCAAGAGCTCTGTGCCAGAAAGGGATTTCTAGTGAATTGCTGCAACACGATGTTCTATTGGAAGAAAGGTGTGGATGAAAAAATAACATGATTTGCCATGTTTATTTTTTTTTAATTTTAGTGTGCATTTTCTTTTCTGTGATGTAGTCAATGTCGATGATGATTCAGTTTGCAAAGTGCACTTGAGAAACACCCAGTTCCAGTTAGATTTATACCCATCAACTCGGTACTATCTCAATCCACAAAGACAAATGAGAGAATGCTACAGTTGCCTTCTTTCACCACTGCTGAAAGTTAAGGTCCCACATCCTGTTTTTGATCCGTTCGCTATGTCACCTTTGCTAACTATGGCACCAGCAACTAATTATCATTTGTGTTGTCCAAGACTTCATCCTTCTGAAGTCTTAAATATGCATCTAGACCAACTTGAGCATGTCTTTCCACTGAAAATGCAGAGTGAGCAGTTATTGCCTGTCTGTGTTAACAGGTTATTGCCTTCAGATCTGCCACAAGTGTTCAGTCTGGTTTGTCTTCTTTTCTTTCTAATCCTTACAAACAGTTAATGTCCTCTCAGACAATTTATTCAATCTTCTTTTGATGTGCACAAGAATGTGAGAAGGATGAGAGAAGGGAAGATTAATTTACTGCTCTGTGTTTGAAGTAGATTTAAAGATAGTTCTTCTTCCAAATTCAAATGCACTTATATATATATATATATATATGTGCTTTCCAGTATTAGTTTCTGCTTGTGTACTGTCATGCACATCTACTTTGTCCTAACAAAACTTCTAATTAATATTGGAAATGCATGAGTCACTTATTACTGACCGTGATTCACATTACTTGTAAGTATTTACCCAGTTTTAACTGTACATATTTCTTTTGATTAAATCTCTACCAAAATAATAAGAAGCAATGGCTCAACACAAATATTTCTGATTAACAAAATCCAGCTACAGGAAGGACAAACACTAGAGGTTAATAGGGTTTTTATTGTTTGGATTGATTTAAAATGTCTCCCAGGTTTTTTCAAATTCAATCAGGGTTGTGGGACCATGTTTATTGCAGTAGACTTCTGTGTTGTCTTATTCTTACGAATTCATTTAATACTTGATAGTAAAACAACACTAGACTTACTAAGCCTGACATGTGCCCTCTTACTTTGTTAAAGGATGTTTTAAAATAGTAGACATACTGAAAGTCTAATGCAATAAAGAAGTCTACAGACAAGAGCAAATTCACAGTACTGATGATGAATGCAAATAAAATGAGCAGAGATTGAAATGCAGCCAAAACAGTGAAACAAAAATTGAAATTTTCTTTGAAATTCTCTTGAGATCTATTCATGTTTATCATCATATGTCTCATTGAACAGAAGCATTTCCTATCTCAGGCTTCATGCCTATGGAAGAAAATATTGCTTTTCTATTGTTAGTCCTGAAAAAAAAACCTAAAATGAATAATTAGCAATGGAGAAAGTAGTTTAATTTCTAGATTATCAGTGAGAGAAACATAAGCAGCTTAAATCTGTCTCAGTCACCAAGTCAATCAAAGTCTAAATGAAATCTGATGCTATCATGGATAGCTATGGGGTTGATTTTTAAAATATACAACATTAACTATTGTCACATTATCTACATAAATATATTTAGGAACAGTCACCTTGAGATATTATAATTATCACTCTAAACAATCCTTGAAATATCAGTTAGTGCTTTTCAAATGTGCATATAAAGATAATGCATTATTCAAAATGTAAAAGGATATTTTATTTCATTTGGTTCATTCTATTAGTCTGTAAGTAAAGATAGCACACAAGTTAAAATTCAAAGATCATAAAATTACGTAAACACTAGGAAGGTTGCAAAGTTTCAGATGTTTCACATGGTGTGCAAAATTTTCAGCTATTATTAGCATTTTCAAAGGTGACTGATTATATTAGTTGAATTTGTAATGGGCACCACTATAGGATCAGATGTTACTAATTAGGAAAAAGTCAAGATGAATCAGACTCTGAAAGTGTGCTTTAAGATCAGATCATAATTAGTATATGGCCATGATTATTATGGTAAAGGGTGACAGATTCTGCTTTCTCACACTATGCAAATCTAGAATCATTGCATTTTTGGTAATGCAGACCTTTATTTTCTCATCAGCATGGAAGAAAACAGGATACTGGCCAAGAAAAATTAACTGAAAGAGGGAATATAAAGTAAATATGCCTCAAAGTGAGAATGACCAATATTATAAAAGACAATGAAATATTAACTAAGCAAGGAAATAAAAAAATGGTTATTCGAATTCAATAGTCAGAAAATAAAATATACTGTAGGAACTGACAAAGAGAAATGGTAAAATTTAATAAGCAGGTGTTTCACAAAACTCAACAGAACAAAGTGATCTCAGGTGGAAAAACTCAAAATGTTTCAAATAATAAATAAAAATAATACAGGTCCTACACTGAATGCAAATTACAGAAAATACAACATTCAAATGATGGTCAGGGTGAAGTGATAAAGCATGCCTTGAGAGGATCTGGTCATTTATTTTCAAAAGGATGTCAGAGAGATAGGGAAGCCTCAGAAAGGGACATACACTGGAAACTTAAAATCTTCAAGAAGACTGGAGAAAGCAGGCTTTATTTTTAACTTTAAGAAGGCAGCTAAGTTGGGATCTTGCTGCAGACAGCTGTCTAATGCCAGGTGTACTGTACGTATTATAGAATCATGGAATGCTTTGGGTAGAAGGGACCTTTAAATATCATTTAGTCCAACTTCCCCTGCTGTGGACAGGTACAAGTTCCACTAGATTATGTTGCTCAAGACCCCATCCAGCACTTCAATGATTAAGGGGCATCCCTAAGTTCTCTAGGCAGTCTGTTCCAGTGTCTCACCACCCTTATCACAAAAGATTTCTTCCTCATGTTCAACTAAAATCCACCCTTTTTTAGTTTAAATCCATTGCTCCTTGTCTTGTCACCACCAGCCCTGGTAGATGTCTTCCTCCAAATTACTTATAATACTTTTAAGTATTGAAAGGCCACAACAGGGTCTCCCTGGAACTTTCTCCTTTCCAGTCTGCACGACCCCAACTTCCTCAGACTTTTCTTATAGCATAGGTGATCCTCTGATCATTTTTGTGGCCCTCCTCTGGCCCCATTCTAATCAGTCCCTTCATGGATGTTTTCTATGAAAGGACAAAACCCAATAACAAAAGTTATCAAAACAGATACTCAGGAAAAATTATTCACTGTGAGGTTGTCCAGTGAGGCTGTGGAATCCCCTTCTTTGAAGATATTCAAAATTGACTGCGCAAGGCCAAGTGGAATCTCCTCTGATTTGACCCTGCTCTGAGCTGAGATTTGGACTAGATGATTTTCAGACAGCCCTTTTGACCTGTCTTTTTCTATGACTGAATGGAACTGAGAAAAGGGTGTGTCAAAAGTGGTCAGCTTCTTCTACAAGAATATTTCCTTGTTTAATGACCGTCCAAAACCAAGAAGAAAGTTGGTAGAGCCCAAAGTTTTACAATGCTAAGCTCTAAAATCCAAAACTGCTCCTCAAACTAGACAGCATGATTAAAGATCTTACTGCACATGTGGGAAATTGGCCATATTAAGTATTTCTCATAATGACTTGAAAATGTCTGGGTTACTCTTTTGAACCTGAAGACTATTTTCTTAAGGATATTTACAAAATGAGCCAAGTTCAAGTTTCTTGCTGCAACAATATTTCAGTTTTCTGAATGTAATTTTCTAAAGTAAAAGAAAAGCATTTTTGATGTCAGAGTAACTTAAAAATTACTACTGTTTTGCTGAAAATTTTCAAAAAGAGAATCCATTTTTATCATTGTTAGTTTGAACTTAATAAAATTTTATGGTAGTATACTTAATATCAACAGTTCTTGGCCTGTTAACAAAAATAGAAAATGAGATGGAGTATGTTCTGGTGGATACAGCTTTATTTCTGTCTGTCACATCATCCTGACTTGTAAATTTTCTTCCTTAGATTTTTCTCTACACACTTGATTTTTCACCTTTTGTTCATCTTAGACAACTATACACTGAATAAAGACACCACGCTCTTGTTTGTTTTGTTCCTAGTATAATAGAGCTTCTGTGGTTAGAACATCTAAAAAATGCTGTAATGAAAATTAGCAAACAATAGTAATGTTACAATCTCAGATATTTTTCAAGCACTTGCACAAATTCAGTTTCTCAAGTAAATGTAGCACAATAAAATTGTCCTGTGAAAAGAGCTTTTGATTTATGTCACTGCATTACCTGAACTCTTCAGCCAAATAAAAGAGCGGTTTAAAATTTTCTGTTGCAACTGTTAGAGTTCTCAATTTGTTGTTTAGGCACTATACAGACACGCAACAAGACTATATGCCTAAATAACAAGATCTCTGAAGATCCTGATGTCTAAGTGAATTAGGCAGATAATATTTAAGAGGAGTCAAATGCAAAATTAATAGATGAGGAGTGGAAAAGTACAAAAAAAAAAGGTCAGATTTAAAAGACATTGAAGTCAACGATCCAACATCCCATGCAAAATAGACTTTGGATCAGATTTTTAATCAGCAGAGAAGAAAATCTGGCTCTCCCACATCCCATTCACTAATGAGTATGTCTCCCTTGGAAACTCTGAAATAATTTTATAGGATACAAATATATTGAAATAATTCTGGTTGGTCCATAAATTGAAAATACAAGGAAAATACATATTTCTTAGGAGACTGAGCAATGAATAAATTTATGAACAGGCAGTCATAAGTGTAGCAGAAGCATAGAAAGTCCTCCATGATGTCCCCTCCCATCTTCCCAGTTTCCTCTACCCACTACTGAAATAAGCTGTCAGTCAAAGACTTTCAGGTTTCAGTGAATTGGTCACCAGTTTGTCTTTATAATATGTCTGCAATGATCTATATCTGCCAGCAAATACAAGAAACAGCACTAGACCTCTGCATCTAAGTGTTTTGGAATACGTACATGGCAGTATTGGTCTCTTTCTTTAGCAGAACTGATTTTCTCAAAAGGATTTCTACAGCTTACAAATTCTTTTGAAACCTCTTATTACCATGTACGGCATTCTTTACCCCCACAGTGTTTAGGTGAATTTATGTGATCACTTTGAAAAGCAGGATATTGGCTTAAGATGTAACTTCATTCTCACACCTACAACTCTGTTGTGGTAACTGATTTTAAGATCACCATTAATCCCTCGGTACAAAGCAGGTTTTTACAGCTTTAGGGTACAGTTGTATATTTTCTTGGATGGCTAAGCTCATATGTGAATTCCTGGACCTCTCCTCCCCTAGCTTTCCTTTCTAGTTTCATTCTGCAGTTCCTTATTTCTTTAGACAGTCTGATAAAATCTGTGAAGTGCCTCTGAAAAACTTGTTGTTGATATATTTTGGGTAAAACTTTCATAGTGATTGTGTGATGACACATTTAGACTATTATAATTTTCATGGTGTGATTTTTTTTCATTTATAGTTAAAATTGCTTGGTAACTTTTCTAAGCACTAACTTACATTGTGCTTTTGCCCTGAAAACATACCTGCAAAAAGGTGCAATGGAAGTTGAAAAGAGGCAATTTGATCAGGTAACAAAAATACTCTGTAAAATTCCTAAAGCACAATTTTCAGTAATAATATAGGCAACAAATTTGCTTGATTGCTCCAAAGGGACATCTGAGTGGGTGGAAGTGGTTTTCTGAAAAATCTTGCTTCAGAGGAGCTCTCCTGTTACTATGAAGATGTTCTATGAGGTTGTCTCTTAGGGTATGTAGTAAATTAAGGAGGTCTCTATTTGTGTGTCTCTTTAGAAACTCAGTCACATTCTTCTGTCCCAGAGACTTACCCAGTCATAAATTTTTATTTCAATGATTGTGATCTGTGCTGACTTTATTTTTTTTATTTTTTAATATTTTATTTTATCCCTGTTACAGAAAAGACTTATGTGGTTTGTATGGAACATATGAAAGGTTTAGGTGTGGAAACAGATATGGCAAAGCTGGAAAGCAGACAGCGGGAGGCTGACAGCTGCCAGTGTGAAAGAAGCAGAGAAGACAAGAGCTGCACTAAGCAGTGCAGATCTCTAGGGTCCAGGAATCTTAAGGACATTCAGGCCCTGAAAAAGTGTGAGGGATTTTATATAGCGGGATTGAGGTGTTTGCAGTCCTGGAGTACAAGGACGTCCAAAAATTCTGGGGCATGAAGAAGCAAGGTGTCACTATGACCCTTTACCCTTCCCTTCCCAGAACATTTCTAATAGCTCAGTCTGGGACACATATGTAAGTCACTATTGCCACATTCTCTCTCACACTGATCCTCATTCAGGTATCAATATGCTGATTTAAAATATTCAACTGTTACAATTTTTTACAAATTTATTTTCTATAATGCCTAAGGTCTGTCATATATTTCATTGGAGAGGTCAAGAGCATAGATGCTTAAAGTATTTAGAATGAACTAAACTTTATACAAAATTGCAATGAATTGCGTTATTACACCACATATATGCAAACACAGTGTTACAGGACAGGTCTCTGCATACTAAAGTGAAGCTTATTCTTTGTTACCTCTGCAAAAGGGGAACCCAGACCTGAAATAGCAGTAACCATAATTTTATGTGCAGATGAAGATGGATACATACTTCACCCTACAATTTTTATGCTGTGTAAGAGGTTAGTCATTTGTTTGCTACCTTTGTTGGTTTTGTTGTAGCATTGTACAAAGAACTTTTCCCATTTAGAATGATACTAAAACCTGTTCCCTTATCTATCAGATAATTGAAATCTGCTATATTCTATGGTGGTCTCATTGACATAATCCCATCTTAATAATATGTTTGAACCTTGCACAGAAATTCTTATTTTTCACACATACAGTAATTAAAGATTCCATATAAATGCTCTAAACGCATGTAGATACAGTTTTATGCACATATGTGTCCATGCAATAGAACAGTAACACTTAGAAAAACTCATAATGCTATAAGCACTTTCCCATTCCTGAAACAGATTTCCACATTTCAATTGAAAAAAAAAAATTAAAAAAAAATTTTTAAAAAAGTTAAAAACTGAATTCACTTCCTATAGGACTAAACATTTTAAGCTTTGAAGAAGAGGAGTAGGCACTGATCTGTTCTATCTGGTGACTAGTGACAGGACTCAAGGAAATGGCCTGATGTTGTGTCAGGGGAGGTTTAGGTTGGCTATTAGGAAGAGGTTCTTCACTCAGAGGGTGGTTGGGCACTGGAACAGGCTCCCCAGGGAAGTGGTCTCAGCATCCAGCCTGACAGAGTTCAAGAACCATTTGGACAATACTCTGGGCACATGATGAGACTCCTGGGCATGGTCCTGTGCAGGGCCAGGAGTTGAACTCAGTGATCCTTGTGGATCCCTTCCAACTTGATATTTTCTGTAATTCTGTGATTTTTTTTTTCCTGTAGAATATAAGAGGAGATGACTCAAGCTGTTAAGTTTCACATAAATCTCATCATTCAGTACATATTACATCTGGAAGTAGCCAATTATTTTTATTCTTCATAGTCACATTGTGATACTGATTCCCAGAAACTGTTACAGATTGTAAGCCTAGACCAAAAATCTCAAGAACCACAAAATGCTACAGGGGGAGTCCAGAGCACATATTCACAATCCCAGTGCCCTTGCAGTAGCAGAGTGTGTCTTAGTTAAGAAAACCAAAAGGCATGGAAGAAAGATTTTATGGAAAAAAGGAATAAACTTACCAAAAAAATAAAATCTTCTGGGAACCAAGTTTTATATTCTTATTCCAAATTAGAGCATGTGAACAACAGTCAGTTAGGCATAGAAATGATTTCTCAACAGTGTTCATTGTACGTGACAGGGTTTTCTACTTCATTTCTTACCTGCAGCTATGGAACATGAAAGATATATGGCCTTGAAAAGAAATGTAATATATTTTCAACTCAGTTTTCTATTAGGAATTAATTAGGAATCAAAATAGTTCAGCAAAATCTCTCATGTTCCCAAGACAGGCAAAAGGAAATCCCCAAAGCTTTTTTCCTTTTTCCAATAAAAACATCTTCCTGGGGACTGTATATAATCAAAACAAGTACAGAAGCATTGACTCAGAAACTGAACTTTTACGTTGACATAGAATTCTGAAATCTCATTCATAAACATTATAGATATAATCATATCTATGATTTTCTTTATTTATTCTAACACATTGTTAAAGATAAGTTTGTGTTTCTAGGAAAAACAGCAAGAAATTATTTGCTTATTAAATCTGTTAACTTATTGTGTATTTCACAGCATTGCTGATATGAGCAAAAAGACAATTCATCATTCAGTTAAAATAAATAGATATTTGTTCAACAAAGGATATTCAGTAGTCTGATTGTCTAAATCTGCTGTTGTCTAAATTCAGTGAACCAAATATGAACATTAAACTTGATTTCACATGTGTGGTTAATCCTAGTAGTATACAATTGCACTCAGATCACAGAATCACAGAATGGGTAAGGTTGGAAGGGACCACAATGGGTCATCTGATCCACCTTCCTACACAGGATTGTGCCCAGATGGTTCTTGAATATCTATGGTGAGAGACACCACAACATCTCTGGACAATCTGCTGCAGTGCACGGTCACCCACACAATAAAGGAGTTCTTCCTGATGTTCGGGTGGAACTTCCTGCACATTAGTTTCAGCCTCTTGTCCTGTTGCTTGGCACCACTGAGAAGAGCCTGACTGCATCCTCCTGGCACCCTCCCTTCACATGCTTGTGTACATTGATGAGGTCCCCTCTCACTCAATTCTTCTCAAAACTACCTCAGCCTGTCCTCATAAAAGGGATGCTCCAGTCCCTTAATCATCTTTATGTCTCTGCATTGGAACTGCTCCAGGAGCTCAGATACTCCAAGCTTTTCAGCATTTATTTGCTTTAAATTTAAAATTTTCATCCCCTAAGAAATCCACTAAATAAACAAAATCACCTAAATAAATAAAACATTCCTTTGCTTCTTAATGCTTACAACGACTTTCTAATCAACTGAACTGTTGTCTTAATTAAGAATTGAAGAGTATGTACACCCTTTTAATATAAGAAAGAAATTATTGAAAATAAAAGGAAAAAAAATCCCTACTGGTGTATTGGCAAGATATTTAGGTAGCAAGGTGGATACATACATAAATTTCTTACCCTGTTGCTCACAGTCTTATATACTGGCTACTAGCATAATACCTAATTCTATTGATTTCTGTTGGAGGGAGAGTATTTTTAAAGATGTCAGATGTTAATCTATTAATATGCACAATTAAAAACCTTAAGATATATCTGTAAGTACATTTTAAAAGATAGCATTAAAAATTATTATTTTTTTTCGTTCTTTGGCTTAGGAATTATATATGATGTAGTTTGGATTTTTACCAAAGAAAGTCAGAGACTAGCTTTTTTTTGGTGAACTTTCCATCCTTAGTCACTTTCAATCTACCAAGAGAATGTTGGCAGTATTTAGTTTCTGGAAAGTGACTATTTTTAGCTTACTCATCAGTCTCCATAAACAAGTTTCTGTAACTAACTTATTTTAGTGTCAGACAATTACCATGTTAATTAGTAAGCCTCTGCAACACTTAAATTAAAAGAGGAAAAAAAAATATTTTGTCTTTTACTTGTGTATATATCTAACTCAAAGGGATAAGACCAAAATAAGATTCTATCATAGGCACAACGCTTGGGAAATAAAAGTAAGTTTGCTGTTAATCTTTCTTCCTTCTCTTTTCCACTATGTATTAAACATACAGAAAACAATGAGTTTTCATCTACCAATTTTGTACACATGCAACTAGCTGCAAATGACAGCAGTAAGAGTTGCACTCTAGAACATAAAATAGGAGTATGACAGTCAAGAATGTTTTATTTTCTTCATAAAAATGAAATTTATCTCAGGTTACACCTAATTTGCTTTGGTCTTACTTACATTTGAGAAGCTTTAGGAAACAAAAACCACGAAATATTAGGGAAATATGAAAAAACAAACACAAAGAATGCAATAATCATTCATGCATGTTCACATCCTCTGCAACGAAAAGTAATACCAAGCAATATTTAAACAGAGCCATTGTAACTGTTTTCATCAGCTGTCACTCCAGAAATCCCCACCCAATTGCAATCCCAGTTTCAAACACACAGACACAGCAAGAGTTTCTGCCCAGCTCTCTTCAGCCACTTCGAACTCATGCACAGACGTCTGAGCAGCCAGGAGGCATTGCTCTACAAGAGTTTATGTATCAGGAAGGGCCTGTTCTGATATACAATTATTTGATCCAGTTATTTGATATAAACTCTGAAATCTCACAGTCATGTCATGATTAGCTCTACAATCACATATGTTATACATTTACTCACAATGTTAGATAAGATGAATAGACAAAAAATCCTTGGAGTTTTTTACTCAAACACGCCTTTCTTAGTATTTATTGGCTCATGGCAGAACCAATGAAAGAAGTCTCTGCTTTTTTAATGAATATTTGGTGACTGGAATAGTTGGTGTACAAAAAGAAAAGAGGAGAGGAGGTGAGGGAACGGGAGGGGAGGGGAGGGAGGGGAGGGGAGAAGAAACATACATAACACAATTGTTTTCCTATGGGATAAGATCCCTCTTCACCCTTCTCTGTCCTAGGCTGAAGAATCCCAGTGCTCTCAGCCTCTCCTTATAGGGCAGAAGCTCCAGTTCCTCAATCATTTAAGTAGCCCTTCACTCGATGCACACTTTTACATCCGTGTCTTTCCTGTTGGGGAGCTCAGGCCTGTTTACACACATTTGGGTGCTGTGTCCACACAGTACTGAACACAGCACCCAAATGCTGTAACAGGGCTGAGCAGAGGGGAAGGATCTCTGCAGTCAACCTGCTGGCAAAGTTCTGCCTAATGCAGCACAGGAGACCACTGGCCTTCTTTGCTTCAAGGCCATATTTCTGGCTCACGGTCAGCTTTTTGTCCATCAGTACCCCAATGTTGTTCTCTACTAAGTTGCTTTCTAGATGATTAGACACAATGTGTATGATAGCATGGGGTTATTCTTCCCAATTTCATGAGGTTCTTATTGGCTTATTGTTCCATCCTACCCAGGTCCCTCTGAATGGTAGCACAACCCTAAACGTACCAGCCACTCCTCCCAGGTTTGTCTAATCTGCAAATTTACTGAGGATCTGCTTGGTCATACCATTGCTGTCATTAATGAAGATGTTAAGAAGTACTGGCCCCAATATTTTTCTCTGGTATATTCCAGCTAGACTTTATGTTACTGATCACAATCCTGTTTGTGTTTGGTTTTCAGTATACTGAAACTTTGAGATTTTCAAAAGATTGGTTGAAGACAGAAGGAAATGAGAAAAAAAAGAATGGCAACTTTTGATTTTGAAATTTTAGCTCATTTATTAAGTAAGGAAGGAAAAATGTCAACAATCTTTAAATTTAGCTGTTCAAATCAAAACAAATAATTCTGAGTGTTTAAATAAATATTTTTTTACTAGTTTTAGTGTGATATATTAATTATATGATAGCTTCTATTAGTACCAATATGTTAAAATTTCCACAGAAGTAAACACTTATTTTCCTTTAAATACAGAAAAGGGTGGGTTTGAAGCATGCTTACTTCCCTTCTTGCTGGTATCTATCTTATTATAAAGATTTATGAACAGAGGTAATTTAGGAACTGAAATAATCTTCTTCTATAAAATTTATAATTTAAAATAATAATAATGGCCCTACAGTGACACATGCAGTTCTTGTTAAAACTTGGAACTGAAAACCAGCACTCTGCAGAATGAGATCTTTTAAAGTAAACAAGTGAAACCAGGGAGCTTCATTACTTTTAAATCCTGTTTTCTCATTAGGACTACACGTCCTTGCCAGCTGGAAGTGATAAGGGTCTAAGAAATGAATTTGTTCTTCTACTACTTTAATTTTTATTTGTCAGTTTGCCAAGACTTACCTCTGGCTGCAGCCGCAGACCTGAGAACAGATAGGACTTGGCCCTGGCTACCGTAGTAAAGAATGACTCTTGTCAAGACTTCTTGAAAAAATTTAGTGCCAGAAGAATTTGCCAGGGAGTAGCTCATGCCCTTTTTTTGATTTTCTTTGTTTAAGTTTCCTACTATTTTCATCCTGGGAGAACAATGAAGAAAATAAACCTTTCCAAAAGTATGATGAGAAAGGTAAGACCAAACACAACAATCAGCTTAGGAACCTATCAGCTGATCAGAGGACAAGAGTCTTATTTCATAAAAATTCTGAAGTATTGCAATTTGTTTTTATGTCACTTGAAATAAAGCAGAGACATTTATCCTTTTTCACCAAGGAAAAACAAAGAAAAATTAAGGAACAAAGAGTACACACCAGAACAGCTGACCTCAAGCTGGTATACCAAGACTAGTTGTTTCTGCAACTACATTTTGATGTATGAATTAAACTGTGATAGAAATTGAAATTTGGATCTCTTACTTCTCAGTGAAGTGCTTTTTATTGGCCTTTTGTGAGAAAGAATACTGAGCAATGAAAGCACTGCCATAAGTTACCTATGTCTTTCCCTGCAGAAGGAGAATTAAGCCACAATCCCTATGCTAGGTTCAGTTTTGCAATACATATGATTTGTCTCCTTCAGCTATAAAAAGAATCACTGGGTCTGCTTTAGGATTAACTGCTTTAACAGCTCCTTCTGCCAAGGCATAGGATGTATGAAAACGGATATATACATAAGGCTAGCACACTGCCAAATGAGGTCACACCCTACTGCCAGAATAGCCAGCTGGTTTGGGAACATATAGGATAATACGCCAGGAACGCAGTACCCATCTCTAAGCCATGCAATTCAGAGGTATGAAAAAACGAAACCTGTTTTTGTGAACTGTTTGTCTGGCACATAGATTAGCTGGCCCTGAGAAACTAGCTTTTCTCTCCATAGGAAATACATTTGTCCCAAGCTTTGCTAGCATTTTTTTCTATTCCCATGGTACCAACTTTCTGTTCACAATTTTATTCAGATCTTAATCAGGAACACATGATTGTTGTTGTTGTTGTTGGTTAACATGCTATGACAGATAATATCTAGCAACTATGGTGAATAACAGCCTGAAGTCTCACAATCTTTTAGGATATCGCTACAGTTAAGTGATTGTTCTCTCACATTCTTTACCTTATCCACTTCTTATGGTTTGCTGCTACTGTGACTGTGTTCATTGCTGATCCAGAAAAATGTGCAATACAAAAGTCTGAGCTAACCCAAAATGATTTTAATATTAAATGCATATTTATGTGCAACAGGTTTTTCACCTATAAATATCACTTAATTAATAATTAGTGGCTAATAATAATATTATCAAAAATAATAATTTTAACCCTCCCACCTCAACAGATGATATATATATAAATTAATATAATTTCTTAGACCAGTTGACTTAGTTAAAATATATAAAATTGAAAGCTGAAAACACCTTTTATTTGTAATACATTTGTAGAATTGTAAGTGTTGTTAGCACTTATGACAGTGATTATACTGGAATCAGACCAAGGATAAGCTATCCGAATTACAAAACTTTCCAATTCTCCTACCTGGCTGTCTAGGCATTTCAATCTTTAGTTGGCATGCCCTGTATATTACAGATCCATACATCTTGAGGATGAGTTCTGACAACTTTGATGGAAATATAAAATACATCTTATTCCAAATATGTAGTATGTCATATATCAAATTTCCCTAAAAAAGGCAGTCAGCCAAACTACTGTACAGTGTCCAGCTTTGTGAGTTCTAAACTTGAAGGCAGAAGTCATTGAAGGCAGAGGGTGATGAAGAGAGTAAAAAGTTTACCTAAGTATGTACTGGGAAGAAAATGGACTGTCCAGCAAGGTCTGGGAATGTACTTTTGAAAGACTTTTGGTCTTCACTATGGTTACAATTAGGTGTAAACTGCTTCTACAAAGCAAATGTGCCAGTTGGGAGGACATAGTTGAGAATTTCAGAGTGAATGGTTACTTGGATGACGGTGAAAATAAAATGAGAGCTTTCATGGAATTTAATACAGAAAGTAGAATTTTATCAAAATAATAATAATTTTTAAAAGTCTGATTATATACGTAATAAACTTAGTGAATTTCTTTGAAAATTGTTATAATGGATCCGTCTAAAACAAATCTGGAATAAATTTTAAAAGTATAATAAAAGAACATTCAACCAAAAGATGAGTTCAGTATACTACACAGTCACAAAGATTAAAAATACGATTGCAAATGTTTACTACAAACTCTGAGAGAAAAAATCAAATGAGGCATAAAGATATAAAACAATACCCAGAAGCCAATTAGTAGCAGCTCATGTGCCGCTCAGTGGAGAAGAAAAACTATTGACAGTTGATGCCAAAGATATGAACTAATTTTCCCATTATTTTTTATTTAAAGGCTAACTGAACTCAGTTATGGCAATTATTCTCAGTTGAAGAAGAAGACTAGAAAAAAAAAATAAAATCAGAACAGGTTAGAGATGTTAGTTAGATAAATTCAATGTATTCCAGTGGACTAACCCTTTCATTGTAGGACATTTAAGAGTCTGGCTGATGAAATTGAGGAAGGCATGGCCAGACTAAAGAAAGTCCAGAAGAGGACCACAAAGATGGTTCAAAATCTGGAAAACATGATCAATGAGAAATAACTGGAAGGGTTAGGTCTTTTCTTTCTAGAGAAGAGAAGGTTCGGGACAGACCTAATTACAACATTCCAGTTCTTAAAAAGCAGCTACAAAGAGGATGGAGGCTCCATCTTCCCTGGGAGTCACACAGAGAGGAGTGGGGGCAACATACAAAAGTTGCATAGGGAAAGGTTTCATCCCTACATAAAAGTTATTTTTTATGATAAGAACAATCGTTCGGTGAAATGGCATAGAGTCCCTATTACTGGAGTTTTCGAGATGTGATTGAACAGGATGCTAGATTATCTCATCTAGGCTTCATTTCCCATGAAAAGCTTGATCAGATAATACCAGGTTACCTCCAACCTGGTCTGTTCTACAATGTTATAATACTTTGGTTCTGTGGTCTTATGAATCTCAATTTACCAGTGATTTTCTTTACAAAGTTATGAAGGACAGGTGAATTTCCAGAGAACTTGGAAAAAAGTCATAAATTAGTGTCTTTAAAAAAAACCCCCATGAACAGATCACTGATATTAATGTAAATTTTGAAAGAAACACTAGATAGCATTTTTGAATTAGAAACAAGTTAGCAAACAAACAAATAAACAAAACAAAAAGCCACTCATCTTTAAATATTTCATATGGGACAAGGAACTAAGGAAAAGAAAATAGAGATTTATTAAGAACAAGGTTGGTCAAATCCTGATTGCTTTACATAAGAGAGTAACAGCATTACACAGGAGGAGGAGTGCAGGGGGGGGAGATAAAAACCAAAACCAAGATCAAACACAATGATTCATGTACTAGATTATGTTATTCAATAGAAAGAAAAATTCAAGATATTACATGTAGGAGGGAAGACTCTGAGCAAACACAAGATGGTGAAAAATTAGCTAAGTATTGGATAATGATTAGAGCAGATCATATCTGTAAACAAGCTGACAAATGAAATGATGTTGCTGAGAAGGAAGCTGTGCTGGGCTTTGTAAACAACAGTACAGCATGCATGAACATAAAGTAATATTTCTACTTTACTCAACATTAGTAAGACTCAAATAAAGTAGTTTAGAAAGATGTGGACTTACTAATCAAATTGCACAAGAGATTGAAAAAAATGATCAAAACATACTGTCTGAAAATTGTTATCCTAAAAAAGAACAAGGAGGGATATGATAACTATTTCAAATCATGCAAAAAGTGCCTCTGAATGGTTTATTTTCCCATGTTTACAGTGGAAAAGAAAAAAATAGAGATTTAAACTACAGAAAAAATCCCTATAAACTAAACTTTAGGGAATAAAACTTTTTAGTGGAAATGCTGGTGAGACTTAGAAAGGGATTGCCTGGGAGACTGTAGAGTCCTCATTATGGGAGATCTCTAAGAACACATTAAACAAACATCAGTTAGAAACAGCAGACATGTTTGATCCTTTTTTGTGTTGGAGGCAAAGCCTTTTCTGATGTCTTGAATGACACTGAAACTCAAAAAGTCATCCAAATCCTTCAGTCTAAGTACACCTATGCATGCTATTGAAATTGGAAAAGAACTGCTCGCTAGTGTAAAATTCTGATAGCTTCAAAGGATGATGTTCTTTGCTACACTGCATGTACTTTGTCGCTATCTTGACAGATCTTTATAGGGACTGAAAAGTACTAACGTGAAACTGCAGTGTAAGACTGAACTGTTAGTTTGGAAGTGACAAAGTTCCTTCTTTAATTCCTTTGAGTATGTCGCATTTAGTTTTCACCGAGCTGGTGGAAGCTGTGGTCGCCTGTTATACTAGTATGAATGTCCTGCTGCTGTTCCTAAATATGTAAAGATAGAAAGAGTAAAGGAAATTTATTAGGTGACATAGTATTCAGGAATTTTGATATAACTCCGTGCTCCAGAGAAAATCCAGTTGCTTATGCATCGTTCAACAGATCTAAGAAGAGTAAAGGAAGTCTACATATCAGCAAAATGGCCAGTCATTTTGGAAAGACCATGATCCTTATCTCAGAAAGGAGAAATAAAAAAGATGAATTAGAAAGGACTTAGGTATGAAACTGGGTCATTTGGGGAATATGCCCTCATCTGAGTGCCTTAGTATTTCTCTTTGTTCTAAGGGGTACTCTTATTTTCTTCTTTTTATTTTTCTCTTTCCTGACCCCCCCAAAACCAAACTACATTCCCCGAAAATCACAAATCGTAATTGTAGGAATGAAGATAAGAGTGACACATATTAACTCTAATATCTATCTCTAGAAGCATATTGGGGCAATAACTCCTGCATATTAGTAAAACTCTGATTTGAAATTCTCATCACATATCAAAACATAGAGCAACACACGAAGTTTAAAGTTCTGTGCTAAACTTCTCTCAAAGCTCTAACTAAACAACACCCCCTCCAAAGTGTGGAAGAAAAATACTTCTGAACATTTCTTTCAGTGTTGAGTCATTTGAAATCTGAACTATTCAGAAATACTGTACTTTATTAGATGAGTTGAATGGTTGGGATTTTTCTGTGTGTTTTAGTTGTGTGTTTCATCTTTTTGGTACTGCTTTCCAATGCTTTCTACCAGTTCTGCTCTTTCCACTACCCAAACTCCAAATTTTACCTTCCCTTTCCTTTCCTACCTGAAACACTGTTATTAAAAGAAAACAAACAAAACCAAAACACATCCAAAACCCAAACCCACACACATATTAGTTTTTGGACAAACAGTTCTGTCTCTTCTCAGTAGAATCTCAGGAAAGGTGGAAAATCCTTGAATTTCCCTATGTGATACCGTTTAAAATTGATTTTATAAGTGTCATGGTATAGGAATAGTATCCCCCACTAAAAAGACCACACACCTCCAATGAGAGGTGCAAAAGGTGTTGATCTTGGGTTAAGAAAAATGTACTGGAAACAGCAACGAGATAAGAAAATTAACAGTAATAGCAACAATAGTAATAACAACAAATAAACTATTTACACAGAAAAAAACCTGACAAGGTAGCCTGAGATTAGCTCAGGTGGTTCAAACAAGGTGCTAAAGGAGTCAGACCGTTGTGCCAAGGATGTGGGTTCAATCCCCGTATGGGCCATTCATTTAGGAGCTGGGCTTGATGATCCTTGTGGGTCCCTTCCAACTTAGAATATTCTGTGATTCGATAAAAATAAATACTGGAGTGTTCTGCCTGCCATCTTTCTCCACCAAAAGGAACACCGTTCTCCCCGGAATGAGAGAGACTACCTTTCCCCCGTCCCTGGCAATGACATGAAGTGGTATCAAATAACATTAGAGTTCTTGCCATACCCCCTCCTGGCTGTTGTAAAAAAATTAACCTGTTTTGACTGAAACCAGGACAATGGTTTACTGCAGTTGTAGCTGCAGTAAATGCGGATTTTATGCAAAGTGAGCAATAAAATTCCATCAGTAAAATCTCATTAAGTTGTTCTCTATCTGTTTGTGATTAAATTGCTGTTGCAGTCTGAAGCTACTGTCACTGCTGTCTGCCTTCAGATATTTACAAAGGATAATGTGAACAATTTGTTAATAAAGTAATACAGTTAAGATAAGCTTTCCCCCAATTTAAAAATTATTATCCATCTCAAATATGTAATATCCAGACTTGGCTTTATGGAGCTGGATTAAAAGTGATAATCCCAAACATGCACATTATTTCAAACACTTCCGCCTCATATCTGAATTTTCTTGTATGTCAATTGAATAATAAGCGGTATAACACATGAAATCGTACTTGCTTCTTACATTCATACAAGATTTCAAAGCTTTAATGAACAATATGTTAATACAGTCCAAAACTGAGTTTCTTGCTGCAATGAAAATATCTTTCGCAAGTGAACATTTAAATATGTATATGCCTTTGTTATCATTTTATAAGACTTCTTTCTAGGAGCTTCCAAATGCTTTCCCCTTTAATCCAAGGAAATATGTGATGCACAATTCAATATTGTGCTAATCCTAACACATAGGTAATGCTGACTGAAAGACTTAAAATAAGGTTTATATTTATGTGATTTGTTGCGCTGAACTAAACCCCTAATGCCTCAAAAGATAATGTTCTCAGTAAATTATTTCTCAGAGTGTCAAAGGTTGGAGGACTGGTATTGGAATATACTGATAATGATGGAAGTTTGGTCAATAATTCATACTTTTGTTGATATTAAGAACATTCCCAGCTGAAAGAAATCAAAAACTAAATTTGGCTTAAGACGATAAGTCTTCCAAGGCTTTCTATACTCCTTAGAGAGACATTCCCTCAGAGAAAAACTCAAAGCTCCCACATCAGTTTTGGATTTTGAATCACTCTCTCAAATAACAGATTCTTTCTGTCGGTATTGTCTAGCAGTTCAACTCTTTCAGGCTAAAAATAGTTTCTGCGCACATCGTGATGCCAACTGCAGAAGAAAATTACTGAATATTGCAACTGTTGAAATAATTTTGCATATATTTTTTTTCCTGTTTAATTTTTACAAGATGTTAGATCGAATGTAGTAAAATAATTTCTTTTCCCTTTTCATCTACAACTACCCAAAGTGCTGAGGAGAAAAAGATTGGACCAGTGTCAGGCACTTCTGTAACCTGATTTCTCCTTTAAGATCTTTGTTTCTTTCCATGTCCAATGGTTTAAGTTTGGACCTTAAGAGTCTGGACTGCATTATGTAAATACTTCTCAATGCATTAAAATATTGCTAAACAGAAATGACAGTGGTAAAACTCTTTATGCAGTGTGACAAGTTTTTTCTTGCTTGTTTAGTTTCTCTCCTCTCAAAGTGGAGAAAAGACTCAATGAGAATACAGGTAGAGATAGGACATTTTATTACTTAGAATTTTTTGAGCACTGGGATTGAGCCACATATGAGGAACCTTTTGAAAACAAGGAACTTTGTAAGAAATCACCATTCACACAAAACTCAACTGCAGATTTTTTTTTTCAGCAATATTTAAAATATTCTAGCTTATTCAGTTAAAAAAATTACTAAACCTTCAACATTTTTTATTACTACTTTTCCTTCATTCTTCCTATAAAGTTCCTCAAAATATGAGGAATACTAATTTATATTTTTACTTGATAAGAGAGATGTCTCCTCTTCCTATATTAAAAATGTCTCAGAGGTTCACTCAGAGGAGGAACAGTATCGGGATCCAGCCATTCCTTCAGCATTTATGTACATCATGGTAAATTCCCACCTAAATACTGAAACTCAAGATAATCAAAATCACTCATTTTTTGAAGATTTTCCCAATGTAATTTAATCCCACTCTGCCTGCACTAGTTAGCCTGTAAGTATGTCCAAACTATCAGTAGGTCTGTAATTTACCATCTAAGTTTCATTATTTTTTTTTTCCTTTTAATGTACTTTTTAAATTTACTTCCTTTTAATTTTTATTCTATGTGTTAAACTGTTGATTTCCTCACAGGATCTTAAGATTCCTTTCTTTCACTTGTTCTTTTAACACTAAAATTAGTGATAACTCTTTTTAACTGGAATCCTGAGAATTTACTAGCAAATTTACAGGTTTTGATCTGAAGCTTTGAATCTCTCTTTAGACCTTCAGAGAAAGAGATTTGCTCAGCAGTTCCTGAAAAATAAGCTATCAAAAACAAACTATAAAAAAAAGGTGGTGGTGTGTGGATTTACCACAGGTTCATCCAAAATAATTAGTCACTTTTTAAAATCTTGATATAGGAATCTTATCTGAGTTATCCAGATGACTGAGTCTACTACTATGTGAGAGATGTTAAGCAAGATAAACATCTTCCATTCTAAGTACCTTGACTATCAGCAGAATCACCAGCAGTCACAATTCAGCTGTCAGGCAATGACCATAGATATAAAAATTCTATGTTCATGAAATAATTGATCAAGACAGCAATTTTTTTTTTTAATTTGCTACAACTGTCATTTAGGTGAAAAGCCAGATGCATTACAAGCCATTTCAACTTCAAATGCTTGTCTTCAGAGGACTTGTCTTTGAAAAGACAACAGTTCGAAATTTTTTGATCACAGTACTATTTGTTAATTGCAGTGTGCAAATCACTTTGTTCCAGTCACTGGCTTTCAGAAGCCATTTAGAATTATCCAGTATTTGATATAGAAACTTCTCTGTCTTCTACCAACTTATCGACACAGTCAGAGACAAAACAACAAAATCCTCTGAGAAGTGTTGAGGTCAATTGTTGTGAGCAACAGTTCCACTTCAGTTAATTCAAGCTGTCATCAAGAACACTTCAGTTTGATCCTTGAGTAAACAAGGCAAAAAAAAAATAGACCCTTTTGTGAAATATGAAAAACTTCATCTGGAATTTTAGTAGGAAATTATTATTTTGCACAAAAATACTTTTAAATTTGAAAAATAACTGTGAATTTTCACAAATTCAACAAGAGACTAAGGAAGATCAGAAGAACATCCTGTGACAAAGCACCCTGGATTGTAATATTAGTTTTACGTTGATGGTCAGGTCTTAATTTTTACAAAGGTATAGTCACTTAAGTAAATTAATAATGAAATGCAGAGAGGAAGATACCATTTCTTACAGTTTCAAATATTCTCATAAAACTGTAAGAATGACCTTACGTTTACATAACACTTTTCATTCAAAAGATTCTTGAAGCTTTTATCCAGTGTTTTCAGAAAATAGCTAAAATTTTATATTCTTGACTGAATGCATGTTGAAAGCTCAAAACATCTAACTCATGGTAACAGCAATTACTGGATAAAGAAGAAATCAGCAACATACACAATTTCATCGTACAGGACACAAATGTCTATTTGCACAGTAAGTGCATAACATAATTTGAAGGGCAATAGTTTCTTAACAGTGCCTTTTACTGCAATCCACTGAAAAACTTAAGAATTTTCTGAGCCATCCTATCAGTGACCAAAAATCTTGTCCACTAGAAGTGAAAGGGTTGCAACTACTATTTATACCCATGTTACAAAATAAAACAGGGGTTAGGGGAAGCTATCTGTCCCCGAGGCTGAATGGCATCCAGTGTTGTGGCAAAATCTACAACACTGTTTTGCCCTGGGCCACCACTGTGTCATGAGTGACACAATTGTAACCCGAAGGCAAAATCCTCTTGGTTCAAAAAGTCTGAACGTTCTGGTTTTCACAGAACAGCAATAATGCTGTTGCATGATCCAAAGACAAACAATTGAGTATTTATAAAGGGTACAAGGCTCATTAGGATAGCATTTGACACTGAATAGCCAAACTAAGCCCAGACCTGTCCCCATAACATCATGGAAACAGTCTGCGACCAGATGCCCCAAACACTACATTGGCACCATCACTTAAATCCTCATGTTTTTGTGAATTTTAGAATGTTAGTAATAAGTGAGATATAAGGATAAGATTGAAATTTATCCTGTAATTACACTGTCATTCGGTATGAGGGCATCATGGATATCAGACTGTGTGCACAGCGCATTTAATTCCAAAAGTGGTCTATGAACTCCTCATCTTGTCTATGAATAGATGAGACAATGAACTTATTTGGCAAAAGGGACTCACCCAGGACAAGGTAATTACCTGGACTCCCAGCTACCCTCGCAGCAAAGCATTTGACTATTCTTGCAGGTAACAGGCATTGTGTGTACATTTGATGTGTTGATTAACCTCCTGGGTGAAGAACTTATCAGTCCCAGGAATTTATTTTTTCTTGTTGATGAAAATTTCTTATGTTTCTTCTTCTTTTGATGTCTCTTTATTTTTTTGCCAAACTTTGAGTAAAAGACTTACAAGACATAATATCTCTAAATTATACAGGCTTTTTAAAATACCTGTAAATATCTATCATTATCAACAACAGTTTATAGTAATATTGATATTCATCAACAGAAATACTTGTGTTGCAATATTAATATTAATCAACATAATATTAATAAAATAATACAAGAATAATACTCATTATATATAACAGCATAATATATATGATAACCAATAGTCAAAAGTAATATAAATAAACATAAACAATTTGATCTAGAGAATTCATTTGGTGTTGGACCCATGATGTTTAATTTTACAGTCCATTCTCTAGTGTGGTTGTGACTAGAATTAATTTACCTTTTAGCTGATATTTAAATTTGGAATATTAACTAAGAAAAATTATCTTTTACTAACATTCTAAAATTTACAAGAGCATGAGGATTAAGAATCTTTTATTTCTATGAAATGTATAAGATGTTAGTTATATATTCCTTTCAGGTAATAGCTATGTTTTTTAAATTAATCTGATGATTTCTATCTAAATGTTTTTGATAAAGCGCTTTTAAACTTAGTTGTATGGATTCCTTTATTTTGGAGCAGGTTCCTTACACTGTCTGGAACTCACTTCTGGTAGCCAAATTAATTTTCCTGTACCAGATTACAGACTTTAATAGCCATCACAAAAGAATATTACAAGAGTATTTTCCTTTTCTGACTATTCAAGAGAAACATTGAAGCCATAATGTGTAATTAAATTTGATATATGTAATGTACATCAATTTTGCTGCTCTTCTAGCAAATTACATCCCGAGGACTGATCAAGCATTTTGGCTTCTCTGATGAGACAACTGCCACAATGGAAGAGGGAAGTACTGGGTATGTTATTCATCTTGATAATAGAAAGGGTTTCCACTTTAGTATCTTGGAGTATCCCTGCAATTGATCTATAGAAATGTGATTTTGATAGTAAAACTAGGAATAGTATGTGGAAAACTGACTGTACATATTAACTGAGAACATCTTAACTTCCTCCTGCTGACTGTGATCAGCAGGAGGAAGATCAGCTGATGTACAGTTATCTTTGGTATTGCTTAGAGTGTTGATGCTGTTAAACTTCTTCGATAGCGACCAATGTGATGTGACAGAAGGCACCTTTTGAAAGCTCATAGCTGATACCAAACTGGGTAACATTTGATATGCTGGAGGGCAAGGCTGTGATCTTAACAGACTGGAAAAGTTTCTGGCAAAATATTAATTAATTTCTTCAAAGACAAATGTTATGATCTGGGACAAAACAATCTCATGTGACAGTACCTGCTGGGGAACAACTGGTTAGGAAGGAGTTTTGCATAAAGAAGGCCTGAAGGTCCTGGTACAAAACATGTTGAGAGTGAGTAGGCGGTAAGCCCTTGTGGCAATGGGAGACTACAGTAAATATAAATATTTCGCATAGATGTGCCACACAGGACAAATATATAATCAGAAATATTGGTCCTCAAATATTTGTTGTGGGTTTTGTGTTTAACTGCCATTAAAGATACCTGGAAAATAGATTCTATCTGCAAATATGGATATCCAGGTATGTGTTTTATCCTGGAACAAATGGGAGAAGGAAGGGAAGGGAAGGTTTGGGAAGGGAAGGTTTGGGAAGGTTTGGGAAGGGAAGGTTTGGGAAGGTTTGGGAAGGTTTGGGAAGGGAAGGTTTGGGAAGGGAAGGGAAGTAATCAGAATTGCCTCTTTTGAATGTGTATGGGCAAAGCAACATATTTTTTGCTAGCCCTTTTTGGAAACAGCTGAACTATTTTATCTGAAACATCTCCAAAAATAGTTAACCTGAAGGAGACATACACCATGTAAAACATCGGCCAAATGGTGAGAGATTGGCAAAGATACAAGCAGTTATATGAATGGTCTGGGTTTTAAAACAGACTATTAAGAGTAATGGAGTGGGGAAAAATATCTGACAGTTTTTGAGAAGAACTTGATAAATGTGGAATTGTTGAGTTATGATATAGTTTTTTGCAAAAGCTAAGCCCTGATTTTGAAGAGCCACTGAGGTCTTGTCAGCTATTCAGTCACATTTCAGTGTGTAGTTATAGAAAGTTTTTGAAAACCATAGACATTGGTAACAATTACCAGCTCCCTTCATAAACAGTATAGAATATCAATGTTCTCATTTGAATATATAGAGCTGTCAGGGAACACTTGGAGGAAATTTGAAAAAAAAAACAAGAATATCAAAACATACACAAAAAAAAAGCAAAACCAAATTATGTCTTGTGATGTAGAAATTAGAAAGTTACCACAATTATGATTCTGGCATTTCAGTTGGTTGTGGAAAAGCATTAAGCAGCAGATTGAACTTTGTTTGTTTTCTATTATTTTATAGATTTTGAAAGGTGGTCACTCTTTGGGCCACATAAAAAGCACTAAACACCTGAAATACCATAGGAACTATCAAACAATATTTATTTATTTATTTATTTATTAGAATACATTGGAAAGTCAAGATTTCTAAAGTGCTAACTAGAATGGTAGTAAAACAAAGTTTCTTCTAGGTACTTCTGCACCAAATGATATATATGGAATTCAATGAAAATAAAAGTATTTTGTTCATTTTTTGAAATCCCTATCTTTAGCCTGGACCTGAAGGAAATAAATATATATTAAAAGCACATTCTAAACAAAATGTGATGAATTTTTTTTCCCCATTTGAAAAATGAAGCCTTTTATATTAATGCTTAGGAATTACTGGTAAATAATATTGTCTACTTTCATTATTTCTTTTGGTTAAGTGTGAGTATGGCCCATATTAACCTGAGATAACTAAGAGAATAGCTGAAAAGTTAGCATTACTGATCTTGTAAGGAACACATCAGCAATATTACTTCTTTTTTCCATTTAGCACAGTTGTCATTGTATGTTGTCACAGAGATTTAAATGTATTTCCTTCCATTCTTAAAAAATACTTAGGAAGAATTTATTGTGTGTTGTTGTATAACAGTTTTTCATTTTTGCTTTTGTCAACAGATGCTATTCTAAGGATCCAACTACAAGGGCTTGGTACACTCCAGCTACATTGAGATGAAACTGGTTTACCTGATAACACTGCAACTACTGACTCGTAAAATTCCTGACCGGATCAATATCAGCAGCATCTATGTACAAGTTACTAAACTAGTTTTAAGAATCCAGTACTAATTATGATTTCCTATTCTAGGCATAAATAAATAATAAGTAAAATATTTCCTTGACATTTTCAGCTAATAACATCACACATGTAATCTTATAACAAATTATTTTTGTTTGCTGCTGAGCATAATCTCCTTAATATCTGAAATGTGATGTCTTTTTATGTGCACTGGGACAAATTATTTACAATACTAAACAAACAAATAAATTGGCAGACTAGCAAAAGCTAGGTGCATTCTTTTCAATGCAGATGATGTTTAAGGCACTCTAGTTTTCATTCCTCATCCCTTCCCTCCCCACTAAAAAAAAAAAGAAAGACTGGTAAAAGTACTTGTCTAACATCAAATACAATTATCTCCCCTCACAGACTTTAGAAAAGGATCTAATATTTCTGTATTGATATTTTCCATTAACATTTTTCTTGTACCTTGCTACTATTGATCCCTGTAATAAATCATTCTTTCAATTAGCATTCTCCAGTAGTATTCTTGCCTTCTTAACTAATGATATTTAGTTTTATACCACCAGCTATTAAACAAAGCATTCATTTGGCATAGTCAAATACATCTTAGTAGTTTGTGGTCTGATCAGTATTTTGAAAAGTAAAATTAAAGTTGGCATCTGGAATTTATCTTTTATTTTAGATAAAACTAGTAAATCAGAGATGATGTTCTGGAAAAGTATCTCAGACAATCATAAAACACTATCTACTCCAGGGTTTGGTTTTCAAAATACTGAGCAGAAGATGATGGTATCCTAGTTGTTCTCTTCTTGCATATTGCAGTGCTGTCAACATCATAGTCAAAGCCCTGAAAAGTTCCTAAGGCTTAAAAAAGGAACAGGGGAAAATTTCAGCTTTGAAACAGGGACCCTTTTACCAATAAAATACAACTCCTTGACAACAATGCTGAACATTGAAAGATTGATAGCTTTCTTAGACTGAATTCACATCAAAGTGTAGATCTACTTAATTAAAAGAATGTTATTTTAAAAAGCCATAGTCAAACCATGGCATATTTGATGCTACAGGGTACTGACACCTTTCTATAGACCCTGAATGTTTCAAATTCAAGTAAAAAACCTTGCAAAGACAGTTCAGAAAAATGGAATTGCAGATACTTATGAAATAATCATCAGTTACTTTAGTGTTTAGTCAGAATCAGGTAGAAGTATACTCTGAATTCTGATCTATGGTATAAAACAGACAAAATAATTACATTCATAAATTCTTGCACCATGACCCTAATTTCTGGTACAGTTATAGTATGGTACTTAAGAACGCAACTAATCTTCAACCAATTTCAGTTTTAAAATTTCACTTAATTAAACGTCCTCTAGCTCTCCAGGTACACTACCCAAAGGTTAATTATATTCTTTGTTAAAGTATACACTGTATTTCTCAATTGAATTAGTTTCTCTTCCATTTCTACTCATTCACCCTTTTATGTTGTTGTACATATTCGAAAGCACATTAACATTCAGTTTGCGTTCTGCACCATTTTTATGTTTTGGTTGTATTAAATGTATGTACTCATGACTACATTTGATGGAATCATCTTAAATATGAGGCTGAGAACATCTGTTGGTTACAGCATCCAAGATAGCTTGCACAGTTTTAATTAAGAACTAGTAAACCAATTTTGAATACAAAGAATAATATTTTCTTGTCCTAACAATCACAAAGTTAGAATATAAGAAGACAAAATTATTTCTTCACTCATCCTTTTTTGTAATTTGTTGAAATAGGATATGGTTATGATAACAAAACTTTTCCCCTTGTGTCTTCATGAGTATATCAGAATGTATCATATGACCACTACATAAAAAGGTCAGTGGATTCCCCTCAGTTCATAAGCTAAAACTGTGGATTGGAAATCTGTAATTACTTTTATAGTTTTTATTTTTTTAAAAAAGGCAAAAGATGGTAATAATTCTTCCTCTTAAGGCTAATCTTATGACAAAGCCTGAACTTCTCTTAATAGTAAAGTATTGATTGCTTAGAAACCATCTGAAAATAGCTAGCCCTCCTGCAGAAAAACATGTCTCCAACAGACAATGAGAAAACTTTTGGAGACAACCACCGTACTCAGAAGAGTCTTGTGGATCAGAAGAGGTATTCCCCTCTGTCACAGAATATTTTTCTTTTTTTTTCCTTTTAATATCCTTTCAAACTATATTAATAGAAATATGTATTTTATTGATATGTTAATTTGATGTCCAATTGCATATGGGATCATTTAATTCTCAAGCTTGTTAATAATAACATATCATTAAAAAAAGCTGCAACAAATTTGCTTCTTATTGGTAGCATTAGTAGGATTACTGCTTTCTATCCCTTCAATTCTCTTTCCACTCTTTCCAAGAGAAGAATCATATTATAGAATGATTATCGTTGGAAGGCACCTTAAATATCATGTAGTTTCAATCCCCCTGCCACAGTCAGGGATGCCTTTCATTAGATCAGGTTGCTCAGGGCCACATCCAATCTGGCCTTGAACACTTCCAGGGATGGGACATCCATAACTTCTCTGGATAATCTATTCTGGTGCTTCACCACCAATACAGTAAAGTATTTCTTCCTAACATCCAATCTGAACCTACTTTTTTTCAGTTTAAAACTATTGCTCCTTTTTCTGTCACTTCCTGCCCATAAAAAAATCCCCCTTCCTTATTTATATAAGCTGTTTTTAGGTACTGGAAGGCCACAGTGTGGTCTTCCCAAAGCCTTCTCTTCTCCTGGCTGAAAAATTCCATCTCTCTCAGCTTCTCTTCATAGGAGAGGTGCTCCAGCCTTCTGATCATCCTTGTGGCCCTCATCTATGTCACTCTCACAGACTGACATCTTTCCTGTGCTGAGGACCCCAGGATGCAGGACTCCAGGTGGAGTCTCACAATGGCAGAGGAGAGGGTCAGAATCATCTCCCTTGACCTGCTGGTCACTCTTCTTTTGATGCAGCCCAGGATGTGGTTGGCTTTCTGAGCTGCAAGCTCACACTGTTGGCTCATGTCCAGCACTTCATCCACAGAACCTCCAAGTCCTTCTCTTCAGGACTGTTCCCAGTGGCTTCTCCCAGACTGTACTCATGCCTGGGATTGCCCCAACCCAGGTACAGCATCTTGCACTTGGACTTGTTGATCTTCACGCTGTTCTCATTTGCCAACTTCTCAAGTTTGTCCAGGTCCCACTGGATGGCATCCCACCCTTCTGTTGTGTCAGCTGCACTGCTCAGCTTTGTGTCATCTGCAAACTTGCTGAGGGTGCACTTGATCCCTCTGTCTATGTCACTGATTGAAGAGTGCCAGTCCCAAGATAAAGCTCCATGGGACACCACTCATCACCAGCCTCTATCTGGATGTAGAACATTGACCACAGCTCTCTCACTGCATCCAGCCAGCCAATTCCTTACCCACTGAATAGTCTATCTGTCAAATTGATGTCTCTCCAGTTTGGAGGTTGTTATTTAGAAGAGTCATTTATTTACACTAAAAAGGAAGAAGGTAAGAAGAAAACATGGCCTATCTGGACCTGTTTGCTGGATATATCAATTTGATCTCGCTGCACAGAGAAATAAAGGAATTTTTTTACTGCCCCTGCAGAATGAACAACGGTAGTTAGGGATGAACCATATATTGGCACCACCAGACAGATGCTTCCAGCAAACAATAGAGAGGGTCAATAACATATGTCCAGAAAAGGATTTTTCTCTGTTTTTTAAAATATTTTTTTATCTTTTTTTCTTTGAAATGTCTAAAAATAAGAACTTCAAAATAAATTTGACTCCATCTCAGTCTGAGATTAGACCAAATATCATGTAGCCTATCCAATTCATATCAAAAAACCGGTAATCAAATGTGTGCAGTTTCTTGCTTTTTAAACAAAAACCTGATTTTAAAAGTAAAATCTTTGCTATCATTCCCGGAACAGAAATAGGAAAAAATTAGACATTTTATTCAGCAGTATTTCTGCTGGGTTTGAACTGTTTAAAAGGAAAAACAAAAAAAGAAAAATGAAATTTAATTTTTATAAAGTATCTTCATTTTATAGGAAATTACTTTTTATTTAAATGATAAATTCTTACCTACTTTTACTATCCCTACTTAATTTATTTTTAAATGCTAATGTTTCAACCTACATTTAGATGAGATACTTAATTCTTATTGTGCAATCTACTCATCAATCTCACAGCATTTGTAACAGTGATGCTCTGAAGTATACATTTCTAAAGTAATAAATGGAAGCCTCAACAACTGAAAACACCACAGAACTTGCAGTTTTATTCGACTAATAAAAACAATTTAAAACTACAAGTTTCACATATCTTAAATGAATTTCAATTTTCATGGTAATGAGGCTTGACATAAACAATGACTAAAGATGTAATTATTACCTACTACAAAATAAAGTCTTTCCATTATTAACTGCATTTTGGGAGTTTTCACAGAAGCTCTCAAAAATTCAGTACTTTAATTGAGTTTAGATCCTTTCCCCAGGGTATGATTATTAACAGCACACAAACCCTTTCCCTTGCACACTACTGTCTACAACTCTGGAAGGTTTCCCCTCTACCTCTCTGTGGTGGAAAGGAAGTATACAGTATAACACACTTATTCTGGATTCTGTTGCAAAATTGCATCTTCTTTCCACATCTTACTTCCTGCTAATGTCTGCATTAGTAGGAAAACTGCAGTAAAACTGCAAATAGTAAACACCTCATTCGTTCACAGTTTCAGGTGAGAAAACAGATGATTTTCAAAGGGGGTAGACTGAATACCATTACAGAAAAGTTATTTCTAAAATATATAGTAGGAATCTGTCCCAAAATACGTATCTTTTGCGTATTTCTTCTTTTCTTCCTTTTTCAGGAAAATATTGTGTTCTATTCCTTAGGTTATTAAAAAAAAATCTAGGTTTACTGCAA
The DNA here is from genome assembly GCF_025592945.1 of Manacus candei. NCBI lineage: Eukaryota > Metazoa > Chordata > Aves > Passeriformes > Pipridae > Manacus > Manacus candei. The sequence continues at coordinate 306,358 of NW_026138133.1, forward strand.
AAGATACACTTGGTTTAATATTTATGAAAATAATGAGACTGAAACTATCTTTGGGAAGAAAATAAAGGAAACTTACAATTAAAATTAATGATCTTAATGATAATTAAAATAAGATGTTTAAATCATGATTAAAAATAGTATATTTAAATGACTCTTCATAAAAATTAAATTCTAGACTGGCACACGACAGTTTTGTTCTACATAGAAGTCTCACACATAGCTAAGCTCAAATTAAGTTAAAATTATTGGAGCTAGAAAACTCATCCTCAAAGAACTATAAGTTTCAAACATCCCAACTCAAAATTATGATAACCAGAGCAATAAAAAGAAGTAAATATTCTGGTGGGCAATGGAAGAAGACTTTAGTTTATGTTCTCTTCACTAACGTTTTCTTCAGTCCTACAGCAAAAGAAGCTATCTTCAGATTTTACACACAGAGGTGGAATTTGGAGTGTGAAGATTTATTGCACTGAAGTCATAACTGAGACAAACTTCACTGCTAGCTAGTATGCTAGCCTAAAGACACATCCACTTAAGGATTATAGACCTGAACCTGTTCCTGTGTAACCTGCTCTAGGTAGCCCTGCCTTGGCAGGGGTGTTGGACTAGATGATCTCCAGAGGTCCCTGTGATAACCCACTCTTAAGGAGAAGGAAGCACTTCCCTTCCAATCCCAACTATTCTCTGATCCTGTGATTCTGTGAGCTTGATGACATTTTACCTTTTCATGTTGATTTTTGTCTTTGAAATGCAGAATATCTTTGGAGTTTTGTTAAAATAGAAAACCTAAAAGAACATGTGAACCATGTTTTAATCAGTTCCTGTTGGCCAGTCTCATGTTTTGAATAGTTCCAAGCTTAAAACTTTTATCACTGGTGAAGGATACACAAAATCAACGCTCAGAGTGGTAAGATTTCTGCTCTATCTGCCCAGTCCTAACTCATTCATATGTTTAGGTATTTGCTGGAAAAATAAAGTACAGAAAATAGTTATGGGAAAGTTTCGTCCAAAGTTTTGTAGTGTACATCTGCTTTACTTCAGTTGTGGAAGTTGTGGATGCCCCACACCTGGAAGTGTTCAAGGCCAGATTAAATGGAGCCCCGAGCAACCTAAACTAGGGGAAGGTATCTGAGCACATGGCAGGAGATTTGAAACTACATGATCTTTAAGGTGTCTTCCAACCCAAATTATTTTTTTATTCCATGTACTATTGAGTACCTTGCCAGCTGCAGTGTGTTATTCCCTTGAATTGACAGTACTGCTCACAGTTGGACCTTGACTCATGTGAGTTTGCTCTGTAAGGTGTGACTGTGTGTATGTATCTCTGTGACACACATGTACCTGTTTTGTAGAACAGAAGTGAAAACTCAGCTAGTATATCTCCCATTTGGAAAGCAAATTTTGAGAATTTTTTTGTTAATGACTGCTGTGCTCCTGTTCTTGAGGTTTCCTCACTCCTAAACTCCCCCAGAGGAAACATAAACCTATGAGTTATTTGCACTATTCACTCAAAAAAAACCAGAGCAAAGTTTCTGAAGCAGTCTCGGAAGGGTGTTTCTACATGCACACATTTTGGTATCCCTGGATGGCACAAGAGAATGCACATAGCTTTCATTAATGAAACTGCCCCCCTTGCTGCCCAGTTCAAGTCTGTGATAACACTTATAAGCTCATATGTTACTTTAAACATATAATAATTAGCTTAACATTGCTATCTAGATACTTTTAAGAAATTTATGAGTTGAATTAGAATTTATTGTCTGTGTCAAATGCAGGGTAACAGGAGCACAGCAGGAGTCCCCAAGAACACAGGAAAAAGAATTAAATGAAGATACTTGAGACACAATCAGATGCTAAAATCTCCTCATTCAGCAGCAATAAAAGAGAGAGATTGCTTCTCATTTTAAAGGTCAGCCTGTTTACCAGGGAAATAAAAACATTACTTTTCATTGGTGTTTGATTTTCTAAATTATTAAATACTTGGTTAAATTGGGACAGTTTATGTTTACTGTGAAATTAAAACAATCAGTGTGCCTATAAATAGTTCTTACATTAACACATAACAGTGTGACTCTTCTAAGGATTCTCTAGTACGTGAATGATTAATGTGCCTTTTACATATTAAAAATGTACTTATGCTTTTTGTAAATTATAAGCTTTCATTTAAGTGCAAGTGTGCCAAGGAAATTTTTTATAGTTTAATCTTCAGTTTCCAATTATTTATTTTCAGTATACAGCTAACAGGGTTCAAATATCTCTTCAGAATTTATGTAGATATTTGTTCTGAACTAGTAAAGTTGTTTGTGTCCTAAACCAAATAACCTTCTTGCAGTGCTGTATATTTGCTACTACGATTCTCTTCACACATTATTCATCTGAATTTTAAAGTTCTCATTACCTTCCAAATGATAAATCACATTGTGTTCTTGGCTTTTCGAACAGATCTGCATTGGCATATATTGTTTCTCTTATTCTCTTTATTTAGATTTGATTAAAGACAGTTTTGCATGAATAAGATCATAGAGAAAGTGTGCTCTCATGTGTATTTATGACTTTGGGGTACTGGTCTTTCATATTAGAACTGATGAAACAAAATACAGAATTATGATTTACTATTTTTATATTTTAGTAGAAATCACACCAAAATTAAGACAAGATTGAGGGTTTCTTGGAGACAGATAAACACCATAACAGCAGGAGCAAATAAGTGAAAGAAAAACAAACCAAAACCAAAAAACCCACCAAAGAAAAACAGTCAAAAACCCAAAACAAACAAAGCAAATACCCAAACAAGTGAAAACCCAAAACAAAATGCAGTAACTTCAGAAAATCTGAAATATCTTTCTGTTTTATGGAATGTTACCTATTCTGTCTCTGGAACTGTGATCTGGTATAGTCAAATGGTTGGCTCCCAAATCATTGATTTGGAAAAACAGGTGATTAGATATGATTAGGTTAAGTCTCATAATAATTACAAAAATATATATTAGTAGTAAATTCCTATTGACTGAATTTCAAACAAAAGGATGTCATTGTATGTCTCCACACATGTGGACTTCTTTTTCTTTTGTCTCTCACAAATCACAGGGAACTCTTCCATGCTCTAAGTTATGTGAAGATGAAGACTTTCTGAGTAGCAGTCCTGAAACTCCATTTAAAGGAAATTAGCCTGTATATGAGAAGCAAAATAGTGTATATGTATATATATATATATATAGTATGCTGAAAATTATGAGGCAATTATCTTGGCATATGAACTATATAAGCAGTCAAAGTGGCAAAGAGTAAAGAAATACTTCTGACTCTCTACATAATTTCTGCTCTTGTCCTGAATCCTGGACCTTTTATTTTGGAGTTAGGCAACAGTCACAGATAACTCATCAAGCTGACAACAGAGAGTATTTTACAGAAACCACTCAACCTATCAACTGCTGGGTACAGTCCATCTTGATTTAGAAAAGGAGATGTGAAACTTTGACATACAAGAGATACTTTCCACAGAGTAAGAAAGGTTAATTTTTGTCTGCCTAGAGAAAAGAGACACAGAGCACCTGTGGCTTCAAAGGATAACTTGATGAGTTGGTTCATTGCGTAATGGTATCTCTGCTTGAAGGTTTTGGAAAGGGAGAAAGCACAGTCTTCCTCTCTTACCCCCCTCTCAAAACTAGCAGACGTTGACAGGACAGGGACAGTTTGGATAAGTAAGAAGACAGCACCAGAATCCACTGTCCTGGGAAAGACAACAACTGTTCCTCACTCACCAGATATACAGAGCTACCAAAAGACAACCTAAATTTAGACAGTACAGAAACCTGCTTTCTTTCTTCATGAGATTCTGCCTTTGCTCAGGAAGTTTAAAGTGAGTGTTGTTCGTAACCCACTCCTTGTTAGTTAAAAAATTAATTCTGGGATGAGCTAAGATATGGTAAATATATGAACATCTGTGATTTTTACAACATTGCACAGCATTATAACTTCTGATACACTAGGAGTCAGCCTAAGTGGCTGCTACTGCTTTATTGTTTCTATCTCTCACCATCAGCTGTTTAATTCCTTACACCAAGGTTATCAGATATTTAGAGCCAAGTTTACGAATTTCATGCCAATTTTATTGAATAATTCTCAAGTGTTGTAATGTGAAGTGTTGCTGTTGCAGCTGGTGTTTAATGTTAAATATATATTTTATACTTACAGTTTGTCATATGAATGCTTTTATCCCATTGACTTTCAGAAATAAAATTGCATCTTTCATGTTTTTTATAATACATGTATCTGCCGGTATCACAGTAGGTTAATCAGCCTAAAATATCTTCATAGCCCATGGAGGACACAAAGAATTCTTCTCCTTTTAAAAATGATACCTAAAATACGTCAGATATGTGTACTCTGAAAGTTTGTATATTTCTCTCTACTGATTTCGAGGGACTCTAGGAAGAACAGCTTAGTCACTGTTGAGATCTGAGGGTAGGTAGAATAAAGCCTACCTACATGATGGAGCTTGTGATATTGAATTTCTCCTATGTTGTCATTAGCCTTTTGGTAAGACACTGACAATATTTGTTTTTTTAAAGGAACATGATCATTGCTTTGAAAGCTAATTTAGTCATTAATTTATTTGCAATATTTTTCTGAGTAATGTCTCAGTAATTTTCCTACTTCTCTGCCAAATAAATGAGCACCTGAAGAAAGACTATCTTTTATCATCTAATTGCCTTAATAAAACAGATTAGGCACATTCTGTAGGTAACTTTCTACTTTGGGCATCTCTCGTATTGGTCATCTCTTAAATCAGCTTAAAAGATGATATGTTCTCAGCACAGAGGCTGAGTCAGTTCCTTCTGTGTTCAAGACGTACTCAGATTCTTCGATGCTGTGGGATAATGGGAGTTAAAACAGAAACAAGATCCTACAATAGAAATTATGCTCTTTTTTTGTCCTTTTTGTTACAAAAATAGTATCATGTTACAAAGAATATTCATATCAAATTAACATACATGTTCTGTTACATGATATTTTTAGAAAAAGAATTCTACTACACAAATGTTTATAATATAATACTGAAGAAAATATTTAAAACCATCAAAAATAATCTTTCATTTCTAATGTAATATTTAGAAATTTTACCCTCAAGTTATAGTAGAGATGTTAATAGAAATGTTTTATTTGAGACTTCAGAGGGACAGGGTTGCAAAAGACAAATGCAAAAAGCATTTCTTAACCACTGAAAGAACACTTTAAAAATATTTAATGCATGACTGAGTACTCTAATATTAAAAAAATATTTGTATATGTAAAAGTACGTATACATATGCTTCACTGTATTAGCATTTATAAATTGAAGTAGAAGTTTTAATAAGTATAGAATGTAAAAATGTAAACCGGAAAGATATGCCATAAAAATGATTTGTTCAGCCCATGGATGATGTATTAGTCATCAAAACTGCTGTGGGGCAAGTGAAATCTCACAGCTAAAATATTAAGAAAAGAAGCTGGTGTAAATTGGCTTAACTGTTTTGACTTCAATGTTTGAATTCAGAAAATAGTTACTGATGAACAAAGATCAGTAAAGGAAAGTCTTGTGAAGTCCAGTAGAACATTTCAAAGATGTAATTTTTATGATTGAGGTAAGTATGGTCATCATAAACACTTCGTTCTTTCCAAGTCCTAGTCAGACAAAACTGTTACAAATTGTTTTGAATATGGTAAAGAGTAGGATTTTATACAATAGTATCTGCATTGCACATTTTCCTCTATTGGATTTAAGAAAAACTTTGCTATAGAAATGTTTTTTATTACCATTTGAGTCACAGAAGAGGGTAGGAAATTTCATAGGATTTTGCAGCAAGACAACGGAAAACAAGGATATTAATTCAGATTTTCTGCATTCCAGACCATTGTACTACTAAAATGACAAACTTGTACTGCAACTAGAGCACACATAATTGGAGATACTTTCCATTTATCTTCCTGGAAAAATATTTCTTAAACTAGACTAAATAAAGCTATGTGATATTTCATTTCCTTTGACTCAGTCTTTAGTATCAAAACCAGTTGTCCTCAGGATATTCAGCCCCCAGCGCTAGAAGTTAGGAACAGGGAGATAAGTGAAGCCCCCACCATCCAGGAGGAGATGGTTAGTGACCTACTAGGACAATTAGGCACCCACAAGTCTATGGGTCCTGGTGAGATCCACCCCAGAATAATGACAGAACTGGCAAAAGAACTTGCCAAACCACTCCCAATCATCTACCAACAGTCCTGGTTAACTGGAGAAGTTCCAGCTGACTGGAAAGGAGTGAATGTAAAACCCATCTACAAGAAGGGTCAGAATGATGATCCGGGGAACTACAGGCCTGTCAGCCTAACTTCAGTTCTGGACAAGGTTATGGAAAAGATTACCGTTAGTGAGATTATATGGTACATGCAGGACAACCAGGGGATCAAGCCCAGCCAATATGGATTTATGAGAGGTAGGTTCTGCTTGACCAACCTTATCTCCTTCTACAACAAAGTGATCTGCTTTGCAGATGAGGCAAAGTCTGTGGATGTGGTCTATCTAGACTTCAGTAAAGCATTCGACACTATCTTTCACAGCATCTTCCTAGAAAAACTGGATTGATGGATTCTTCAATGGGTAAAAAACTGACTGGATGACTAGGCCCAACAAGTTGTGGTTAAAAGGGTTAAACCCAGTTGGTGACCGGTCTCTGGTGTTGTTCCCCAGGGCTCAGTATTGGGGCCAGTTGTGTTTAACGTCTTTGTTGGTGATCTGGACCTGGGGATTGACTGCACCCTCAGTAAATTTGCAGATGAGAGACAGAGAGACCTGAACATATTCAATCACTGGACTAAGGACAACTGCATGTGGTACAATAAGGCAAAGTGCCTTGGTGCACATGGGTTACAACAACCCCATGCAGTGCTACAAGGTGGGGTGGACTGGCTTGAAAGCTGCTCAGTAGAAGGGGACTTCAGTGTGCTGGTTGACAGTCAGGTCAATATAAGCCAGCAGTGTGCCCAGGTGGCCAAGAAGGCCAATGGCATCCTAGCCTGTATCAAGAATAGCTTAAGAGCAGGACTAAGGAAGTGATCACCCCCCTGCACTCAGCATTAGTGAGGCTGCACCTCAAGTACTGTGCTGAGTTCTGCGTCCCTCACTTTAAAAAGAACATTGAGGTGCTGGAGTGTGTTCAGAGAAGGGCAAAAAGGACCACTCGCGGAGGGTCTAGAAAACCTTCTTATGAGGAATGGTTGATGGAGCTGTGTTTATTTAGTCTAGAGAAGAGGAGGCTCAGGGGAGACCTCATCACTTTCTATAACTATCTGAAAGGAGGTTGCAGTGAGGTGGGGGTCAGTCTCTTCTACCAGGCTTGTAGTGAGGGGACCAGACAAAATGACCTTAAACTGAGACAGAAGAGGTTCAGACTAGATATTAGAAAAAAACCTTTCACTGTTAAGGTGGCCAGGCATTGGAATAGGTAGTCCAGGGAGGTGGTGGAGTCACCATCCCTGGAGGTGTCTGGATCTGGTGCTGGGTAATGTGGTTTAGTGGTTTCGGGGTTGCAGTGGTAGTGCTGGATTTGTGGTTGGACTGGATGATCTTGTAGGTCTATTCCAACCTTGATGATTCTGTGATTCTATATCTGCATATTTGTGTAAGCTCTCATGTGTAATTTAGACTCATGTTTTCTTTGTTTCCCAGACAAATAAACCTTATTTTGTAATGTGGGGTTTTTTCTACTACATTTTAATTTTACCTCTTCTGCCTCCTTATTCCTGCTTATATTTGGTTGTCTAATAGAGAATAACATTAAGAGCAAGGTTCTGAAGATGAAAGCTTTTTGTTGTGTAACTGATGGAAACCCATGAAGTTTTCTCTATTGCAGCAGGACATAGAAAAGGATCTACAGGTAAGAGTTTCAAACGTAAGGCAAACACGAGTTTTACTACTGAGAAAAGTGTCGGTTACCATAGGCATGTTGGTGTATATGTTGGTAGACTTGCCACCCTCTTCTTTTTCCCACTTTCTCCTTTGATTCTTCTACACTACTTCTGGGAGTTGGACTTCTCTTTGAAAGATATTTTAGTCATTAACTTACTTATTTTTCATATTTTTTCTGAGTAATGTCTTAGTAGTCTTCCTACTACTCTGCCAATTAAATGAGAATCTGAAGATAGTCTTTTATCACCTACTTGCCCCAATACAACAGGTTAGGTACATTCTGCAAGTAACTTTCTATTTTGGACATCTCTCATATTGGCATATCCTTCACTATAAACTTGCGAAGAACAAAGAGAATAAGCAATAAGTAGAGATGAGTTTACAGATGTAGTTTGTCTCTCCTATCTCAAAAATATTCTTTGTCTACCTTTGTGTTAATAATCACAAGAAGTGAAAATACTTCAAACAGTTAAAACATTTATCTATCCTCGAGTGAAATTTTGTACTCAGAATAGACAAGGATTTTCATTTTTCTTTGTCTTAACATTTAATTGTTTTATTGACTGTAACAGTCAAGGAGATACTTTTTATATGTGGCTGAAATGACCAGCGGAAAACTGCTGAGGACATAACTTACTGAAAACAAAGCCCACAATAAAATAGAATTCCTTCCCATTTCAGCAGCAGTTGCATAATATTCTTAATTCTTGCATAGTTGCATTTATTTAAATTTATGCCATTATTTTGCCAAGATGTTTGTGCTGGTTTTGTTACTTATCGTCTGAAGCTTACTGGCAGCTGACCCTGTAATAGTTTTAAGCTTGCTTTAGTACCATGATTGATCCCAAAACACAGATATTTGTTCACATGAAAAAGTCACTTATATTGGTGGGAAGAGTTTAATTTGACATCGTAGCCTAAAAAACCTCACAATCTGCACTTCCATGTAGATGTAGCTACTTAAGTTTCCTTTTTTTTTTTCCCCTTTTCTTGCCTTTTTCTTTTTGTTTTTTAAGTTTAAAAAACTTCCATAAAATGCAAAAGGTATCAAGATGTTTTCTTTAGGAAGGTTTTTTAGAGAGAACATAAAAATGAGCTACCCCCGTACATGGAATGCCACTAGGGCAAAGCACTGTGTCAAAGACTTTTATTTGCCCAATTCAGCCTGATCACGGATGAGAAGGTCTGCCCTAGATAAGTCAGGAAAGATATTGAAATCAGAGGATACACTTCTGGATCAGTAAAAGTGTCCCCCAGCCTGAAGCTGAACACAGGCCACTTACATTTTCCAGAGGCAACAGCTCAGAGTTCAGTCAAAATTTTTCACAAAATTCCATTTTTCTGAGAACACTGTTTCCAGGAAGGTATTCTCATTGTTCTACTGTGGAAAAAAAAATCAATACATTTCAAAACCCAAAAACTTGCTTCAGAATGGCATTGATTCTCAAGTCAGTTCTGGTTGCAGCACATGTTCTGTAGCAGAAAGTTTGGGGGAACTTACAGTTATTGTCACACCAAAAACAAGGCTTTGAAAATCATAAGACAAGTCTCTAAATTCATTGAATGCTTACATGTCATCAGGTTTTTACTATATTATTTCCTGAGCCATGATTTTTATGTTTTCTGGTTATTTTGCACATTGCAGCATGTTTTTGAATCATAATTACTAGAAACTTCAGAAAAGATTTTAACCTTTAAGGGGAGATTTTTTAGAGAGAAGATGACATTATAATTTGGAAACTGTCCTTACAGACTCACAGACATTTTGGTAAAATCCTAAGTCCAATTACAGCAAAATACTTAAATAAAAATTTCTTTTTCAATATCATCAACATCTGTAAGTATCAGATACAAACTTTTTATCCTGGTCCCTTTTGCTGTACTTTAGGAATTGGCAGTGGTAAGGCACAGACAGGCTGTGTCGTCCATCCTGGGAGTGTGGCCACAAAAAGGTATCTCCAGAACTGGGAATGACCTAAAGTGAACTTTTAGCTCCTGTGCACTGAGGATAAAAAATTAGCCACAAAAATTCACCACATCCTGTATCTTATTTCTACTGATTGAAGTTCATGGCATAGTTGTTCTCTATACGTTTTCCTCTGAACATGTAAGGTTGTATTTGATTTTAGACTCTAAGAGAAGGTATTTGTAAGAGGTCCCAAAACCACTCGCCCCTTTGGTTGTGTCAATAAACATAATACATAAGTTAATTTGCACATGTATAACTTCATTATTTGCTTTGGAGAAACTTAAAAGTTTGGCTGTAAAAATATAAACCAAGGCAATGATCGCGTAACTAAAACAGCTACATTTTAAAGACTTCAAATGCTGATGAAAACAGTCATGAGTTTTTTAAAAGTTATCTTAATCTCTATCAGGTGATTGATTTACAAAGTAATAAAAGGTTCATTTTACAATGGTTAAAGGAGTTAGAACCCCGCTCCACATTTTGAGTTATTGTGCAATTCTTATTTCATTACTAAGAATATAAAGATGCACTCTTTAGTTAGTTTGAATTTATAAAAAGGAAAATAAGAAGTATAAAGAGAGGATCAATTTCACAGATAATGGAAGGCAGTAGAGATAAGGTCATTTGTTACAACTGATAAAACTACAATGATTCTATAAAGTGTTCCTCTTCCCAGCTGACAAGTATGTAAATTAAAATAAACACATGGAGGGTAATTATGGCTATAAACCAGCTGAGAGACTGTGGTATGATTCACGACTCTTGTTGCATAATCAAGGCAAGGCCAGATGCAGTTACAATAACCATATAGATACTATATAACCACGATGATATCATTGATCCAAGCACATGGAAGCACTGAAAGCTGGTGCTAATTAATATTTAAACTATCATATCCCCCTGAAGACACTCAGGGGAATAGTTATTCTACTCTGCCCCTTCAGGTATGAAAAATGGTACAATACTTGATATCCATAGGTGCCAGCCCCAGCAGTAACTCTCCTACATACATGGAGGAAGCAGAAAATATTCACTGCCTCCTCATCTGTGATGATAGACTGAAGTCCAACATAGTTCCTGACTTTGTCAGCCATCTGTATATTGGCACCCTACACATGTATCCTTATTCCACTTGTATAGAAAATAACTCATCTCTCTTTCCCCACATACCTCTACATGCTGTACCATAGCTCCCATTTACCTTTGCTCACTAACACCACATCTGTTATCTCAATTTGCCTTAAATGTGTTGGTGCATCCTTAGCAGGGCAAGCAGCCTGTAGAAGACATTGAATCAGTGAATCCTCAGGTGGAGGATGGAGGAGAATGATGTCCAGAGCCTACTCCAGAAGGATAGAAGTCTTTCCTACAGCTATCATATGTATGTTATTAATTCTTAACATTTGAGTTTTAACACTGTCAATGCCTCAGCAATTCTCTTAGAATCTCTTATGTAACTCAGTCATTACACTACACAGATATGAAACTCAGTCAGCCAAATTCATGAACTGATTCAAAAAAAACAACCTCTGAAAAAAAATTGTATGCCTGCAGATGAAGGACTAGGGAGAGAACTGAATGAAATTAAATTTATGGTGCACCCACATGAGTATGAAAATGAGCTATGGCAGAGTTTGCAAGATCCTTTCCACTTCTCTCTCCTCTAGTACAGAGTTGAAAAACATTCTTTCTGTAGCAAATGTTTTGTCATGCAAAATTCAAACTTGTCAAACAGAAGCTCCTGTGGAGCCACAAGCAATCCCCTTGAAGTATTGAGCCCTAAATAACTGTTTTTATTTCCTGAGTGAGAGATTTTGTTATTTTCTTATCTTTTATTTCCATCCAGCGGACAATGCAGTGTTCCCACTAAAAGAGGTGGTGAGAATGGAGATAAATACGGAAATAAATACAATGGATACAGATACAACTTTTAGAATGGGGAAGATATGTGTGTGTGTATGTGTGAGCCCTAGGGTATTCTTCCACTTAAAAGGGAGTTGGGAAGTGAAAGAAAAGAGATTTAGTGTATTATAAATCATATTTAATAACAATAGTTTTTAAAAAATAGCTTCTAGCTCTAAGTTTTAGGTAATTTGAAAAAAATACAATTTAGAAAATGGTAATAGTAACCACGTTTCTACTCTTAGAGGCTCTACTTACCACGTTATTATTTCACATAGAAATCACTAAATAGATACTATCAATACAAAACAGAAGAGCTCAGAAAGTCTAGATGGATAACACCTGCACATGTTCTACACTACCATCTGTGAAAAACAGTACAGCCATTCCAATTCAAGGACTGAGACAGAAAGGAGTTATCTGAGTTGACTTTTGTCAACATACCTACCCTGTCCTTAAACTAGGAGCTGGATTACCAAGAACGATGTAACCAGAGCAGGTTATTACCAGTAAAGCATGTGTTGGAAATTGAATAAACAGCTGTGACTGAACTTCCTACTCCTACTGCTATACTCTTCAGTTCTCCAGATAAACATTGAGTTCACGTATTCCTCTTGAACAAACTCATCCCAAGAGCTATGGTAAACCAGTCAGCTGGATGGGGATTTGCCGTGATCTACACCACACAAAACTGGGGAGAATTCCCATTGAAGGCCTCTTGAGAGGACTAGGTACCAAGGTGGAACCTGTGTATATTTGCCCATCAGGAAACAAATGTAAGGGGGAAGAGGTGGTGAGGAAGAGTAGGAGAGAAAAGAAGGAGAAAGAAACAAAGGGATGGTTAGAAGGGGGAAAAAAAAGCAAGAAGGACAGATGGAAAGAGAGAGGGATGAAAAATAAAAGCGTGGGACTTTTACATAAAATTGCAGAAGAGAAAAAGAAAATAGGTACCAACGCAATAGAGGGCATTGTCTAATATGTGGATATGACACGTGGGATATAACACTTAACAAGATTTTTATGTCTAATTTATACTCAGATTGTCACTTGAACACTTTAATCAGGCATGTTCAAATGTATTAAGCTTTATCTACGCAGGACTGACTTACAACATGTGGGAATTCTAAAGGATGAAGTCTTTTCCAAAAGGAAGAAGAAAAGGCAGAAGCCAAGTAAGAATCTGGAGAAAGAATCTGAGAGATCATAAGCCTCAGTCTCAAAGCAAGAGCAGACTTAACCTAATGGACATCAGAGAAAAGAGAACTGAACATTTCAGAATTGCAGTTTCTAGAGGGAAGAATGGCTGTTTGATCAATAGAGTCATACAGCAGGTTTTCCCACTCTAAAGTCACTAGTAAAGGAACTTCCCTGTTTTAAAAAGGTGAATCTTAGCCATTTTTTACTTTTATTTTAGAAGTTATCAGAGACACAGAAAAGATTATATTCAAAGAAGAATTACTGCAAAGGAAGCAAAAAAAAAATTTGTCTGCTTAGTAATTAACTAAAAAGGATATATTATGTCTCCTTCTTTTCAATATTTTTGTTTCCTGATATTGTTTTTGATAAGAAGCTGCAGTGATGAAAGCAAGAAAAGAGAAGTGGAGTGCTTCAGAAGGATCTGTCATCAAGGGAAACTCCATGAGGATTGCTGCTTACAGCAAATGTGATATCTACTTGAAAAGATTGCACTATGGAACTATAGAACCATGGCTTGGAAGGACCTTAAAGATCATCTGATTCTCCCCCCTCCAGCCATGGGCAGAGGTAAATGTCATGAGCTGGAGTGCTGCAGGGGGTCTTCAAAGTTTGTTTTTATTTGTGGAAAAAAAATCATAGAATCACAGAATCATTTAGGTTGGAAAAGACCTTTAAGACCATTGACTCCAACTGTTAACTCAGCACTGCCAAGTCGACCTCTAAACCATGTCCTTAAGTGACACATCTACACAGCTTTTAAATACCTCCAGAGATGGTGACTCCAACACCTCCCTGGGTAGCCTGTTCAAATGCTTGACAACCCCTTCAAGGAAAAAATTTTTCCTAATCTCAAATGTAAACCTCCCCTGGCACAACTTGAGGCCATTTCTTCTTGTCCTATCACTTGTTATTTGGGAGAAGGTACCAACCCTCACCTTGCTACAGCCTCCTTTGAAGTAGTTGTAGAGAGCTCTAAGGTCACTCCTGAGCCTTCTTTTCTCCAGGTTCAACAACTCCAGCTCCCTCAGCTGCTCCTCATTAGACCTGGGCTTCAGAATCTTCACAAGCTTCATAGCCCTTTTCTAGACTGATTCGAGCCCCTCAACGTCCTTCTTGTAGTAGGGGCCCAGAACTGAACACAGGATTCAAGGTACAGCCTCACTAGTGCTGACAGGGGGATGATCACTGCCCTAATCCTGCTGACCACACTAATCACTATTGATGAACAATTAATAACTCCTTGACTGCACTTATCACCCACTTCAGAGCAAAATGTAAACAGAATCTGTGATTCTTTCATCCTTCCTCATGTAGAAAATAGATTAGGTTGTAGATTAGACTTCCCAATAAAGAGAAGGATAAAGAGTGAGCTTCCAGGTGAGTATTCAAGAGAATACATTGTATTAGCAAAACAAAGAAAGTTAAGTTTCTTATTTGAAAGAAAATTATATACCAGTCTTCTCCAAACTGTGATCTTGATGGAAACAAGAAATAGTGTGATACTTTCCATTCTCTCTGCTTTTGTCTCTGTATTTTTCTCCTACTCATATGACAAATAGACAAAGTTAATTTTTGCAAAATGAATCTTCAAACACTAGTAAATTATTACTAGACCACATCAATATGCAAACTTTGTGTAAAACTTTTCAATGAAAGGTAAAGGAAGATGAGACAATGATATTTTAAAAGTAAGCCAATTAGGCCTAGATACAGTGTAGGATTTCTGGGTTTGTGACCTCTGTTTAAATATAATTCCAATTTTCTTTGCCACTCATCTATGAACGTATGCTATTGTTTATGTTGCTTGCAGACAGATGGACTATGCATTTCACTACAGGAATGGACATATAATAAGAAAAACAGCTCCTGAAACCTGTACAGATTCAGGATTTCTTTTCAGAACTTTTTATTTCAACATCATCCAGAAGCATTTATTAGATCACTGGGCTGGATTCTGTACAAAATGTGGACAGAATATATTCAGTGAACAGCTCTATCCATGAATTTACAGTACAATAATGACTACATTTTTTATATGCTTTTGAAAATCTATCTATACATATAAATTTATAAGCTGAGGAGAGGTCAAGAAAAGTATCTCTATAGCTAATTTTCTACATTATCTAAATAGAGGTTGTCAAAGGGCATATACCACCTTGTGTTTCTTGGTCATGTATGACAAAACACTGAGAAATATGATCAGGGAACAGACATCAATTTAAAAGAATCACTGATTTAAATTAACAAGAAATACTATCCACAGTATTACCCACCATAGGAAATTATTCAAGATTTTAATTAAGAATAAACCTTATAGGAAATGAATCAGAGAGTATAAAAACAGTTGTTCATAAATCACATTTTTTTGCATTGAGTTTCTTAAAGAATTACATGCTGGATTTTTTAACATCAATTCTTGGAATCCCAAAACAGTAATAAAGTTCATTTTTGAAGAATTCCATTTGTCATTTTCCCTATATAAACTCTACAAAGCATTCCCATAATGTGAACTCCTTCCTATTTAATTAATGTCTGTTTAAATCAAAAGGAATTGCTAGTTTGGGATTTGGGAAGAAAAATAAAAAAATTTTTATGTAGACAAAGATAACTGTACTGTGCAGAAAGCAGATGCAAAGTATTTTATTCTGATTTTTATTAAGACAATACATCAAGGTTTTGTAAACCTGTGCCTACTAAATGGGCCTTTTGAAGCTGAGACTAGGCAATGCCACTGAACTGTGAATTAGCATGGGAATTTAATCACTGCTGTGGTATATGTGGGTGCGTGTTCTTCAGAAAGCTCTTTAAAATGCCTCAGATTTTACATCTGCAGAAATAAGTGCTGATTTACTAAATTACTGATGGTTGTGAAATATTCAGTTAATGGAAGAGAATTACAAAATAACTTTGAAATTACAGTATAATTTGTGTTGAAAGCATCCTGCTGAGCTTACCCAGACCAACAAGCCTGCTCGAGCAGGGTCAGTTGTAGCAGATTGCCTCAGATTGTGTTCAGGCTTTGAATATCTCCACAGATGGACACCTCACAACCATTCTGGTCAACATGTGCCAGTGTTGTACCAACTTCACAGTTCGTTTTCTTAGATTCAGATTAAACTGCCTATTTTTTTAATTTGTGGCCATTGTCTCTCCTGCCATTGCGTAGAAGTGAGAGGAGTCTGCCTACTATATCTTCAATTCTCCCATCAGGTGATTATATGCATGGGTGATAACCAGGTCAAAGAGTCCCACCTCACTCAACCTGTCCACTCCAGTATCCTAATAATTTCTGTGGCCCTTCATTGGGTGTGCTCCATAAAAGTTCACATCTTTCTTGTACTGGGAAGTGCAGAAGTGGCACTGCACTCCAGACATGTTTCATCAGGGCTGAGCAGAGGAAAGGGACAACCCTCCTCAGCTGCTGGCAACAACCCAGCAGGCAGGTTGTTGGATTTTTTTTTCTTCACAGGAACATTGCTGGCTCAGGGTCACCCTGTTGTCCACCAGGACCCCAAGTTTCATCCCTGCAAATCTGCTTTACAGGCAGCATAAAGTGTGTATTAGTGCACGGGGTTATTCCTTCCCCCCAAGTTCCTTAAAATGATCATCTCACTCCATGAGGATCAGCACGGCCAAGTCAGATATGGCAACACACTTTCTGAGCCCTTTTTAATTAAAAATGGTGTGAAACAAGTCTGCGTTCTCGCTCCTACCCTATTCACCATCTTCTTTAGCATGATGCTCCAAAGGGCCACGGCAGACCTAGATGATCAGGACGGTATCTACATTCGATACCGTACTGATGGAAGTCTATTCAATCTAAGGTGACTGAAGGCCCACACCAAGACCTTAAACCATCTTGTCCAGGAGCTGCTTTATGCTGATGACGCCGCCCTTGTTGCCCACACAGAAGCAGCTCTGCAGCATTTGACATCCTGCTTTGCAGATGCTGCTGTGTTCTTTGGGCTGGAAGTCAGCTTAAAGAAGACAGAGGTCCTCCATCAACCTGCACCTCAGGAAGTCTTCCATCATCCCCATATCACCATTGGCCAATCAGAGCTCAAATCAGTCCAACAGTTTAATTACCTAGGCAGCATCATCTCCTCGGATGGTAAGATCGACAGAGAGATAGACAACAGGATAGCAAAGGCATATAGTGCTTTTGGAAAACTCCACAAAAGAGTATGGCGTAATAAACACTTGAAGAAAAGCACCAAGATCAGTGTTTACAAAGCCATAGTGTTGTCTACTCTCTTATATGGTTCCGAATCATGGGTCATCTACTGCCACCTACGTCTCCTAGAACGCTTCCATCAACGCTGCCTCCGTTCAGTCTTAAACATCCACTGGTCAGATTATGTGACCAACACATCTGTTCTAGAGCAAGCAGCTGTCACAAGTATTGAGGTCATGTTACTGAGAACGCAGCTGCGATGGGCAGGGCACGTCTCAAGGATGAAGGACCACCGCCTCTCTAAGATCCTGCTCTATGGTGAACTTGCCACTGGCTGCCGCATGAGAGGAGCCCCAAAGAAAAGATACAAGGACACCCTGAAACAACATCTCAGCCTTGGCCATATTGATCAACATAACTGGTCTACTCTGGCCTCCAATCGGGAGGCCTGGAGACATGCCATCTATAATGCAGCTGTCTCCTTTGAGAACACACACGGGATCACTCTCGAGAAAAAAAAAAAGGCAACACAGAAAGAACCGTGTATTGCAGAATACACCATCTAAGGAGTCTTTCTGCTGTGCCTTATGTAATGGGATATGTCTGTCACGTATTGGCCTCATAAGCCACCAGCGTGCCTGTAGCAAATGCGGATAGAGCCCTTCCCAAATCTTCGTTCGCGAAGCCCAGCCATGATGATATTCCTTCCCAGGTGCAGGATTTTTCTTTTCCCTTTGTTGAACTTCATAAGATTTCTGTTGATCCATTTCTCCAGCCTGTCTAAATCTATGTGAATGGCAACACAACCCTCTGGTGTCATCATACATACAGTTTATCTCACTTTTTAAATCTCTGGGATTTAAGGGATACATCTCTGAAACATTACTATTTACCTAACTTGGAATACAGTCAAGTTTTTGGACTCTTAATCCAAAGCAGTAATCTATGTTACAATTGTTAAAGTTGTATTATTTTAATTTTATTCAATGTCGCTGTCTGTAAGCAGAAACTCTGAACTCTTCCCTAACCTAAATCAAGATTATCAAGCCTAGCATAAAGCAGAGCATCAACTGTGTTCCAAAACATTGTGGGGGGCAAGAACAAGCCTGCCAAAAAAAAGAGCTGACTTTTGTATTAATCTGGAAATTACAGTAATCACCCAGAAAATGGAGAGGTCTGGTCTCTTGACCTTTTCATCCCAAAATGATTTATACCAGCATTTCTCCTTCCTCAGACAGTCTCATGTTTTCCAATAAAACCTTGACCAAATAAAAAAAGTACAAATCAAGAAAGAAACTTAGCAGCAGAGCTGAGGTCTGTCCTTTTTTGATTTTTTTTTTAACAGATTTCAGCCTCTAACTAGATATTTCTCTTCTCTTTCCATGATAAATGAACTCTCAATGGTTACTTGATAAGCTATTATTTAGGAAACACTCTAGAAAAATGGTTTGGCTCCTTTTAAAATGAGACAGGTCTATAACTAGTCTTCATTAAATGACATTTGAGTACTACAGAAGTGATACCTCCTGGAAACCATACTTAAATCCTACTCACTATACGCACTTGCAGAGAATTACTTCAGCAGTATGTTCCAAGGGGATGAGCATATTCATCTTGAAAACACCATAAACTTTCAAGGAAGCCAACCTTTAAGTTCCAAAATTGAATTCAACAGTACTGATATAGATAGCCCTGCATTTGGCCTTTCCTATTGATTAATGCTAGGTCAGCCCTTCCACAGTATATTCATCTTTTTGGATTGCACTTTGGAAGCAATGGATGTTTCTAAATGATTGTGTGGGGAGCACAGAGGTCTAACCCTGACTTTCTTGGAGCATTACTCAGAGGAGAATGTCGAATTAGTCTCTGTGGATTTCACCTGGAGTTCGAATTTATCAGATGCAGCTCTTTACTTTCTTGCCTTGGGATTTAGGCCATTGTCAATATTTAACATCACTTTTAAATGTAAGGAGAAAAAAAAGTCATTATATATATCACAAGCCAAGCAAATAAGAAATGTCCGGAATACTAAAATATTAATTATTTTCTGATTCAGAACATAACCTTGTAATACTTACCTAATAGCTTTGACGTTTATTATACTAGTA
The DNA here is from genome assembly GCF_025592945.1 of Manacus candei. NCBI lineage: Eukaryota > Metazoa > Chordata > Aves > Passeriformes > Pipridae > Manacus > Manacus candei. The sequence goes on from NW_026138133.1 coordinate 325,650, forward strand.
TAATCACTACTGTTTTTATAACCAGAACTTTCACAGTGCCAAATTTCATGTTTTTTTCATGATGTATTTATTTTAAGTTCACTATTAAGTTGAAGCAAATAAAATGTAAAGGTATATCAAAGAACACTGAGGGAAATAATGACAATTTATACGATAGGAGTAAAGTCTATAAATCCGTACCATGAACATGTCTAAACAGCCAGGTCTTCTCTTCATAAACCTACATGCTCGGGATGAAGTCCTGCAACAGTAAAACTTCAAATATATTAAAAATTAAATTTATTCTTAAATGTTGCAGAATTGTTTTGGATCTCTAGTTTATCACTGTATAAGTCTGTATTCATACATGTTCATACTTCTTGAAAAGGTACATGAAAATTGTGGGAAAGCATGTCCTTCTCATGGAACGCTGTCAAGAACTGAGAAAGTTCTGGAGACTGCAGAATGTGGTTGGGTGAAGAAGAGTCCTAGCACAGTGCTGAAACCCATGTCTGAAATGATGGAAGATCTTGCTAACCCATGGGGCCTTAACATTGAGTTTGTTGCTACTCAGGAAAATTACTAAAGCTATGATGACTCGGAGACGGTATGCCCATCTGAAAGGACATAGATAAAGCAGGAGATATTGTGTGCCAACCTTTTGTTCTGTTCTGTCTTCTCCAGTTGCAGAAAGTGGCAAACACTTACAGCAGGTAAGTCAACAATTTACGAGTGCAAGCTTTAGCCAGAAATTGTATTTCAGTCAATGCTCTTTGTTATCACCCATCTCTGATGGCTTTTTTCATTTTGCCAAGTAGACTCTGATACATGGATTGACCTGCCAGGACTAGGTTTGCCTATGCCAAGAATTCTCACGTCTCTACCTGTGCTCCTTTCACTGCAATACTCACATAAAAGCAATCAACTTTTAATAATAAAACCAGCTGAATTGGGCTTATAATTTTAATTATTTGTAAATGTGAAAAATGTTTTCAAATTATTCAAAACAATTAATTTTTGCACATAGTTAATCAGTGTAACTAAATACTAGTACTACAGTCACTGTCATCTGCTTTCTTTCCTTCCTATCTGCTGTGTTCAAAGGGCACATTTCAAATTAGATGGTAATTCCTCATGGAAGCTTTTCCTCATGTGCAAGTCTTCATCTTCAAAGGGTCAATATGTTCTGTAAAGGTAGAAGCTATTTTTTTAAATGCAGAAGCAAGTCTTTCAGGATCAGAGAATAAAGAAGAGATATATGAACATATTTTTTCCTGTAATGATAATTCAGTGCTGATTCCAGAAGAATATACCAGATACTTATCCTTACAGTATCAGCTCTTCCTATTAGCAAAGATTTTGCTTTGGCTTTAAAATTTGAAGTTGTAAATATTTTTTGGACTATGCATATTTATGATGTGTCAGTGGAAAAACTATTCACATGGCAAAAATCATTTTCATAAAAAGGGTTGATTAATAACTTCGGTTGAAGTCTCAAAAGTATGTATATAAACCCTCAATTTATAGGAGCCTCACTTTCTATTCCTTTTATCCTTCACAGAATGACTCCATGTAAGACAATTTCCTGACGTCTTTGTGTGTACTCTCCTCAAAGAAGCCAACCAGTCTTTGTTATGCCAAAATCCTACTCACATTTATCTATCTCCAAGTAATCATTCCCACGAGATGAAAGTATTGTTTACTTCCACAGTAAAACAATGTATATGTAATTTATGGCACTCTCTACACTACATTTCCAGTAACATAGTCAATGTATAAACTCTCTTTCTAAACCTTCCTGGATTTTTATGACTGTATCAATAGCTTCATACCCTAGCATCTATTTAAGGAAGCTCTGCAGCCGGGGATAGATCTTAAATTCTAATTCTGTCTGCAGCATGGTGTCTACCTCAGCAGCTCTTGAAGACATAGAACAGCCATTTACTCATCACTTTCTGAAATCAATAGTTTGTTACCTGAAAATAAAAAATAAAAAAACAATGTCAGATTGCCAGCACAAGGAGAAATGTTCATGAATCTATCTCTGAAAAATGCCACAGGGGCAGCTACTTTCATCTTTACCCACCTCTCCATCCTTCTCCAATCTAGCAGGTCCAAACTTAGAATAGGTAATTGGGTTGTAACGTAGTTGGATTAACGTTTTCTGTGCCTAACGGAAATCAAAATAATTTTTTTTCTATAGAAATGTTTGAAATAGGTTTTGTTCTAACTGATCAACAGAAAACCTAAATGATAATAGAAAATAAGCTACATGAGAGAAAACAACCTGTGACATTCACAGTTTACCATGTGCACTGATGTAATTTTATTATATGCCACATAGAAACAGCTGTCCCTGACATGACTAAGTGAAATCTTTCAATCTTCGATATTTAAAGATGTCAGCCAGATGTAGGGTATCAAGCCATGCTACAGAAAGGCTGAGTGCTCACAGAGAATCTTGTTCGGAATAATTAGATCTTGATTCATTAAGGTAGACACTAAGTAAAGTAGAGCTGTAGACAGTAAGAATCATGCTTTATGTCAAAAAGTTTGACTAGACTTCTCAGTACACGTTACAAGAAGAGAAATGTCTTGCAACATGGATATTAGTAAAGCTTTACATGGTTTGTGATGTTCATGATAGTTGGAAGCTAAATAACTTCCCTTACGTTATCCACTTCCTAGTATATGTATTTACACACACATACATGCACACACGTATATATACACACGCAGATGCATTTGTGTTTTTCTAAGGTCTGAGCAGAGGTAGCACATATAACTCTTTTAGACAAGATCTACTTTTCAGCAAACAAAATTACAGAAATATAGCAATGAAGCAGATTTTAGTCTTATGTCCGAATTCTTTGATACTTAGAAAACTGATGCCTAACTAATTCAGGAGCACAAATCCCATTTGTTTAACCCAAATTTTATAGAATTTCAGAAAGAAACTACTGTCAGAAATCGGGGAAACAACTCAAGCTTGACTGTCAACAAGAAAAAATAAGTGAGTGGAAAAGAATGGCTTCCTGGGGAAAAAAAAAAGTGTAGAGAAGTTCAACAAAAACTAAGTCAAATGAACAAGAAGGTTGTAGACAACTGTTTCAAAAGTTCACTCAAGATAAAATGAACCTTCCAAATTAATTGTAATAATAATATCAATTGAAATGTTCAGAAAGGACAAATTTGAACATTTGAATAGAGTTTGATTCTCTGAGTATTCACGTATCATCTATTGATTCCCCCTCAAGCAAAGAAAAAAAAAAAAAGTTCTTGAGATATGTCAAAAACACACAAAAGTCAAATAATTAAATATTCATGAAAATCTTTGTCATACTTTAGCATTTTCTGAGTGAGTTACAGTACCAGATCTCCAAAGAACATGATTTAGATTGATTATTATTATAGTAGCTTCCATACTAACACAGATCAGACTGAAAAAACCTCTCTTTCTTACCTGTCCAGCCTAAAGGCTGGAATGTTTTTACATGGTGTACCTAGTATTCCAAAATCTATTCTGATTCATGGACTGTCCAAATGCTACTCTGTGAGTGACATAGCTATTTTCTGAAGTTTTATCTACTATCACAGTAAAGTCTTAGAAATACATGTGAATGGATAGATGAAAGTAATTCACTGCAAATACAAAAGTTGCCTTTCTCTTTAAAGAAAGGTTACTGAAATCAATACATCTTTTTGTCCATGTACTTCTCCACAGATAACACTGGGAATTCAGCTCATTATAATACATGACTTTGGCTCAGGTAAAGGGTAGATCGTGGTGTGTGACAGGTAACAACGTGTGCATTAGAGCACAGCGAACACAGGTCATCATCTTATCTGTGGAGCACTTGTATCTGCAAATCAAAATATCTGATGGACTTCTCTTATAAGTGGAAAATGGAAGTAAGATAGAAAAATATTTTAAATCAGACTTCCTGTCATAAATTCAAAATAAGCTTATTTTTAAAACTCTTCCTAGGATTGATGCTCTGAGCTTGAGATGCAGTGCTTGTAAGCATCTCCGCCAATTCTGTAAAACTGGTGTGGAAACTCTCCATTCACACTTGATAATGCTTTTCATTTACTTGTGAAAAAATTTCAAAGTTTATTCATACATTTACACATCATCATTGTTGCTTTTTCGATGAAAGAAACATCATTCATAAAGTTGCAGAATAAATATTTGGACAATTTTTTTAATTGTCTCAGACCTACATATAAAGCAGATGTTTCTCTAAAATAAAATTTATAAACTTCTTTTTCACTGTTCTTTTGAAACCTTTGGAAGAAGTATTATTTCTAGTAACAACTGTATTGATCAGAAAAATCTAATGAAGTTCTTTGGTCTCTGCTTCTACTTTTTGGTCCTAGTTGCCTTTATAAGCTTAGAAGTATTCAGTCTTTATCTCTCACTAGGCTTCAAAGTAGAAAGAAAAACTACAGTCAAAGACAGTATCTGGAAGAGTGTTTCCATTTCCAGCTAATGTAGATAAAAGAAATACTTCCGAAAGTACATCTAAAACTATTTCTTTTTGAGCAATGATTTATACTGGAATAAAAGGGAAAGTCTCCAGTAGAACTTTACCAGTAAAGGTCAAGTCATGGCAGTTGGAACACTCTGTAGAAGAAGATAATGTACATAATGAAATACACATAGATAAATATATGTATATACATATACACAATCATGTATATAATAAAAACTTTTTTATTATCTACTTAAAGTTAATAAAATGAAATTTATCAAATTTTTATTTCAGGAATTTTTTTCTTTTAAAGTGTATTTATCATAGATTCATAGAATCAGATAGATATTCTATCTAGTGCATAAAAAGAATGACTGTCCAGACAAAACCAAAAATAAACACACAAACAAAAATCAACCCAAAAAACAACAACAGTAAAAACAAATCTCAAAACAAACAAAAAGTGCAGATCAAGGCAATCATTGGGAAAGGGGAAAATGGCATAAATCCACCAACTGTTAGGAAGAAAGATGGAGAATACAATGCTGGTTCAATTCTGATTTTTCCCATCAGAGATCTGCCACATATGACCACCTTGACTGGTGACTAAGAGCCACCAAGGCTCTTAGGACCACAGTCATCAATTCTCAATGAATGGCATCAGCTGTGGGGTGTTTCGCTATCACAGCTAAAATAGGATATGATTCCAAAAGAATAATACTTTTGTACCTATAGTGATGATGTTCAACAGAACTAAAAACTATGAACTGACAAAGTGTGCTGCTAAGGAATTAATTAAATAACATTTAGTTATAAACTGGACTGATTTTTCAATCATTCCCCTTCAAATGACTTCTAATTTCTTAACTGCCATATAGATAAATTCGTATGTATGTATACACACATTTACTTGCAATACTGGGGAAATACATATAAGTACAGAGGAGTTTGGTGACAAATGGACTGTCTTAGTGTGTAAAATTTATTTTTACTCTTTTTGTCATTTTTCCATGGTACTTTACATTCTTGGAATAGGTTTCTAAAGTAATGTATGCCTTACTCCCTTCCTACATTTTATTAATACATTATTAAATAATATAAGCCCAACATACACTTTTATAATACTTCATTCCTGGGCTCCAAAAGGTAATCAAAATTGATACATGAAGAAACACGCAAAGAAACAATCAGAAAACAGATATTTTGGGTGTAGATTCCCGTTCACTGCAAATCACTGACTGATAAGCATTGATCTCTTGCTTCCTCACATTCTGTACTGAATGTCTTGCTTGCAAATCGTGTACAACTGTGTATAAACTGTATGACAGTTCATTCTTGGTCCTGCTAGAGTATTTGTTCCACTGGGAGAAAAAAGTCAGTCCTGAACTCGTTTCTGGCCCTTTTCACCTGAACCATTTCACAATTTCATGGAAGGATGATATCAAAAGCTAATCATATTATGACAATGACTAACTTAGAAAAAGTTAACATATGTGTTGGGTATGCATGGCAAGGTTTAGGTAGCAGGGAGACTAAAGGGGTGACTTCTGTGAGAAGCTTCTGTAATTTTCCATTACTTCAGTTTTCTAACTTTTTTAATTGTGATTATTACATGTTATCACTTAGCTTACTGAGCAATTGTAGCATATGGTCAGCTCTTTATGCAGGTCTGCACTGGTTTATGTTTATGTTTTAAAATTTCTGGATCAATAAAAGTAAATTTTAAAAAAATGCAACAACCACAATACCATAAAACATCTTCCCTTTCATTATTTTTACATTCATTCTCTGAAAGTTTTCTAGAAAGTGAACTTTTTCAATCATTCAGTCCCAAGTGTAAAGTAAAACCAATGAGTACATTAACATCAAGTTGGTATTTAATCTCTCAGAAGCATGGTAGACTAGTTTGCAACTGTAAAAACTTAGCAAGCTCACCTGGCAAATGATTTCTCCTTTAAATAGTTAGAACATCTTAAGCTGTCCAAAATCACAAGCCAATTGAGAGATTAACAATATTTGTGTCTGTTGTTTTCAAATATTCATTAAATATATTAAAAGCCTTTCAGTCTTATTCACTGTGGGAGTGTTGTTTGTTTTCCTCTGGATGATACAAACAATGTTCTGATATACTAATTGGAAAAAAATAATATATATGATGTGAGTCATCTTCTACTGTAAAATAGCAAAGGCTCCTGTTATTGTTCAACTGCCAAAATGTTTATAGAAAATGTCTGATGCACATCTATGAATCTATCACTCATTCTGAAGTAGGTAGGTTGAATGATTATAAATCTTTAATCGATGTAACATTTTGAGATGTCAGAAACCAGTGCAACTTGGAAATATATTAAAACACATTCAAGGAAGGAATTCTGGGGCAATACTAGGTTTTAATAAGAGTTCTATCACTGAATTTTGTTGATCCTTGTTTTCCTCTTCTAAAAGAATGTAAAAGATATGAATTGTAAATTTATGGACCGATGAAATAGGTGACAGGTCAATATTGTGGCGAAAGTATTTATCAGAGAATATAGTTTTGAAAAAGGCGTGATAGTTGCTGGTGGCCACTTAAGTTTATGAAGATAATGTTAGTCTTCTTCATTGTCTAGAGGTAATTACCAATGACAATGAACTGAGAAGTTTAATATAAAAAATTAAACATTACTGTAGAAGTGGACTGCATAAAATTGAGTGTCTTGAGAAACAAGAGATTTCCTTATGCAAGTACACCTGAGTTATAAATCACTAGATACTTAAATTTTTCACTGTAGCTGGAATCCAGCTTGGGCATTCAAGGTAATGTTGAAACATAGTTATGTTCCTATCACACTGTGCAGAAAAATGAAATCTCTTTTCAAGGTTATATATTGCCCATCATGTCTACCTACTGCCATAGTTGGAAGTAGAGGACTAACTATTGTGCATGGAACCAGTGCTCCACTCACCAATTTTCTTGAATACTGAAGGTCATAACACAATCAGAGCTAACAAAGGTGGTGCTGTGAGGGTGGAGAGACGCTGACACAGGGTGTCCACAGAAGCTGTGAGTGCCCCATCCCTGTAATTCTTCCAAGGCCAGGTGGGAGGGAGTTTTGTGCATCTTGGTCTAGTGGAAGGTGTCTCTTACCATGGCAGGGGGATTGGAACTATAAGCTCCCATGGCATAATCTTTAAGATCCCTTCCAACACAAACCAGTCTTGAGTTTGCTCAGTCTAGAAAAGAAAAGGCTTAGGGGTGACCTAATTGCTGCCTTCCAGTACCTGAAGGGAGCCTACAAGAACAATGGAGAGGGACTTTTTACAAGAACAGCTAGGGACAGGACAAGGAAGGAATGGCTTCAGACTGAAAGAGAGTAGGTTTAGATGAGGAAGAAATTTTTTACTGTGATGGTGATGAGGTATAAATTCTTTACTGTGAGGGTGATGAGGCACTGGAACAGGTTACCCAGAGAATTGTGGATGCCACATCCCTTGAAGTTTTTAAAGTCAGACTGGATGGAGCCCTGAGCTGCCTGGTCTAGTGGAAGGTGTCTTGGTCCATGGTAGAGGAGTTGGAATTACATGATCTTTAAGGTCCCTTTAAGCCCAAACCATTTCATGATTCTTTGATTCTATGATTCCATGCTGTGCAAATATCTAGGATTCTGTGAAAAATAGTAGCAAGGGGAACAGTGTAGTAAACTCTTTTTTTTAAAATTTACACTGTTTTTAAAAGTTTACTGGTTAATTTCATGCAATTTAGAATTCAGCAATCAAGTTCACCCTAAGTTATTTGAATGAAACTAGTCTGCTGTACAAACATATTAATGTTTCAGTCTAATTTGTCTCTTCCAAATAAGGAGTTAAATCACAGATTTCTGAATGAGTCTTAGTGCTCCCTAGGTTTGTCATGTCGCTCCTGAAGGTGTTCTTCAATCAAAGCACTCATCAGTTTATATAACAAAATGTTTACTAAGCCATACCCTATCCTGTGCAGATTCATAAACATGTTGGTTCATGGATAAGCACTGGCTTTCCTAAGGGCATACCCATCTTCTGCTATCTAAACCTGAATTAATTATGTAGTGTTCTTAAGAAAAAAATATTAGGCCAGATACAACAACCCAAGAAAGGTGTCAGTTGCCTCATTTCCCTCACTCCTGGTTCAATAAGTGACAAGGCTGAAAGTGTATTCCCAGAAGACATACGCAACAGAGCACATGGACATACCACATCCATACCTATACACATGGCTGGCCACACAGATAATGAATAGACACACGGAGTGTTTGCACACAGACAGCATCAATGACCTCATACTTCTCTCTCTTGTTGAGCAGATGGAGACCTACTAGTGAGAAAACCTAGACATCTGTACAATTTGTACCCCTCCCAATGCAGCTGCTGGAACCCAGGCCTCTGTTGCTTCAGTTCCTGACACCATAGACACATGGGTCCCATGGCCTAGTGAACCACTCCAATTGCTGCCACTTACATCCACACTCTTCAGTCTCTCCACCTGCTGGCACTGCAAGTACGCTGGCACTCTGACTCACGGTCCAACTCCAGTTGTAACACTGATATCCCCATACATACACATGCACCTAGAATAGAGTCCCTCAGCAAGGAAGGAGTTAGAAAATAATTCAGTGAGAAGACGGGACAGATGGTGTATATCAGGTATGATTAGACAAGTGTATTGACCACTGAATTCTTTATATGTGTCTGGACCTTTTTACTCCCTTATCCTTTCTTTTCTCATACTTATTTCCCCCCCAAATCAGCTGATTATATAATTTTCCCCACCTTTGGTTCCCTCCGTAAACATTCCTGTAATAACACTCTTCCAAAATGCTCTTTCACTGCATCCTACAATGTGTTTGGCATTTGCTCATTGTGACAGATTTTGTACCCAGTCACTGGGCCTGAGGTAGTCCTGGGACTCATCTGCAAGGCACCCAAACGGAGTGTCCCTTTCTCTGAATCCTTGAGTCAGAGTCCTATCTGCCATTTTGCCTCTGTGCTACTCTGGACTTGTGAAGATAAGCCTGTGATAAACTTAAAACTCCTGTTGTGGGCCTGGTAATAGTCTGTCAGAGTACCATTCAGGCTTCTTTGCTCCTGTGTGAATTTATAGAAGAGCTTTTCTCACACAGCCTAGCATAAGCAAAGCACAAGATGCAAGGAAAATATTTTAAAAACCTGGAAATAAGTAATTTAGAGTCCTCATTTATTGCTATTGATCCTGTTCCCTTTGTTATTCAATAACTCTTTTAATGGAATAATTGCTACAATGGAACAACCATCTTCTTACAAAGAAATAGATATGTATATAAGGGGCACTTAATACGAAGTTAGTCAGAAATGCCACATTGTCTATGCAGGAGTTAGACATTATTTTCTAGATAGTCTGTGAAAACTGGAGGAATTTCATATAATTTTAGTCAAATATGATGATAATCCAGGTCTTCTTCATAGTTATCAGGAACAGACAGGTATCTCTTAAGAGCAGATCATTCTGTAATGAGTGGAATAGAGTTAATTTTCTTTATAGTAGCTGGTATAGTCCTGTGCTTTGGACTTAGAGTGAGAATAATGCTGATAACACAGTGATATTTTAGTTGTTGCTAAGCAGTGCTTACACTGTCAAGGTCTTTCCAGCTTCTTATACCATTCCACTGGTGAGAAGACTGGGAGAGCACAAGCAACTTGGAGGGGGCACAGCCAGGACAGCTGATTCCAGTTTATACCACATGTATAAACTATAGGAAAAGCTGGCCAGTAACTACTGCTAGGAAAGTGGTTGTGCATCAGTCAGTGGGTGGTGAGCAATTGCATTCAGGTAGCACTTGTTTTGTATATTTTATTATTATCATTATTATTGTTATTGTTGTTTCATCCACCTTTTCCGTTCAGTTAAAATATTTGTATCTCAATCCACAGATTTGACATTTTTTCCCAGTTCTCTCCCCCATTCCACTGCAGGAGGGAGGGAGTGAGTGGCTGTGTGGTATTTAGCTGCCTGACAGGCTACAGCACAATACCTGGAAATCTACCTTTTGGAAGTTAGAGATTGGTGTTTGTTTTCATCACAAATGCTGATCCTACATGTACATTGTGTAGGGGTTTCTTCAGAGGTAAGTCCATACCTTCCTGGGAATGCCTCTTCCAACATGGATGACATCTGCTGGCTCAGAGTGCAGATGGGAGGCAAAACCACACCACTTTGGGGTAACAATAACAGTATTTTTCACACCTAGTGATATTTGAAGGTTGTAAAATAAAATAAAATGCCATCTCTGCCTGAAGGGGGAAAGCAGTATGTGATTCTAGTCTCAAAGGGGTTTCCATGAACAATGTTGGAGACTTAAAGCTTCAATTTTTCCAATGATTTACAGAAAAAATATGGTTCATCAAATCCTTAAGGAGTGTGCTACTATTTAAACTAAAACTTGTAAATCTAGCCTTCTGAAGATTCAGTTGGTTTCTTTTCTACTTATTTGTTATCAATAATATTTCTATTAGTGTTCTGCATTAATATCCGTAACGGTGTTACCATTTTGCATAGACTGTGCTTTTAGAGAACATTTCTGAGATGCTATTGCTCTCGGTGAGTAGGGGTAGTGATGTACATGATGAACAAAATGCAGTAGATTCCAATTAACTTTCTTTTCTACTTTATTGGTAAAGCTGTGCTAACAGTAAGTAATAAAGTATTAAACTTATTTTCATGGCTACAGTCAGTAATTATGATTCGGAACACACCACAGGGCCAGTCCTCTCACAACAAATGATGCCACTTTAATAGATATTTTTATTTATTTTTTTTTAGAAATAGAGGTACTCTTTTAATACTAAGACTTTTAGAATCATAGTATCATAGAATCAACCAGCTTGGAAAAAACCTCTGAGATCATTAAGTCTAACCCTTGATCCGATACCACCATAGTTACTAGACCATGGCACTAAGGGCCACATCCAGTCTCATCTTAAAAACCTCCAGGGACAGTGAATCCATCACCTCCCTGGGCAGCCTATTCCAATGGCTGATTACTTTCTCTGTAAAAAATTTCTTCATAATATCCAACCTAAACTTCCTGTGGCACAGCTTAAGACCATACCCTCTTGTCCTACTGTTGATTGCCTGGGAGAAGAGACCAACTCCCACCTGGCTACAACCTCCTTTTAGGTAGTTGTAGAGAGTGATGAGCTCTCCCCTGAGCCTCCTCTTCTCCAGGCTAAACAACCCCAGCTCCCTCAGCCTCTCCTCATAGGACTTGTGCTCCAGTCCCTTCACCAGCCTTGTTGCTCTTCTCTGGACCTGCTCCAGCACCTCAATATCCTTCCTGAACTGAGGGGCCAAGAACAGGACACAGTACTCCAGGTGTGGCCTCACCAGCACTGAGTACAGGGGAAGAATCACTTCCCTGGTCCTGCTGGCCACACTGTTCCTGATCCAAGCCAGGATGCCATTGGCCTTCTTGGCCACCTGGGCACACTGCTGGCTCCTGTTCAGCTTCCTGTCAATCCAAACTCCCAGGTCCCTTTCTGCCTGGCTGCTCTCCAGCCACTCTGTGCCCAGCCTGTAGCGCTGCAGGGGGTTGTTGTGGCCAAAGTGGAGGACCCGGCACTTGGCCTTGTTGAATCTCATCCCGTTGGAATCAGCCCGACTCTCCAGTCTGTCCAGGTGCCTCTGCAGAGCTCTCCTGCCTTTCAGCTGATCGACATCCCCCCCCAGTTTGGTGTCATCTGCAAATGTGATAATGGTACACTCAATCCCCTCATACAGATCATCAGTAAGGATATTAAACAGAACTGGGCCCAACACTGATCCCTGGGGGACACCACTAGTGACCGTCTGCCAACTGGATGCAGCACCGTTCACCAGCACTCTCTGGGCCCGACCCTCCAGCCAGTTCCTAACCCAGCAGAGAGTGCCCCTGTCCAAGCCATGGGCTGCAGTTTTTCAGGAGTATGCTGTGGGAGACGGTGTCAAAGGCCTTGCTGACGTTCAGGTAGACCACATCCACAGTCTTCCCCTCATCCACCAGGCGGGTCACCTGATCATAAAAGGAGATCAGGTTGGTCAGGCAGGACCTGCCCTTCCTAAACCTGTTTTGGCTGGTTCTGATCCCTTGTCCATCCTGTAGGTGCTCTGTGATTGCACTTAGGATGATCTGCTCCATAACCTTGCCAGGCACTGAGGTCAGGCTAATGAGCCTGTAGTTTCCCGGGTTTCCCTTGCAGCCCTTTTTGTGGATCAGTGTGACATTCACCAACTTCTAATCATCTGGGACCTCCCCAGTGAGCCAGGACCATTGGTAAATGATGAAGAGCAGCTTGGGGAGATCTGCCACCTCCCTCATCACCCTAAGACAGGGGGTTATTTTAGAAATAATTGCCAATAATTAAGGATGAAAATATATGGCACAGAGATTGTTTTATTTTTCAATTTATTTTCTAGCAAGTTTCTGAATTATAACTATTTGGTAAATATTCAAAGAGGGAGTGAATATTGAAAATTTTACACTTACTTAAATGTTTAATTAATGTCTTTATTGTGACAAAATACATCACAGCCTTATCCTTTAAGTAGAAATGTGGGCTCAAATTAAGTAACTATGCCTATGTAAAATCATCACCCCATACACTACAGTCACAATAACTGATGTTGTTAGACATATCAGTCTCACACCAGATTCTTACTAATTAGGCACATTTGAAATGAGATTTTTACAGTTGTCACAATGCAGGCTACAAAAATGTATAATTTTAAATCACCTCAGCATTGACTATGATTTTTCCATCTAACAAGTCCAATTGAATGACAGATTTAAGGAGCGTAAAGCTGTTGATTTACCAATACAGTGAAAGACAGGCAGTGTTCAACTATGAAAATGGGGAAAAGGTATTGAGGATGAATTATTATGTGGCTGAGACATGCAGAGACCCAGTGAAATAGCACTTTGAAGGAGTTCCTCTCCTTGTGGAAATCAAGTGTTACCTTCTCCATCTAGTAATTATCATAGTACCATTTTATATCCAAGGAGGAAGAATAGGTGTAAATTAAAAAATATTTATTTTTCATATATTTCATATTATCCTAAAATGCCCATGTAAAATAAGTTCTTTTAATCCTTAAGTAAGGATTCCTCCTTTGACTATAAACGTAGCCTAGTGATCTTCTTATCTGTTTGTGCCTGCATTGCAAATATCGTGTGACAAAATTCAAAATTTAGAGTGGGATTAATTTCTCCAAAATGGAGGTAACAGGTGACATTTGAGGCATTCAAAGCTTCTTTGCAAGCCTGGAAGACATCACAGAACACATCCTTGAGGATCTTGGGCTCAGGCTGCTTGAGGTCAGGCAGTGTACATTATACATCTAGAGTTAAAATATCTGCATGTCTCTGTGCAGGCAACAAAACCTCATCCTTTTTATTTTTTCATATTCTATGATTTAAAATGTAATGAAAAGAAAATGAAATTATTTGGGAGACTTTGTAAATAGTTTCACCATTTCTCAAGTATTGTTAGCTCTGCATGGCAAAATGTGATGAGTAAGACTTCAGAAAAAAGTTTAACTAAATAGATATTCTCATACCAACAAGGTTTCTTTCGGTGGTAGAAGCTCTTATACTTTGTCTTTTGCCAAAAATGGTCTGAATGTGTTCATAAAACCAGTCTAAACTATCCTTCAAGCCTTAAAACTCAGCCAACCACTGACACATCACTAAGGACTAAAGATTACTGAAACTGATACTGATACACACATATGTAATAAAAAGAATCTTTCTTCTTTCCTGTGTATGTGCTGCCTATGAGAGAGAGCTCTGGAATTCTTCTGAAGAGAAACTACACCAGACTCTGACACCTGATTTCTTATGTCTATGTATTACCTAAGAAAATGCTCAATATTTAGTGTTGCAGATAAAAGTGAGTCTTAAATTAAAGGTAAAATTATTAAAGGCAGAAACACGCAGGCGACAGAACAAAATCCTGATTTATTTTAAGGCAAATTAAAAAAAGGGTAGTTATCTCACTGTAAAGGATGTCTAAATGCAAACTAAAAACTTGAAATTCCCCTCTGCCCCCAGGGGAATCCCCTCAATCTCCAGGTCCTAGGGAGACCTGACCCTATACTGTGCCTGACACAACTGTACATTGACATCTGCCTGGACTTGAGGCAGTATTTCACAGTTCAAATACCTAAATATCTATCAGTAGAGTATAAAATATTTATTATTATTATTATTAATTCACATTGATCCCATAAATGCCATGTAAGCTTTATGGAACAGATAAAAAGACATGATCCATGAAATGGAAATCTCACCATCTAATTTTAAAGAAGAGAGAGCACAAGTAACCAAATAAGTCATACTGCTGAATTGAGTCATCAGAAAAGGTTTCCAGCAAAAGAGGTAAGCTGGTGTGAAGCAGAGCTGACATCAGAGGGAGGAACAGAGAATAAGACAGAAAAATCTGGCAGAGCCAACAGGAAGAGGTGAAAGGGATAAAAAACAGGGATGCACATGTAGGCTAGGAAAATGACAATATGAATCTCTTTATGATGAAAAGGTATACTGGCTAAAACTCAATAAGAATTAAAAAAATAATATATTTTCATGTAGTGGCACTGAAATCAAGAAAATTACTCTTTGTATGTGAACATCAAGCATAAAAATAGGATTAAGGGAATGCTGACTGTATCATTCTGACTTCATAAATGTGCAAATTAAATAGTGAAACACAGCAATTTTATTTTAACAGAAATACACTGAGAACACACAGGGTTCATTTCAGACAAAACCATTGGAGGAAATACTAAAATCTTCCACAACTGGCTCTCACTAAGTACCTACATAATGCCAGATTTTTCATATCACACGTTAAATAGTTTTTGGCAGCTCATACTAGGCAGCATTATTAAGGAAAAGACTGTTTTAAAAATTGGCAGACTTAGTGTGAAAGTGAAAGTAATCATAATGGTGTGCTATGGGAATTATTTCAAGACTGACAGAATTGCATTTTTTTATTAGCAGGGAGTAATTTTAAAAGACAAAAATACACAAGAAACATTCTTGAAATAAATTAATCCAGTAACCAATTAGATGTGACAACAACTTCCTGTGAATTTGTAGTTTTATAGACACTCCATACTGAGAAACCTATAAAAATATGGCATGTATTAAACCAGTTGTATGATTTCCAGTAACTATTCCAATTTTCCAAACATTTTTCTTATGCAGACATTTCCTTGCCCTTGTTCAAAGTCTCTCCAATTTTTTTTCTACATCATATAAGAATAAAGCTCAGTTCATGCTTCAGGATAGAGACCAATTCTTTGGAAAAATCTATGGACTTGCTTCTGTTTGTATACTGAGAGTAGTATGTCTGTGTGTTATAGGTAGTACTCACTGCATGAGGAGGAGATTTTATGTTTACAGCAATGGTGAAAACAAAGCAAAAACACTACCAGGGAGTGCTGGAAGTAGAGATATTAGAGACAGGAAAGGTCATCCAGTCTGTCACTTTTTCAATGCACATTGCCCACTCCTGCTATTTTCTATAGGTTTTCCCAGTTTGGTTTTAACAGATAATTGTAGGTTTTCTTTCAGGTCATTATTCAGAACATCATTTTCCAGCAAAAGAAATACATTCTTCTTGAATCTTTCCCATTATTAACTTTAGCATTGCTATCTTAATAAAGTACTCATTGTATCTTAATAAAATACATACCAGAGTATTCCTAAATATTGTCCAGAATATGATCCAATCGTGGATCCTTTTAGACACACCCCAGCTGTGAAGTCCAGATTTGCCTTAGGCCCCCAGACCAGACAGCAATCTTTTTCAATCTCAGGACTGCTGTAGATGTTGAAATTAGTGTTTTATTTCTCTTTTTGTTACGGGAATGTATTGCAGTGAAATATCTTCTGCAGTCTTCTTCTTGGTTAGAGAAATCTGAAGTTGATCATCCATGTGTGCTTCAAAAGAAATATTCTGCACTGCAAATTGGTCAGTTCCTCATATGGTATCTACCACATTCCTGTTACCACGTTGCTGCCAGCCTGCCCACAGCTGCAAGGGGAAGCAGAGCAGCTCCTTCTGGCACTGATGAAACAACCTTCAGCATCTGCTTGCTCCTGTAGGGCCCAGCAAACTACAGCCACAGTGATCACTTACTAAGTCCTGCAACGCTGAGGTGCACAGAATGCTCTATGGTTGAAGGGTCAAGATGATACATGTTTTACACATATTTTATCCTATATGTGAGGAGACTTTATTGTTTCTTTGACTGTCTCGCATGGTTTCTGTATTCCTGCTGATATTTTGTCCTGTCCAGACGACTTGAATCCAGCACAGTTCTCATCTGCAGTCCTGATGACCTACAGTCTAAATCATGATTCCCGGTGATTTCCAGAAGATATTAAGTCTTTTATAGGCTATAGAGGGATAATTCATGGCATGTCCCTTTGGGCATCTGATTTTTACTGAAATAATGGTTTTACAGATGAAGACCACAGTACACATTTTCAAGAGGAATTTTGTTCTTCTCTAATATTGCAATATTTCAGAGTATTTACATGATTCCTGCTGTTCTAAAGATGGTGTGTTGGGTGCTCTTTCCCAGGTGCTGGCAGAGAGGACTGCAAGGGAGGCTAGTGGCTGTCCCATGATGGTCATAGGTGCCAGTCAGCTCCAGTGAACCCACAGCAGGGCATAGCTGAGCCCATCAGTGACACTGGTGGTACTTCTGTGATAATATAAAACCCAGCAATTAATTTCAGGTCTAACATCTGAATATTGATTAGGTCTGTAGATATGCACTGTAGGGCAATAATATGTCATTTTACCAATCATTGTGCCATGGCAACAATGAAGAAAAGTGTAATTGAGTAATATGCAAAGTCTACCTCCTAAGTTCTTCCTTTCAAAAGTGAGATTCCTTCTGCATGGCTCTTTTCCATTTCATCTGAAGTACTTAAAATGATATGAACTCCTAAAAGAGCAGATATGTATACAAAAAAAAAAAAAAGTTTTCTTTCCATAGTGTGAGCATTTAAGTTTATTCCTTTCAAAAGATATGTGCCAAGTTCTGAAACAGACATAATTTTACAGTCATGTTCTAGGTTACTAGAAAGACAAAGAGTTACAGTGGAATCGCTGACACTTAGATTGGCATAACAGTATTGGTACAATAACTAAAATATCTTTGTAGGTTACAGTGAATTCTGAGAAGCTTTAGTTTTTCACTTATTATTTCCAAGAAAAACTGAAATGGACATATTCAATACCTAAATATTTCCCATTATAGAGACTAATACTGTTTATTCATGAACACTTCTGTTGATTTATGGTATCATATAATGCAAAGAGCTTATATTCTTCTGATAGATTCAGATAAAGAATATTGGAGGCTAAAGCATTTTACAGCATATCTTGAAAATGTGCATAAGCTTAATGAGGAGAAGCTGAACATTTTTGCAATTGCAATCTGAAGAATGAAGGATGAGACCCTAATATTATATATAAGATTCAGTAATACATTTGGTGGCCCTTCCTTACTTTTTTAAGAATCAGTATTTTGCCCTTGTCCTTTAACTTCTGTGGACACAGACTCTTGAATAACCTCCTTCTAAACTTACAAAATTATGCTAGGGAATGGAACCACTCTGCATACTACCCACCAAAATGTAGGATCTCAAAGGTTACATGGTGCCACTGTCTGAGAGATTTTGACAAGGGGCAGCTAAATTCTGATTAGTTTTGGCTCCCCTGTGGTCTTACAGAGATTGCAGAAATGCAATTTCAGGTGAAAAAAAAGCATGGTGAGATGTATCAAGGTTCGTACGTGAAATACAATTCTACATTATGCATATCAGGGAAAGGTGGAAAATAGAATAAAAAGCAATCTGAGCTGAAACTACCACTGTCTGGGAGTAGCTCAAGGTCTAATAATACCTGCCTACAGGAAAACACCGTGTAGAAGCTTGCATGCAGAGGGCAAGGTATCATCCAAGTCCTCATTTTTGTCTTTCAGCATACCAATAGCATTGCTAGTTCATTGAGAACCAGCTATGGTCTAAGAATTTAAAAGCATGAGACACGATTGTAAATCAAGGAATTAAGAACATTAGCTTAAAATTTAACTCTGTCAAATCTCATTTCGCATAATACAGAATCACAGGATCACTTAAGCTGGAAAAGACCTCCAAGATCATTGAGTCCAACCTTTGACACACCACCTCTTGCCAACTAGACCATGGCATGAAGTGCCACATCCAGTCATTTCTTGAACACCTCTGGGTATGGTGACTTCACCACCTCCTTGGGCATCCTGTTCCAATGCTTAACAACCTTTCCCATGAAGAAATTCTTCCTAATATCTAATTCAAACCTTCCCTGGCACAACTTGAGGCCATTTCCTCTTGTCCTATTGCTTGTTATTTGGGAGAAGAGACCGATCCTCACCTCACTACAACTGCCTTTCAAGTAATTGCAGAGAGTGATAACATCACCCTTGAGCCTCCTTTTCTCCAGTCTAAACAATCCCACCTCCTTCCACTGCTCTTCACAGGAACTTACTGTCAGGAGCCATCAGTAGGGAGTGTACTGTTTGTTGTATGTTCTCCTCAGGCTGAACAAAGGCACCAGACCACATGTCAGGGAACTCTTGTGCTTTTATTGTACAGTCGCCTTAACTTGGGCAACTAGCTTACTATTTAGCTGTGTTGGCTAACAAGTCCCTAAATTCTACAATCACTGTGTCAAAAGTGGAGGCTAACAAGCCCTTAGATTTTGTGCAGTACACTTCAGTATGTTCTCAACTCCCACAACACCACTTCTCAAAGGATGCTGGCTCACGAGTCACAACACACCACCAAATATGCTTGCCAAGAAGCCACAACACATTTCTACAAGCTCCCCACTCCCACAACAAAGTTCTGTTTGGTGTATAGAGTAGAATACAGTAGCTGTGCTTCACCCAGGAAAAGCAAGGGAGGAGAGAAATAAAGACAGAATAGGGAGAGAGAGAACAAAGAGTATCACCAATCCTTAGATGCAATGTTGGTCCTGCCATTTGCATGGTCTGGAGCTGGGGTTGCAAGACAAAGAAAGCGAAAAAGTGAGCAAGGGGGCCTGATCTATTTCATTTTATAGTTAACCTGGTGCACATCTCTTGTTACCAAACAAGTTATATTTTTTAAAGAGGAACCTATGCAGCAGCAGGAGAAAATACTAAGACTAATCAACAAGAGAGGAGATTTAATCTGTGAAATAGATAGCAGCTAACAAGCAAGCTCTAAGTGATGTCCATTTGTTAAAAAAACAAATTAGAGTGTTGGGCTTTCAGACCTGGAGGAGGAAGTTGGAGGAATGTTCCACTGATAATGAACAAAAAAGAATGCAGAATTTATGGGCAATCAGGACATCTGGCAGGACTGTCAAGATAAGGAAGAAACTAATAAAACCCACTCAGTAATTATGCTGAAATCAGCTCCAAGTGGGTGAAAGGTAATTCTGGTAGGGATATCCCCAACCACTGACCCACAGACCACCGACCCAAGAAACCCTCCAACCCAAAAGAGCATGCAGACTAATTAGCATGAGAAGTGAGGGAATCATTTACCAATAGAAGGTAGAGTACTAATCAATAAGAGAAGTATGTAACTTGTAACCAATAAACACTAAACTCATTGTTTGTTAGAATGTATAGTCAAAAGTTTTGACAACTGATGTATATGTTTCATGGAGTTATCCCCATGTACCTTACATATTGATTAAAGTCATGTCGACATTCTAACCTAATAAACTGGCTAGAGAGTTTATTTCACAACTTTTGGTGACACTTATGCAAATTAGATTTTTCGTGCTTGTTGTTCACGCATGCACAGCCAGCCCTTTCAACCCTCTTCCAGGAAGTGAGGGGGCACACACACACACACACACATGCATGACTGAGCATGAGTCTCAAAGCAGAGCCGGAAGTTGGCTCAGAATAGCGCTGCCCTGCCTCCACGGGATCCTCTCCTCCTCAGAATGACAGAATCAACTAGGCTGGAAAAGATCTCTGAGATCATTGAGCCCAATCTATATCACATCTTTCCTGTTGTAACAGTCAGAATGTTTGAGACAAAACATGCTTAGGCCTGGTCCTCCACTTACCCTCTAGACCCTTCACCAGTTTCATTGCCCTTCTCTGGACTTGCTCAGCACCTCAATGCCTTTTTTTGAAGTGAGGGCCCCAAAACTGGACATGATACTTGAGATGCAGCCTCACCAGTGCTGAGTACGGAGGGACAACCAATTCACTGGTCCTTCTGGACATACTATTCTTTGTATAAGCCAGAATGCCATTGGTCTTCTTGGCCACCTGGGCACACTGCTGGCCCATGTTCAGCTGCTGTGAACCAGCAGCCTCAGATCCTTTTCCGTCACTCTTCTCCTAGCCTGTAGCACTGCAGGGGATTGTTGTGACCCAAGTGCAGGACCCGTCGCTTGGCCTTATTGAACCTCATACTACTGACCTCAGCCCATCCATCCAGTACACTAAAGAGAGTCAAAGATGCAGAGTGTATTGGGACAGGTTGGCTATTCCGTGTAGACTCATTCACTCTTCTGCACTACCTTTCCATTCCAGATGTTAACTATTACCAGGGCTAAAAATATTTGTATATTTTTGGGTTCGATTTTTCCAATTTTAACCTTAGGCTCTTTTGCTAGATTAAACTGACAATTTACATTAAAGTATCTCCTTGCTACATATGTATTAGCTGCTCAGGTTACTGAATAAATCTTTGTTCAATAAAATAAATGGATTGCTTTCTTATGTTTGCACTAGAAATTTTGTTTTGGCAACCCAAATACTTAATGTTGCAGTTCTCTGCATCTACAACAGTATCAAAAATCGGGCCAAATATGGGCATCACAACTAGACTGTTCTAGTGTATTCACACATAAGCATTATTTTCTCTGTAATAATTCTTAGCTACTTGAAGAAGAAGTTGTGGAAAGATTCCTTTGTCTATTTTTCCTGAGTTGGATGTCAGTAGTAGAAATGATAAATTATCCAGTTCCCTTACAGGGTACCAGGTAGCTTCTGTCTGCTACTTTTTGAATTGTTTTAAGGTTGCTTGTGTCATGGTTATTTCTGAGAGAAAAATAGGCTTGTCTTTGCACAGTAACCTGATAGAAAAAAAACAACTTACCCCTTGGAATTTTACTTTGAACTGAAATAGGTGAAAGAGAAAGTGGGTTTCAGTTCAATTTTTGTCATGAGGGAGATTTTTAGGATGAATAAAATCATATTTAATGCATTTCTTTTGTTGTAATGTGTAACTACAGTTGTATAATTGTACATTCAGTTCTTTTTTTTTCTCTTTTCCTTATTCTAAATGGCATTCATCTAAATGGAAACTTCATTGGAAGCTTCCTTAGAAGCTTATTAAAAACTTTATCAAAATGTGATACACATTTCAGAAAAGTTTTCTTTTTTAGAAATGTACTCAAATTTTGAATATTTGCAATAAACATAAAATATGACAGATAGTATGGTATTTTCCTTTCAAAAAGTAAATCTTTTTATTTCATTACAATATTTTGCATCAAAAAGCAAAATTGAATATTGCCAAAAAGGCATTCAAAGTCAGTTTACAAGAGAAAAAAAATAAAATAGCAGTAAATATCACAAATATTTAATGTAATGAAGTCTCTTACCATACTTCAACAGTTTTGCCAACATCTCACATGTATTTTAAAGTTAACTGGAAGTGGCATAGGCAAGATAATGTTCAGAGTTAAAATATAGCATAAATTATTAGATTTGCCTTTATTCTTCCATGTCTATACCTAAAGGTATCATTGTCTGATTGATTAGCCATTTAATGATGGTTTATGGTAAGTAAACTCTAATACAAACAGATCTAACTCTGCAAATTTCATGTGGTACTCCCCTCCTGAACTTCTTTACCAAACTGCCTATAGGCATTCAAAAATGGAAAGTAACTGTACAAAAGGGCATACACACACAGTATGGAAAATATTTAATTACTTCAACAGTGGTTTTGACCTTGATGGACCAGAAACGTAAAGCAGAGGGTCATTTACACAACAGAAAGAATTGACAGCAAGGGAACTGCTATGATGTTTGTCTTACTTGTTATTTCTTTTAACGAAGATGAGTATGTGATTCACCTACATCCTAGATGCATGAGGTAAGAAAGAATCATGGTGTAATAAAAGCCAAGGAGAACAGCAAGAAGAAGAAAGATGTGCAACTTCAGAAGGATCAGGCTGACATGAAGACACTGTATTAAGGGTGGTGATCAGGAACTGTATTCATTACATTCATAAAATTGAAAAGCCATTGCCTGTGGCTAAAATACAAATCTAGTAAAATCCATTTGCAATAATTTTTTAAATAAAGGAGAAGACTTTTTTGTAAAAAACATAATTGTAAATAACTCTGTGACTGTTCTAATTTGAACCAGTGAAAATATCATCCTCTAATTTCATTTGGAATTAAAAAAAAAAAAAAGGACAAGAATGGGCAAGAGAGAAGAATATAAAAACACAGGTTTGTGAGTCTGGCCTAGCTTTAAGATCTACTTAAATGTTGATATAGTCTATCTCTGAATTTAATATATTTACAGGATAGGAGTTTTGATTTAAGGAAAGATAGATGTAAAAACTATGTAGTCCCTATAACTGCATGAAGAAATACTGAAAAACCATCAGTAATTCTGGTGCAAAAGAAGAACTGGAATTATTTTCTTTTTCTGCAATATGTTTCAGGTTTCCATAGGAGGATCATATAAATGTATGAGCTACAGGCTCTTTTACCATTTTGAAATATTACTCTGATTATAAATAATGGGAAATCTCATACCAGTAGCTTGCAACATTCTTCAAAAATGCATGTAAAGTATCAAGTGCCACTGCACCTTGCTAATAAGTCATTCAGACTCTAAGGGCAACTGTAGGTACAGAATTCAAGCTCTTTGCCTGAATATTAAATACTTGTTAAACAGACGTTTACAGACAAAGGAAATTCACCATGTGTTTCTGAATTACCAAGCATGATATTAATATTCAATTGGTGAGCTGCTGTGTAGAAAGAAAGACCTGCTAGAGGCTTAAAATGCTAAATGCACATCTCAATCTACTGTAACTGCATACTAAAAGCATTGCTCTGTTATACATTAGAAAGAAAAGTTCAACAGCTGCTATAATGTAGGAGAAGTCTAAATGTAAGGTACTTGGTTTGAGTTCTTAGAATTAATTGAAGTCACAAGCACACTAAAGGAGGGGAAAAAATTCTTTGACTATGTGAATCTGCAGTACTTTTCTTCTTAAAATTATATCTCTCCTAGGCTTTTGTATTAATCAGTACTTGAAAGGATTTCTGTTAGGGTAGAGTGAACTGTTCTGGTTAAATTAAAAGCTAATTCAAACCTTTTGTCATTACCTGCACTTTTTGAACCATACTTGGTAACACTGAAGTATGTTGGCTACAGATTTCTGCTTATTCTAGCCAGGGACAACAGAAGAAAATTAGTCTTCCTACTACATTGAGTCCATCCAGGTGAATTCAGTAAGATCATATGATCTCAAAATATGCTCGGGGCAACCACCTGAGCTGAATTCAGGCATATACCATGAAAATAATTATATATTTTATCTATGCAGTCAATCTGGGAATGGGGTCAATGTAAAAGATATATGACAACCAACACCAGGAAATTGACATTGATAGGATGTGAATAGAACCTAATTCTCCATTCCCTTAAAGACAAGGGGTATCTGCCAGAAGCACTGCACTCTTCTGTTCCCTGCTCTGTTCTCTCAGAGGAGGAATTATGAAGGGTAGTTTGTCCTATACAAAGCAGGATCTGAAAGCTGATGCACTGCAGCCTCTGTCACTGTTACAGCATTGCAGGCTCCATAGAAATGTCTTGGAATCTGCAGTGCTTCCTGGTCCATGGCTGAAGTTAGCTCAGACAGTTGCATTTCCTGTGGTTGTATGTCATGACACTATGGCTCCTGATTATCAAATACATGTAGAAGATTAGGATATCATATGTGTGGTCTGGCTCTCTGCAGAGATCCCAAAATGGCTCAGGGCACTGTGGGCCTCCTTTCTTATCCCATATGCAATAAGGTAATGGGTTACTATGTGACCCGAGGACCCCTGGTGGTCTAGTGGTTAGGATGTAGCGCTCTCCTGCTGCGGCCTGGGTTCAATTCCCAGTCAGGGAACTCCTCCAGGCAGATGGAGCTCGTCAGCCCTGTAAGGCCATCCATCTAAGAGAAGGTCACTCTAAACAAACCTACGTCCTGAGGACCTCACTACCACCGTCCGAGCTTCACTCCGGCAGATGAACCTTAGGATTAAAGGGTGGGCTCAGTTCAGCGCACGCTGTGTCTCACCTAAAAAATTCACTGTGCAGGTTCGAAGGGTAATGACCTTTCCCAAAATCTTCGCTCGCGAAGACTGGCCATGATGATATTATGTGACCCTAGTAGCTGTAATGGGCAGTGCTTCCAAGCCAGGAATGTGAAAAGTAGCATGAAAAATTTGTTGAGTGTTAGCATTTGTATTGAGCTTCCTGTTGTGTCATAAGACATGCCTGAGGCAAAGTCAAACTGGTCACATACACTGGCAATCAGTGCTGAGTAAACAAGGCCACTGGAGAAATCTTTCAGATAGTGATAGGTAAGGAGGGCGGTTCACGGACATAAATAACTGAGGTTCTTCTACTTATAGGAAGGAAAAGGTTAGGTCATGTTATGTCATGTCCTGCAACCATTTAAAGCTGACGACCTTAGCAAGCAGTGGCAGCTAGGATGAGCCCTAAGAGAGGGAGAAGGGGTATTTGGCCTGGGGAGGACTGCTGTTGGATCTCTCAGGTGTTTATTGAGGATGCCAGTCATGCTATGCAGAGGATTAGTCCAATATCCCCGATACGGTTGTAAAGTACGGCTTGAAGTGCGGCGGTGTTGGCTTCTGCTCGGCCATGTCATCATCCAATCAGGAGGAAGGACATAATTCCAACTCCCTCTCAGCCGATAAATAGGAGGAATATATTATTAGCGATGATTAAGGTGAGTATTGCAATGAGAAAGATTAGAAGGTAAAGAGAAAATTTTGTGGTGTGGGGCTCTGAGGCCATATATCATGTTGTAAATTGAAGAATGGATCATGTTACGAATAGTGCAATAGGAAAAAATGTTAAGGAGTATTGGTCTATTTTAAGGCTAAAGGGGATTTTGAAGTTTGCAATAAATTTTCATTCTCAATAGAAAGTGGTATTTTCTATATTCAGGTAGATGGAGAGGATTATGGGAACTAAACTAATTATAAAGGAAGTTTTAACAGTGTGCATGATGGTTGTTGGAGAGTTTAGAAAGTTTTTGGATAGGAGGGGGAGTAAGATAGGCATAGAGAGGGTAGCCAGGGTCAAAAATATAGAAGTGTTGAGGATTAATGGGTAGTCCATTACTTTTACTTGGACTTGCACCAAGATGAATGGCTCCTAAGACCAGTGGATTGCTATTATCCTTTAAAAGTAAGGGGGCTGAGGTCTTAGGCTCAGATGCAAGAGTTAGCAGTTCTTGCTGGTTAAACCTCCCCTCGGCAGGCAAGAAGAGTTTAACTTCTATTTTTAGGATCACAGTCTAATGTTTGGTTTAAAACTATGCTTGCATGTGGGAATTCCTGAGATTAGCTCTGGCTTTAGGATGAGGAGGAGGGAGGGTAGGATATAAGGTGTTATAAGGAGATGTTCTCGTGTATTTGAATTTTGGACGGTTGTAATATAGGTTGGAGTTGGGCCTCGTTGGGTTATAAGGAGCATGTAGAGGGTATAGGCTGCAGTTAGTAGGGTTGCGGTCCCAGTTAGGATAATGGTAAAGGTGGATCAGTTGAAGAGTGCAATTATGATAGTTAATTCAGCTATTAGGTTAGTAGTAGGGGGAAGGGCTATGTTTGTTAAGTTGGCCAGGAGTCATCAGAGTCCTGTAAGAGGTAGAAGGGGTTGTAGGCCTCGTGTTAGAAGGAGAGTACGACTATGTATACGTTCATAGTTTGTATTAGCTAGGCAAAATAGCATGGAAGAGGTGAGACCATGTGAGATTATTAGGATTATGGCCCCTGAAAAGGATCAGTGGGTTTGGATTATTGTTGCGGCAATGACTAGACCTATGTGACTTACTGAGGAATAGGCGATTAATGACTTGAGGTCGATTTGGCGTAGGCAGATGGAGCTTGTCATTAGTGCCCCTCATAAGGCTAGGGTTAAAAATGGGTAGTAGAGGTAGTCTAATAGGGAGTTTGTAATTATTGAGATACGCATAATGCCATATCCTCCAAGTTTGAGGAGGAGCGCAGCTAGGAGTATAGATCCTGCGATTGGCGCCTCTACGTGAGCCTTTGGGAGTCATAAGTGTAAACCGTAAAGGGGAGCTTTTACTATGAAAGCAAGCAACAGGGCTAGACTTGATATGAGGCCTGTTCAGGAGTTTGTAAGAGGTGAGTGTGAGAGTTTTATTATAGTCATGTGTATAGTTCCTGTTTGAGTGTGAAGATAGAGAATTACTACCAGTAGGGGGAGAGAGCTAATTAGTGTATAAAATAAGAGGTAGATTCCAGCACTTAGACGTTCTGGTTGGCTACCTCATCGTGTGATTAGGATTAGGGTGGGGATTAGGGTAGCTTCGAATGCGATATAAAATAGTATCAGATCTAAGGCTGAGAAGGCTAAGATAATGAATGGTTGAGTGAGGATTATGGTTATGGTAAAAATATATTTTCGTGTAGGAGGTTCTTGTTGAAGGTGATTTTGGCTTGCTAGAATTATAAGAGGTAGAAGTCAACAAGATAGAACTAATAAGGGGGATGAAATTTGGTCGGTTCCAAGTCATGATGATAGGTTTTTGCTAGGATAATAGGTTGAAGGAAGCCATTGTAAGCTAGCGGTTGCAATTAAGAGGCTGTGCGAGGTGACATTGAGTCATAGAAATTTTGGAGGAGATAAGAGGGTTATGGGGAGTAATATGATTGTGGGAAGAATAATTTTTAACATTGTAGAAGGTTTAGATTGTGTAAATGGTCTGATCCATGAGTTCGGGTGGAAGCTACTAGGATTGCTAGGCCAGTGCCTGCTTCACAGGCTGAGAACGCTAACATAAGGATGGGTATTAAGGTGGGGGATGTTGTCTGAGTTTGAATAGGTCACATAGAGAGGGCAATATATATTGATAGTATTATACTTTCTAAGCATAGTAGGGCAGAAATTAGGTGTATTCGGTGAAAGGCTAGTCCTAAACTGCTTAGGGTGAAGGCAGAGTAGAAGCTTAGATGCAGAAAGGTCATTGAGAAAGTCACGGGGTAGGACTGTGGTTTGTTGAGCCGAAATCAACTGTCTTTGCTAGACTAACTTTCTGAAGTTACTCTGCTCATTCCAAGCCCCCTTGAATTCATTCATAGATTAGCCCTAATGCGAGGAGGAGAATGACTGCGGAGGTTCATGTTAGGGTAGTGAGAGGGGAGAGGAGTTGAGTAGCTCATGGGAGGGGCAGTAGGAGGGCAATTTCTAGGTCAAATAAGAGGAATAAGATTGCGACAAGGAAGAATCGGATTGAAAATGGGAGGCGGGCAGAACCCAGTGGGTCAAAGCCACACTCGTATGGGGACAATTTTTCTGAATCTGGATTTATTTGGGCTAATCAGAGGTTTAGTGAAGTTAGGATGATACACAGTGATAGGGAAATTGTGAATATAAAGAGGATTATGTTAATTGCCTTTCTCTGGGTTTGATCCAGATTTTAGAGATTGGAAGTCAATTGTAATTAATATACTAGAAGGGCAAGATCCTCATCAATAGATTGTTATGTAGAGGAACAGTCAGATAATGTCAACAAAATGTCAGTATCAGGCCGCTGCTTCAAAGCCAAAGTGGTGGTTGGATGTGAAATGGAATTTTACGAGGCGGAGGAGGCAAATCAAGAGGAAGGAGGATCCAATGATTACGTGGAGGCCATGGAATCCTGTGGCAACGAAAAAGGTCGACCCATAGACTCCGTCGGCAATTGAGAATGGGGCTTCATAATATTCTATTGCTTGAAGTGCTGTAAAGTAGAATCCTAATAGTACGGTTATAAGTAGAGCTTGGGTAGCTTGGTTTCGATTACCCTCTGTGATGCTGTGATGTGCTCATGTAACAGTGACTCCTGAGGCTAGGAGGATAGCAGTATTTAGTAGGGGAACTTCTATTGGGTTTAGAGGTTTGATCCCTATAGGGGGTCATTGCCCTCCGAGTTCTGGGGTGGGAACTAAGCTGGAGTGGAAGAATGCTCAGAAGAATCCTAGGAAGAAGAATGCTTCGGATGTAATAAATAGAATTATCCCGTAACGTAAGCCCTTTTGGACTGTGGGGGTATGGTGGCCTTGGAATGTGCTTTCTCGTACGATGTCACGTCATCATTGGAGTATCACTAGGACTATAGAGAGTAGGCCTAGGAGCAAGAGTTGGATAGAGCTGTGGTGAAATCATATGGCTAGTCCAGAGGTGGTGAGGAGGGCGGCCGCTGCTCCAAAAATGGGTCAAGGGCTTGGGTCTACTATGTGAAATGAGTGGGCTTGGTGTGTCATTAAGGGTTAAATGTTTTCTTGTAAGTAAAGGCTTAGAAGAAGTACAAAGACATATGCTTGGATTATTGCTACGGCTACTTCTAGAATTGTTAAGAGGAGTAGAATAGTTATAGTTAGAAGAGACACGGTGGGCATGATGGGAAGGAGGACGGTAGTGGCTGTTGAAATGAGTTGGATGAGTAGGTGTCCAGCTGTGAGGTTGGCTGTAAGGCGAACTCCTAAGGCCAGGGGACGAATGAGAAGGCTTGTTGTTTCAATTATGATGAGAGCAGGAATTAGAGGTGTTGGGGTGCCTTCTGGTAGAAGGTGTCCAAGAGAAGCTGAGGGTTGGTTTCGTAGGCCTGTTAGCAGGGTGGCAAGTCATAGAGGGAAGGCGAGGGCTAGGTTTATTGATAGTTGGGTGGTAGGTGTGAATGTATAAGGTAGGAGGCCTAATAGGTTAATAGTTAGAAGTATAATTATGAGTGATGATAAGATTAGGGCTCATTTATGGCCTTTTTTGTTTAATGGGGTTATTAGTTGTTTTGTGATTAAGTGGAGGAATCAGAGCTGAAGAGTTGAGAGACGATTTGTAATTCATCGATTGCCAGGAGAAGGAAGTAATAGGGTTGGAAATAACAGTGAGACGAGGATGAGAGGGATTCCGAGGAGGGTTGGGCTTATGAATTGATCAAAGAAGCTTAGGTTCATGGTCAGTTTCAGGAGTGGGGTTTTGTAGTGAGTAGTGTTTTGTTGGAGGGAGGGTTGGTTGGGATAAATAGTAGGAGTTTGGGCTGCAGGATAAGAGAAAAGGTGAGTCACGAAGTAAGTATAATAAAAAGTCAAGGTGCGGGGTTTAGTTGGGGCATGTCATTAAGGAGGATGAATAATCCTCTTTCTCTAGCTTAAAAGGCTAGTGCTGGTTCATAGCTTCTTAATGATTAGGATGTTAGAAGTGAAGATCAGTTTTCGAAGTGTGTTAGAGGGGCTGATTCTACTACAATAGGTATGAAGCTGTGGTTGGCTCCGCAGATTTCTGAGCACTGACCGTAGAAGATTCCAGGGCGGGTTGTGATAAAGGAAGTTTGGTTTAGTCGCCCTGGAATTGCATCGGTTTTTACACCAAGGCTAGGAACAGCTCAGGAGTGGAGAACGTCATCAGCTGTAACAATAATTCGAATTGGGGATTCTATTGGAATGACGATGCGGTTATCAACTTCTAGGAGGCGGAAATGGCCGAGTGGTAGATCTGTAGTTGGTAGTATGTAAGAGTCAAAAGATAAGTCTTTAAAGTCTGTGTATTCATAGGATCAGTATCATTGGTGGCCAATGGCTTTGAGGGTGAGGTCAGGCTCATCGATTTCGTCTATTATGTAGAGGATTTGAAGGGATGGGAGGGCTAACATGATTAGGACAATGGCGGGTAGGATTGTTCAGACAAGTTCTACTTCTTGTGCGTCGACGGTATTAGAGGATAGTTTTTCTATAAGTATAAGAGCTAGTAAATATAGGACTAGGCTACAGATGGCTAGAGCGACTATTAGGGCGTGGTCGTGAAATTCAATAAGTTCTTCTATAATAGGGGATGAAGCGTCTTGAAAACCAAATTGAGAGTGGTTGGCCATGGAGTTGGAATGGGATGTACTGGGTTTTCACCTGTGATTTAGTCTTGACAAGGCTATGTAATGATTTTACTAACAACCCATAAGAAAGAAGCATGAGTGGTTTGATGCGGTTGGCTTGAAACCAGCTTATGAGGGTTCGATTCCTTCCTTTCTTGTACTTGGACAAAGGCTGGTTCTTCGAAGGTATGGTAGGGAGGAGGGCAGCCGTGAATTCATTCGATGTTTGTAGAGGTAAGTTCTGGTTGTACTACTTTCCGTTTGGATGCGAAGGCTTCTCAGATAATGAACATTAGTATAATTACAGCTACTATGGAGATGAGGGAGCCGATGGAGGATAGGGTATTTCATAGGGTATAAGCATCTGGGTAATCTGAGTATCGTCGTGGTATACCAGCTAGGCCTAGGAAATGTTGTGGGAAAAATGTTAGGTTGACTCCAAAGAATATTACTCCAAAGTGGGCCTTAGCTCATGTGGAGTGAAGGGTGTAGCCGGTGAATAGTGGGAATCAATGTGTGAAGCCAGCTAGAATGGCGAATACTGCCCCCATAGATAGTACATAGTGAAAGTGTGCAACTACGTAGTAGGTGTCGTGCAGGGCGATGTCTAGGGAGGAGTTGGCAAGGACGATGCCTGTTAGTCCACCAATGGTGAAGAGGAAGATAAAGCCTAGGGCTCATAGTATGGGTGGGTCTCATTTGATTGTTCCACCATGTAGGGTTGCTAATCAGCTGAAGACTTTGATGCCAGTGGGGATTGCAATGATTATAGTGGCGGATGTGAAGTAAGCTCGGGTGTCTACGTCCATACCAACTGTAAATATGTGGTGAGCTCATACGATAAAGCCTAGGAAGCCAATGGATAGTATGGCTCAGACTATGCCTATGTAGCCAAAGGGTTCTTTTTTACCGGCGTAATAGGCTACAACATGGGAAATAATTCCGAATCCTGGCAGGATAAGGATGTAGACCTCCGGGTGGCCAAAAAATCAGAATAAGTGTTGATATAAAATTGGGTCTCCGCCTCCTGCGGGGTCAAAGAATGTGGTGTTTAGGTTTCGATCTGTTAGAAGCATTGTAATGCCAGCAGCGAGGACTGGTAGGGAGAGGAGGAGTAGGACTGCAGTAATTAGGACAGATCAGACGAATAGAGGGGTCTGGTATTGTGAGAGAGCAGGTGGTTTTATATTGATTGCTGTGGTAATAAAGTTGATTGCTCCAAGGATGGATGAGACACCTGCCAGGTGAAGGGAGAAGATAGCAAGGTCTACTGATGCACCAGCGTGGGCTAGATTTCCTGCTAAGGGTGGGTATACTGTTCATCCTGTTCCGACTCCGGCTTCTACTGTGGAAGATGCTAGGAGAAGTAGGAAGGATGGGGGAAGTAATCAGAAGCTCATGTTATTTATTCGTGGAAATGCTATGTCGGGGGCACCAATTATTAGAGGTACTAATCAGTTGCCAAATCCTCCGATTATAATAGGCATTACTATAAAGAAAATCATAACGAAGGCATGTGCGGTGACGATTACATTGTAAATTTGGTCATCGCCTAGAAGGGTGCCTGGCTGCCCTAGTTCTGCTCGAATGAGGAGACTAAGGGCTGTGCCGATTATACCAGCCCATGCACCAAAAATAAGGTAAAGTGTGCCGATATCTTTGTGGTTAGTGGAGAATAGTCAACGGTTGATGAAAGTCATAGGTAAGATGGCTGAGTGTAGAAGCGTTAGGCTGTAGTCCTTTTTACAGAGGTTTAATTCCTCTTCTTATCGATTCTGTAGTGAAATTCATGTTGAGTTGCAAGCTCATTGATGTGCATTAAACATGCGCCGGGATCTAGTAGGCAGAAGCCTGTTGGTTAGGGCATTTAGCTGTTAACTAAAATTTTATGGGATCAAAGCCCATCTGTCTAGGGGGAGGTTCTAGCTTAATTAAAGCATCTGAGTTGCATTCAGGAGATGCAGGTTAGTGTCCTGTGTACCTTAACAGAAACTAAGAGGGATTAGCCCTTGTTTAAGGCTTTGAAGGCCTTCGGTTTAAATAACCTAAGTTTCTAGGGGATTGCGAGTACTATGGGAGATAGTGGCAGGAGCATAATTGATAGGGAGGTAAAGGTTGTGGTTATGGTGTTAGTTGGTTTGTTAGTTTGTCACTGTTTTATGTAGTTGGTGAAGTTTGGGGGTAGTGTGATGGTTGCACAGTAGGCCAGTCGTAGGTAGAAGAAAAGTCCAAGTAAGGAGAGTAGGCTAATAGCTGTGGCTAGTACTGTTAGTTCTTGTTTTGTGAGTTCTTGAATAATTAATCACTTGGGTAGGAATCCTGTTAGGGGAGGAAGACCTGCGAGGGAGAGGAGGGTGAGCATAAGGATTGTGGTGAGTGATGGGATTTTGGTTCATGTGGATATAACAGTGGATAGTTTTAGGGTATTGGTTGTGTTAAGGATGAGGAAGATGGCAGAAGTTGTTACAGTGTAGAGATAGAACGTAATTAAAGTTAGATTGGGGTTGTAGTTGAGAATAATGGTTATTCATCCTAGGTGTGCGATAGATGAGAAAGCTAAAATTTTGCGAGTTTGGGTTTGGTTAAGTCCTATTCAGCCACCTAGGGCAGCGGAAGCAATAGCTATTGAAGATAGGAGAGTTGGGTTGAGTGAAGAGGATGTTAGGTAGAATAGTGTGGTTGGTGGAAATTTTATGACTGTGGCTAGTAGGAGGCATGTTGTCATAGTTGAGCCTTGAAGAACTTCTGGAAATCAGAAATGAAATGGGACTAAGCCTAGTTTAATTGAGATTGCAATAGTTAGTAGTATGCATGATATGGGGTGGGTTAGTTGGGTGATGTCTCATTGGCCAGAGAATCATGCATTGGTCATGCTGGAGAATAGAAGTAGCGTAGATGCGGCTGCTTGGGTTAGAAAGTATTTAGTAGAGGCTTCTTGTTTCTTAGGACTTCATTACCCAAACACGCACTCACAAGAATGTTCCCTGGGATGCCAATAGGACATAACTATGAACTGGGAGTGCATGCGATTCATATGCAAAAGTAAAGTCCAATTAATCTACTTTATAACCAAAATTATCCTTCCAGATTTCCATCATATAAGGGTTTAGTACTATAGTAGTGGTAGTGACAATGTTATTATCATCAATGCTGTTCTAATTGATTAGAAGTTTACAGTACACTCATCAGTGCATTGTGCAATTCTATTCAAATATTAAGGAAGGCTTTAACAAATTTACTTTCTTTGAAGAAAAAAGAATGGCAGAGCCTGAACAAAACCAGCATTTTATTTCTTCTGAGGTAGCTTGTCTCTTTCTCTGTAGTCCTATTTAAAAAGAAGCATATAGCTGTATTGCCTCAGGAAGCACCAAGAAAAGATATTATTCTATCAGAAAGGCGAGATTTCCTCCCTGTTCTCTCATTACTCCCAGAGGTTGACAATTTGTTACTAGCTCTGAACAATGTCAAATGCTGTTTCAGCAACACTGAATACCACATGGGACTTGGAGAGAGGGAAGAGGGAAAATCGTAGTTCCAGTTTTCCTTTTGTCCAGTTTCCTTAGAGATGTAGAGACTAAGCAAGTTCTAACTCTGCCCTTGCTCTGCCCAGATTAGTTGTTGCAGCTAAGAGGCTGGGAAGAGACTTTGAAATTTTATGTCTGAACATAAACATGGATAATAGCCTGAGACCCAGAAGTATTATCAGTCTGTAGATACTGAATTAGTAATTCTGTACACATTTGACATCAAGCTAATGCCACAGAATCTTTGCACTTTATTTCATGCTACTTCTATCTTTATTGAAATCTCTCTAATTCAGAAAAATTTTTACTTGTAGTCAGTTGTTTGAGGAGTATAACTGCTCCTTTCCTTCTCCTTCCCCTTCCCTTTCCTCTTCCCTTTCCTCTTCCCTTTCCTCTTTCTTTTCCTTTCTCTTGGTTTTGTTTTTGGTTTTGTTTAGATTTTTTTTTTTAATTTTGTTTTCTCCTATAACAGGTGTGTCACTTGGTCAGTTTTTGAGGTAACATTTCAAAGAACTGTTAGATGTGCTGTATAACTATAATTTAAACTTTATGGTTAAATTTTACAGTTATTTATTTATTTTTATAATGATAGACCGGAAAGAAAGACCTAGAATTTCAATTAAAGTAGTCTTAAATACAGAAAACTTGTTATGAGGTAATAGTTTATTGAATTCCTTTAGAAAAAAACAAAGTGTTAAATGGGTTCATATTTGTAATATTGGCTCAATAATAAAAATGAGAGGAGTGGTTGATTCTCCAGAGTGTTGTGCTGCCATTCAGAAGGATCTGTACAGGCTGAAGAGATGGGCAGAGTGGAACATTTTGAAGTTCAACAAAGGCCAGCACAGGATCCTGCACAAGGGGACAATAACCCATGCACCAGTATAAACTGCAGACTGACTTTCTGGTGACCATCTCTGCAAGAAAGGACCTTAGGGTCCTGGTGGACAACAAACTGTCAATGAGAGGCAGTGTGCCCTTCTGGCCAAGAAGGCCAGTGGTATCCTGAAGTGCATTAGAAAGAGCATTGCCAGCAAGGCAAGGGAGGTGATCCTGCACCTCTAGTCAGCCCTGGTGCACCATATGAGGAGCAGCTGAGGTCACTTGGTCCATTCAGCCTGGAGAAGAGGAAACTGAGGGGAGACCTCATTGGAGTTACAACTTCCTTGTAAGGGGAAGAGGAGGCACTGATCTCTTTTGTCTGGTGACCAAAAATGGGACATGAGGGAATGGCATGAAGCCATGTGAGAGGAGATTTAGATTAGATATTCAGAAAAGGTTCTTCACCCACAGGGTGGTTGGGCACTGGAACAGGCTCCTCAGGGAAGTGGTTACAGCACCAATCCTGACAGAGTTCAAGAAGTGTTTGGACAATATTCTCACATGTGATTCTTGATGTGGGCCTGTGGAGAGCCAGGAGTTGGACTTCAATGATCCTTGTGGGACCCTTCTAACTCAGAATACTCTATGTTTCTACAATAAAAAGAAGTACAAATCACATGCAAAGGCTCAGGCTTGGCCTGTGCAAAGCAATAGGTCTGTCTAATGCCTTTTAAAAATCTGAGTGATGAGTGTAAACTGGAGTCTGAAAGTCAAGATTAATTTTGTTCAATGAATCTACCAACAGTAAAAACACCAGTAAATATTTAGTGAACAGTCCTGTTGTCTATATGACCAGAATAGAATACAATTCATTTTTCTACACATATATTGATACCACCGTTCTGACACAGTAAGAAGGATGCTGATTTGATGTCGATCACTAAACTGGTGGATATGAAGCTGAACACACAAGAGGATCAGACCATAGTGGAAGTTTTGCCATTTATATTTTTCCAATCAGCCTAGTTAATTCACTTTCTTCTTAAATATGCTATGTAGGAACAGAATCAAATAGTTGCCACACTAAGTGTTTCAAAAAGCATCTCACATTTTTTTAAGTCCGATCTTCCTTTTTTACAAAATGTGTCAAATCATTAGACTGTTCTAAGCAGAGCATATAAGAACAGGGCTGTGCTCTAGACCTTAGAAATATTTCACTGGAACTGCACTGTCAATATTCAGTACAGGTTTTAGTGACAAGTGATTTAACCATGACAAAATACCCTTCTCCAGAAACAACATTGCATGGAAACATACTATTTTTTATGATTAATGCAGTGAAGTGTGTGCTGTAAGATGCCCAATTCAGTTGTGTGCATTCAGAGAACTATCATTACTGTAATATATTAAAAGGTTTAAGCTGCGACTGAAAAATTGCTGTGAGTTACAGGGGACAGGAGCTCTTACAAGTCTTTTATACAAACAGGAGAACTGAATGCTGCTTCTGAAAGATGTTCCTTTGAGCCATACTAAACATAGGTCTATACATCAGGGTACACTGCACAGAACTTTCACAGACAAGCAGCTGTAGTAGCAGACTTCAGAGGAATTCAGTTTCATTTTTCATCGCAGTTGTAATGTCAAAGAGCTGTCAGCTTAACAAATTTCCAGGTGCTACGAAATAACATAATACCAATAATTAAAGAATATTTAGAGACATTCTTATACTCATATTAGTATAGACAAACCCATCAGCTTCAAAAGAGAATTCTTTTAAAATAAAGAATTACAAATACTAATAATGGGGTTTTTTTTAAATTCTCTGATGTGAGTCAGAGTATTCAGTCCCACTTCTATAGTTGTAGGAAAAAACAAATTGTAGCTTCATACTGACAACAGCCTTTGAATAGGTTAGTCTTACAAAACCCCCATAAGATTGCTGAACGTCATGGTACATTGGTCTTATAACAATCTTTTATTAAAGGTTCAATTTTCTCACAAGTCTAACTTTTCTACAACAATTTTAGAAAGGCCTGAAAAATGAAACAAAACTTAATTTTATTATTTATCATCTGTTCTCATATGACTTCTGTAACTTATATTATGCTTAAATGACACTCTTAATCTGAATCTGGCTGGGATGGAGCTAATTTTCCTCATAGCAGCCCGTATGGTGCAGCATTCTGGATTTGTGACTAAAACAGGGTTGATAACACATCTATTTTTTCACTGTTACTGAGCACTATAATGTCTAGATTTTCTCTTTTTCTCACTCTGCCTCTATACCAAGTGAATAGGCCAGGAGTGGGCAAGATGATGGGAGAGGACACAGCAGGGACATCTGACCCGAAACGGCCAAAGGGATATTCCAGGACATGTGATATCATGCTCATCAAGAAAAAAAAAATGGAAACAAGGATCATTCAATGTAGTTGCTGTTCAGAGACTGACAGCACATCAGTTTGCTAATGGGAGATAGCTATTGCCTTTGCATCACTTCTTGTGTGTTTCAGTTGGGTTTGGGTTTGAT
The DNA here is from genome assembly GCF_025592945.1 of Manacus candei. NCBI lineage: Eukaryota > Metazoa > Chordata > Aves > Passeriformes > Pipridae > Manacus > Manacus candei. The sequence continues at coordinate 363,218 of NW_026138133.1, forward strand.
TTAGTTTGTTGTGGTTTGGGGTTTTTTTGGGTGGGGGGAGTGTCTCTCCTTCCTTTGATTACTAAACTGTCTTTATCTTAACCCATGAGTTTTCTTGGTTTTAGTCTTCTTATTTGCTCCTGAGTCCAGTAGTGGGTAGAAGTGAGTAGTGGTTGAGTGAGTGCTTAGCTGCTGCCAGTCAGCCCACTGTAACTCTTCAAATGTTAGTCAGGGTTGCAGGCAGGAGAGTGGACTGCTGACCTGGCCTTTGGCTGAGGTTAACTGTACAGGATGGGAGAAACTAGACATGACAAACAGCAGCCTGAGAAGCTGCCATGTGTTAAAGACAGTGCTGTGAAGCAGAGATGCAGCTCTCAACTGTGTAAAGACATAAAAAGGAAAGGACTCACAGATCCCTCTGATGAGCACTGAGTCCCACTGGGAGTGTGTTTGCCCAATGCCAACACTGCCTGGATAACGGTGCCAGTAATGGTATGCACCACTGTCACCCATGTAGTGATAACAAAAATACCAAAAAACCAAATATGGATGTAGTGATGTTGAGACTGAAAGAGAAAAAAATTAATAAGGGCAGGTTCTTTATATGAGGGTGCAAGGGTGGTAAAAAAAAAGGGTCAAGAACCAGAAAAGTTTATAAAAATATATGTAACTCATGTCATTGGTGCTGTCCAGGCATACTTGTCAGGCGGTCCTGTGTTTAATGTCACAGGTTGTGACTGACTAAACTCCTAGAGATGTAATGGGACATTACAACGGAAGAAGGTTCAGTGGAAATGGGCAAGGGTGATGTGCCCAGAAAGCTCAAGGAATAACCCAAAGAAGCTGATTTTATCTCAAAATAAAGAGGAATGGAGGATGGCCTTTTTTTTAGCTATCAACAGGTGAGTTTTCACCTGGAGATGTAAATGTTTCTCCCTGAATTCATTAAATGAGTGTGGAGTGTGGTAATACCTCATCAATATTACGGAGAAAACTCCAGGTTTCCTGACTGCAAAATCAAGACACCTATGTTGCGAACAGAACAGGTTTGTTGATCTGCTCCAGGCTTTGCTGGTCAGGTCAGAGATGCTTACCAAGGACCTCCAAACAATGCAATTCCTGTGCTTTAATTCACTTTATAGTTAGGTTTTTCCCCCTGTTTCCTCCTACTGGATAAATAATTTTCATCCTTTTTTTTTTTTTTTCCATTTGCTCCAGTTTTACTGATTTTACATATTTGCTTTTTAATTTTGGCCATAGACATCAGACCCTTCATGAACCAGATGTACTGTTTCATAATTTTTCTTTTTTTTGTTTAGTTTCAGCTCCTGATACTACCACAACTTCTGTAATTTCTGCCTTTCCTGTCTTGGTAGGTTAGGCCCTGGTCAGCCTTGGCCAGCTACTTTTCCCCTTATGTTTTCTACAAGATCCAGAAATTTCTCATCTTGAAACCCTGTTGGTTTGGCTGTGGGGCAGGACTAGCTCCCTGCACCTGTGGCACTAAACCTGCATTATATGGGAAAACTGTTGTTTAAACATGTCTTAAAGTGCCCCTGTGGTCTCTTTGCAAACACATGCTTCTTCTTCCCAACACCCCCCACAACAAGTGTTATCCCATGCAAGAATGTATCCTGAGGTGTTCTCATTGGCCCCCTCTTAACCCCTTCCTATTGGTTGTTAACCCCTTCCTACAACCTGTAATTGGTTACTCTGTGAATCCTCCTAACCCTATAAATGTAACACCCCCAACAATAAACTCTCTCTTGCCTCCTCTCCACGCCCGGTGTGCTGTCTCTGTGCCGGCCATGGGACCATGTGCGTGGGGGGAGGGGAGGGCACCTCTCCCCTCCAGGCTCGGGGCCTGAGAAACCCCTAGTGCTGGAGTTCCCTTTCCCCATCCCTCAAGACATCAGAATGGTTCTTCAGATGGAGATGGAACTAGAACTTGGCTCCCCCATGTCGTGGGTGGGGAAAGGGATCCAGATGCACTCATACTTTAATAAAGACCAAAGATGTTTTCAAGATCAAAAGAAAGTTTGAAAATAAAAACTAGAATAATTAATGCTTTCTAAATAAAGAAAATACGCTGCTACTTGATTCTTCCACAATCCATTTTGCACTTTTAGCTTTCCAGATTTATCATTAAGATTGTCTGTCTCTGCTTCACATCATTGTTTGGAAACCTAAATTCAACATAATTGAGATTATCACAGTCTGTTGCACATACTTACCAATTTTCTACTCTAGCTATGGTCAGTGTCAAAAGAAGTACATGAATGTGCCCAACACATTTTGTTTTTCATTCACTTCTTAGCGATGATCACCTTAAAGGGTGATTTCTTGTGTTTTAATGTTCGTCTGTAAAATCCCATGTATACAGGAGGTATGTTTACCAATATAAAAAGGAGCAATAGTCATATCTCACTTTAGACAAGAAATAATAAAAGTTTTTAAACACAATTCTAGAATATTTGCATGGTGCCTTTACTGGACACTATGCTTATTACAATTCATCAAAGAAGCATGGCTACTATAGAAACTCTATTTTCTACATGTTTCATAGGCAATTATTGTATTTCTAGTGAAAAACATTAAAGTAAATTCAGCACTCACTTATATAAAATTGAAGTAATTTCAGAGATTTTTAGTAGGACAACTGCAAGCCATCTTCACATCATCATCATCATCATCATCATCATGGCTAGGCTTAGTGAATGAAGATTTGGGAAGGGCTCTACCCACGTTTGTTGCAAGCGCGTTGGTGGCTAAAAAGGCCAATACAAGACAGGCATGTCCGGTTGCAAAAGGCACAGCAGAAAGACAACTCAGATGGTATATTCTACAAGGTACGATTCTTTCTGCGTTGTCTTTTCTCCTTGAGAGTGATCCTGCGTGCTTTCTCAAAAGCATCAGCAGCATTATAGATGGTGTGTCTCCAGGCCTTCTGGCTGGAGGCCAGAGTAGACCAGTTATGGTGATCAATATGGCCAAGGCTGAGATGTTGTTTCAGGGAGTCCTTGTGTCTTTTCTTCAGGGCTCCTCTCATGCGGCAGCTGGTTCGGCAGCACATATACTAAAATTGGAACGATACAGAGAAGATTAGCATGACCCCTGCGCAAGGATGACACGCAAATTCGTGAAGCGTTCCATATTTTTCAGTCGTTTTTAGCATGATGCTTCAAAGGGCCACGGCAGACCTCGATGATCAGGACAGTATCTACATTCGATATCGCACTGATGGAAGCCTATTCAACCTAAGGCGACTGAAGGCCCACACTAAGACCTTAAACCACCTTGTCCGGGAACTGTTTTATGTTGATGACGCCACCCTTGTTGCCCACACAGAAGCAGCTCTGCAGCGTTTAACATCCTGCTTTGCAGACGCTGCTGAGCTCTTTGGGCTGGAAGTCAGCTTAAAGGAGACAGAAGTTCTCCATCAACCTGCACCCCAGGAAGTCTTCCATCATCCCCATATCACCATTGGCCAATCAGAGCTCAAATAAGTCCAGCAGTTTAATTACCTAGGCAGCATCATCTCCTCGGATGGTAAGATTGACGGAGAGATAGACAACAGGTTAGCAAAGGCATATAGTGCTTTTGGAAAGCTTCATAAAAGAGTTTGGCGAAATAAACACTTGAAGAAAAGTACAGAGATCCGTGTTTACAGAGCCGTTTTGCTGCAAGAGAGGAGCCCCGAAAAGGAGATACAAGGACTCCCTGAAACAACAGAAGTGCAGGTGTTTAGCATTATGAAGTGTTGATATTAATAGCTGGAAGTTATCTTTTAGGCATTTATTATGTATTCTGTGATAATTAATGAGAAGGAGATTGGGTAAATTTGGGAAAGAAATGGTGTATGTTGGTAGAGTAGCGATTGTCACCATTCAAATATGAGTTCTTTCTCCTCTCAATTTACACAATAAAATTTACTAATGAATCTTTGTAGAAACAGCAAAAGAAATACAACTGTCCTATTTCAACAGTTATGTTATCCAAATCACTGCAGATGAACTATGGATCACCACTTTATTTTAATTTTTGACTTAACTATGACAGGCATTCCTCACCTCTCCAGGTGAGTAGAATGGCCAGTGCAATGGAGAGAGAAAGGAAGCATTGCTTGTTTTAGTCATATCTGATGAGTCAAACAAACATAAAAATCTAGATAAATGAAATCATTGTCTCTCTTAAAAAAATGAGTCATGAGCTCTCAGATGAGTCATTGTTCATAACATTAATATAGCATCACAGATGTGCATGCACTTACAGCGTTCATTTAGAAAAATACCGTTTCATCATGATCATGCTCCTAGTTTCACAACATCGAATGTGTCTGCATGGCATTCTAATCAACCTTTGCCCAGAAAAAATTAGTAGCATGTTTCTCAGAAGTGTTAAGAAAGCATAATTCTTTTTGGCTGATGCTAAAACTCCTAGCAAAGCAGAACTACCCTTGCTATCACCAAGGCATTTCTGGAAAGATAAAAAAAGCCAACAAAATCCAACTTCACAATCCAGTTACATGACAGCAGTATTATTTTAAGAGAAGAGATAAAATTTATTATTGTCAGCAGTGGCACTGTCTTCATGTGATCCTTTTCATATGTGTCTTTGAAACCCATATACTGAATATCAGTGAACTAAGAATATTTATTTTCAGTTAAAAATACAGGTAAGAAAATTGATTGAACACAGGTGATTGAAATTTTAGCTTCCATCCTGGGTAAAAAGAATAGGAAATATAAAAAATAAGTTGTAACTCTTGTTGATGCACTTTATTACCAGAAAATCCATCTGATCTCATAGGAGGGCTGATCACAAGGCAACTAAGACTGCTGTCTGTTTGATGGGTAGGGTAACCTTCCTCCAGATGGAATAGAATTAATTACAATCTGAAAATGTTCTTAGTGAAGAGTATTATACTAAACTAAGAGATTTGGTAAAAAGTACTAGATAAAAAATTACCGAAATTTCATTAAAATACTATAACGTCAATGCCAAAAGTAAAAACAGTGTGATGATTTTATTTGAAGTGTGGAATGCTGCTTCTCAGAAGATTCAACATCATTATAAATGGTCATGAAGATCGAGAATTATCTGAGAGTGATATCAAACTACTGATAACAGTTGGCAACAGATATTCTGATAGTATTTTGATGAATTTTCTGTGACAAGAGTAAGCAAAGTGTATATGAATTTCATGACCGATTTTGAATTTTAATCCCAGATTATGAAAAGGCAGAATAAAGATGGACATATAGTAACAACAAATATCAATAGTCAATCATATTGGTAGTGGTTATCACTGAGATGATATCATTGCAGCATTGCTACCAGTTTTACACTTTATGTATGAAGCAATCTGTCTGTACATTGCATGTTAGCAAATATTGCCTTAAAAATGAAATGTAAAATAGTTACAATAAAAACATGGGCAGATAAAAGAAATTCACCTTAGGAAAATGCAAATTGGTATAGTTAATGTGGAAGAAAATAATCTGAAACCAAAGCAATAATTATACTATCTCAATAGGTAACTTTCTAAGAATTTTTTTCCTTCAAAGATGCCTTAATTTGGTATTCCAGAGGAGCATTGTCACTAGCTGTGCTTTCAGTTCTGCTGACTAACACACACATGTTTGACAGGGTATTGATTCTGGTAATTCCTTTTCATCCCAGAGACAGTCATAGAGAGATATCCCTGTACTTGAGAATTGCAAGGACTGTGTTTCTGTCTAGGAATTCACCAGAAGATGCTGGTCTGACAGTGAGATCTGAGACACATACCTTGTGAAGAAGGAAGGGGAGAGACATTTACAAAATCTTTTATTCCCACTGAGTTTCTCTGAACTAAGAAAAAAACCCAACACAACTAAACAAAAAAACACTTTTACTTTATGTTCAAATAAAAGGCTTAAAAAAATGTGGAATTCTTCTGTTCTTTTAGGAGATAATGTAAAGAAAAGGTGACAGAAGCTTTGGCTTAAAATGTTGACTGACTTGGAAGCCAGTTACAGAGGTACTAAGAGGTCTGCTCCTCGATGAGGAAGATGGTATCTACATTCGATATCGTACCGATGGAAGCCTATTCAACCTAAGGCGACTGAAGGCCCACACTAAGACCTTAAATCATCTTGTCCAGGAACTGCTTTACGCTGATGACAACACCCTCATAGCCCACACAGAAGTAGCTCTGCAGCATTTAGCATCCTGCTTTGCAGATGCTGCTGTGCTCTTTGGGCTGGAAGTCAGCTTAAAGGAGACAGAAGTCTTCTATCAACCTGCACCTCAGGAAGTCTTCCATCATCCCCATATCACCATTGGCCAATCAGAGCTCAAATCAGTTCATCAGTTTAATTACCTAGGTAGCATCATCTCCTCGGACGGTAAGATTGACGGAGAGATAGACAACAGGTTAGCAAAGGCATATAGTGCTTTTGGAAAACTCCATAAAAGAGTTTGGTGAAATAAACACCTGAAGAAAAGTACAAAGATCAGTGTTTACAGAGCCATTGTGCTGTCTACTCTTTTATATGGGTCCAAATCATGGGTCATCTACCACCACCACCTGCAACTCCTAGAACGCTTCCATCAATGCTGTCTCCGTACAATCCCAAACATTCACTGGTCAGATTATGTGACCAATACATCTGTTCTAGAACAGGCAGCAGTCACAAGTATTGAGGCCATGTTGCTGAGAACACAGCTGCGTTGGGCAGGGTACGTCTCCAGGGTGAAGGACCACCGCCTCCCTAAGATCTTGCTTTATGGTGAATTTGCCACTGGCTGCTGCAAGAGAGGAGCCCCGAAGAGGAGATTCCAGAACTGCCTGAAACAACATCTCAGCCTCAGCCACATTGATCTTCCTCACTGGTCTACTCTGGCCTCCAATCAGGAGGTCTGGAGACACACCATCTATAACGCAGTTGCTTCTTTTGAGAATGCATGCAGGATCACTCTCGAAGAGAAAAGACAACGCAGAAAGAATAGTGTCTTGCCGATACCATCTGAGTTGTCTTTCTGTTGTGCCTTTTGCAACTGGACTTGTCTATCTCGTATTGGCCTCTTTAGCCACCAACGCGCTTGTAACAAATGTGGGTAGAGCCCTTCCCAAATCTCTGTTCGTGAAGCCTAGCCATAATGAAAGTCTGCTGTACCCTCTTTCCAAAAGTTCCTTTTCTTTCTTGAACTAGACAGCTCAGAACTGTACACAGCACAGCAGATGCAGTCACAACAGGGCAGAGTAGAAGGGGAGGATAACTTCCCTCAACCTTCTGGTCACACTCTTCCTAATGCACCCCAACAGTCAGCCACAGAATTTACTGCTGCTGCTATTGTCTGCCTCACTGACTTTGTTTCACTGAATTGATTTTAGTTCCATATAGTCAAAAATGTCTTCTAGATTACTCTTCATGTTATTGATATGCTTCGGTTTTGTAAGGCTGCTTGAGCAGTGAGGCTGGACTAGATGACCTTCCAACATAAACAATTCTGTGAATCTGTGATTCTGTGACCATGATTTTCAAATAACAGACAGCTCCATCCATCTGTAACTAAAAGTATTGTCAGTGTTTGTGGGTTTTTTCACTATCCGAGTATTTTGAGAAACCAACTTACAACTAAATCACTTTGTAATCAACATACCAAATCCAATCCATTCATTCTGCAGAAAGGTGGGCAATTCGCATACATTTGTCTAATATTGCTCAATACAGTTGTGCTATTGATTGTAAATTTTCAAATTTTATGGGGGTTTATATCTATTCCAGTCAGTGAATTTCACTCCTACTAGGAAGAATGACTAGGATTAAGGAAATCTTGTAGGTAATGTGTGCCCAGCTCAGCTAGTACAGTGACACAGAGGATACAAACTTCTAACTCCATTAATCCCTTCAAAACAAGAAATCCATCCACAGGTAGCAAGTAAAATGTCTATAATTAACTTTAAAATAGTTTCACATACTTTTTCATTTTCCTTTGGTCAGGTAAGCCACATTTTCATAAACTTAAGCAATTTTCTTAAGACCCTATAAACTACCAATTAAAGCTAAAGACTTCCGTTGATAAGGCATTCCAGACAATTCAAGTCAGCTCCCTTTACAAGCAGCACAACATGCCATCCATCTTTGCTGTACCTTGAGATACAATTGCACTTGACAAGTGCCCCTAACTAACTACTCTGAATGGCAGTAATATTTTGAGACAGATATTTCTGGATGGCAAAGAAAGGGCAGCTGCCTTCTGCCTTTTGTCAATGTGATTCAGCCTGGAGGCCCAAGTGAAATGTTAGCTTTATTTGTTTAGGAGCACAGGCAAATGAAAGAAAGCTAAAGTGTGTGTCATGAATATAACAATACACTTTTTTGGCACATTGAATCTCTTTTTCTATTGCTACTTTTATCCTGTGTATGGGTGGATTTCCCTTACATCACACACGATTTTCAGATAAATCTTTGGACTTTATCATTGTTGTCATATAAAAAAGTACTTGCTCCCAAGAAAATCTCCTATAAGGAGACTTCCTATTTATATATCTTGTATCCTTGGCTGTATTCTGTGCTATTGCATGGCCAAAGGAGAAGGAAAAAGAGAATATAAATGTCAGAGCCCTTGTCTGAGACTAGGCTCTTGAGAGAGATTTCTAAGGTCTTCCTGTGTACAGACATAGTGAATGTAGTTAGAGAACAAAGCAGCCATGCATATTCAACATAAACACATTTTTTATATCTGGAAGAGCTAGGTTTGATCAAAACATGTTCAGTGTCTGCATTTTCAGATATGGGGCAGCTCGGTCAGGGAAGATTGACATATTACTTTCAACAAAATCCTGTATAGAAATGTAAACTCCTTAGGAACTGACCAAACACAAATTTTGGGATAGAAAAAACAGTAAGTGGATACTTAGTCATTCCCATCACCCTGGAAAAAGTCTAGAAACAGATTGAAAAAAAAAGGAAAATGAAATAATCTGCATATCCTGAAAATTCATTAACTTAATTATTTTAAAAATTTTCTATTACTGAAAGCTGAGGCATGAAAATGTAATTTTCCAACAGTATTGCATACAAAATCATAGTTATTTTAAAACTTAGGAAATTTACAATACATTTTGTCTCCTGAAGTCCTAGTTGAAGATTAGGAATAGTAGATGCCAGTCAGTCAATTGAGAAAAATCTTAAACACGGTGTGACTAAGAATTCTATTTTTTATTAATCGTTTTCTGACCAAAATTGACTTCAAGTGAATTGATTTAGAGAAAGAAAAAAAACAAACAAAAGTACAGTAAAGCACTCTCACATGGTATAACACTGAATCAAACACTGAATTCTCTTAACATTTTTAACAAAAAAGGAAATATTGCCAGAAAATCATACCTCAAAGAAATTAAAAGTTTATATTTAAACTCAAGTAATTAAACTCCTGTAAACTATTTAAGAAAAGAGTATCCAGCAAATTTTCTCTCATGATGAATATTTGTACATGCAAATAGAGCTAGTAAGATATGTGTCAGAATATCTGGAAGTATTAGGCAGAGGGTGGTCTTTTCCGACTAGTTCTTCTTCTAAATTCAGTGTGCCTTATTTTCTTCATTAAATTTGTTAAGTTCTACTTAAACTACTTTAAATTTACTTTCTTAAAACCTTCCCAATTTTTTCCTGAATTCTGAAAAGCAATTAGAATGTTTATGATAAAAGACAGTCTTTATGGCTTACTCAATTTTTCCCCCCTACACTGCATGCCTTTAAAAAAAATTTTGAGTTCTTATACTGGATGTTATATTCTAGATGCTTTAGAAAACAGTTTCTGTGATGTATTCTATGATTTATTGACTCAAGGTTTGAAATTCTTGTAAATCATATATCCATATTATGTTTACAAACTAAATTAATAACATTCCCCAGAACTATAACGAGAATCTCTTAATAGCATACTACATTATAATTAGCTGTTTATAATTGAACCTGAAGGGAAAAAAAAATAATTTCATATGTTTAAACGAAATTAATCTGATCTGTAAACGAGTAAGAAATCATTGTAAAGTTTAGATAGCCATAACCAGTTGTTTTTTCATCAGTTATGTGAATAGATAGTTTAAAAATTCAAATGGCATCACCCTTCAAAGAATTCATTCCTATTGTCCAAAATTTTATCTCCAATTTTATTTCAATCTTTTTTTTTTTTGAGTGTCAATGATTTTAGGTAAAAACTCATATTACAAATGCAAAAATACCAATTCATATGAAAACTTATCATCTTTACCTGCTAACTACATTTCTCTTATTTCCTTCCATTTGTATAATTCATTAATTAAATCACACGTTCTTGTGGCAGTTTAGGTTCTGATGGATCATCATCTTTACAAACCTTTTCAAAATTCTTAACCAACTTCAACTCAATAGCACCATACAAATTTACTCATGTCAAACCATATTAAATCACAGTTGGTAAGGTAATAAGCATATTATGTCATCAGCTAATGTGTTTAATTTAAAATAGCTTTTACTGTTTGTCAATCAAGGCTTTACATGACTTCTCTGTGGAGCAGGAGTTTGACATTGAGTTATGCTTTTGTATTGTGTAGTAATGAAAAATGTTCAGAGCATTTGTATCCATTTCAGACAACTGCCCATGATATATTTATTGACACTGGTGCTCTAATACAGCTCACTCCTGCCATACTCTTTTAATCCTATCTACCTGGATTGAAGAAAACATTTAAGAAAAAGTATTCATCTTTATGCTGGCTCACACTACAATTATTGAGGGCGAGAAATTGTAACAATGTGCTGCAGCCCAAGTGTTATATGTTAGTCATCAGCTTTGATCAATGTTTTAAAGCTTCGCTGCTGACAGAAGGGATGGAAAGCAATTATATAGCATTACCATTGAGGTCCTATTCTAACTCAATCATGTTTTTCATTCTTTTTTTCTTTTGCTCTAGAAAATAATAAGTTTTACAAGATCTTATGTCCTTTTACATTGTAAAAATCTTTCTTTTTCTTTCAGTTATAAACTATTAATAAAAGTGTCTTTGTTACTTAATACATTATATGAGATATAGGAATAAGACATAGAAGACAGATACATGCTTCAAAAGGGTGAGGACATTTTTACATCTTCTTAAGGACCCACAGGTTCTTCTCCTCAGGGCTGCTCTCAATCCGTTCTCCCTCCAGCCTGTATTTGTGCTTGGGATTGTCACAGCCCAAGGGCAGGACCTTGCTCTTGGCCTTGTTGAACTACATGACATTTGCATAGGTCTGTTTCTCAGGTTCCTCTGGATGGCATCCCTTCCCTCCTGTGTGTCAACTGCACCACACAGCCTGGTATTGGCAAACTTGCTGAGGGCGCACTCAGTTCCAGTGTCTATGTCGTCAACAAAGATATTAAACAGTGCTGGTCCAATACCAACCCCTGAGGAACGTCACTAGAATATGCTTAATTGTTCTTCATTGTTCTGCACCTTTAGAATGTGGCTATCTTTTCCCTACTGTTTTGGTTACTGTTTTGGTTATTGTTTTGTATGACATGCAATCATCATGGGTTTTTTTGTTTCATTTTCAGTGTATTCTGCAATCTTACAGAGTTTCAAACACCTCTTTTCCCTTTTAAATTTTTTATTTTTGTGACTTCTAGGAAAATGTTGACATTCATACCATGGAGGATCTGTCATTCAGTGTGGGATTCGGTACCATGAAAGCCTTCCCTCCCACGCCATTCCCGTACATAAGATTGAGTGAAAAGATAGGGATGGCTTCTGTGAGAACTTCCCTTTGTCAAGAAGAGAAATGAAAATTAAAAAAGGACCACAAAGGACATATATTATGGCTAGGTATCTAAGGCCACGAGTCATCATTATTGAAGGCTCAACTCTCAGCACAGTTAAAAAGTCATTTCAATTTGAAATGCCATATCATCCTGCTCATATCTAAGCCAAAGTAATTCTCGAAACAGTGTGATAAACCACTCCAACTGTCTGTCAACAGTGAGTGCCTGTTTCTAAGAGACTTGAAATTTTGTTGGGGCTTTTCCTTGTAACCTAGATCCTCTAGATCTTCTCTCTGTTATGTCCCTCAGAGCTCAGAAAAGACTCATGGGAGAGAATCATAAGGAGATTTTAGGATAAATTACCATTTCCAATATCCAGGTAGTCTTTTTAACTCAACTGTCTTGCTCTTTGTCCCCTAAGGTGTAAGGAAGGTGAGACTGTTGTGAGAAGAGAAATCTCAAGCTCAAATATTAGATTAGAACCCAAATCCTGCAATTGCTTTGAAAAGATTAACATGATTTACACATATACATCTTTGGGGCTCCATGTTTTCTTTATGAAGGAATATAGCATTGAGAAGGAAATGTAAAGGTTATTTAAAGAAAATTATTTTTTTTCTTCTTCAAAGCATATGTACTTTTACAGTAAATCCAAGAGAAGAAAATAAATCTAAAAAGGGATTTTCTAAATCGTTACTTGATATAAATACTTTGGAACAAATGTAAAAAAAATCCATCTCAAAAATGAGATATGAATGAATGTCCTAAGGTTCATATATGTTAACAAACAATATAAGAACAGCTTCATCAACATTTTAATATTTTTATAACATATACAAAATTTCTTCATGATAGCTATGATTTTGTAAAAATTTTAGTTGAGACACCAAATAAGCTTAATAAATTTGTGCAAGAATAAGAATAGCTGTTAGGCTCCTATTTCATTTATATTAAAAATTCATGCTACAGAGAGTTCATACTTGAGTTTTTCCAGGTTCTATCTTTGAATCTTGAATGTCTGGGCCAGCTTGATGTAATCCTTGCTCTTCCACTTATGGAGAAACTCTGCAGATGTTCTATCCATAGTGGCAGACAAAGATATTTTTAAAAAAAGTGAAAGGTTTATCAATTTGACTAGTAACTCTATAAATGCCTCAAAACAGAAACAGTGAAGCAGAGGCAAAAATACCTGAAAAAAAATTTTCCACAGTGAAACAAATGCAAAAATACCTAGAAATAAATTTGCTAATTGGCATAGTATGCAGATAATTGAGTTACCTTTAAATGAGATGGTTTGGCAACAGAAGTAAAATACTCTATCCTGGACTCCATGTTGTTTTAACAAGCTTACTGTAAACTGATTAACTAGTTCTAGTGTTTCTTACGTCATTCTGTAAGATTCTGGTTCTCAAACTGGATCTCTTGTTTGTGCAAGTCCATCTCTGGGCAGGTGATAACTTGCTCATCGTCACATGCTATGCCCTGGCCTGTCTCAATTACCTCTCTCACTTCTCTCCCATTATCTTCATGTCTGACAGCTTTTCCATCGTTGTATTTCATTCTGTGAAGACTTCCATCTTAAGAAGTTATTTCACAAAATATGAAGAAAAAGGTGAGAAAGACAGATTCAGGGCAGTTTAATTAATTCATTTAGTATATATAACAATAATATTAATATTATAGGAAAGTAATAAATACCATCACCTCCTAGACAGATGGAAGACTCATGAAGGAAAATAAGAACGGTATCAAAATATGGAACTGAAATTGTGTCTTAAAAGAAAAATGAAACGCACTTTTCCATTACTGTTTTCCTAAATGCCTTTTCAACTGGCACCTAATGGATGGTTATACATCTGAAAATACTACTATTCACCCTAAACAAGACATAAATCACTTTCCCAGAATGGAAGTCTGATCCTTTCAAGTATGGACCATACTTTTATTCAGAGGATGATGAATTTCAATAAAATTGATTTACTTATGAAATCCCCTTGTTGGGCCAAAAATATAATGAGATGTCATCTTTTACCTAAGTAGAAACATTAAGAACTGACTCATGAATTCTAATTTACAGATAATTTGATGCCAGATCCAAATACTGTCCCTAGTTATACACTTGAAAACACCCTGAATAAGACTGCCATCCAACTAAAGATGCTATATGTGGATAATGAAATACATTGACAAAATTTAAGATCCGAAACTTTAACTAGAATTTATTAGGTTAAAAAAATGCTCTTCATATATCTTTAAAGTGACAATTTATTTTTGTCATATAGACATGGAGTGTGAATAGATCACCCTAAAAAATCACCCTAGGTTTCTTACATCTTTCTTTATATTCTTAAATGTTGAATAATTTTAAATATTAATTTAAATTATATTTTACTGTTGATGCAACAAACAACGAATTTGCATTAAAAATGCATTGTTAATACATCTCTCTGTATTTCCTATCTTACTTTCTGATAGCTATTATACATTTGCTAACCCTTAGTGAGTTAAAATATCATCAATTTAAACAGTTTGTTCAGTGAAAAAAGATAGCTAATAAGTGCTGGGTGAAACATCAATTACTATTTTAAACTTGGGCTTTATTTTGAGGTATAATAATACTAAATAGAAATATCTACATAAAGTAAGTTTGAATAAACATCACTACTGTTTTAAATCAAAATGGATTAGATTTTGCATGTGTGGAGCACATTTTTAAAATGTGAACATACAAAACTCAATTTTTAGTTTTAAACTCATGTCCATTTAATACTTTCTCCATAATGTCTACACAAGTAAAAAATGGGAGATCAAGAACTTGAAAAAAGTCACCTGGATACCTCTTGGAGGGAAATGCCAAATTATAACAAACCTGTCCAATTTCCACCAGCTGCTGCTGCTTCATTATGGGCGTGCTGTTGTCCTAGAAAAGAGGTGTTGCCAACCATGTCTGTCAAACAACATTTTGTCGTAATTCTTTGTTCCTAACCAATATGTCTTATTTCTACATTTTCTATTTTTTAGTGCAAATAAAAAAATAAATAAATCTGTCATCCATCTATGTCAATACCATACATCAATGAAAATCCGCATATTCTTTTTAATTATAGTTGAGAAAGTGTTGTCATACAAGGCAAGCTACACGGTCTCATACAAGGCAAGCTACACGGTCTCCTAAGAGTAACTTCCAGTCAGAATATGGCTGAAATATTGTAGGTGATAAATTGCAGTCAATCCCATAAAACAAAATGTAATTCTTAATCTATGGATAAATATCCAACTTTTGAGTGTATTGCTCTCACACTGCACATAGGAACAAGCCAGACAACACTACCAACACATTTTTAACAGAAAAATTTCAGGGGAATGAAAGAACTTGTACAGGGAAAAAACATAGTGGAAATCCACTCATTTCCTACTTAAGATCTCTTGCTTGTTGAGCCTTAAGACTTAATTTTCTGCAAGTCTTAGTAGAATTCTAAACATACTGGTACTCTAGACAAATCAGAAAATTAACGATTTTCTTAATTAATGAAGAGAGATATCCTATGGAAGAAACAGTTTCATGTCCATATTTTTGTCTAAAAAATATTTTTAGACTCCAAAGGAGTTTACCAACTTTTGTTGATTATACAGTGAATATTAATAACACTGAAAACACATTTTTTTACTAGATTTACTATGCGAGGGTGTTTCATTTGGGCCAACAATTACTTTAGACAACGGTGTTATCTTTTAATAACTTATATTTCCATTGTTTGAATGTTATTTTAAAAGGATGTGAAGGTCCTTGGATGCCTTGAGACCAAGCTGGTGAAAGGGCTAGAAGGTTGTCTGTGAGGAGTTGATGACGATTTGGGACTTGTCTAGTTTGGAGAAAAGGAACCTGAAGGGTGACGACATAATTCGTTACAGCTTCCTGAGGAGGGGAAATGGAGAGGGAGATGCTGAGCTCTTCTCTCTGATATCCAGAGGCAGATGTGTGGGAATGGTTCAAAGTTGCATCACAGGAGGTTCAGATTTGATGTGAGGAAACATTTCTTTACTAAGATGATTATCAAATACTGAAAATGGCATCGCAGAGAATTGACCAATGCCTGTCAGTGTTTAAAAGGAATTTGTACAATGTCCTCAATAACATGCTTCAACTTTCGGTCAGTACTGAAGTGGTCAAGCAGAAGGACTAGAAAATCATTGTAAGTCCCTTCCAACTGAAACTATTTTATTCTATTTTTTTTTTTAAATAAATTTGCAGTTCTCCTAGATTCAGAAAAAGTCTTAAATGAATACTCATAAGCTCAAAGGTTCAATCCTAGAAGTCACTGAAAAAAAAATCTGTTATCAATTCATTCTTTCATTTATTCATGATTTTTAAGACTTTTCATAAATTTAGAGACTTGACTAATAATGTGTTAAGTTTTGGTCCTGGAAAAAGTTTAAAATTATCCTTTTAGAACACATTATTTTCCTGAATTTTAGTTGAAGATGTCTAATTTGGGGCTGGGTCACAAGTTTCTGGCCCCTATGTTTGATAAGCAGTTCATATGTTGTGCACCTTCCGACACATGGTAAGATCCACAAGGGGAGAAATACGTTATTGTGGCAGCTGTGGCAGCTACAAGTTATCACATAATCTTCCCAGGCAACCTGAGTTTTCTTAAAAGAACTATTATACAGCCAAATATCCTATAAACATTTGTCCTGTGTTGCTCTCTGGATTATTATGGATCAAGGTTCTTTAGACCACAATAACCTTCCCCCCGGGCATTTGATCACTGCGCTGCATCACAGTGACTGTGTTAATGCTTCTTCTCAACAGGACTGTTTGCATTTTCTGAGATGTTAAGAAATTCTTCTTAGTGTTACTCCTTTGTTCTTTATACAACTCTTGCTATAGGAATTATCTAAAGTAGATTAGCTGGTTGATAAAATTTTATACTATCTTAGAAACAATTATAACACTTTATTTTCTTCTTTTTATTAAAAACAAAACTCACAGATTTAGAAAAATTGCTTCAGTGAATGTCCCTGTATAATCTTGTTTTATACCTACCTACTCTGAGCCAAGATTTTAAAGAAAGGACAATTTTTTTTAATGATTTGTATATTGCTTTCATTTGTTTTTCTTTTTCTGCCTCCGTATATGTTCCTGCAGAATTGCAACCTTGATTTACAGCTGGTTTGCATTGATTAAGTCTTTTTAATATTCTAGAATGTGTGGCCCCACAGCTTAGATTTTTTTTTCCTAGTAGTGAAAGTTGCCAGCTGAAATTCTCATTTTTTATTGCATTCTGCCTTTAAACACTTGCTTCTGGGAAATGCTTGGATGCTTTTAAGCAGACTTCATCACAGAAAAGACATTTGTAGTAAAAAGAGTGACTTGTCTCAGCAGGAAATGCAATTTTCAAAGACATCAACCATAGGATATGCCTACATTCAACTATGTGTTATGACAAAGAATTTGGTTTCTACCAGCAGGAATATCTCTGAGCTATAAGAAATCACAATGCTCTTTGAAACTGGAGAATATGAAATCTGTCCTTTGCTGGAGATATATTTAAGAAGTGATTAGGCTTCTTTGTATTAAAGGTTAGTTGAAACAATGTCTGGCACCATATAAAAAGTTAACAGACTGTGAAGCTGGTCAAAAACTAAGTATATGGGATAAAAAAGGTTTCAATCAAATGTGATATTAAAAATAATGGATATGGATATGTCTGAATGAGGGGGCAATGCTAAAAGCACCAAGAGAAGTACAGAGGCAAGTAGAGAAAAAAACTAAGATGAGAAAATCCACAGTGTAATGGGGGGGAAAAAAATTGTTTGCAATCCAAGAGGAGGGTTTTGGCTTCCTTTAGGCTACATGTTCTGAAGAACTGAATTTTGTACTTCTATGTATATGACAAGAACTGTGCCAAACATATTTCATCACTAATTTCTTCCTTTATTCAAAGATATTTTAAAACGACTTTATTCAAAGGAACGTTAACTAATTAGCTCAGTTGGTTAGAGCATGGTGCTAATAATGCCAAGGTCTCAGGTTCAGTCCCTGTACAGGCCACTCACTTAAGGGTTGGACTTGATGATCCTTGTGGGTCCCTTCCAACCCAGAATATTCTAATGATTCTAATGATTCTAATGAAATAGAGCGAGGTGCTGTACTATCTCACAGAAAGCTGCACAACTGCTCATATGGTTTAATTGTTAGGGTTTCACTTGCATGACTTATCCCACGCCCAACCTCAATCTCCCAGACAGTACCTGAGCATGGCTCAGGAGAATAATGTGCCAAAAGGTAGGCAGAATGAATGAAGTTACGTTTTTTTACTGTGAAAGAGAATATAACCGTATGGAGATGCAGTAGACTGGATCACTTGTTCTCTAACAAGCAACAGGGCCTTTCCCCTTTTACTTAATGGAAGAAGCATAACCTATGAGTCTTCACAGGAGTCAGCTGAAACTGTACATTGTGTTAGGTACAGGGTTGATATTGCACAGTGCCAACCGGTTACAGTTAAAAACATTTAAATTGTCTTCTCCAAAACTATTGATACTGCACATTTACTGTATAGAAAAAAACTTTAAGGTTTCAAATCTTAATTAGTTAATTAAGTCAACTTTTAAATGAACACCTCTAATGACTGTGTAATTCATCCACCCTTTTATTTTTAATTTCAGGATTTACAAGAGTTTAAAAAAAACAAGAAAAAATGAAGAGAGAAGAAAACAGCAAACAAATTAGTTGGTTTTTCTTTTATTTTGTTTTGTTTTTTGGTTTGGTTCCTTTGTTTGTCTGGGGGGTTTTTGTTTGGTTTTTTTTGTTTGGTTGGTTTTTGTTTTGGTTTTTTTGTTGTTAATTCATTTCTCCTCAATATATTCTGATATTTAGTTTAAGGTTGGTTTATGCTACAATATTCCTGAAATAAATCAAGTCAGTTTTCATTTATAGCCAGCAATGTACATGATTATAGCCAGCAATGACAGCAGAATGCAGTCCTTTTTGTTCCAAAGTGATCCCAGATAAATGTGTGTCATTGCTGTGATTGTGGACTTGTCATGCAGGAACTTCTTAGTCCTACCTTGCAGTATTAACTCAATCATCTTTCTTGGTTTTTCCCTGACATGAGAGTCCAATGATCAGTCTCCTATTTTTTTCTTACCTGTCACTACTAATATTTATTCTGACATAAATATTAAATACTTTGGCACCCAAAACGTTTTTGACTGGCCTTTTTCCATGCGTAGGTCCATCCTGAAGAATACAGAGAAAAGAATGATATCAAAGAAGAGTAAACTGAAAAATGCAATAAGCTCTTGTCCTACTGGATAAATGCTTTTCCTAAATTTAAATTCTTTAAATGTTCCTTGCTACATTCATCACTCTGCTATATATAGAGCTGCCTGGCAATGAGATTTTCTTAGTCGGATGACCAGAAGAGTTCAGCTGCCCCAGTAAAGCTTCATATGTCAGAAATTCTGGTGATGACTGCAGTAAAACTTGGAAATCCAGTTGAATATATTTTATGCATATATAATGTCGTGACAACCAAAGTTCTTAAAAGGTGTTGACATAAATCCAGAGAACTGAAAAAAATTGTTTGTTTAGTCTTTAAATCAAACAGTCATTACCTGGTATCACAGTAAATCCATTGTTTCCCAGAAATGCTCATTGGAATTTCTACACATGCATTTGTCTAGTGATTTTTGCATAGAATTAAACTTCACTCTTCACAGAAATATCATATCTACTATTGCATGGAGAACAAATGTAAAGTATATTCAAATGTATCCACACCAAAAGTAGAGGAGAACTAACCAAATCAGCCTCTTTTCTGGCTAGTTATCCTCATTTCCAGTTCACTTTTATTTACAACTCTCTCAGCATTATATCCCTCTAGTCTTCCTGGGTGGGTTAAGTAAATTGCAAATCAAATCTCTAAAGCTGATCTAGTTGACAAAAACAATTAGCAAATGGCTAGAAGACAAATAAGACATTAGAGGTACTAATTTTTTCTTTCTTGTGCTTCATTAGATTACAAAATAATATCTAATTGCAAAGAAAGCATAGAATTGTTATGAAGTTCCATGCAAGATTTAATACTTATGGTATGTATAACAGTGTCTCTTTCTCTACCTTTTTGTTTCTCTGACAATGAAGTACAGAAGAGTTAAGTCACACTTTTCTGACCCAACAGGAAGGCAGGAGATCAGGGAGGCAACTGAAGGCAATCTACGACATTAGCAAGATGAACTCTTTAGACAGTAAAGCAGCAGCTCTGTTAAACTGGAAGGCAATACTGTTTCTTTTAAGCATATTACTAGTTTAAACAGATCTCTTTTAAATAATTGAAAAAGAATCCTTAATTTTGTATAATAAGGAAATGCATACAAGCAGTATGTAGTGTTGGAAATTAATAGAAAACATCATGTAGTTCAGTGTCTTACACAGTACAAGTTATGACAAGTTGAAAATTCTTGCAGCCTGTCTCACAAACCAGGAAATAATCAGAGATCTAAATTAATTACACCTATTTGATATCAAATATGACATCACATTTTGTTCCTTGTCTGGAGGTTGATGTTCTGAGAATCTGATTAGGGCCTCTGAAACAAGTCCATGGAATGTAGGCAGTTAAGTCCCTGAAAAAGAGAATTCCAACATTAATGTGTTAGCCAGGGGAGTCTGCAATTCAGTCAGCATTAGCATTTATGACCATCAAGAGCTATAAGCATATGGGTTACTTTTATTTTTACTTTTTTTTTTATTTAATTAATAGAGTCCCTAAGCCTTTATGTGTTTCAGTTTTGCTGTCACCTTCAGACAGAACTTAAGAGAGATTTTCAATTCCCAAGAGAGTTTTGATATTATCTGAACCTACCTAAAAGATATTGAATTAAACAAAAAAAGCACATTAGCTATGGTTTCTTTCACTATCATTACAGGTTAGAGAAATAGTACTGCCTATATAAAACCTATAAAGCACTGTAAAAATTTTGGAGTCCAGACTTCAGCTGTCATTCCTTTTTAAAGTGTTTCACTTAGGATGTCTCAAGCTCATAGTTTTCACTTCTTACATGAGTCTTCTAACCATATACTCCTTCCTGTTCCTTCTCCTAGGCAAGGAACAATGAAGAAATAAGCAAAAGAAAGACTAGCTCTTTAGTTCTATGACTACCCCTTAGTTCCTTTTAGTGTAGCTTACTATATTTAGGTTCTAACACTTCACTGACTCAAATGGATGCTTAGTTCTGGGTTCAGGACCAGAATGTAAATATACACTGCTGGAAAAATCTCATAAATATTATTATATATCCCTGGGTTGGTACTTCTTTGCTATTCTATTAGACTATTGCCTCCAACCATCACATCTTTAGGTATTAACTGTCCCAGGTAAAATCCAACAGCTTTTTGTCCTTCTTATTATTTTCTTTGTCACAACCTGGTAGAAAAAGCTCTATTTTTGGCAAGAATTTCGGGTAGATGGTAAATGATGTTCACAGCTAACATTTCTGATGAGTAACTGTTGCAGTCGCACTAATCAGAGTACTAGAACATTGAATCACCTTTCCAAAGTACCTCTCTCCATCCTTCAGCTGCTTTAATAATCTAAACAGCAAACACTCTGAATCACTCAGTCATACGTAAAAATGTGCATTTTGGTAATGTCCAAATTGGTGTTCTTTATGGAACAATTACATTGACAGTAATAGATTAATTTCAGAAACATAGTCACGATCAAATATATAAATGAGATTGTATGAATAGAGTTGAGTATAATATTTCAAGAGAATGCAGACAATATCAAAGGTCAAGACAGTATCAAAATCAGAATTGATATTTGAAGGCTAAACCGAACATGTCAGATAAAGCAGTGACAGGCATCTTCAAAAGACCTGTACTTAGACATGAATTCTGATTAGTTAGCATTTAGAAGAAGTTCCGAAACTGTTCCTAACGCAGTGACTAGAACAAGAAGAAAACAGAGTTGGAGAAGATTGCAAAAAATAACTAAGAGATATCATAACATAATGTGAAGAAAATACATTAAAAACTAGGTGGAGAAATGTTCACATGCATACACGTGCATACGCATACACACTATATCATGTGCTCATTAACCCCTGTGAAGCCTAAGTGTAACATCAAATAGAATAAATGTCCATATACGCAGTATGAAGGAATTTCCAGGCTCAGTTTTTAAACAGAAATTTCTAAATATAATTTTGTAACTGTATATTTAGGCATCAACCGTATGTTTTGCTCATAAATTACCACTGACTAGCTATAACATATATTTGGATACCTAAAAAAATACCTGCATATAATCTCAAATACAATGTGAACCAAGTATGATCTGAATTTTGATTAAATTTCACTTAAAATAAAATACAGCTATCTGGAGCTTGGATTAGAAGGTGCCAGTGAAAGCACTCATGCTTATTCCTTCTAATTATTCTAAGCTCAATTAAAAAAATGAAAATAAGGAAAGAAGATGAAGATGAAGGATCACTATAAATTGTAGACATTAACAGTGCCCTATGCAACAAATATTTGTAAAAAAAATCATTAAAAGGACAAAATATCACAATAAAGTTCTACAAAAAAGAAGCCCTAGGGCAGAACCAAGGATGACTGCAATAATCTTATGCCTTTTGATATTATCAGAATGGTTTTCTGCATCATTTTTATTTTTCTCAAATGAGACATCTCAATTGTGTCATCTCTGAGAAAGTTCAGTTGGCTGAGAAAATTGTTTTTCCAGTGCAAAGCTTTCATCTTTGCATCTCAGCAAAAGGTTTTGAATTTATCTAGCACATGATCAATAAGACAGGAAACAAAAGACACTACCATTTCTAAACTGAATCAATTGTGTACTATTGCGTTAAATATTAGTCTCATTCTCATCTTAAAGTGGTGCAAAGTTATCAATTTACAGCATATTTAATTTTATAAATGCTACTCTAATTATATATATTAATGCCAATGAAGCAGAATTGTAAGCACCTAGAAAGCTGTGTCAGCAAGGGAATCATGCTCAACGTGTTTGAAAAAACAGTACGTGACACATCTGGCTAAGTTACAATACCAATACACTTAAAAGATCTTGAAGCGGGGGACAGTTCATAGCATCTTGTCACAGCCCAAGCGCATTACCAGCTTCTCCTGGGACCCTCACTGACCCCTGCACACAGGCTTAGGACAGCATTTCATCTCAGCTCCAGGGTTGTCAGTCCCTGCCTGGGCAATACTGCAGAAGTACTGGTCTGCAGCTCTCTCCTGTTCCCTTGGATAGATCCCACAGCCCTATGACTTGGCTTGCCTTCATCTGCCCCTGGTTCCTTCTCCTTTTGCTCTCAGGTGAGGTCTTGGAGGGAAACTGGACCTGGTTCATTGATTCACTTGTGGATGGACCCTGTTGCTTTCACTCAGCTCTGCCTCTCTGTTCAGTTCTTGTAGGACTGTTCCACCCTGTCAGCAGGGGAATAACCTGCATAGGGTCAGCCTTGGCTCCTAGATTCCCATCCCTTCAGGAGTAGCTGGCCCTCACTGCTCCCTGGCATTCCACTCTTAAAAACTCTTTACCTATATGTAGTCTGAGATCCTCTAGTTTCAGATTTTTGATAGCAGTTTTTACAGTGCTGTAGTCATTTGTCTTCATTTCTGTTATAAGCAACTATAGATCATAATCAAGTTACTCTTTAAACTTAATGTTTACAATTCCAGACTGTTTAAAGTCTGAACAAGCCTTACTTGCAGGTTAAAGAGACATAAGCATTTTTCAGAAATATGGGTTAAGGCCTTTGTACTCCTGACAAACAGGCACCTTAAGCACCATGAGCTGTACATGGTGGTTCCCCCATCTCCTTTCCACAGCACTCTTTCATCCAGCAAATTTCACAAACATGTCAGTGCTCTTGTAGGTGAGGCCTCCTCCCGTTAGGACCTTGTGTTCTTTACCTGCCACTGATAATCTGAACCAAAAAGCAGTTAATTCTCTGTCTGTCTTTTCCACTTGTAAAACATTAACACATTTAAGTATGGTGCTTATAAAAATAATAGACACGGTCTTCAGGGTTGGTAACCTAAAGCAGAGAAAGAAGTGAAGAAATAAAAACATAATTAAGACAAATGTGGTAGGATACAAGCTATGATGCTTATTTCACATAGAGGTACCAATAGCAAACATGAGGGTGGAAAAAGGTACACAAAGGTCATACCTCAAACATTGCACTGATGATCTGGCAAAAAAGTAGTTCATACCACTTACCTGGTTGCTTAAAAGAAAAGAAATACCAGTTATACACTCTTAACAAATTTTTCAAGATGGAAAGACACCTCTAGAGATTGTTTAGCCCATTTCTATGCTCAGAGTAGGTAAGATTGGCTATGGTGGGTCATTCAGGTCTGTGTTAGTGGGTTTTTAATATCTCCAAGGATGGACATTCCACCAACCACTCTGGGCAACCTGCTCCAGTGTGTTTTTACTCTTCCCCTTAAGTAATAAAGCAGAGGTAGATAAATAAAAATAGATTTTTTTCCCCTTGTGGGTTTGTTTTTATTGATAAAGCTTCTATGCTACAGATTTTGCAGTACGACCTGATACAAAATGTTAAGAATGTTTCCAAGAATTGAATTTTGCTTATGGCTATAGATGTCTGAGCAGGATTTTTGGAGGACTTTCCTACAAAAACACTTCTGAAAGCAATTATTTTCCAATGACATTGTAAGGATGAGAAACACTTGCTTCTGCTACTTCTACAGACACAGGGAGTTGGTGATGCATTAAATGTTACTAACACTTTTGAATCTGTACTAAGCTAGCAACCAAATTATGATGCTAGAGGGCACAGACTTGCTAAAAACATCATATTTTGCATGAGGCATAAAACCTTGAACCTATGATTGTAAAAGTCTCAGATTTGCGCAGACATGAGGAACATTTAAAAAAAAGCACTTTTGAAAAATATTTTAACTTCTTATACTAGAAAAATCCATTTTCTTCTTTTTGTTAGGTTTCTTGAATCCTGGAGCATTTAGGTGACATCTTTATTAACTGAAATTCTAATCTTATTTAAGAACATTACTTAAGATTGCCTTACAAGTCTCTCTCTGGTATTGAGCCTTTTGTATAACCCAAAATAAAACATATGTGTTCAGTTGAGGGTAAGGAACTTCTCAAAACTGAGCAATGCAGGTAAAAAGTTCTGCTGTGCATTCTCACCAAGTATTTTCTCTGCACTGCAATGGTACAAGCATGTTCCTCACTCAAATGAGACCCTGGGTACTTATGTGGGTCCTTTATTTAATCAAATTATGTACATTATAAATGTTTTCTGTAGAAATTATTCTCTTCCACTGAACACATGAGGGACTGTGGGGAAACACTGCAGAACAAAGCACAGAGGTCTTGGTAGTGTCCAGCAGGCAAGGCACTATACCTGGCAGAAGTAGCCCTTGAGTTTTCACAGTAAGGGTGAAGACTGAGATGGATCCATTTGTTATACTGTAGGTGGCAAATTTAAGAGGGGAGAAAGGGTATATTAGGAAAAACTATGCTGGAGTCCTGTCTGCAGGCTCAGAGAGCACAGAAGTGGTGACAGAATAAAGACAAAAGCCAATGAGAAGTAATAGTTTCACATGAAATTAAATAAATTAAAGAAGGAAAAATCAGTGGGCTTCACTGTAGTTGTCTAAACCTAGGTTTCTGCTATGTATAATTGTCAATGTCACGATGGTCATTATGGAGAAAAGGCAAGAGAAAGGGAACGGTAAACTGATAGCAAAAAGATATTGTAACAGCATGCTAACAAATAAAATGGGTCATCAACCTTTCTGATAGTTTATATTGCATTGCCAGTTTAATTTAAAAGAATTTAGGGAAATCTTGTTATGAAATAATTTCTAAAATTCATTTAAATTTTACTGTGCCAGTAAGGACAGAGCCCTTCTGTATTTGCAACTACTCATAGCAGTAATAGAAATTACTCTATTCATTTTAACCAGAGATACTGGTCATATTCATAGCTCTGTAAAGTCAATCGAAAGGGTGTCATTAATTTTAATAAGAATTGGACAAAAACTATGAACTGTCAGCATCTGTTTCGTATGAGACAAAGACTCACGTGTGATGTTATTTGGCGTTATTTCCCCTAAATCATCTAGCTTAGTTGCTTAGAAGTTGTCAGGAAGGCCCTCCTTGGTATGTTTTTCCAAAACATAAGTCATATTTCAACTAAAAGTTGATGTTAGTTGACATAAAGTTCTTCATAACCTGGTGAAGAGACAGAAAATTTACACCCTTCTTCCCTTCTTAATATCCCCCTTTATGTTGTAAGTCCCAGTCAACTTTTTCTTTACATTATTTAATCCATTAACATAATGAAGTTAAACTTACAATATTTTTGACTTAAAATTTCTTCTTCTTGACTTTAGAGAAGTGGAAAGGGTTGTTTGTTCAACCTATATTTTTTTCCCTCTTCCACCCTGCAAGATATATTATTTATATAAAAACTATTATCTTCTTCTACAAACCCTGTCTCACTTTTATCCACAGAAATTCATGGCTTTTACAAGAGCAGAATTTAAAATCAGACCATTGGTTACATGACTACCTTTTGAAGATCAAGTGAAAAAACACAGAGTGTAGTTGTCAGTGACCATTGGAACTACCCTGCTGATCAAATAATTGCATATTTTTGCCTGCATTCACAGTGTGTCCCTTTTAATTGAAGAAATAGAATTTTAAAATTTTGGAACTTTTGGTATGATTTCACTTTATTGATTATTTCCATGGAGAAAGAAAATATTTAAAGTGAACAAAAGATAATGACAAAACTGTATTAAAACATGTCAGAAGTTCATTCTCCAATATGTTCTTTATATTATTTCTGGAAAAATAATCCAAGAATTGTTGATATGCTGTAGATATTGTGGATGTTATACATTTCTTGTAAATAGTGTAATGATAAGTGAGAACTAATTAGACCTACTAATATGGTTTCACTTTTTTTTACTTTTATGTCATAATTTGTCTGTAGAAGAGAAAAAGAACCAAAGTTAGCAGTGTAAATAAATAGGGATATTTAGATAAAGATTTAGAGAAATGAAATTAATAAGACTGAAATAATGTAGCAAATTTCAGGTATTGGAAAGGACAATATAAATAATTAAAAAATTTTATTTAGCAAAAAACTGTTCACAGGGTTTTCACACTACAATTGTGGAATTTTCCATTAAACAATTACAAACAATTTGATTTTAAATATAAAATGTGAAGTTACTTCGATAGGAGGACTATTCTCTCTTAGTGCCCTCAGCACTGCATGGACTTCAGCAGAAGAAATTAATTGCTTTATTTAAGAGAAACAATAAGTTTTCAGCTAATATCATTCTGTGAAGCTGTATCATAAAGTACGTTTTTGAGGATGAGTCTTCACACATAAAAATGTTTATCCTTGGAGAACACTTATGTAAAATTTATGAGATTATGGTAGAGAGGCCTGGTACATATTTTAATATGAAAAATAAATCCTTTATCTGAATCCTCATGGTGCTGTTCTACTTTCAGTTACAGTTTTTATTGAAGAATTTATTTTCCTTCACTCCTTATATACTTTTTTTTTTTTAAGAGTGTAAAAACCATAAAAACAACACCTACTTCAATGAAAATTGAAGCCAAGGTTTATCTTATCGCCCTTGGTGGCCAATGCTATGAAGTTTGATGTCACAATTTACACGTTGGGATTTGGCTTTGGTTTTAACAGTCTTGACATTTCTGACATCCAGTGACATTCAGCACATCTTCACTGAATTATGACAAGAACTGATCCATAACTGAAACTAAGAGCACATGCCAATCATTTATTGCCTTTTTTACCAGTCCATCTTTACATGGATTTTGACAACAAAATAACACTAATTGAATATGGTCACTGCTACAAGTACCATTGCATTGGGTTTGCATGGCAAGGTTTTGTTAGTGGTGAGGCTATAGGTTTGGCTTCTGTGAGAAGCTGCTGGAGGCTTCCCCCAGGTCTGACAGAGCCTATACCAGCTCCAAGATGGATATTCTGCTGGTCAAGGTTGAGAAGTGACAGTGGTAGCACCTTTGCGATAATGTATTTCAGAACGGGGGCTAAAAGATGTGGAACAACAGGAGATGAATGAGAGGAGTGAGGATATGTGAGGGAAGCAAGCCTGGACACACCAAGGTCAGCGAGGTAGGAGTAGGAGGAGGTGTTCCAATCGCCACAGCAGAGCTTCCTCTGCAGCCTGTGGTGCAGACCATGGTGAGGCAGTTGTGACTCTGCAGCCCATGAAGGGCCACAGTAGAGCAGAGATCCACCTACAGCCCGTGGAAGACTCCACACTAGAGCAGGTAAATGTGCCCAAAGGAGGCTGTGACTCCATGGCAAGCCTGTGCTGGAGAAGGCTACTGGCAAGACCTGTGGTCCCATGGGAGGAGGATCCCACTCTGGAGCAGATTTGGTGGCAGGAGCTGTGATCCCATGAAGGCCTCACACTGGAGTAACCTTTTCCTGAAGGACTGCACTCAGCTGAAGGGGCTCCCGCTGGAGCAGTTTGTGAAGAACTGTCTCCTGTGAGAGGGACACCACACCAGAGCAGGGGAAGAGTGTGAGGAAGTCTCCCTCTGAGGAGGAAGGAATGGCAGAGAAAACGAATGATGAGTGCAGCCCCCATTCCCTGTTAGAGCCCTCTCCAACCTGACCTTGAATGTTTCCAGGGCTGGTGCATTCACAATTTCTCTGGGCAACCCAGTCCAGTGTCTCATCATCCTCACCATGAAAAGTGCCTTCTTATGTCCAATTTAAATCTACCCTTTCTGTTTAAACTCATTGCCCCTTATCCTGTTCTAGAGGTCTTGGTAAAAAGTCTTTCTCTGTCTTTCTTATACCCTCTTTTTGTATATTGTAGTCCCCTTTATACAGACAGCAGCAATGTAAACATAAATGCAAACCATATTTAGATTTTTAATCTAATACTTAGTCCAGTTCACAGTTAATAATTCCACATCACAGTTTTTCAGAGATCTGATTCCAGGCTTATGGTTTTGATTCTTATTATCCTCCATTGTCCTCCACTTCCACATAAAGTACAGAAGTTTTACACATCAGAAATGAATGGGTAAATCATTACCATAAGACAGAAAATGTCAGATACATATAGGAAAGTTGGTCTTAAGTTTTCTTTCAAGTAATGTTGGTTCAGAGTTCTCCATAATAGACAGAAGGTAGGTAGCTGAAAAATTCGATTAAACAAAAGACAAAACAGAGATTTATTTTTTTTTTTATAAGGAGAAAAGATGAGAGAGAAAGAACAAAAAGAATCAGACTGTAACAGAAAAATATCCTTAGGCTGCAAGACAGATCAGCTACCTGTGTTACACACAGAGCACAGAATGTCTTCATGTTCACACTGTTTTAAGCTGATAGAATTTATGAATGATTAGCTTGACTCCCAAGGACAATGTTTATAGAATTACTCTACAAGGTGAATCTCAAGACGTCCATTGGCCTTATTTGTTTTACTCTAATAGGGTAATCTTATTCATAATATCAAGGAATCTATCAATTTAGCACTTCAATTTTTTCACGTCATACTAACTTTGAAACTTTGTGTATTACTAGAAAAGTAATGCTAGATGATATAGAACAGTAATTACTAGAAAAGCATTACTAGAAAAGAACTTATTAATAAACATACCAAGCGGGATGCATTAACAAAAGAACTCCATGTTTATATTATTTTCTTTATATTTATATTATTTATAGTTTGTGTTTATTATTTATACCTATACATTTAAAATCATATTATATAGAATATATGTTAGTATCAGATTTTCTAATTTGGTATTGTTTCTAGGAAGCTATTTTTCTAATTCACTCAGCTAAAATTGAAATAGTTTGAAAAAATTTTATCAAGTCTAGTAAATCAGAAAAATAAGGTTAAATTCCTTATAAACTCTCTAAATTGCAGGTAGTGCATTTATGATTTCCAAGATTCTGACCTTCAGAAGTGTTCTTACAGGCACTAATTCCTTACTCAGCTAATGCAGCAAAAATAACTTTGTGCTGGTTTTGATTGTTTAAGTGAGCAACACAAGTAGTGGTAGTGCTCTTCTTCATATTTATTAATACTATTGATCAGTCTTAATGTCTTGCCATACAATTACAGAAGCTTAAAACTGTGCATTGCCTCTGATGGACTTCTTATTGGGAATTTTTTTTTAATTTTGTGTTGTTAGAAAAAGCAGTGTAAGATACACTAGACCTAAGGACATAGTTCTTGAAATTGTCTGTATTTGAGACTTGAAATGTTAAGTCTTTTTTTTTCTTTTTATGGTGTGGGAGGTCTGTCTGCACTTATTTGTTGTTCTCAGTTTAGCAGTTTTATCTGTTTCTGTTCACGCTAACCAGAATTATATGTATAAATTTTGAAGGAACAAGTCTTAGAATAATGTTTCTCACTGAACAATTTAAAACATAATAATAAAGAATCAGGGTTGTTTCATTTTTTTTCTTTTTAAAATGTACTTACAATTTATACTCTGTTTTGGAAGACACAAATTAAGTCAATGGGTAGTAGCTAACTACTGAAAAACTGAATATCAGAGGAAAAAAAATCAATAACCTTCAATATTTCTCATTTAAAACACCGTATGAATTATTATTTGAACATTGCTAATAGAAAATGCTTTTATTTTACAAATTTGTGGATTTTTTCTTCTATGTTATCTTTGTGACATTAGTTTCTGGTAAGTAGTTTAAGAATCTACTGAGTTCAATTAAACCCTTATGCTCGGTCTCTTTGAGAGGTAGATTATCACAGTTTTTTTCAAATATTTAAGAAAACATGCCACCAACACAAGACAGATATAAAATATACCAGTCATGCTTAGTCCTGCAGAAGATCTTGAAAAGGACTTTGCATATGCCAAAATTGTCAGAAAACAGCTAGAGATCCTGCAGAAAAATTATGCCCTACTTGCTACTTGTAATTCCTCTTCACTATACATAATACTTTTCAACAGCTTTATTTTTTTAATACAAGAAGAAATTACATGACTTCTTGCATTTTGAAGGTATGGTCCACCTACTGCCATTTTCTTAACAAAGAAATGACAGATGAATATTGAAAACTAAATGAAAAGTGTTCAAATATAACTGGTTAGTCCTTATAAGCAGCAATTTGAAATAGTTTTGTAAGAAGCTCAGAAAAGTTAAATCTTGTACATAGTTACTTGCTTTTTAATTCATCCAGAAGCAACAATTAATAGCCAAGATATCAAAATCCAAAGAAATAGCCTATAATGGATATTCAAGAAGATTTGCAACTATAAAAGCATTAATGGTATGGCTGGAATAAATTAATCAGAAATAATATCTCTCTTATTTCTCAGGATGTAATGCTGTTAGCATCTTCACTGTCCATGTCCCTCCATGATTCATTACAATTTAAAACTTCTAGTTAAATATTATTGTACTTAATTTTTTTTTTAGAGATTGAGTAGGCTGACAAGTGTTACATAATAGCAATAAGTATTTTACAGATGCGGGGTAAACATTGTGTTCAACAGTTGAATATCAAAACTAGAGTCTACAGAATAGAGCTAATCCATCTTTTTACACTGGTTAAATCCCACTGTTACATCATACCTCTCAGTGCAATGATTAATGACTCTCCTGTTTATCACATGCATCCAAATAACGATACAGATCTATAAACAAGTTTTATGAGGAAAGCTAGAGATGTCCTCTACTTCATATTGTCCTAGTTAGGACAGCTGAGATCAGTTCATCATGGTGGGTGTAACCCAAAACTGTATTCTATAGCCTTCCATGTCATTTCCCAGAAACTAGACTATTGTTGTCAATAGACTATTCGCACCCTCTGCCCATAGAGCATGGTGGGTGTAACCCAAAACTGTATTCTATAGCCTTCCATGTCATTTCCCAGAAACTAGACTATTGTTGTCAATAGACTATTCGCACCCTCTACCCATAGAGCCTGACTCCTCAGGCTATAAACTAGGTGTTAAGAGGCCTGTGAGATAGAAGGATGTTTCTGTCCTCACACCCTTTGTGAACTCCCCGCCCTGAGGGGAGTACCAAGCATTCCTGCCTGAACTGGAGGATATATAATCTTGGAGTTTTGGAACATTTTTTCAACCCACTCGTGGGATCCAGAGGACGGCTGCATCTCATCGCTCTCAACCAGACTTAGACCACCACTGGATTGCGATCACCAGTTCTGGCCAGACTGCAGCAGCTCTCCCACCAGCAGGTTCTTCCCCTCTCCCTTTACTTTGGACTCAAACAGGGCCCAAGGAACACCACTTTGTTCAGGCCCCAGGGTACTGGGTTATACATTTGGGTTTTTGTGGGTTGAGACCAATTGTTTGTTTGTATTATTGTACTTACTGTATTATTTTAATAAATTGTTATTCTGACTTATAATCTCTCCTTTGAGTTGGGTTCATTCCCCCTGCTGGTTAACTTTTAAACCAGCACATTTTTGGCGCCCAAACGTCGGGCAGAGAGAGAGAAGTCAGAATCACAATTTCATTTGAAGCATTTGTCTATTTGAATATAGAAACTCCCTGATCACCATGTTGTTTGATGCACTCACATGGATGTTGTATTTGAGCCTGTTCATATTTCCACAGATGGCGTATTATTTGCCTGTTTTGATGCTCTCTTTAAGACCAGGGAGAGGGATCCAAATTGTTTTATTAATATATTATGTTTATGTCATTCTAACATCAGAAGCAATGAGTTTCATTGTAAATGTGTATTCAGTCCTGTTTGCCTGTCCTGGTTTGGGTTGCTACCTCTGGGGCCTCATTAAAAATCGTACCCAGCTTTTTGGGGGAACAGGGGTGGATGGTTTCCAGCCTCCCACCTCCTTCTTCCCCTTCAGACCT
This sequence comes from Manacus candei, assembly GCF_025592945.1. Lineage (NCBI taxonomy): Eukaryota > Metazoa > Chordata > Aves > Passeriformes > Pipridae > Manacus > Manacus candei. Next base: position 395,911 of record NW_026138133.1, read on the forward strand.
GCTAAAACAGTTTTTGAAAATATTGAGTTCCCTTTTGATGTTAAGGACAGCATAATGTTATTGTTAGTGTTGCTCTGTCTGCTCTGTACTGTGTACACCATGTTTAGGGTCAGAAAAGTGCCTTTTAGGGAGGTTGGTTGGACACCTGCCCTGGGAGCAGATAATGCTGAATGGCACGGGAAGTGGGAGACCATCAGCCAGTATTTGGAAAAGTTTTCTCCTCCAATGACCTGGAAATTCACCCCTGAACAACTGCAGGATCCTGTTAGCATGATAAGACTGGTGAAGGAAAAATGCTCTGGCAGCTCCAGAGATGGCCAGCTCACAGCAACCTGCTGGGCCCTGGCCACTGCCTACCGGGCACTGCTTGACATGATACAGCACTGTCAGGGCGAGGAGAGAAGGACCAAATCCGCAGACACCACGTCCACCCAAACCACAGCTGAGTCAGAGGGAGAAAGAAATGAACCAACCAGCACCGTGTCCACACAAACCATCGAGGAGCCAGAAGAACAAGCAAAACCAATAGCAGTCGCCCCTGTCCAGAAAAGGAAATCAAAGACTAAATCAGTTCGCATAGCAAATGATGACGAAGAGGCGGGACCTTCACATCCACCGGAGGAGACAGAGCCAGAAATAATCACTCGGTCCCTATCCCTGGGTGAGCTACGTGAGCTCCGGAGAGAGTTCACACGACAGGCGAACGAGTCCATTCTGACCTGGCTGCTCCGAATCTGGGATGCCGCAGCTAACGATACGATCCTAGATGGGAGTGAAGCCAGACAGCTGGGATCCCTGTCTCGAGATGTAGTCATTGATCAGGGGATTGGAAGGAGGCAGGAAACTCTCAGCCTCTGGCGGCGACTGTTGTCCAGTGTGAGGGAGAGATACCTTTGCAAGGAGGACCTCCACGTACAGCAAGGACAGTGGAACACGATGGAACAAGGTATCCGGTGCTTAAGGGAGTTAGCTGTACTGGAGATAATCTTTTCAGAGGATGAAAGATTCCCTAAGAGTCCAGATGGCGTACAGTGCACCTCCCAAATGTGGTTAAAGTTTGCACGACTCGGGCCAGAAACGTATTCCCGCTACTTAGCAACGCTGCAATGGAGGGAGGGAGAGGACAAGGTGGGAGCATTGGTTAGCAAACTCAGGATTTATGAAGACACTGTCACCGCCCCATTACGAGCCCACGTCTCATCTGTGGAAACCAAACTGGCTGAACACGTCCGAAACCTGGAAGAGAAAATTGAAGAGGGACACCAGAAGCTAAGAGAAGAGATTAAGGAAGGGATTTTCCATATCTCGCCAGGACGAACAAGAATCTCTGCTATCAGGAGCCAGCGTCCCCCAGCTAAGGAGAGAAGGTACACTCCACGTGGCGATCTATGGTTTTACCTCCGTGAGCATGGAGAAGATATGAGGAAGTGGGATGGGAAACCCACCTCTTCCTTAGCAGCCCGGGTACGTGAACTGAAAAGAGGAACAAATACCATAAAGAACTCTTCAAGGGTAAACGTTGCTCCAGTCTCTCGTGGGCAAGACTCCAGACGGTACAGGAATGATGATACGTCTGATCCTCTTGAAGGGACCTCCAGGTCATACCCACAAGAAGAGCACAATGAGTACCATGACCAGGACTAGGGGTGCCCTGCCTCTAGCCAGGTAGAGGAGAGGGACAATCGAGTCTATTGGACTGTGTGGATTCGGTGGCCTGGCACATCAGAGCCACAAAGATATAAGGCTTTAGTGGACACTGGCGCACAATGTACATTAATGCCATCAAGATACGTAGGGGCAGAATCCATCTCCATTTCTGGGGTGACAGGGGGATCCCAACAGCTGACTGTACTGGAAGCTGAAGTGAGCCTGACTGGGAAGGAATGGCACAGACACCCCATCGTGACTGGTCCAGAGGCCCCGTGTATCCTTGGCATAGATTACCTGAGGAGTGGGTATTTCAAAGACCCAAAAGGACTTCGTTGGGCTTTTGGCATAGCTGCTGTGGAGACGGAGGAAATTAGACAGTTGAACACCTTGCCTGGTCTCTCAGAGGACCCCTCTGCTGTGGGACTGCTGAAGGTTGAAGAACAATTGGTACCGATAGCCACAGCAACAGTGCACCGTCGGCAATACCGCACCGACCGAGACTCTGTGACCCCTATACATAAGATGATCCGCGAACTGGAGACCCAGGGGGTGGTCAGCAAGACTCGCTCACCCTTTAATAGCCCTATATGGCCAGTGCGTAAGTCCAGCGGAGAGTGGAGGCTGACGGTGGATTACCGTGGACTCAATGAAGTCACACCACCCCTGAGTGCTGCTGTGCCGGACATGCTGGAGCTCCAGTACGAGCTGGAGTCCAAGGAAGCCAAGTGGTATGCCACCATTGACATAGCCAATGCCTTTTTCTCCATTCCTTTGGCAGCGGAGTGCAGACCACAATTTGCTTTCACTTGGAGAGGTGTGCAGTACACCTGGAATCGACTGCCTCAGGGGTGGAAACACAGTCCCAGCATTTGCCATGGACTGATCCAGACTGCACTGGAAAAGGGTGAGGCTCCAGAGCACCTACAGTACATTGATGACATCATTGTATGGGGGAACACAGCGGGCGAAGTCTTCGAGAAAGGAGAGAAGATAATCCAGATTCTCCTAAGAGCCGGTTTTGCCATTAAACGGAGTAAGGTCAAGGGACCTGCTCAGGAAATTCAGTTCCTAGGAGTGAAGTGGCAAGATGGACGCCGCCTAATTCCAATGGAGGTGATTAACAAAATAGCAGCCATGTCCCCACCAACCAGCAAGAAGGAAACACAGGCTTTCCTAGGCGCTGTGGGCTTTTGGAGGATGCATATCCCCGAGTATAGTCAGATTGTAAGCCCTCTCTACCTTGTGACACGGAAGAAAAATGATTTCCAGTGGGGCCCCGAACAACAACAAGCCTTTGAACAAATTAAACAGGAGATTGCCCATGCGGTAGCCCTTGGGCCAGTAAGGACAGGACAGGACGTGAAGAACGTGCTCTACACCGCAGCCGGGGAGAATGGCCCTTCTTGGAGCCTCTGGCAGAAAGTGCCTGGGGAGACCCGAGGACGACCGCTGGGATTCTGGAGTCGGGGATACAAAGGATCTGAAGCCAGCTATACACCAACTGAGAAAGAGATCCTGGCTGCCTATGAAGGAGTTCGAGCTGCCTCAGAAGTAATCGGCACCGAAGCGCAGCTCCTCCTGGCACCCCGACTACCAGTGCTGGGCTGGATGTTCAAGGGAAGAGTTCCTTCCACACATCATGCCACCGATGCCACGTGGAGTAAGTGGATCGCTCTGATCACGCAGCGAACCCGGATAGGGAATCCTAATCGCCCTGGGATTCTGGAAATTATCACCAATTGGCCCGAAGGTGAGAGTTTCGGACTATCCTCTGAAGAAGAGGAGGAGAAGGTGACACGGGCTGAGGAGGCCCCACCATATGACAAGCTACCAGCAGATGAAAGGCGATATGTGCTCTTCACGGATGGCTCCTGCCGCATTGTAGGGACAAACCGAAAATGGAAGGCAGCTGTATGGAGTCCCACACGGCGAGTTGCAGAAGCGACCGAAGGACAAGGTGGGTCAAGTCAGTTTGCAGAGCTTAAAGCCGTTCAGTTGGCTTTGGATATAGCTGAACGAGAGAAGTGGCCAAGACTCTATCTCTACACTGACTCATGGATGGTGGCCAATGCTCTGTGGGGATGGCTGGAGCGATGGAAAAAGGCCAACTGGCAGCGCCAAGGGAAACCCATCTGGGCGGCGGAGATGTGGCAGGACATCGCTGGCCGGGTAGAGAAGCTGAGTGTGAAGGTCCGTCACGTAGACGCTCATGTAGGCAAGAAACGGGCTAATGAGGAGCATTGTAACAACGAGCAGGCGGACCGAGCTGCCAGGATTAAAGTCTCTCAGGTAGATCTGGATTGGCAGCACAAAGGAGAATTATTTCTGGCTCGATGGGCCCATGACGCCTCCGGTCACCAGGGGAGAGATGCAACATACAGATGGGCTCGTGACCGAGGGGTGGACTTAACCAAGGACATTGTCTCACAGGTCATCCATGACTGTGAGACATGTGCTGCCATCAAGCAGGCCAAGCGGGTGAAGCCTCTATGGTATGGTGGACGGTGGTCAAAGTACAGGTATGGGGAAGCCTGGCAAGTTGACTACATCACACTCCCCAAAACCCGCCAAGGCAAGCACTACGTACTGACCATGGTAGAAGGAAGCACTGGATGGTTGGAGACATACCCCGTGCCTCATGCCACTGCCCGGAATACCATCCTGGGCCTTGAAAAACAAGTCCTGTGGCGACACGGCACCCCGGAGAGAATTGAGTCTGATAATGGGACCCATTTCAAGAATGGCCTTGTAGACACCTGGGCCAAAGAGCACGGCATTGAGTGGGTGTATCATATCCCCTACCATGCACCAGCTGCTGGAAAAGTTGAGCGGTGCAACGGACTGCTGAAAACCACTCTGAAGGCACTGTGTGGGGAGACTCTCAAACACTGGGAGCTGCATTTAGCAAAGGCCACCTGGTTGGTCAACACCCGAGGTTCCATCAATCGAGCTGGCCCTGCCCAATCAGAACTTTTGCATACTGTAGATGGAGATAAAGTCCCCGTGGTACATATGAGAGGAATGTTAGGGAAGACTGTTTGGATTAGTCCCACCTCAAGCAAAGGCAAACCCATCCGAGGGATTGTTTTTGCTCAGGGACCTGGTTCCACGTGGTGGGTAATGCAAAAAGATGGGGAGACACGTTGTGTACCACAAGGGGACCTAATTTTGAGTGAGAATGGTCTGTAATGTTTCATTGTATATATATAGATAGATAGATAGATAGATAGATGTATATAGTTTTAAAGGGATATAGTTTTTAAAGAGGGTTAATTTGGGCATGACATGGATGGCATAGAATAAGGGGTGGATAATGTCCTAGTTAGGACAGCTGAGATCAGTTCATCATGGTGGGTGTAACCCAAAACTGTATTCTATAGCCTTCCATGTCATTTCCCAGAAACTAGACTATTGTTGTCAATAGACTATTCGCACCCTCTGCCCATAGAGCATGGTGGGTGTAACCCAAAACTGTATTCTATAGCCTTCCATGTCATTTCCCAGAAACTAGACTATTGTTGTCAATAGACTATTCGCACCCTCTACCCATAGAGCCTGACTCCTCAGGCTATAAACTAGGTGTTAAGAGGCCTGTGAGATAGAAGGATGTTTCTGTCCTCACACCCTTTGTGAACTCCCCGCCCTGAGGGGAGTACCAAGCATTCCTGCCTGAACTGGAGGATATATAATCTTGGAGTTTTGGAACATTTTTTCAACCCACTCGTGGGATCCAGAGGACGGCTGCATCTCATCGCTCTCAACCAGACTTAGACCACCACTGGATTGCGATCACCAGTTCTGGCCAGACTGCAGCAGCTCTCCCACCAGCAGGTTCTTCCCCTCTCCCTTTACTTTGGACTCAAACAGGGCCCAAGGAACACCACTTTGTTCAGGCCCCAGGGTACTGGGTTATACATTTGGGTTTTTGTGGGTTGAGACCAATTGTTTGTTTGTATTATTGTACTTACTGTATTATTTTAATAAATTGTTATTCTGACTTATAATCTCTCCTTTGAGTTGGGTTCATTCCCCCTGCTGGTTAACTTTTAAACCAGCACACATATCATTGTCTGTCTGTTTAGCTAATACATAACAGAGGACAGTTTACTCCTAAATAGAATCTGCTTCTGTGAGTTTCCTCATAATAATGAGGAAATCTGATGTATATTTATCATATATGTGTGATTAACTATGTTTGTTTGTGTATTTATTGACTGAGCTCAGAAGACGTCTATATTACCATATTCTTCTAATTTAACGTGGATTTTCTTAAGTGTTCTATGCTACTGTGTAATGCAAGTATGACTGTACAGAAATAAGAACAAAGTAATTTGCTTCTAGAAGGACATTGAAGTGATATCTGGTAAAAAAGACTCCCAATATAATCTGTCTTGCACAAATCACGCAAAAAGGCAGATGTTATTTTTATTTCTTTTGTTTACCCATAAAATGCTGTCTTGTATGGTTCATTACCTCTGTGCTTACCAGTTAGGTTGAATTAATGGATTTAAATGCCATTTTTACAGATTTTGTTCTCATTGTTCTGTTTGTGGGGGTTTTTTTTGCTGGGTTTTTTTTGCCTTTTTTTTTGTTTGGGGTTTTTTTGTTTTGTTTGCTTTGGTTTGGGGGTTTTTTTTGTTGTTGTTTGGTTTTTTGTTTTTTAATGTATAGTGATTCTCTTTTTGATATTGGATGAGACATTGAGCTATCTCTTTCACCTCTCAAAAACGTGTTTGATTAATACCCAATTCAACATCCAGGATGATAGACATATATAATAGATATATGATAACAAACAGTTTACATATTAGAAATTATCTCCATGACCATAGAAAAAAATACTTCACTAAAACATTTCATAAAATTATGTCCATGGTCACAGACAGTCTGTAAATGGTAACAAATATTTGTCTGTATTCTGCCTAGTAAGTGAAGCACTATATTTTATGTATATATATATATATATATATATATATATATATATATATATATATATTTTGCAATTGTTAACTGTTCAGCAAAAGTATAGTAATCTGAGGGGGGGCAAGGGGAAGAAAACCAAAACAAATAAAAGAAAATTGGCAGGAATTCCTTCCACATGCTATCTGCAAGATACTCAGCTTGTGAAAGCAGGGTTACTTACAAAATGTTAGAACATGTGAAATGAAAAATAGGCACAACTAATGGTCACAGAATCAAAGAGGTGTACTCTGTCTGTTGCCAACAGGTTTGATGTCTTGTCTCGTCTGACCCAAGAACCTCAAAATTCTGCTGGTGACACCAGGCATTGATCTGCTGGCTCTTTCTGTTTCCTTCTACATCATTCCCTGCAACTGGAAGGATAGAGGAGAACACTACTTGGGCGCTTGGTCCAACAAGGCTCTGAAGTCACTCCTCTTCGCCCTTGGACTTCTTGATGTAACTTCATCACTGCCTACCTGAAAAATCAATAATGGCTGATAACCTGACTTCAGGCCACTCCAAGACAGGAAGCTTTCTCTTCACATCTTCACCTGGGCCACAGGGAGGCAGCAGATTTCCCTAAGAAATGGATCTGGTCTGCATATTTGTCCTCTCTTCCCTTCAGAAGGGAATCGGCTTTCACAATGACTGATTTGTTTTTTTCTTAATGGGAGCACTTTTCACACAGGATATATGGTGACTTGACCTCAGTAATGTCTCCATGATAGATGAACCATCATCCTCATAATTGTTCAGTTTTGCTTGCAGAGCCTCATACTATAATGACAGGGAACCTGAGGAAGTGAGACAATCACAGAAAAGATGGGCCAGCTAAGCTGGGCAGGCTCTTGTTGCCATTGGCCCCTATCCCTAAAGTTGCTGTGTTCAGGCAGGCAAAGAGAGGAGAGCGAATCCTCCATGTTCTGTGCCCTGTCTGCCTGTGGGGCTTGTACCAGGCAAGGTACAGTGCCATTCCAGTAGCCTATCTCACAGAATAACAGAATTGTTAGGGTTGGAGGGGACCTCTCGAGATCATCTAGTCCAACCCTCCTCCCAAGGCAGGGTCACCTAGAGCAGGTTACACAGGAACACATCCAGCTGCATTTTGAATGACTCCAGAGACAGAAACTCCATGACCTTCCTGAGCAGTCTGTTCCAGTGCTCTGTCACTCTCAACATAAAGAAGTTCTTTCTCATGTTGAGGTGAAGCTTCTTGTGTTTTAGTTTATGGCTATTGCTCATTGTCCTGTCACTGGGCACCACGAAAAAGAGCCTGGCACCATCCTCTTGGCACCTGCCTTTGAGATATTTATATGCATCTCTTCCTTACTGTCCCTGGTTCTCCTCAACCTACTCACCTCTCCCCAGAGCTCAGTCACTGAGTGGAGCTCCTCTCTCCAGGTGCAATTCTCACAGCTGTGCTCACTCCTGCTATCCTATACTGCCATCAGAGCTGGACACACCTGCAGCTGACACTGAGGTGTCTGTATTCCCACTGGAGCTCTCTCTGAGCAGGTTCATCAGTCATGGTGGATGCAGATCCCAGAGAGGCCATGGCTTTCAGCTGGATGGATACTATTGTTCCCTGGTCAGGCTTGCAGGCTTTCAACACCTGCCCTGAGCCCCTTCTGCACCAACTGCTGATATGCCACAGCCTGTTTTCCAGCCCTCTTGGCAGCACTCTCGGTCATTAGCATTTCCCAGAAGCTGCTTCTGTGTGGGATGGGGGCTTCACAGCCATTGCTCCTGGCCCTTATCTGGTCCCATCAGCCACTGCTGTGCAGGCTGTGCAACCTGGCAACTCTCTCAGCTTCCCTGAGGTTCCTCTGGTACAGAACTTGCCTTGTGCAGCATGAAATGCATGTTGAAAGTCAAGGAAATATTTTGGTGTTGTTTCTGTCATTTTAAATTTAACTTACTCCCATATGGGTCCAATGCCTTCCATTATTATTTCTTTTAAATATATTTATCAACATACATATGCTACTTTGCCCCTTTGTAAGCACCTTGTCACAAATTCACAAGACTTTCATGACAAAACGTCCCTATGAGCAAGGTACCTTGTTACTATCATAGTAGAAGAACGTTGAGTCTAGTTTCTCTTGGTCAAAACTCTTAGACAGCATTTATTCTCAAAAGTATAGTTACTATTTTACATAAGATGTTAAACTTTCATAGCACCTGCTGATAATACTTTAGCAGAACCAGACTGCATAATTTACATCAGTTAACTGTATTGAATTTCATAATATTTTTTTTGCCTTTATTCTCATTATGCTTCCTTCTCTCATATTTCATCCTGAAATTGTTGATGGGTTTTATGGTATCAAGGAAAGGCATTTATCTTTATTTTCTTCCCTCCCACCCTTTTCTTTCTTACCTTTATTTCTTTACCTTCCAACTTTGCCTCCCACTTTTCTCTTCATGTTGTCTGTGTCATTTATCAATTGCAAAATAATAACAAATGAATTATTATAGTATAGAGATTTGTGTCCCTGACTTGCAGTTGCACAGGTTTATGTTTCCAGTTCTAGCACAAAATAATGTTCCTGAAGATTTATATCACTTATGCATCACAAGAGAAGTCTGAATTGGCTGACTGGTGATGTCAAGCTCAATTACTAATGTCCTCCACACAACTTGCTCTTCATAGACATTATACATGTCTGATGATGTCTACACTGTCATGAATAATATGCTTAATCCCAATTTAAAGGATACTTGACCTCATCTTTGCCCTAATTACATTACATTACATTAAATTTTACTCGTTTATACAGCGTTTTTAATACCAAGCACCGAAAGTCTTTTTCATTTTCAGAGGCTGCCCTTCCAGCATCAAGCTACATTACTTTTTACCTTGCCAATGTCTAGTAATTGCTTGATTAGGGATACTTTCTTACTGAGTTATGAACTTTTATCTTCAATTATTAAATATGCTATCATGAACCCTCTTCTGAGATCACAGGTATAAGTTATTTAATAAATATATGGAAATAGATCAATACTCATGCACAAATATAAATATTTAAAGTTATATGGTGAAATTCTGTTAACAAAAAGTGGTTGCATACGTGGATAGGTTTGTGTCCTGATTTTGGCTGGGATAGAGTTAATTTCTTCTTAGTAGCTAGTACAGCACTGTGCTCTGGATTCAGTATGAGAATAATGTTGATAACACATTGATGTTTTGGTTGTTGCTAAATCATGTTAATCCTAAATTAAGGACATTTTTTTATTTCTCATGCTCTGCCAGTGATAAGGCCCACAAAAAACCCTGTGAGGGATCACAGCCAGGACAGGTGATCTAACTTGGTCAATGGGATGTTCCATACCATAGAACATCATACCCAGTATACAAACTGGTATATAAACAGGTCCCCATCCATAAGGGGATCTGATCAGGATTTGGGACAGGGTCTGGCATCGGTCAGTGGGTAGTGAACAATTTTATTGTGCATCACTTGATTTTCCTTGTTTTGTTTTGGTTTTTTATTATTATAATTTACTATTTTTATTTATATTTTACTTTGTTTCAGTTATTAAAATGTCCTTGTCTCAACCTACAAGTTTTATCTTTGATTCTCCTCCCCATTCCACCTGGGGGGAAAGGTGGAGGGGTGGCCCAAGTGTGAGCAAGCAGTAGCGTGGTGCTTAGTTGCCGGCTGGGCTTAAACAACAACAGTTCTTTTTGGTGCCCAATGGGAGGCACAACAGGCTGAGATAATGGAATATCTACAAGAGTGTGTTAAAAGATAATTGTTATAAACATTCATTGTATTGGTTTAATAGTTGCTGGTTACAATGTTGATTTATTTGCTCTCACAGTTGTGTTTTATCTCACGGTTGGGTACTGTAATATCAGTAAAATCCTACTTGCAGTATTCTGCAGTGTTCCCTGCTTTAATGTTTATTGTCCTTGGGGCCTGGGCTAAGACAATCATTGTGGGGTATTTTGTAGTACTGGCTTATGATATGATAGCGTCACTGATCAGTAAACCCATCTGATGTACTTATTCAGTACAGTACTTTGGGAGTCATCTTCTGGGAATGATTAATAATCACAGCTGTGGCCTTTTCTCCTCAGAAAGACAACCTATAGGGGAGATACATTCCTACGTCTTCCTTTCTTCTTTCCTTTCTTCTCCTCCAGGCTGATTACAGTAGCATTTGAGAATTTTCAACATTTTGAATATCCTTTGAATATAGTTCTGAGTGATGGGGTGTGTGGGATGGTATGGGCAAGTACCTAGGGCAGTGGGCACCTCCAATGTGTTTGCACCTTACTCCTAAATAAATGCATAATCCAGAAACACTAGTAAAATATTTTAAAAAGCTGTGCTGGCACCCTGGCACCCCCAGGGAGATACAAATCATTGCAACATGCTGGGGCCTGGCCCAGGCCTATCGAGCCACTGTTCAACAATGTTCCATACCCTCGGGGGAGAAGAAGGTCTCTGGAACTGACCATAAGACAACAGACACTGCAGCTGCTCCAACTGTTGTGACAAACACTGTGACTGCTCTAACCCCAGCGACAGACACTGCCACTGAACCCAAGAACCAACATATGCCAGTGTCAGTTTCCCCTGTACAGCAGAAGAAGAATGCATACCAAAGTCACCCTGTAAAAAAGCTTTAGCAAGGATGGTAAATGAGAACAAAGAGGTCAGAGAAGAAGGAGGGCCATCACAAGGGCCATTTTCAGTGCCATTACCAAGGCCATTACAAGAGCTATCACAGGAACAGAAAGAAGAGACAGACGGGACAAGCACCACTCGATCCTTCCCTTGAGTGCACTCTGGGAGATATGAAAAAATTTGTGACTGGCCCAGAGCCTCCATGTATTCTTGTCATAGATTATCTCAGGAGAGGGTACTTCAAGGACCCAAAAGGGTATCAGGGAGCTTTTGGTATAGCTGCCTTGGAGACAGAGGAGATTAAACAGTGCCTATCTTGCCTGGTCTCTTAGACGACTCTTCTGTTGTGTGATTGGTAAAGGCTGAAGGACAGCAGATGACAATCACTACAACAGTGGTGCACTAGAAGCAATATCATACCAACCAAGACTCCATAATTCCCACCCATAAACTAATTCGTTGACTGAAGAACCAAGGAGTGATCAGCAGTACCCATTCATCCTTTAACAGCCCCATATGACTGGTGCAAAGGTCTAACAGAGAATGGAGGATAACAATAGACTATCGTGGCCTGAATGAAGTCACACTGCCTCTGAGCGCTGCTGTACCAGACATGCTGGAACTTCAATGTGAACTGGAGTCAAAGGCAGCCAAGTGGTGCCACAGCTGATATTTCTAATGCATTTTTCTCAATCCCTTAGGCAGCAGAGTGCAGGCCCCAATTTGCTTTCACTTGGAGGGGAGTTCAGCACGCCTGGAATTTACTGCCCCAGGGATGGAAACACAGCCCTACCAACTGCTGTGGACTGATTCAGACTGCACTAGCACAGGATGAAGCTCTGGAACACTTGGAACACACTGAGGATGTGATTGTGTGGAGTAATACTGCAGCAGAAGCTTTTGAGAAAAGAAATAAAATAGTCCAAATCCTTCTGAAAGCCAGTTTTGCGATAAAACAAAGAAAAGAGTCCTGCACAAGAAATCCATTTTTTTGGAATGAAATGGCAGATTTTAATGGATGTTATTAATCAGATAACAGAAATGTCTCCACCAACTAACAAGAAAGAAACCCAAGCTTTTTTAGGTGCTGTGGGATTTTGGAGAATGCACACTCCAAATTACAGTCATATTGTCAACCCTCCCTATCAAGTGACTCGAAGAAGAATAATTTCAAGTGGGCCCCAGAGCAACGACAAGTCTTTTAACAAATCAAGCAGAAAAGAGTTCATGCAGTAGCCCCTTGGGAGTCTTAACCCAGCCCCCAACCATGACAGCTTGGAAACAGACTGGGGTTAAATCTAGAAAGAATATATACCATTATATCTGACTGTGAAATAAGACTCTTTACCTGTATTCTATGTAATATTTTTCCTGGGTAGCGAGTAAAACTCCAGACTACTTTGGACAGGGAAATTTTTTTTCTACTCATTTGTACACTGAATAACATGATGGCACTTGTGGTAGTTTGGTCTGGGCCTTCCTTGGTGACCAGTTTGTAACCAAGGAAGTGCCCAGATTTACCCAGTATTCCCTACGATTTTTACGTAAGCTGGGCTAGAAGAAGAAAGGAGGGAAGGCCTTTGCTCTCTTTCCTTCTGGTGGCTTGGAGGTGCAGGTTCCCTGCTGTTGAGTCTGTTGTGTTGGGGAGCAAGGCCTGGTAAGGCCTTGTCAACCGTGGGAGACAGAGGTTGCCGGCAATCGTTCCAGCACAACTTTCTGGTGTCCCAGGGAGAGTAGTAAGATAGTTTTTTGCCAATTCTTTTAGTTGTTAGATATTGGGCTACTAATTGGCATATATATATATTTTATTTTGGTTTTGTTCCTTTTCCCTTCCCCCTTCCCTTTCTCACAATTTATCCTAACACCGCAGAGAAACTTTCAGACTAGAGGCTTCTGTAGGGGAAGGGGAAAGTATATACATTTTTTTACACAAATAAATATACTGTACAAACTAAAAGCAGCTATATATATATATATATATTACATTTCTATCAGTCAGTCTTTCAAGCCCCTCCTTTAACTTTAGTCCAGGAGCAGCTTTTCAAGGCTGATATGTAACACAGTCTTCTGCTGTGGGAGTGTTCCGGGCTCCTGAACACTCCCCCTCACCAAGTTCCAGTTGTTTGTTGCAGTTTCTCTCCTCATGAAGTCCAAGAAGACAGTTTTGAGTCCTTGCTCTTCTGCTGCTGTTAGTGATTTCTCTCTCTCATACCTCGGTTCGTAGGCTGCTGCAGTGTAGTTCAGCTTATCAAGCGTCTGTGTCCTGGAATGTTGATTTCTCCTCAGGTTTTCGGTCGTCCTGCATTTTAGTTCACAGCAGAGACATCCTCTGGGCCCCCCTCCCTCTCTCTGGGGGTCCGTCTCCAATTCTTGCCTGGGATTTTTCTCCCTAGCAATCGAGCCTCCTCTGGCCTGTCCACTTGGCTCTGCTCCAATGCTGAGCCTCACATCCACTCTCACTAAACAGCGAGAGGGAAAACCAGCCCTCCTCTGCAGCTTGGCTGCAAAGGTGGGGGGGAAGAAGAAGAGGGCCTGGCCGCAGGGCCTGCCTCTCTCTCTCCCACTTACCAGCTATTTGTGAGTCACATCCCTCACAAACCTGCACTCATTCCAATGCTGTCTCTAACTCTGGCCTAGGCAGAGTTAGAGGGGCCACAGGGCTCCCCTCTTTCCCCCGGAGTGGGAGAGAGAGAGCCCATCCACCCCCTGGCCTTGTCCACCTACACGCAGCAGACACCAACAGCAAAACAACCAAGACTGCAATGCCAACCATTTCTGGTGCTGTGATATATGATTTTGAGCAGAAGTGACCAACATGGGTGGTGATTGGCTCTCCAGGGAACACTGCCCTGGCACCCAGTCACCTCTGAGCCCCACCAGCCTCTCAGGGGGGCCAATTTCAAACTAAGACAACAATGGAGTCCTAAAAATTTCCTCATTCTCTCAAACATAAATTATCATAATGAAGTTGATTACTTCTTAAAAAAGAAAGCACCATATTTTCCTCTAGCTAGAAGTAATTTCACTCCTCTGTTTCATAACCAAAAATTAAGGCTATAGATAATAGGAAAAGATTGTATGACTGAACAGAATGAGAATTCTCTGATTTACTCTGTAAGGATTCTGACCAGATTTTTACCATGGTTTGGGAGTCATGACCTCAGAAGAGAGGCTAGGAGTCCAAATGCAAGTATCTGGCAAGAAATTATAGGTGGAATAGGCAAGATAACAAAGAGATTAAAAATGTGCAACAAGAAGGAATTATTAAATAAAATGGTAAAAATTTAAGAGAAAGTGATAGATGTCATAAGTACAAGTACAACCTGGAAAGAGTCACAGGAAAGAGGACATGATTTTAATCAGAATATAGCAGTATTTGCTCTTCTGAGAATAAATAAATTATCTTTTGGTAAAGTATACAAAGATAAAAAATTATTGAGACAAAAGAAAAAAAATTGAGAAAGTAATATCAAACCGGCAATAATTTGGAAGTTAGTGTAAAAGCAAGGTTAATAATCCAATGAAGTTTTAAAATTTAACAGCAGATTTTATAATTTTTGCTATACTTCTGCAATTTTTAGCTACATATATGAGTAAGGGAAGAGATTTCAGGCATGAGGCCCAAAAAGACACCATGACATGGTATGACCAGGTCTCTGCAGGTCTGAAAAGACTCATCTCCTGGATAAAACCACCAGGAAGAGAATCTGATTATGTTTATGTTAAGACAGAATTTGAAGCTACATTTACAGCTATTTTTGCCTTTCCTTTCCATGTTATTGACAATTTGTCTTACATGTAGGAGAAACTTCTTCAGCTATGTGACAATAGCACTTCCATTTAGTTTACATCCTAAATAAATTTGGATTAGGAAGACCTTTCCTGCAAAAATAGTCTCTATTAAGATAGGTCACCATAATGGAGCTAGTATGTATTTGAAGGCACAGCTTTATATATTTTGTAATATAGAGGAGAAATAAACACTATAAATTTGTTGACTCCAGAAAAATTAAAATTTATGGGAAAAGAGATTCTTTCATGCTTAAATAATTATTGTCTTACAAAAGGCAAAATCATGCAAAAAATGGTTTGTGAAAATAGAACAAAACTTATATAAAAATTTTAACTTATTGTAAGTGGTTAGACGATATATCACATAAAATGGAACATGACTACCTAGAAAAACTAATAAAAATGAGATTTTCTTTTGGATTTGAGCGGCCCAATATTAATTATTTTTACATTAATTTATGTCATTTTTCTTTAACTGTCTGTTGATAACTCCAGATAGAATCTTTACAACTAATTATTTCTGACTGATTTTCATGAGTCCTCAAGTAAAATATCACTCAGTGACTCAGTATCCTCCACAAAGCATTTCTCTTATCCTTTCCTGAAAGCTATTGTAAAAAATAATAACAGAAGTTTGCCTTGCCTGAGTTGTCAGGGAAATGTTCATGGTAACTGAAATCCTATTTTGACCAAAATAATAGTGCTTCTTATCATAATTCTGACATGAAGCTTACAGTAGACATTATATATAGGTCAGTATTTTATCTTTACAATTTTAAAGACAGGAAACAGAGAAACTGAAAACTGACTCACAGTATAATGAAATCAGACACACTAACCAAAAATGTATAAAAGTCAAAATTAGAATGGGTATTAAAATGCAGTAAAACCTTGTTTTCAAATAAAACAAAATTTGTGGGGATTCATATATACATTTTTATCCAATCTGTTTATATGTTTATTTCCAGGACTGGCAACTTTATCGTTATTTAAACATTCTCGAATACACTGGTAACAGAATAGACAAGTCCCAGTTCTGTACAAATAGATACACACCATGACTTCCTATGTTTAGATAAATCTTAAATCCAATGTAAGAAGAATTCTCTATCACCTTTCTTGCAAATATTGTTCATTCATTTCTGAATAGAGTCCATTCTGCACAGTTAAGTGTGAGGCTTTCCGAAATGTTTATTTGCATAATACAGTTCACTGACTGGTTAGTCTTACAGACAAGACATAAAGTAATTCTGAAAACATTCTGGATATCCTGATTATTAGATGAATATAACATTACGGTCTTTCACTAGATCCAACTAAAATCCTTGAAGGGTTAAAGTCACACAGTCTTGTAATGACCATTAGTCGCCTCAAAACTTGTTTTATTTCCCACTATCCTTGTTATTTTGTTTCTAGGACTAGCAAAAAAACCCCAACAACAACTAAAAAAACCAAAACGCAAAACAAAACCAAACAAGAATAAGACTAACAAAACTCAGAATGCTAAAAAAGAAGGAACTGACACCACTTCAATACTTAGATATATAATAATGTAGTTAAACACCTCATTCCTCAGAACTTCTTAACACACCCATTTCATCACCATTAACCATTTCTTCATATTTCCTCCATGGTACCTTTGTGCTACACCCACATGAGTGTGTGAACAAGTTTCACAAAATGATTGGAACAGGGAGTTGACTTGAAAAATAACACAACAAAATACAATTAGCCTCCACAGAATTTCTCCAGCTTTTTAGTTTGTGCAATTTATAGTTAGTTCCACGCTATAAAGCCTGAGAAATCCCAAAATACCATATAATAAGGGCATTAGAGAATTTTTATGTGCAACATGAGCCCATGTTTCCTCAGACAAATAAAGGATTTGAGTTTATATCCTCCATGTTCCATCTGAATATTCTTTTCTTCCCTAGAGTAGGTGATGACTGGTACAAATTCTTCTCAGAAACTTCTTGCTAAATGGTTTTTCTCTGTTTTCTTTGTTTTGTTTACTAAACCCCTGACTCTTAAAAGGAGTCTCCCTCTGAAGAAAAGAGTTTAGGTCAACCCCAAAATAATCTCTTTTCTTAATAACAACAATAACAAAGACAACAGCCTTCTCAATCTGTTTAGCTCTTTTAAAAGCAAACAGTTTTCTTGTCTGTTTGTTTAGACTTGGTAATTGCTATGTATAATATATAGTCATATTGGTCATATCAGAGCAATTTTATTGTCATAGTCCGGCCACCAAGAATTTCTCTCTGTGAAAAATGTAAAGATATGCTGTACTTTTCCCAACAGTAATCTTTACTGTTTAATTATTCTGAGTATTTTAGGGAAAATATTGATTGCCAAAAATCTATATTGCTGTTAAGAGATCACAGTGAAAACTAAAATTTCTTACATTGAAAGGTTTATTCTACTGAATTGTTGTCTGCATAAAGTAAACAAGCTTTGATCTCCACATTATTTTAAGTAGTTTTATCTCCATTGTAAGATAAGCCAGTCCAATCTGCTATAAATAAACTATTTTACCTCTAAGTGAATTAAAATAACAACTAGGCAAAAAAGCAAACAGGAAGAAAAAAACCAGAAATCTCAACCAGACCACTATTTCGTTCCTCAAGGGCACATCCGCCCCTGAATCATATCATGTTCACATCAGTAGAAAAACACCGTTTTTCTTACCAGTATTACACATGAGATCGATTTGAAGACCCATATATCCCATGTTAGAGGTTGCTGCATTTTGTAGCCTGATGGAGATGATGCTACTGTGCTCCTTGATCCCAGAGTCCCAGCAGCAAGGCTCAGCACACAATCCCCAACAGGACCACACATGCTCACACCACACTCACACTCTGCTGCATGCACAGCCTGCCACACATACACACATCCTGCATGCACACAGCTGCCTGCACAGATAACACAGAGAAAGCAGTGCCTTACCAGCACCTATGAAAATGTACAGCTTTCACACAAATATGACCAACACAGATGGCTTGATCCTTTTCCTCCACAGAACAGGGTTTGGGAAAGTCTGCAGGTAGGATGTATGTGTATAAGCACGGTTGATCCTCATTATAGCTGGGACTTCTGGTCTTGATGAGAGAATTGGTCTCTGATCTACTTTGTATGCATCACCTGAGCCTTTTTCTGACATCCAAGTCAAATTGGATCCTTCTATAGGCATTTATGGTTCATTTCTAACAATGTCTTCTTCTAACTAACATTTTAATATTTCCATCTCTGCATATGCACCTTCCAGAGCAGTAAGGAATCATCCCTGACATACAACTCCAACATACAATATACATGCCAAGCATGTAATCTGGGCAACAAACAGGAGGAAGTGGAGCTCTATGCTCAGTCTGAGAGTTATGATACCACAGAAGGAACAGAAACTTGGCGGGAAAAAATTACATAACTAGAAGACTACAATGAATGGAAAGGGAACTCAGATCACAGGATCCCATAGCAATGACAACATATTTGTTGACCCACCAGTAGTTGAGGAAGGGCTAGTCTGTGCCTCTTCAAGGGTTCAATCCATATAAATCTGTTGGCCTGGACAGAATCTGTCCCAGGGTGTTAAGAGAAGTGGTTGACCCTGTTGCAAAGCCACTGTCTTTAATATTTGCAAAGTTGTGGAGATCAGTGGATGTCCTTGATGACTGAGAGACAGCAAATGTCATACTCACCCACAGGAAAGTCCAAAAGAAGACCCAGGAGACTACAAGCCCATTAGAGTTACTTCAGTTCCTGGGAGAGTAGCAGAAAAACTCTTCCTAGAAACTATTACAAACCCAATGAAGTAGTTGATTGGGAATTACCAATGTAAGACTCACCTGATAGCCTTCTACAACAAAATAACACATTCTGTCAACATGAGGAGAGCTGTGGATGTTGCTTACTTGGACTTCAGCAAAACATTCAACATCATTTCCCACAGCCTTCTCCTGGATGAGCTGGTAAGGTACATCTTGGGTGGGTGGTTAGAGGGATGGGTAGAGAACTGCCTAACAGGCTGCACTCAGAGGGTGGTTGGTGATCAGTGCTCTTCACTCAGACTGGCAGCCTGATACAAGTGGGGTCCCCCTGGGGATCAATACTGGGCCCTATGGTTTTGAACATCTTCATAAATGAACTGGATGATGGGATTGAAAGCAGCCTCACCAGGTTTGCTGACAAAACCAGACTGGTGGTGAGGTGGATTTGTCAGAAGCGACAGCCATCTTACGAAGAGACCTGGACAGACTGGAGAAGGTGAGTAAGAACTCTATGAGTTTAACATAGACAAGTGTAGGGTTCTGCACCTGGGACGACAGAACCAAAGAGCCCAGAACACACCAAAATCTGTGTGGTTGGGGAGCAGCATCACTGAAAGGGACCTGGGGGTCCTGATGGACAACAAGCTGACCATGAGTCAGCAGTGTGTGGCTGCAGCAACCAAGGCAGATTGGCTCTTGGACTGCATCTGCAGAAACATTGTTAGCAGCAGTAGAGATGTGATCATCCCACTTCACCCAGAACTTGTAAGGCCACACCCGAAGTACTGTGTCTATTTCTGGTACCCAACATTCAAAAAAGATGTGGACAGACTAGTGAAGGTCCAAAGGGTTTATTTTGCATTACAACAAATGGCTCAATACCAGAGACAGACTTGTAAGGCAATCATAATTAATGATCTTAAAAAAGATTAATAAGAAATTTTTACATTTACATTTACATTTACATTTACATTTACATTTACTGTGAGAACAGTCAGTGACTGGAACAACCTCCCTAGGGACATGGTAGAGTCCTCATCACTGGAGTTTTTCAAGACATGATTGGACAGGATGCTATATAATCTCATCTAGGTTGAGGAAATTTCATATAATGATCTCAAAAATTTCACTATGAATATCCTGAAAAGCAGTACTTAAAAGTGTGAGAAACAGAAAACATTTGTAAACTCACATATCTGTGGAAAGATACCCCGAAAAAATAATTATTTGTATTATATATTTATTTTATGCTATTTTTCATAATATTTGAATTTTGATTATGCTTTTTCATTAGCACATATCACATCATACTAAATTAAATTTTAATCTTTTTATTATTCTTAGTTTTATTTACTTATAGCAGAAAAAAAATGCTATGTAATAAAATTATTGTACTTTTCTGACGAAAAGAGTTGCTTATAAGTTAGACATGACTCCTCTAAGCAGTTTGAATGGTACTATATATTGGTATGAATGTGAAATAAATACCACACTGACTTGCTGAAATCACTAAGTGCACTCAAGATTCATGAGTCATTGCTTTATAAAAGTACTTTCTGAGAAATCAAAAAAGCTACTTAACATTAAGGTATTGCAAAAACATGGGAATCTTCCAGATCATCTTTCCAAGACATTAAGGACTTCATTTGTTGCTAATAAAAATTGAGGCAAATGACAAATAAAATGTTTTCTCAGCTCTATAAAGAACTTTCAGTGAAATTAAAACTGAAACAGAACTGGGTGCTGGATATTATGATACAATTATTTTCCTCAGTGCTTTAGCTCAGTGGATTGTTAGGAAATTAACAGATTGGGAAATATATTCAATAACTAAAAGTATTTCTTAAATGATTAGCTGCCTAGTTTAAGTCTAAATCTACAGGCACCAGAAAGAGCTGGGAACCTATAGAGACCAGCTTACCATAGTCATCCAAGTATGTCTCAGTTTTATTGAATATTGTTTACTTAGATCCTCACTGCTCTGTAGCCATGCCAGGGTCAGTCTGGGTTGTCCTTCCCCTGAAAATGTAAAAATATGTATCTGAGTATGTGGACAGTGAAGGAGCCAGTATATACCCAAAGGGGACTGTTAGGGAACCAACACAGACAGGCACGTTGGACAGTGCCCTGGACTATATTGACTCAACTTTAGATATCCATTTTAGGAAAACATGGTTATCTTCCCAGTGGGAGTTCTCTCATTCCATTAGTCAAAGCCCAAAAGTTACGTTTTATTAGATACGTAACTTTCAGATAATTTAATTTTTAGGTGAGCTGAATACCACTCTAAGCTAAGCCACTCCAAAGCATTTCAAGACAAGCTTGCTTAAGAAATTGAGCTTTATGCAGATACATTCTTGAGATGTTAGGTATCCTCTGCAGTTGGTTGTCCGAAGTTTCTGGGTCTGCCAAGACCCATCCATATTGTATCATACCAGTGATATTCATCAAAAGATTAAGAGACTCTGAGGAAAGAAATTACCACATTTTTCAATGTTAACAGCTATTGCATATGTATTATGTAATATGTGACTATTCTGGATTAATATACAGTATTGCAGAAAACTAGACTACCCAGAAAAAAGTAATAACAGCAGATGCAGAGAATGAATTTAGTCACTGAACTGCAGAACATGGGAATTTAAATCCAGCTGCAGTGGAAAGATCTAAAAAAAATGTAAGGACCTATTAACTATGGATTTAATACTTATGCCTATATGTTTTTCTTTCTAAGTAGGACATTTTTTCTCTGTGTAAAGTATAACTTGATATTGATGGAACACTGTGCCTTTACTCAACATGTGAAATTTTAATGACAAAAACATGATTCACAAATTAGACATCTATGCAGATGTACATGATTTATGCATTGAATTATTTCTGTGTTACACAGAAAGGACAAGCAGGTCCTTTTGACCCAAATTTTACTTTGATTTTGCTATTGTAGCCATGACCTAATTTATAGCTGTGTCAGGCATGTTTGTAAAATACTCAGCATTTAGACCATATGGTGTAGTTAGAGGCACAAAGCATCATTTGAACCTTCCTTAGAATTAGACTTCAAACTCTTTGTAGTGTTAGCATTAAAACTTAACTTTTTAATTTAGTAAATACTATACAGCATAGATATAATCCAAAAAGCTCCTCACAAAGCAATCCACCATCAAAGCTTCAAATTCTCTGTAAAAAAGTCCATCTCTTTCTGATCTCTATAAATAGCATGTTCATGAAAACAGGAGACTGATGTTTCTTAATTTACGTCTGAGTAATTAACCATTCATACAACTAAATATCTGTTTCTGCCTTTGACCTAAGAATTGCCTGCAAGTAGTAAATCACACATTGTCTTTAACCAACAATTAGATGTATTTACAAAAAATCCAGTAATGAATGCACTTAACTGCAAATAATCCTATTTATACCAAAACTGTTTACTACATAAATGAATAGAGAAATAAAACCTGTAAGTCAAAAAATTATTGCCTATTCTCACATACATTTAGATGTGCAAAGGAACAAATACATGGCAGGAATCTCAAGAGATTATCCAATCTTTCCAGCTGTCTCTGGTAGGACATTCTGTTCTATTATGTATAGACTATATAGATTTAAAATTGAGAGACACTTTTTACTTCACAGCTGAAGATCCATTGAGAAGAATCCAACTCATTCCCAAGTAGAATTTTTAGTTCTTTGTTGTACTTACTAATACCTCACATTCTTTTGGCAGTGAACTCAAGGCTACAACATAGACAAAATTTCCTTGCCAGATTTTCTGGAATTCCACCCTCAAGCTTTTCATTTGAACATTTTTTCTCAGCTTTCTTAGTACTATCATGAGGCACAATGTTAAAAGTTTTTAGAAGCTAAGTTACATGACTCTACTACTTCTATTCTGTCTACAAGGCCTATTATCCTGTGGCAGAATTAAATTAGATTGTTTTAAGGTGGTTTATTATTGATTTTTTTTTTGATAAATCTTTTTCTTATTTATAGGTACTATTGCTCCAGTCACTATTTAAAAATTAAAGTTGAAAGATGCATAATTCTGTGGCCCCGTCTCTTCCATATCTTTTTTTTAAATGTGCCACAACAATTGCCTTTGTCATCTTTGATCCATAAATTCTCAAAATAACTACTATTTGTGGTCTGATTTCATCAGTGAATTCTTTAACTGCATAGAATAAAAACCATCACTCTTACAATACGAGAAACCAATTATATAAGCAGTGTCTAGCCTATTCTTGATTTATTCAAGGCAGAAATCTTTCACTGTTGGTTTTATCTATATTTACTTCTAGGTTGCAGCTGGTATTTTAGTCAAAAATTATAAAAAAATTACTTAGCATGTGGACCTTCTTGTCATCATCTGCCAACGGTTTCATACTCTCATAATAGTGGACCCACTATTAACAAACTTTTTCATTCTCTGTATGCCTTCTTGTTTTTGCAGTCAGTTAAAAGTCAGCCCAGTGATCTCTTACTATATTTTAGGAAGAAGTAATTATTTTGTCCACATGCAAATATCTACTATGATAACACTTTTCTGTGTAGTTGATGTAGTGAAACAGATACTCCTAGAATGCAATTCAGCTCGTGCTAAGCTGCAACAGATAGTAAGAACCAGTTTTCTTCTACTACCAGGGAGAGTGCTTAGAATTACCAGCTCCCATATAATGGTCTCTATTGTGAATATCTGTAGTGATGTGAGGTAGCTCACAAAAAGCATATTTTGTATGGTTTATGGGGAATCCTATAATGTTAATGTTCCTATTGCTTTTGCCCTGAATTCTTACCCAGAACCTTTCAGAAAGCTCCTTTTGAGTTTCAGTGTCAGAATTTGTCCTTTGTGTTAAAATGCTTGGCTAGTCCCTCTTCTGCTGCCTTCTTTCCTAGCAAAATATACCTCCTTGTCGACCACAAGGACACACACTTCTGGTTCATGGACAGCCTGTTGTCCACCAGCATCCCTAGCCCTTTCCAGCAGCCCTGAGGAGTCCCCAGCCTGTACTGCTGCATGGTATTATTCCTCCCCAGGTACAAGACCCTGCACTTGCCTTTGTTGAAATTCAGACAGTGTTTCTTTGTCAAGGTCCCTCTGAAGGGCTGCACAGCCCTCTGGGGTATTGGTCACTCCTCCCAGATTTGTTCCATCAGCAAACTCGCTGAGGAGGCATCTGCCCCTTCATCCAAGTCAAGGGTGAATCAGTTAAACAACACTGTGCCCAGTGCTGAACCTTGGGGGACACCACTAGTGACAGGCCTCCAACCAGACCCTGAGCCACTGATTATGACGCTCTGGGATCTGCTGTTCAGCCAGTTCTCAACCCACCTCACTGCCCACTCCTCCAGTCCACACTTCCTGATTTTGTTTATGAGGATTTTGTGAGGGACACTGTTGAAAGCCTTTCTGAAGTTGAGGTAGACAATATCCACTGTTATCCCCTCATCTATCCAGGTAGTTGGTTTATTTTAGAAGGTAATCAGGTGGATTAAGCATGATTTATCTTTAGTGAATCCATGCTGACTACTCCTGATCACCTTCTTCTCATTCATGTGAATTGACACGGCTTCCAGAATGAGCTGCTCCATTACCCTTCCAGGAATTGAGGAGAGACTGACTGGCCAGTAGTTCCCTGTGTTGTCCTTCTTTCCCTCTTTGAAAACAGGGACATTTGGTTCCTTCTAGTTCCCAGGCACCCCTCCATACTGCCACAACCTTTCAGAGATGATCATGAGCGGCCAGGCTATACTGTCCTCCATCTCTCACAGCACTTGTGGATGTATCTTGTCAGAGCCCATGGCCCCAAGGACCCATGGCCCAAAGAAAGGAAGAAAAAAATAAGAATATAAAATTAATTAAAAAACTCCAAACCCAGTAACAACTTTAACTTGACTGTATATTGACAGGAATAGTAAATAAATGCCCTACAGTATCTTTATGAGATTTTTACGTTGAATTCTCCACTGATACTATAAATGTTTTCTAAACAAGCATCCTTTCCACACCTTATTCTCCCTCTGATACTCTTTTCCCTCTGATACTTATTTAGCCTCTGATACTTCTCATTCATGATTAATGAATGGTTACTGAATGTTTAGTGTCATAAAATAGTTGTTGGTAGTTGCCATAGAAATGAGAAATACATTTATGCAGGTTTATCCCCAGTCTCTGCAGAAAACTGAAGCCAGCAGGGGATGGGGGGAGCTTTTATTGTTACTTTTTACAAACCAAATATTGTTAATGATTTTTCAGTGTCTGCACTAAATCTTACTAGTTTTCTTCCTAAAGCTGATCAGAAAAACTGATTTTTTAAAATTTATTAGAATCTATTTCTGTTACTTTTGACTTTGGTGAAAAGTTTCTATAACACCTTACTCAAGTAATGGATGCAAAATATTAATTCCTTTGTTCCACTGAAAAAAAACAAACCACAAACAAAACCAAATGGAGTCCCTGAGAAAAGTCTTGGTAAAAATTAGCCTGATGTCTCAGGAAAGTAAGAGTTCTAAACTCCTCCCAGTAGTCTGTATAGTTGCTTTCATATGAATTAAAGTAGCAAAGAATGTATGACTGGAGTTTTGGCTATAATGAATTCATTATCCATGGTGCATTAAGTACCACATTTCCCTTTATTCAAATTACACAGATAATTTTATGTGTTCCGTACCTAAAACCTATGAATTATAACTAGCATAGATAATCTTTTCACTAGCACAAATGAATACTAACCATAGATCTTATTCTTTTCCAGTCAACCTCAATTTCCTCAGAGTTTCTTCCCGTTACTATTTTACTAGTTACATGAAATATCTGTGATGACAGATCTGAGAAGTAATTGGACATAGAGTTCAAAATTCTGTGAAATAACAGAAAACTTTTTGTTTGTTTGTTTTATCTTGAACCCACTTTATTACGTAACTTCAAAAACCATTTGCAAGCACAACTTTCCCTTTTGAAACACTCTTGCTAACAACTCCCAATGAAAATCTTCATTGTATACATTGCTTCAATCAATGTCAGACACATGAATATATGAATTTCTCTCTTTGTGTATTGTGTTTGGTATACTGTGTTGGATTTCTATAGGGAGATAAATGTTCATGACTTGCTTGCAAATATCTTTTAACAAACAGTTTGAAACATCTGCTAGTAATATAAACCTAACAGGACTCAAAGGACCACTGCTGAAAATTCTCTTATATTTCAAACAAAGATGGTTATTAGGCACACATTTATTATGTTTATACAAGAAACTGATGCAAGAACCTTTACACAAAGACCTTACACTAAAATGTTTCAACTTTTGCAGCAGATTAATTTTTCTGATGACAGTTGAGATTTCTCACTGCATTTCATAACATTTTTGTATTATTTCAATATCTCAGTAGGAATCTGTCACGTGAGCCAAAGTAGCTAAGGATCTTGATGCACTGCAAATGTCACTGCTCATGAATTTCTTTTGAAAAATCTATTATTCTTTGATATGTAGAACAGTTCTCTATATACAGAAACCAAATAATATAAAAATATTTAAATTATATTGCAAAATTAAATAGGCTTTCAAATTTTCCAATACTTAAAATTTTTAATTCACCCTGGTAACTGAGAATGAAGGAAAGAATGATGGACAGAGATTACCAAAAAAGACTCCCTCACTTTTTGATCTTCCTTAGGAAAATGTGGTATGTGATGTTAATACATTTCCAGGGGAAGAGTAGGAAAAACTGAACCAAATGAAAAGGTAACATTTCTCTTCTTGGAAAGAAAAAAAAAAAACAAGATGCTGAGTAGATTGAATATGGACAGAGTGATAGCAATGGAAGATGACATAAATGCTTCTTTCTCGTCTTCCTCATTTGACTTATCTTTGCCATATTCTGCAAAGGAATGGGCCAATATAAACATGCTATAAAACTGGCATAAGCCTTTGCATTCACATGAAACAGCCAGTCTTTAAAGACAGGCAGCCTTGTCAGAAACCCAATAACAAAACTGTAGGGCAAATGCCCTACAGTCCCCTTTAATGGCAATGCTCACACAGGTAGCAGTGCAGTATGAGACAAGAGTGATCAATCTGTATATGAGTTTCTCAAGCATATTATTAATCATTCATCTATTTTCTGTTGAAGTTTCTTGTAGTCTTCTACAGAATTTACAGACAGCTCTGCCCGTAGTCTCATGTATAGGTTCCTTCATTAGGGTGTGACACAATGTTATGTTGGTAAAAAGTCATTTGCAAGAACACCTTTAGAGCCTCCTGAAATTTCAATATCTCTGGTTTTGGGGTGGGAGTAGTCCAAGCAAGAGTAGATGTGTCTGCTACAGTCTTTATATAATTTGGTTACATGTACTCTTATTCCAAATATATTAATAATTGACAACAATAGAGTTCAGAAACATCTGTATATATATAACTTATATACATATATAACATATATATGAAACACATATAGTATAATACAATACAATATACAATAATGTTTATAGCAATTTTTAACTTTGATATTGGTATATTTAGTTTATAACCATGTATTGATATGAATTACAACTTTGTTGTTTTTTGGATGTAGCGGTGCTGGATATATCTTGCCAAATAATTTCTTATTCCACTAAGACTTAGCATTAGTAACACACACTGATTTTAAAAGAGGAACAGATCACACATGGCTACAGTGTCATACATTCTTTTATTGGAGATGCTGTGGAAAAGAATTTTTCATTACTTCTTTACTGATAGTCTGGAGCAGTGAGGTAAGCATCCTCAGAGACAAAACAAGATGGTTCTGCTTCCTTGGTACAAAAACATGCTTGTTCTTCTTTCAGAATTAGAAGACAGCTTCCCAGGCAAAATGTCAAACATTCTTGAAATAACATATATTCAGAAATTTGCTACCTCAGTCATAGTGTCTACTCTAAAGAGGCACTGCTAGACTCCTTCTGAAGGGTCTACCCAGGAACAAAGAGTACAGAGTGCTTTTCTTTGCTCTTTTTCAAAACTGTTAAAGTCAAAGACTGA
This sequence comes from Manacus candei, assembly GCF_025592945.1. Lineage (NCBI taxonomy): Eukaryota > Metazoa > Chordata > Aves > Passeriformes > Pipridae > Manacus > Manacus candei. Next base: position 423,745 of record NW_026138133.1, read on the forward strand.
AGCAAACATAAAAATGCTAATGCAGCTGCTAGTTCGGCAGTTAATTTTTGGCACCATCTTGCTACACTTATTTCATCATCCCAACTGACATTTTATTCACTTAGTCACAATTACACTGGAGGAAGACTGTAACTGTGCTAACTTAGAATGGAAAGACACAGAGCATCACACATTTTCACCTGTTAATAATCAACAGTTGTTGGTTCTTTCCACAGTGCTAAATGCAGAATCTTTAATTCCTAAATTGTATAATATGCTTAGTCTTTGCAACATGGCACATATGCATATTGAAATGGATGGAAAATAAGAATAATAAACCATGCTGGGAAATCTGAATATAAAGACTAAGGGAATGTTTAAATTCCTTTATTCTTCTAATCCTTTCAGGATGTAGCTTCTGTATAAAATGGGGTTTTTTTGTGACAATCTATTTAATGACATAGGTTTTAGTAGACATTTAGACATGTCCATACTAGACTCTAAAAATTTTCCATTAGAATGCAAAGCCTTCATTCATCCTGTGATTACACTTTTTGTCACTTTTGGAGAGGAATTTTCATTTAGCTCTTTTCCAACTGTTTCAAGGTTCATTTCCGCATAGCCTATGATAAAATTTCTAGTTTTTAATTTCTAAATTTTTCTGCATACCCCTGCCCAGTTTTCCTCCAAAATGATCTTTAGAGGCAGCAGAGTACTGTTTCTCTACTCTTGATCCAAAAATATAACTAAAGCAAACATGATGCTAGAAATAAGAAAACAAACAAAAGCAAAAAAAAAGGCAAAACCTAAACAAAACCCCCACAACTTGAAAAGATTTTTCCTCAGATAGAATAACATATCAGTTCATCCCTTTTTATTTAGACTGCCATCACCTAAACCTTCTGGCAATTTGAATGTATGCCAGCCATTGCACATTTTCTGCTGAAACCTTCAGATGACCTACTTGCGATCCATAAAACCACAATGACTCTAAAGAATGTGGACTCCTTTCTCCTCCTTCTTGCATTAGATATGTACTACCTGGTACAGATGAACCTTAGGATTAAAGGGTGGGCTCAGTTCAGCGCACACTGTGTCTCACCTAAAAAATCCACTGCGCAGGCTTGAAGGGTGATGACCTTTCCCAAAATTTTCATTTGCGAAGACTGGCCATACCTACCTACCTACTTCACAGCTTTGGTCAAATGGTCTATGAAATAAAAAAGTAAGTTTTTCATCTTCAAACTAATATTATTGACGTGATACCCAGACAAAATTTTTCAAATCACTAACTATATTCTCCTGGTGCCCTTAGTAACTGACTGTCCCCACCTCTTTCCCTTGGGATAAACACCTAGTTGTCTTCATCAATTACAGAGGAATTGGAAGGAGATTAAAATCACTGGGCTACAGTTACCTCAGATCCTTAACTTTGTCATTAGAGTCAGGTGAAGTCTGGTTTTGTATACGCAGCAAAGAAAAATTTATCATTAGAAAATGAAGCACATTATTATTGCATGTGGATCCATAATAAATAAAACAGTTCTAGTATCTTGGGGCAGGAGATGATCAGGAAACTGTTACCTTGGTTCTCCAGCAGCTTTATCTAGTAGATAAACAGTCCAGTACCAGACCATTTACCTCTCTCCCATCCAGAAAATTGTTCTCATATCAAAGTTTGGTGTTCAGTTCCCAGATGAGAAATATATTCAGCCAACCTATCTCAGCTCTCTTGAGAAATGTTACTGAGTGCTATCATCATTCATTGTCTTCAATGTGTTATAATTTCAATTTCAGGTAATGCTTGAAAAAAATTATATAATGAGAGTTTGCTTTATTTCACTGACCTATCTAAGCACCCAGATCCCAAATTTCTGTGATACATTAGCTGTTTAATTGCTATCAAGGTTATCTCTAACAGCTCTTTCCACTCCACTTCTTTTTTTTTTCTTTTTTTTTTTCCACATCAGGCTGCCTACATGGAAAAAATTGAGTTTTCAAAAAGTATTAGTGCTTTTAAAAATGAGAAGAATTCCTTGTCAAAAACCTGCACAAATGAAGCTCTCTTGATAGCCCTATTTTATGTTCCCCTCACATAAAGAGAAGACAGGGGTTTCTTTCTTTCTGAAGCTCTGTACGTCTGTGTTCTTTGCTAAATTAAATAGGCAAACAAAACCCTCTGGGCCATTATTCCAGTGGACCCACCAATGGGAATAGTCATTCTCATTCTTTAAAACTTGAGAACAGAGAAATGATTACTTCACAAAATTGTACACAAAATATCCATACCATAAATAGTCAAATCAAGAAATAGCTATAATGTCTCTATAGAAACACAGTATCTATCTGAGTTGCTTATTCCTTAAAGGAATATTTTATATTAAAAAATCCCTTCAGAATAAAATCTGAAAGATCGGATGGAAGAAAACATAAAGATTCCCTTTTGCATTTTGTTTAATTATCCTGCTTCAAACCAGAAAAATTAACTATTCCCTTTAGGATGTGATCTTCAATGTGAGCTATGCTAATCTGAGAAGGCTACTGGTGCAGATCTTTAAGGCATGACTAAAGAAATGTTTTCTGAATTCAGAAAAGCTGAAATGGAAATCATTTGCATCTGCGATCTCTAGAGGTTTAATGACGAGCTTATTTGATTAGAAGGTATTGCTGCCCATTTTACATTTTCATTTACTTTTTTTTCTTTACCATCAAATACTTTCATGCACCAGTGCAACTCAACCTTGAGAAGACTGCACAACTGCTTCATCTATAAATTCATAAAGATTATTACAGACTTGTAATTATCTTCATATATATTTTTTTACAAAGTGTATTATATATTTTTTTACATAGATGTAGCACTAATAGCTCCTTACATCTGGAACCCTGACAAATTTAGAGGTCGAATAGTTCCCCAGAAAGGTTCCACCATTGCAAAGAAAACTAAGAAAAGGAACAATGCTGCAAGTAGCTGCGCTATAGCTCAGCTGGAAGACTGTCAATCTTCCTTTGGGATTACAAAAATTTCTTTTGCAAAGACAAGAGCTGAAAAACAGTAATTGTTAGAGAAAGTAAGATACGTGTTATGCATTGGGGTTTTGATATGAATACTTCAAGAAGAACTAAAAACTGATTGAAAGGTAATCTAATCTTTAAAAAAGAAATCATATTTTGCCCATAGAGGTTGTGGAGTCTCCGTCACCGGAGATATTCGAGAACCGTCTGGATGCAATCCTGTGCAATGTGCTCTAGGATGAGCCTGCTTGAGCAGGGAGGTTGGACCAGGTGACCCATTGTGGTCCCTTCCAACCTTACCCATTCCATGATTCTGTGATATTAGCAGGAAGTTTCTAATGCACAGAAAAAAAGTCCTTTGAAATTGAGGGAGAGAAAAAATAGAGAGTAAAGAAAGTTTAAAGACAGCTCAGCAGAATCAAAATATTGTCGCAATGAACTTGGAAATGAGTAAAGGACCATGTATAAATAAAAATTATTCAGATGAAAAATTAACTCATCCAGTTGAAGTAAAAAATGGCAAATGTCATATCCAACATAAAATGGTTGCAATAAAATAAAAGCAAGTATTCTATTGACAAATATTTTAAGGTCAGCACAATTGTTCATTTGTGTACTGCAATCTATTTCTGGTTGAAATGACCCGTTCCTGGGAGCTGGCCCAATGAGTTTCCATGCAGTAATACACTATGAGCAGTACAATCAAGTAGTGAAATGAAGTCTTCTAGAATTCACATAACAGGATGGGGAACTATGGAGGGACCCAGCTGTCACTGTAATATTAATCACGAACATTTTTCCTTTGTTTTTACACTCTGGTGTATCCTGTAAAACAAAAAAAACAACAAAAAAAACCCTAACATTTTTTTAACTCTTTTCCTTTCTATTTCACAGAAGTCTTGTGGTTACATAATAGGTATCAGACATAAATTTAATAGGAAATATGCGAGATTTATTCAGTTCATCTGATTTTACTGTTGTTATTCTCAATCTCTTCTCTGTACTGCAGAAGGAAACAATAGAAGAATAGAGTTATTCTTGTTCAGTGTAGTATCCCCCAGAATAGAAATAGATTCCTTAGTGTTACCTCATTACAAATGATTATTATTATTCTCAAACAGAAAACTGAGTTGATCTTAAATGTGTTTTTAAATTTATATCTTATGAACAATGGGGATTTTTAGATCTTTTAACAGCTTTCATTCAAATGTATTACAGATTGTTGTGTTGAATTGCAATATATGATAAATCCAGTATTTTTGTCATGTCTAAAAGGAAAACACCAAATCTGCATATTTTACTTGATTTTCTATGGGTGTGATTAACACTGATACATTTTTGTATCTTTATTTAATAATTTTCTATCTTCTGCACTACAGGCGGATTCAATGTTAACTACAAAAACTCAGGAACTCATTTACTAAGGAAATGAGTCTTATGGAAAACTATCCAATCTCAATAACATTATGTTTATTTTATTTTATATTTTGAAGAATTAAAAAATACAATAGCTTTCATAGCAAAAGATTGATTTTTATTCCTACAAAAATCTGCAGAATGTGAAGGCAATAGGAACCTTACACCTTACTCTCTTCTTTTACTGGAGGTATATTTTAAAATAAAATATTCTACACTCTAGTCACCTTTCTGTAACTGGGTATATTTAATAGATACATTTAAATAATTTGAAGTCAATGAAACTATTGTCATTTTCTTTAGTGACTTTTTTTAAGCCTCAAACCTATGTGCTTTCACCATTTCATTTTTTCATACATTTTACATTTCCAGTTTAACTTCAGAACATGATCGATTGCAGCTAACATTAGCCTCTTAAAGTGTTAGGTACTTAGGATGCCTCTGTAGTCAATTAAGACACCTGTCCGGGAGATATATCACAGAATGATTAGAGGTTCTTATCTCTTGCCCCTAAAAACCTAGGGCAATCCCCTAAACCCTCTGAAGCCTAGATAGGTACATGTTGTTAGATTTGTGATAAATAAAGAAGTTATTAAAATTAATCCAAATCTGTCGATTTTAGGGTCTTCTGCATATCTAGACATTACGTATTCAGATTCCCTAAACATACATCCCAAATTTTGGATCTCCTTTGTAAACTGTACACTGATAATAGCACTGAACTATTGAATGAGTAATCTGCTGTACATGCTAAAAAAAGTGTCTTATTATTCCCAAGGATGGCCTTTTGATTAGCATGCTAGACAGAGACTTGAGCGATCCTTACATTCACAGCCAGCTCTACTGAATAGGAAGAGTCTTTTGTTGGTCTTCTTTAAAGCAGAATGTTTTAAAAAAATTTCCCTTCCCTCTTTCCATTTCTCTTAACATAGAGCTCCTTACAAATTCAAATCCTTTGGCTTGTGGCATTTTTATTAGTGCCTATTACATTAGAACTAATAACACTTGCTAATATATTATAATGAATAGTTATATTGGCATGTTCTCTGGTTTTACGGATATAACTTCAAAACCATGTTAAAATACCTACATTTATTCATTAAAATATCTTCTGTTTTAGATATTATCTTCTATTTATTTATTAAAATTTGGATAGAAATCTTCTTTTATACAACGTTTTCTGGTATTAAAGCACATAGATAATGTACCTCAATTCCATACATATATGTACATAATTTTTTTTTCTCCCAGAGTCATAAAGATTAATGCTCTTTTTTTCCTGGAATAATGGTAGCAAGTTGCAAATGATGTATGAAATGAAAAAATCTGAGTCCATTGTGCAGACAGTACAGACAATGCTAGGCATTCTTAGACAAGATATGCACAAGAAAACGGATATGTGAAAGAAAAAAAAAAAAGAAGACGAAAAAAATACCAGAATAGGTCAGAACACTTAAAGGAACAACTAAAACCCATTGTGGTAACAGAAAGACTCTTATTAACCTCTGTAGACTTTGGATGTAGTGATTCTAGACGGCTTCTTTGAGGGAGTGTCTTTTTTTTATCCCTCCTGTCAGACTTCTTTCTGTGAAACCTCAAAGCTTTTTGCAGTCATACAGCTCTAATACCAATGTTCCATCAGACCATATATTTCAAATCACCTTCAATTGAAATATATAAACAAGAAAAATGACAGAATCATAGAAAAGTCCAGGTTAGACGGGAGCTCTGGGATCACCTTTCTGTTGAAAGAAGGCATTAAATTAGTTTAGTCACAGCTGTGTCAAAACTGTCTTAAATATTTTCAGTGAAGGAGATCCTATCACTCCTCTAGACAACTTATAGCAAGATTTCGTTATTCCCATAGGAATGATTATGTTTCTTAAATCTAGATCGAACTTCCCCCTGAAGAAACTTGTGCATGTTGTTCTGCCGCTATATATTCTTGCAAAGGAAATATCTCCATCTTTGCAGTAATGACATTCTAGGTTCTGGAAGACTGTGATTAGACTCACACATGTTCCTCAGCAATCTACTCTCCATAATAGATGAACACAATTTCTTCAATATTTTTATGCATCAAATTCTCCAGTCCTCTAATAATCAGTGATGGGCGTCCACCGGGCCTTTTTCAATATTACAGTTTTTCTCCTTATTTGAACTGGGGGAAACACAGCTGGACCCAATTTTCCAGGTGTTGTCTATAAAATTCCAACTAATCACACAGCTTTATCTGCTGAATTTTCTCTTACAGATGCAGCCCAGGACATGATTTGCCTTCCTTCCTGCCCTACTACACTGCTAACTGATGTTTATCTTCCCATCCACAGAGGCACTTCAGCAAAACTGTACCTCAGCCTGCATTGCCACTGGAGATTATTTCATCCTCTGAGCAGTACTTTCCCCTTAGGTTTGTTAAACCTCATGAAATTATTTCTAGCCCAATCTTCCACCTCACTGAGGTGTCTCCATATACTGGCTCTTCTTTCCAGTGTATCTACCTCTCCTCCCAGTCTGATGCTGTCTGCAGGCTTCTTGAGGAGGCATTCAGTCCTGTAACCCAGATAATTTACAAGGCCTTTGAGTAGAATTGATCACTGGAATTTGACTGGGCTCCAAACACACAGAGTAATCCTGACTAATTGTCAGGAAATCTTTATTTTTCCCAGACTATCTTAGTTTCTTCCACAAAAAATACGTATTATTTACACAAGTAGATGGATTGTAAAGCATTTCACATAGAACTAATGTAGCCCTGTAAATATAGTATTACTGGCCACAGAGTCTGTGTAAACTCCTCAGGGCCTCAGGAGTAAAAAATGCCCAGATTGATCTTGGCCTGCCAGGAGCTTTGGCTTAGCTTGTTTCTCTGCAACAACTGTCTAACCATCAGCTGAATATTACCTAACTCAATCTTGCTCTAGCTGAATTTTCTGCAATTACTACACCTCTTGTTATAAAAATTTTGCTAAATTTCTGTAACAAATGGATCTTCACAGCAAGTAGGGTTTTTTATAACTCTAGAATAAAAATGAAATGCAGAAAATGACAAGTGTAAGCTGTTAGCAGAGGCTTTGAAAGTGAGAGTACTACCTGAGCCTTCAAGCTTGTAATATATAAAAAATTATCAAACCCTGTTCAACAATAGAATACAGTCCTTGAGTAATTTTCTTGAAGGAACAGCTGAAATATTTTCACCCTGTGTGAGCATACCTCCCTTAAATTAGTTCAGATCCCACATGCTCCATTTTGTAGGTCTTCTCTGTGGCAGAGGACTCTAGGGATCCCCTAAGCACTTTACATCTTTGAAACATAGAATCATAGACTAGTTTGAGTTGAAAGGGACCTCTTGAAGGTCATCTAGTCCAACCCTCCTGCAGCAAGCAGTGACATCTTCCACTAGATCATGTTGCTCAAAGCCTCATCCAACCCGACCTTGAATGTTTCCAAGGATGGTCATCTACCACCTCTCGGGGAAAACTCTTCTGCTCATTGTAAAAACCATCTTCCTTCTATCTAATCTAAATCTACCCTCTTTCAATTTAAAGCCATTATCCCTTGTCCTATGGCAACAGGCCCTACTAAAAACTTTGTCCCCATCTTTCCAATAAGCCCCCTTTAAGTACCGAAAAGCTGAAATAAGGTCTCCTTGAAGCCTTCTGTTCTCCAGGACGAATAACCCCAACTCTCTGTTTGTCCTCACAGGAGAGGTGTTCCAGCCCTCTGGCCAGTTTTGTGCCCCTTATCTGGACAACAAGTCAATGACTTCCCTTAACTGAGGGCTCCAGAACCAGATGCAGCACTTCAGGTGAGGTCTTACCAGAGCAGAGCAGAAGGGTAGAATCACCTCCCTTGACCCGCTACCCACGCTGCTTTTGATGTAGCTTAGGATATAATTGGCTTCTGGGCTGTAAATGCCCAGTTCTGGGTCAACCCAATGAAAATATTGGTGAAATATAAATCTGTGGTCAAGAGATTAAAGATATAGGAGCTGAAGGAACTTCACAGGGAGATGCTAAGGCTACCCCCTCTTTTACTTGGAACAGTATAATTTCATTATGCAGCATAATTTGGAACATTCATAACAACATGTCATTCCATAAAACTGGAGAAAAAAAAGTGGTTTGATAACTAACAAGTCAAAATTTTATGCAGACTAGGCCAAAATTAGTATAAAATATGAAAAGTTGACTCCCAGGTTGAGAAGACTAATATCTTCCTTGAGGTTGTAATTATGTAGATAAAAGGTTCATGAGGTTATACCAATTTCTTTCTTTTTTCAAAATAGAATCATAGAATCAACCAGCTTGGAAAAAACCTCTGAGATCATCAAGTCCAACCCTTGATCCAACACTGCTGTGGTTACTAGACCAAGGCACTAAGGGCCACATCAAGTCTCATCTTAAAAACCTCCAGGGACGGTGAATCCACCACCTCCCTGGGCAGCCCATGCCAATGTCTGATTACTCTCTCTGTAAAAAATTTCTTCCTAATATCCAACCTAAACCTCTCATGGCAGAGCTTGTCCTACTGCTGGTTGCTTGGGAGAAGAGAGCAACCCCTGCTTGGCTACAACCTCCCCTCAGGTAGTTGTAGAGGGTGATGAGGTCTCCCCTGAGCCTCCTCTTCTCCAGGCTGAACAACCCCAGCTCCCTCAGCCTCTCCTCACAGGACTTGTGCTCCAGTCCCTTCATCAGCCTTGTTGCTCTTCTCTGGACCTGCTCCAGCACCTCAATATCCTTCCTGAACTGAGGGGCCCAGAACTGGACACAGTACTCCAGGGGTGGCCTCACCAGCACTGAGTACAGGGGAAGAATCACTTCCCCGGTCCTGTTGGCCACACTGTTCCTGATCCAGGCCAGGATGCCATTGGCCTTCTTGGCCACCTGGGCACACTGCTGGCTCCTGTTCAGCTTCCTGTCAATCCAGACTCCCAGGTCCCTTTCTGCCTGGCTGCTCTCCAGCCACTCTGTGCCCAGGGGGTTGTTGTGGCCAAAGTGCAGGACCCAACACTTGGCCTTGTTGAATCTCATCTCCTTGGAATCAGACCATCTCTCCAGCTTGTCCAGGTCCCTCTGCAGAGCCCTCCTGCCTTCAAGCACAACAACACTCCCCCCCAACTTAGTGTCATCTGCAAATTTGCTAATGGTGCACTCAATCCTCTCATCCAGATCATCACTAAAGATATTAAACAGGACTGGTAATATTTATATATATTTATATATATTTTTATATAGCAATATTTCTCTTTAGAAAAATGTATTTCACTGTACATTTTAATGTCATATATGTATATGATGATATACTTCTCCCAGGAGTGTTTTATGGATATCATTATTCTGCCTCAGATCAAGTGAAATCCACTTCCAAATTAAAACATTTATTTTTTTGCTCTCTAAATGTCAATTACTTTGTATGTCCAAACCCACATGACAGTCAATATTATATATACATATAATATATGTACTATAGTCAACTTTATTTATCTCTACCAGCAGAAACTGCAGAAATACTCACCTTAGATTAGACACCTATATTTGCTCAACCAAATTGTTCTCTATTGACTGTCCTGATTGGACTTTTCTTTAACATAAATGAGACTAGACATGTATCTCACCTCTGAGAGATATGTAACAAAGTCAGGTTATCAGATGTAAACCTGGAGATTAATGCCTCCTGTGAGGATTTACAATGTTCTTCATTTTCCCATTTCTGATTTTTCAGTAAGACTTTGGGCTACATTTACTGTACTGTCAAATAATGGATTTTGCACTATTCAAACCTTTTTATCTGAACTCTTTCTGATGCCTGCTTTGTCTTGAAGAAAATAAATTCTATCCATTTGACTGAAACTGACTCATGTTCTGACTGGATGTTTGCAATAGTTTTTTCATACTCACTTCCTTGTTTTGAACTTGGAAAGTTTTATTCTTCTAAGTATTAATTAGAAGAGAAGGAAAAACTGGAAACAGAGCCCACAAAACATATTTCATTAACATGGTTGTGTAATTCCATTACAAAAGATTTGCCCTATTCTTCATCTAGAAAAAAATATACTTCTACTTTCTATGCACATACTTCTTACCTGAAAGTCAAAGCAAATGATCTAGCAAAGAAAAAAAAAAAAAAAGGAGACAGGAAAAAACATTGCCTTTATTTATTCATGGGTCAAACTAAGCTTTTCTCTAAAATCTAAAATCTTTCCATATCTGTAATACAAAAGAATATTGCGTGCCAGCTCAGCAATGTGACTCTAACAAGTAACAGCTGGCTGTGGAATAGGGTTACTGGTACTTTTATTACTAAAGAGGTGGAAGGAGAAAAGCCTCTCACAGTAATTTGATTTTCAATTTAAGGGTGAAAGTTACTGGAAGTCCTGGGCAGTGCTGAACATAAAAGTAGCAAATGGACATCAGCATTAAAAGGTTTCAACATATAATGCTGGTGGTGCTACTGTATTCTGTTGGGTCCATAAAAGATTTGAGTAACAAAATTCATGTTGAGTCAAAATCTATTTACATAATATCAGATTCTAGAATCTGTGTATGGTTCCTTATAAAAGTTTAAGATGTCACTGTCTTCTTATTAGGCACTTTGTAATCCATGTACACATCTTCCAGATGTGTTTTGAGAATACCTTCTAACTGAACAATGCAATAATAAGAGACAACAATAAGAGACAAGCTGTTTCATTTTCCAAAGCTAGTAGATTAATTACAAGTCTGAAGTAAGCTGCCTCTTGACACTGGCACTCAAAAGAAGGACTGATTATGTTTTATTGCATAAAACACTGTTTGATTTTTCTCAAATTATATTTTTGGCTATTTTACATTTACAATATAACTTTAAGAACTTTTAGCACAATGCAAATTCAGAATCATGTCACGTACAACAAAGATATGGATCTGATTTATATAACAGAGCAGCTACTTTATTAGGTTGACCACTTTTTTTTCCAGGTTGAATTGTAGTTTAACAACTTTTATTTTGTTCAACAAACTTTCTTGAAAAAGGTACACAATAAACATGAAATTCTGGGATTCTAGTTTTCAAGGAGTACCCACAGGGTACTGTACCTTTACATCCTGGGCTTATACTGTAAAAGTACAACAACATCAAAAGGTCAGAAAAGAGGACTAAATCAACAAATTATAACCCTGATTTCTAAGATAGATGTCATAATTTTCAAAAAGGGATGATTCAAGTTCCTAAGTTATGTTTAAGGCCATTAAATCCCAGGAATTTCTAAGAGTTTTATTTTCAGGAATCCTTGTCAAGTAAACAGGTAAACAGGAAAAAAAAAAGTAACTGCATAGAATGAGTACATATTGATTTTTGTCCCCTCTACATCATATGTGCAAGCTGTTTCATTTTCCAAAGCTAGTAGATTATTTTAAGTAACTGAGAAGTTTATTACTTTGGGGGTTTTTTATTTATTTTATTTTATTTATTAATTATAGCTGTTCTTCCTACCTTGGTTATAGATATAGCTGTGAGTTGACATGGACTTCTCTTGGCCATAGTTCAAGTGGCAAAGAGCCACCAAACCCTCCATGTCGCCTTCTCTTTGTAGCACCAGCTGTATTGGTAGGAATTCTGAGGGGGCTCCAGAAATGCCAGCTGAAGGAACTGGTCTTCATAAAAATAATTTGGAGCAGAAGATAAAAGTGAAACCAAAAAGTATTTTTAAATTGATTCAATTCCATAATCATTCCCCACAAATAGCTGCATCAGTGGAAATAACTGGGGCAGGGCAGCTCTAAATGGCAGCAATGGAACTGTTTGAAGAATCCATGTCAAACCATATCCTGACTGTAAAAGGTTCAGCCCTTCGTTGCAGCCAGTTTATCGCTTACTTCCCCTGATATTTCAATCTTCTAACAGAAGACTCTATACTATAAGCTTTACTTGGGCTAAGTAATAACTATCAATTCAAGCTTTCATACTGAAGTGCCATTCTAAGTTGGTGCCAGTAAATGCCACGTGGGTGTATTAAGAATTATGGCACTGGCCTCTCTTCCATTTGTTCAGAAACTGTTCAGTCAGTTGACATTTCTGACATATAAATGACTCTGAATCTCAGGGTTTTGTTTGGTTTTCATTTACTGAACGCATTCAAGTAGATACATCTAAGACAAACAAAATTAAAGGAAAATGTGAAACAGTTAGTGAGTCATTCACCTTACCCACTCAACAGCCCTGGAAATAGTAAGCATTAGTATTAAAAGGCAATAGCAGTAGGAGTTCTCAAGTAGTACAAGACATCTATCTACTTTTTTTAAATAATGCATTATCTTTAGAGTGCTCCACTCAAATGAAGGGGAATGCTTGAAGAGGGTGCCTCCAGAATTACAAGAGAAAGGAGACAATGGAAGTTTTACTCTGAATAAGACTTCTTAAGAATGAGAATTGTTAAGATATGGAAGTTAGAATCTTAGCAAATTCAAAAGATTTCACCATAGAAAAACTAAACATTTCAAATTTTCCTACTGCTTTGGATTATTTTGCCTCCATGGACAGAGAATAGATGAATTTAAAGAGATGACTAACTTATTGACCTAACAGTGTAAGGAAATACTGAATGCTTACCTCTTGCAGCTACTGGTCATTTAATAAGGGCTTGGTTGGGGATTTCAAAGCATTTTCCATAAACAACAGCTTAGCCTTACTTTGTTGCCTCATAGAATTGATTCACTGTTTCACTTTATATAATTTTACCACACAGAGGATAATAAGGAGAACATAATTTTTTCAGTGGTTCTTTGTGACTCTCACAAGCTAAAAAAGAAAAATACTGGCCACATCCTTAGGGCTGATCCATGCAGACTTACCTGTGCTGGATATTGTTGACAATTTATGGTGAATGAACCATCCCTAGAGGTAGTTTCCTGTTAGTTTAATCTGAATTGTGCTTCCTGAAGCCCTGATCAGTTATTAATCAGATTCCTGTAATCTTGGAAAATTAATCTCATATGCAAGAGAGAGAGAAGGGTGAGAAGGACAGGAAAGACATTTTGGCAAGCAAAAAAAGGCAACAAAAAAAGAAGATGAAGGACTGTAATCATGTGAGAAATAAACACTGGGAACAAATGGGAAATTTTGATAGAAGGAAAATATTATTACAAATTAGGTATCGAATAAATTAATGTTTTTTAATAAATCTATTATTAATATAACTACTTACCTGAGAAATTAAAGAGTAGTGAAAATATACTAGCAGTATCTCAGCGACAATGATGAAGGAGATGCAAAAATTACTTTAATGGCAAACTTTAATTCAGTTTAATAATAAACTTCAATTTGTTAACTAAATAACTTATATGACTTGGTTATCTATCATAGCAGATGACTCTAGAAACAGAAGGTCCTTCCCAGTTAAATGCTCTGATCTGATGAATACAGAAGAGCAAGGACATGATCAGAAACACAAAGGTCTTCTGAATTGCTTTGAAACATGTTCATGTGTCTTATTAGGCAAGCAGTTTCATTGTACCAGACCTTTGGTATCTGCATAAACATGAAAATTATTAGATTAGATGAGAGAACATTTTCATTTCTTTTCTTACTATGATGCAACTGAAATGACAGGGAAAAAGCTACATTACAGTTCAAGTTGTAACTGAGGAGAATATATGCCTTGAATAGGTTGAAAATAACTATGGGAATTACAACATTGTTCCAAAATATTAGGAGGAAAAATTACACTGAATTTTATAAGCTTTTTAACAAGATTTTGAAAAATGTTAGTTTATCTGGCACATTTGGCACAAGCTTCATAATTTTATTTTTCTACCATTGCAGGATGTGTAATACTCAGGTAATGTTATTAAATAAGACGGATTTTTAGATCACTTGCAAAGCCCACAAATGTGGGGCTTGATCAAATGTACTTGCCATTTAAAGCCTCAGTTCATGCTTTTAGGGACAAGGATATAACACATAGACATATTTTTCAGCAAACCCTGTTGCACATTTTCTTTTCATTCATTTCAATTTTGAACTACTTAGAAAATTAAAAGGAATTTTAAAAATTATTATTATTATTATTATTATTATTATTATTATTATTATTATTATTATTATTATTATTATTATTATTATTATTATTATTATTATTTGAGGGTAGTAAGAAAAGAGTCTGCTTCTGATATACATATAAGTTACATCTTTCTCACAGAAGTATGACCAACAGAATAAATTAAACTGCTGTATTAAATCTATTAAGAAACTAATACAATTTTGTTGTGTTTTTCTAAGCACTACATGCCAGGAACAGTAGAATTTAGAAGAGGCCACTGACAGTTTCTGTTTGTCCTGGAACACAACAATCAGGCTGACCCTCTAACCTGACTATGATGCAGTTCCTCTTATGGAAAAGTGCACGGTTACAGAATACAGTGGGAGGTAAGCTAGACCACAGAGATGAAAAACAGGTATGAAGGAGGCAGAAAAATGATATCTTCCTAGATACAGAGGCATTAGTTAATTAAAGAAGTTCTAGGATTCCACTTGTGAGGCAGAGCAAGCAAGAACAGGAATCCTTCTGGACAGGCAGAAGGGAGGTGGGTTTGATGATCTCTAGTCTTGTAGTATGTGCTGTATTGTCCACTGTGTATCATGAAGGCCTCTTAGCAATGCTCCTACTTAATTCTTCACTCATATGAGATCTCTATCAGTTCTTCATCACTGGAAGCAAAGCACAGTCATCTATAATTCACTTATTTACCTTTTATCACCGGCAGTCTCCCCACTTCTCAGGGAGCTTGTTACAGTGCCAAGGAGGGAAATCACTCCAAATGCAGTGCAGGTCCTTTCTACTTACAGGTCTTGGTCTTATTCTGGATGAACATTAGTAAAAGTAGTGAAATATTTGCAGGAACAAAACCCATTGTATTGATGCCTTAAGCCCCTAATGGTTTTTTATTTTTCTAATATTTGTAACACTTGCAAGTTTTATAAGTAAGTTTTAAAAGCAGTAACCTTCCCCCCCCCTTGTCCCTTGTTCCTTTCCCTTTCTCCAGTACCCTTGTTTATACATTCCTTAACCCTCTTACCCCATTCCATGCTCCCCATATCAATCCTACTTCTGAATGCAGCAGAAGTGTTTAGTCTTTTCTCAAGGCAAGGCCTAGACAGTTGACAGAACAGCATATCAGGGCCTAAACCACAGAATAGGTCAGGAATTAGGTAACTATGTACCCTTTGTGCTCTGATGATGCTGAAGATGGGAGGAAGGGGGGGTCCCGAAATACACCCCAGACTCATTTCAAGGAGGTGGACCCGGGGCGGACCAGAGGAAAGGCCACAGGGTGGGTACATCTGGGATTGGATGGATGGTGTTATAAAATGTAACCTCTCAGGCACGGCCTGGGCGCGTCTTGGAACATCTTAGCCTTGGCAGAATAAACCCTTTCTTATCTCACCCCTAATTAACTGCTCTGGAGATTTTTTTCAGCACCAAAATACACCGGCAACAGTATTCAGAAAGAAAGTTAGGATTTAGTTCACTTTTAACTCTTCAGAAATTAACTCATAGCTGAAATGAAAAGACACATGAATTCAAAAACCAATGAAGATCAATACAAACAATGAAGAGGCCTTTCTCTCTCTAAAGCACCATAGGAAAAATTATGCCAGCAAAATAAAAATTATACCAGAGTTTTAATTTGCTTATTGACCTATGCAATAAATTCATCAAAACAGGTATTTTAAAATTAAAGGAAGAACTATTTCTCTCTTTTATTCTTTTCAATAATAATATTTGTAGTATTTCATTTGTTATTGATTGTATAGTTTTCCTAGGCTGCTTGAAGAATTTCCCTGTAAAGATTCCTCAGTTTTTCATGCTTTGTGAAAGGCATAAAAAAACGTGTTCACTTGAAACTGGTGAATAAGAATTCAAACTACACTAAGAAAAAAAAGAAAGGAAAAAAATATTGTTGTATAGAGTAAAGCAAAATGAAGAAAAGATAAGCAGCTTAAGTTACAAAACACCAATCAAAAAGAAGAAACCATTTCAATGAAAATGAAGATGAGAATGTGGATGTTTTAAAAGAATTTCACTAGGTGGAATTTGCTGTCATGAAAATCAGTATAAAATACAAATTGAGTTTTATTTGGTTTCCTTTATCATTGAATAACCATTGAAAGCAGATGAGAAAATACAATCCAAAAAACACGTTATGTGCTAAATATCACACAGCCTGCCATAGTACATTGAAAAGTGTAGTATCCCTGCAGATAAAAAGAAAAGAAACATAAAGATGTCAAGACAGAAATGAGAAATAAGATAGTCTGGAGATTTTGATAACAGAACATATAAACACTGCAGAACATACAAAGCCAGTACATCATTCAGGATCAAAGTTCAAAGAAAGAAAGGAGGATTTCCAAAATGAAAGAGAAGTTTGTATGTGTTACACTACAACATAGATTATAAAATGCATCAACAATAGCTATAGATAGTTATGTTGGCTAGACTTAGTCCAGTTCAAGTTTTGAATCTCAATTCCTTTTCTCTTGTCTCTTTCTTTTTTTCCCTATAAAGATAATAATTATTGAAAATCCAAGTTTTGAATGCTAGGCCATTATAGACAGGTCATAGCTAAACTCAGATATGCAGACACACCTACTTTAATCAGCATTCAGACTGTTGTACATTTTGCAATCTCTGTGTAGATAAGTAAACATGGTATATGAGTGCCGTCTATCTGGCACTCAGCATGAAAGTTGAACAGAGAAAAAAGTCACTAAAAAAGAACATACAACAAGAAACAACTCCCCCTCCCTCCCAATAAATAATTCAGAAAATAAAATCCTGGGCAGACACAACACCATTATTTATCCTGCTTCTAGTAAAGCTCCCTGGTTACATAAATTTTTTATAGCTTTGTCTTAGCATGATGTTGAAATTCTTTGCTGATTTTGGTATGCCTGACCTTTTGGAATCTTCACAGCTGCCATATTTTAGTCCGACTCCTTCAGGTTCTTTGATTTTCTTTGTGGAGTAATTATTTCTTTCTTCATCCATAAAAGAAATAGACTCTTAAAAAGTTTGAATTTACACTTTACGTAAATGCCTTAACTGGACATGCAATTAAATATTTAGTAGTCATTTAAAATGCACTAAATACTCTGCATTACATTAACCACATTGCTCATAATAGTCCTTACAGAGTAGACAGCCAAACTAGGAGATATACAAATATCAACAGGTTTCAAAAATCTCACAGAGTGAATTCATATATCAAGAACAGATTAAAAGAGAGGCCCAAAAACACGGGAAAAAAAAGGCATTAAATGAGTCCAGATTTTCACTTTTGTGCTGCTATGAAAATTTTTCATCTGTGTTGTTTGTTTTCTCCATATTATCCACTCACCAGTTCTCAGCAGAGAAACCAGTTTTTCTCCCCCAGGTTTTGGGAGGATACTTTTAGGACTTTTGTAGTATTGGTTCTGACTTTTCCCAAGTAATTTTCTGATTATGTTTCTGCTTACAAAGGTAAATACAACAACGACAACTGATAAGTTGTCATTTTAAAATGACATCTTTCAAAAGGTGTCATTTATGACTTGCCCAACTTACAGTGCAGTACAAATAAGACAATTCAGCTTTAGTTTAGAATACAGAGTGGAATTTGGAGATTAGTTCAGTTCTCTAGATGTTTGAATTCAAAGTACTAGATCCAAACAGCTCATGAATACTAATTTCTTCATTGTGAAGTAGTAAATTAATACTAAATCTTCCTTAGTTTTGTAAATTTTGTAAAGACACTGATAAATCTTCTTGAAATATTACACACTAAAAAAAAAGAATAATCACTTAAAAGTTCTAGTCAAATAATAAATATTTTATTTTCCTTGTTTGAAAAAAATTAGTATTGCATTCATAATCTTGTCATCAGCATGAAAAGAACACATTTTATCTGAGAATCCAAGAACCTAGTCAATTAAAATAATTCTAACAATAAGTCTAATCAAAACATGGCAGTTATAAAAATACAGCAGAGCATCACAGCAAGCCATCAGAGTCCAAAGCTGTCTACCAGCACCTTGACTGTGTCAGTCAGGGGTCCTCTAGGTTGTCCTCTAGGTGTCTTTTGTTCAGTGATTCCTGATTGTTCAGGCTTTCTATCCTCTGTTAACTTTAAAACTTATTATACCTTTAACAATACCATGTGTGATTTGTGATTTCTGTTTGTGAACTAGGACTTTTTAGCTCTGTAGTCCAGTAAATACACAGTTGACATTTTCAGCAACAGGCTGTGTAGTGACTTAGTTGGGGCCTATGGACTGACGTCTGTAAAGTTTACTTTGTCTGAATTTGCTTCAACACACTGGGAACTTTGCTTTTATTTGATTTGCCTGTAACAGCAACTTTTGAAATGACTGGGTTTACTTTCATTTATATTTGCACAGTGTAGCTGCAATTTTTCATAGACAGAAGTACAAGCATGGGATGGTAAAGAGACAGAACACAGGCTCCAGTCCTCAAGGCTATAAACAACTCAAAAAATACAGACATGGGAACTGTTTTGGGGGGTTGTTCATAAAGAGAACAAAGAAAAACTAAACTATATATACATAAAATGCACTATATGTATGAAATGATTACAGACCACAGAAGAAAGCTCAAACTGCAAAGAGGGTTTAACAAAGGCATAAAAATACCCCTAAGTAAATCCTGGAGAGAGGAGGAAGAAAGCATCATAATTAACACCATACTCCTCCATATGAAAGGACTTAGGATACTGATGGATTGCAATACCCCACTTCAAACTAAAGCCATTTACCCAAGGATACAGAGAAACAGTGAAAAGATGAGCATAACTCCGGAAAAAAGGGCTAGGTACTAGGATGTGTGCATAACAACTTTAATTGTATTATAACAGAGATTAATATTTTTTTTTTATAATGGTAGTACTCTTTATTTTCTTTTTTCTGCAATAACTGAATCTGAGCTAATAAAAAAATCTTTGAAGAGACTGCTAAGATTTCAACTGTATGAACAGTAAATTTTTGGCTGCATATATGAAGTGTCTGTCCATAATGAAATTTCAGTGCTAGAAACAGTCTCTGGTATCATTCTGTGTCCACTCAAGCATATCACTTTTTATTCAGAGACAACTTAATCTGCACAGACTTGATCTCTCATTTTGCTAAAGCAAAATTTTTAAAAGTTACCTGATCATTAGACAATTGCTAATGTATCTAAAAGTAGATAAAGACAAGTACAAACAAATGCTGAGTTCCCAAAATCTGGGACCCTCTGCTTGTAATGACAATAACCTTATTTAAAGAAGACGATTGGATGAAGTGGAAAAAAAAACCACAGAAGAGATGGATAAGTAAAAGTCATTGATAAGGAGAAATAGGAGAGAAAGGGTGAAGGGTGTGAGGGATAGGAGTAATGTGAGGGTGAGCTGAAGAAACAGTGAAGAGTCCTGTAAGTAGCTCTGATACTGGAAGGAGACTGGTCTTAGTGCCCTACATCCCATCCCTATGTCAAATACCACTACAAAGTCAGTGAAGAAGAGGGCATCTTTTTTCATTCTGAATTTTCTATCTTCATATGGGGGTGTCACCAAGCGCTATCTTCGTAATTGTCACCTTTGCCACTTTAGGAAATCTTACCATTAACTTGACAAATTATCATTGTTTTATATAAAAGATCTACTTGTCAGAATCTTAGCTGGTCACAAATAAAATAAGACTGAAAATTAAATTATTTTATCACTACATTATGTAAGGTATCTTAGACCAGTGTCTGGGTTAAGGTGTAATCTTTGCCTCTCTCCAAAGGAGCTGGAATTCAAGATAAGTGAACTGAAATAATTAATGGCAAGGTTACTGGTTATTCCTTAGTCATACAAAGCACATTGATTCTCCAAAGGCTATAGAAAATGTTTAGATTTATTCCAATCTATATATTGAAAGGATAAAATATACCTATATAAATTCCTGCACTTTTTATATGTAGCTCAATATACAAAAGACCTCCTAGCTAGCAGTGGGAGCTGAGCCCTTCTTTTCGATTCCACTGAAGAGACACATAGATAGTTCTTGGTAGTGATAAATCATTTCATATCTACTCGGAAGAACTTCACGATCTTCTCTAAATTAATTTAAAAAATCAATATAAAAAGCCAAATGTAGGTCCAAATACCGAAATTGATGTGTCACCAGAAGAGAAAGTTAATGAAGACAAGATACCACTAAAAGGATTCAAGGTGTTATCAATGAATATTAAAGGCTCAGGCCTGACATCATTCAGACTTACATCAGCTTTTTATCAGCTTTGAGTCTGACCATGAACTATAAAGTAACACGGGGCCAGATGCAGTCTAGCTACCTCATAAAAGCGGTTTCCTAGCTCCACCAGAATCTCCTAATAAGGCAGCCGCACTCCTTCCACAGCTTCCACAACAAGATCTTCTGGAAAAGTTACTTTTCTCCAATGACACATTTCTCCACGTGCATTTCCAAACCATGTATCAACTAACAGAACCAGGCAAGAGAAAATGTGAGTCACATCAAAATACTTTTTCAAGAATAGATGTCAAGTACTTTTCTGATCAAACAGGACCAGTGGAACAAACATACAATTCTTTTACATAGCAGTCTAGTGGTAACAGTACCTTAAGTACTTAAAGTAACAGAATTGCCTGCCCTTGAACCTACAGCTCTGCTTTCTGAGAAAGTGTCTGAACTTACAAACTGCAGAGCCTGGGGCTGAGTAGTTAGCCTTCCTAAAGAAAAGGGGATACTCTTAGTAACCAAATGCATTATTAGGAAAGTCATAAGGAAAAAGAAGCCTGATAACTATATGACAAGGTCTCTTCTAAGATTTAAGATTTTTCTTTCTTTCTGATCAACATTCCCAAGGTAATAATGCATTTTATCCAATTAACTTAAAATGTAAAATTCATAAACGGTCTTTGACATAGAGTTCAGACTCTCAGTCCCTCCCACCTCCTCACCCATCTAGTTGAGTGACACTGCAGCTCAGTATGAAAACCATGTTGGGAAGTGTAAAATCAAACTGAATAGCACAATCAAGGGCAAATTAAGAGTTTCCCATTCCAGAATTTTTTTTTTTGCAGGTGACACTGTTTATTTGATTTGTCCCAAATTCACAAATTTCACTGCTTAAGCCATGTTTTTAATATCAGGCACATTGTTTAAGCC
Organism: Manacus candei; assembly: GCF_025592945.1. Taxonomy (NCBI): domain Eukaryota; kingdom Metazoa; phylum Chordata; class Aves; order Passeriformes; family Pipridae; genus Manacus; species Manacus candei. The sequence goes on from NW_026138133.1 coordinate 445,342, forward strand.
ATTTTTTCTTGACTATAATGTAATCTGATTAGAAACAAAAATTATAATAATAACATACATGGATATTATGTATTTTATTTGGATTTTAGCTTTGGGGGTAGGGGTTGCAGAGGCTTGTGGTTTTTGTTGGGTGGTTGGGCTTTTTTTTTAGCAGCATTCCCCATAAATTTAAGAATTTATTTTGGCATATGTGAGTACATTTATAAAATGTCATATCCTTTGTATAGAGAAATATATTAAAAATTAGGTAACAATATGGAAAGGGAAAATTGATGTTTTTTTCATTATAACTATCAATTAAAGAAGTTGTAGTATGCAAATTATTTCAATGGGTAACATCCTTAGATTCCAATAGTCTTCTCTCAATACAACATTTTAAACAAACTTCTCCATACTATATCATGCACTCAGTGAATAATATACAATATATATTGAACATATATCTTTTTTTCACATAATTGGAACGTGAACAATACATTATATAATTTTTTTATTCCTTGAACTTCTTTTGTGCTTAAAGCCATTAATTTAATTCTCTTGTATTCCAGATATGAAAATTAATCGAATAATGCAAACTTATAGCACAGTTTGGGTGAAGGGTTTTTCATTTTTTGTATTTTGCATTTTTGAGGTGGTTTCTTGGTGACATCACAGTCATTTAGTTCTGTTCCTATTAGAACTTCTGAATCTGCACTATTATAAAAAGGTATAAGCAATCAGTTTGTAACTATGAATACAGTCACTTCTCTGGTTTGCCTGGTTAGAATAAGGAACCTCTCAAACCAGTGTAGGAAATAGGAGGCATAATTTCAAATACTTGCTTTGCCCCATTCAGTTCAATAGGATATACCAAAATTTCATAACCCAACCATATGTTATAACCAGTGATCTATGGGTTTCTCTCCTTCATCTAGTGATTATGTTATACTGAACAGGAAAAAAGACTGAGAAAAGCAAAATTAACCAATATGCAAATGGTCAAAGCAACCAAAAGATATTTCATGAACCGACCTTCAAGATTTCATTAATGCGAGAAGACAAAATAATGGGAAGAATTGATCTAAAATTTTCAGTTATTCCAAGGTTTTCTACAGCTTCACTCTTTCATGACATTGAAATTTTTTGTTCTCAGATTAAAAGTTTATCTTAATTACATTTCATATAAAGCTTCTCTGAAGATCTTTTGTCTTTACAAACTTGTATTTTCTAATAAAGCACATTCTGTTATTATACTAATATCTGCTTATAATATTATGCCTACCAACTTTAATAATAAGTGAACTCAGGATGATGTTTTTGATCAGGGAACAGGGTCCTGAAAGAACAGAGCTGAAAAAATAACCACCTTTATAAATAAAGAATCCCTACTGTAAAATATTGATTGTTCAGACAACAGAAGACACTTTTAGAGGAAAATAAAAAATATGCAAATTAAAAGTGAATCTAAATGGCTGTTTTATATACAGTATGACATTTATTCTTGGAACTCTCGTCTTCAGAACTTCAAGACATTCTTATTAGACTGTATGATAGAATTCTGTGTGCAAATAGACTAAACTCTGATAATCTATCTAATATGAATTCCCTGTTCCAATGAAACAGTTTTAAACACTTGTAAGAAAATGAGAGATTTACTTTTGCAAAGGTTCCAATAGCAAAAGTTATTCTAGTTTCAGCAATATTCAATCCTAAATCCACTTCCTAAATTCAATCCACGGACTGAATATTTTAGGATTATATCCTAAAAGCCAGATTAAATATTCAGTATCTTTTACTTACTCCAGTATCTTTTTTTCAGGCTAATGTCTTTATCAAACTATATTTAATGCTGAGCAGCTCTTTTCACGGTGGTCTGTTAAAACAGATTGTTTCCTCTTCTAATTAGAGTTTCATTTGCATGAAGAGTATCTTTGATTAGAAGCATTTACATCTTATTTTTTACCACAGCCTTCTGTGAAATCATAATCATCTTCATAGGAATAATTTGAGATATCACAAACAGAAGATTATTAATTCAAGTAGAGACAATAAGCAGCTAAGATCCTGTTTTCATTCAAGGTTCTTGACCATATGGAAAATATGAAAATGGGTTACATCAAACTGCACAGCATCAGCAGATACTGCATTGAGAGGTCTGAAGACTGATGTTTATCTGCAGAGCAGATGTCTCTACTTTTAGATTCTCACACAGACATACTGGTAGCTGTTCCAGCCTTGTTTTGGAAGAAGCAAATCTGAGAAAGAGCAAGAAGGTTGTTGACTTACTTTGTTCAGCAAGAAAGGGTGACACAGAGGCCAGTTATTGTATGAGAATGACAGCTTCTGAAAAACATTTGATGAACCATTGCATAGTTTGAGAGAAGTAAAGATAATATAATAATTTAGAAATTCTAATTTACATCAGTACAGGTGCATCTTAGCACTCTTTAGACAATGCTTTGTTTATAAAAAATATAAACATTTTATTTCATTGCTGCGTGTTGCTTCATGCAGCATTATGAACCACCTTAAATGTAAATGGGATCTTTATTTTTTAACAACTCATCTGTTCAACCTGAATTTGAAATATTCTGCCTGTGGCAACATAAATATTTGCTATAGCTTGTAGTTTTGAACTACCTTATACATTTGCACTATTGAAAAATATTTTCATTGTTGTGCCTGTATTCTGGAATTTTGAGCCCTTTCTGATCAAATCTTTTAATTAATTTTGTGTACCACTTAGGTCATCTTTTAAGAGAAAGATGTTTCTAGAAGCTCACAAGGAGTAGACAGTGGATTTTAAAAAAAAAATTATTTTAGCAAAGGTCTTAATGTATATCATATTGTATCAAATGCATAGCATCATTACCATCTATGAATCATACAATGATTTTCACAAAAACTCATCCTGTAACTAATTAAATAAGGACCTACACTGATTTGCACTTAGAATTATAAAATCATAGAGTTGTTTAGGTTGGAAAAGACCTCTAAGATTGAGTCTAACCATTTATCTAGCCAAGGACTGCCAAGTGCACCACTAAACCATGTCTTTAAACACCACATCTATACATCCTTTAATACCTTCAAAAGTGATGACCCAACCACTTTCCTGGGCTGCCTGTTCCAATGCTTGACAACCCTTTCAGTGAAGAAATTTTTCCTAATATCCAATCTAAACCTCCCCTGGTGCAACTTGAGGCCATTTCTTCTTGTACTATTGCTTCTTATTTCAGAGAAGAGGCTGACCCGCACTTGACTACAACCTTCTTTCAGGTAGTTGTAGAGAGTGATAATGTCTCCCCTGAGACTCCTTTTCTCCACACCAAACACCCCAAGCTACCTCAGCCTCTCCTCATCAGAATTGTGCTCTAGATCCTTCACCAGCTTTGTTGCCCTTCTCTGGACACACTCCAGCATCTTAATGTCTTTCTTGTAGGGAAGGGCTCAAAATTGATTTGTATTCTTATTTTAAAAAGTACTTATTCCCACCAGAATTACAGACCCACCATGTTTCATAGAAGTGCTATTACCCATGGAGGGCCAAACTGTAAAAGTTTTTAAGTATGGAATATTTCCTGTTCATAGAAGCATAGGGGCATGGAATCAAAAGCTAATAATTTATGGCAGCTTTATAACTCGCTGTTCATCAGTGAGTTACAACAGACCATATGTGCACACTTAGCTCACCCTATATTCTGAGGTAAAATGCATTAGTTTAAAGTAATTTCATGGGGGTATAAATTTTACCTTATCTTTTGGCAAGGTTAAGACAACACGTAGTCCATTGCAGTGATATAGCATCTGTCTGCTGACTTGTTGGAAGGCTGTAACTCAGTCTGGATTGATCCAGATAAAAGTCTTAGACTACCAGCTTGACTTCTGTAAAAGGTAATTTTTATTGATCTCAGTGACTGCATAACGATAAATCACCTCTTTCAAAGAAAATCCAGTCTTTTTTCAAAGAATTGGAAAGAGGAAGCTTCTAATTTCATGGATTTAATTGCATCCTACCTTCACCAAAAATGTACCTTTTATTTCTAATTTCATTAGATTTTATAATTTCATACTACAATTCCTCTTATACCTATCTCTACCAGATTAAAAAAAAGTCAAAAAAAATCACTGGAACTTTCTGTACATTAAGATATTTACACATAATTTGCAGTTTCTTTGAAGACTGCCTTGTGATACATGTAATTTCTACAAAAGCATCAGCCTCAGTGAGGGAAACCACTTTCAGAAATGCTTAGTAATTAATTTTTCAAATCTGTATTTGTGATATACATTTTCATCTCTCTTCATCATCAATGCACATTTTTTACATTTTACTAAATACTAGCTACAAACATCACTCTGCTACATTATCACTCTAAACACAGCTTTGCAGTACAATAGCAAAGAGGTACCTGTGAATAGTTTATCCAATATATTTGTAAAATGTAAAATTTTCAACAAATACAGGAACATGACCAAAAACTTCCCACTTCTTCCTGTTCTCATTTTTTTCTGTTTTCCTACTTTTGGAATTAACAGGGTCTTGTTATATCCTGTTTCAAAGCAGATTATGAATGCAGTTACTATATCTTCCATTACTTTTACCTGTTACTTCTGTATATCCAACATAAACTTTCAGATTCCATAATAATACAAATAACAGCAGATACTAATTAGTCTAGGCACACCAACTAACTTGCAATTTGCCACTTTGCCAGATTTCTCTTAAAACAATGCAATTTTCTAGTCTACTCTTATTTTCACTCCAGGACCTTACAATCATCAGAATAATCAGATTTTTATTCCTAAAGCCCTTACACAAGCAAAGGAATAAGAATATGAACTTTTGAGCAATATTACATTATTCCTGAATGAGGTAACGTGAAATTCCTTCAATTTGAATAAGAACAGCTTCATTTCTTTTTGATATTCCATAGCCTACAAAAGGAGTTTCTACAGTAAGTTGAAGATGGTAAGAATGCAAATAGTACGTACAAATACAGTTCTAATGATAACTAAACCAGGTATGAGTTCAGAGAACTGTTTGTCTGGGGACTGTAATCAAAGAATAACTGTTGTCCTCTTCTAAATCCAGTTATTCCAGGCAGTTAAAGGTTTTGTTAATCTGCCCTTAATCTCCTCTGTGTATTATGACTGTGTCTCCTCTCATGATGAGAGCAAGGAACTGAGAATGCATTAATGCCATGTTTCTTTCTTTCCATGTTACAACGAACACATAACATCCAGCTCAATAAGTGTTCATATACTTAATGAAAGTGTACTTTGGCATATACTGAAGGAAGTATGTTATGAAACATGAAACCTATGTTCCTACAACAAAAGAACAAATGTACAATATGTAGATAACATTTTTTTCTTGCTCCGCTGAGATACTGTGAAGTCTAACATATATTGCTTCATGACATGATAAGTTCACTACTTCACTAAATATGAATTGTATTTCTTTATTGCTCTGGACAATGACCACTAAAGACTTGAGAGCTTTCAGAGATCTACTGAATATTTAAAATTTAGATTATCTTACACTTTAGATACTGGATGTGTCCATGATTTGCTTTATAATAAAAAAAGTAAATTATTTAGAAGAGTATTTAGAGTTTTGAAAACTAATTGCCATTTTGGAAAATTGCCTTGCCTTCCAGTGTCAAGAGACTTACGTAAAGACAAGTGTCTCTAGAGAAAGAATCTTGTAAATCATTAGGGTTCTTAATTTTTTTTTTTCTTTCAGGCATCATACTGAGTAAATCAACCAAATAATTCAATGTTAGCTCTCCCCCTTACAAAATCCTGGGGTATTCTCAAGAACTGTGAGAAAATACATAATTGTGTGGTTATATAAAACACCTAGACACCTAAATATTGTCATCACATGTCTTTGTATTAAATACTAAGATAACAGACCTCTAAAGATTCTACAGGGATAATGATGACCTAAAAGTAAGGCATGAATATGTGATATTATAGGGATATTTTTTTTGAGGAATTGAGAGTTATGGGTTGAAATTACTTCTGATTAATTGGAAAGTAGTGAATAGTCTATTCCTAATGCCATTCAAATCAAACCATGTTGTTGGCATTCATGATATGTACTAGTTTCAGCAGAAAGCTAAGCATATCCTTATGTGTCCTATTGAGTTCAACAAGGCTACTCAGTACAACACAAATGATACTCAGCATATCACAGAATTTATCATTTTGTAAAACAGAGAATAACTATAATATTTGAGCATTGTCAGTCATGTTAACTGAAAACAATTTAGAGGTACTCCAAATAATAGGTTATGAAAGTTACATAAGAGATTTTACTTTGGGTTTCTTCAAAACACATGTGCCTCAGGAAAAAAAAACCAACAAAACATCATTAGGTGAAAGTAGAATCAATAGTACAATAATCTCTGCAACAATATCAAGTTTTATGTTTTGAAGAAATGAATCAGAAATAAATTAAAATGAAACATCAAAAATGTATTTTCTAAACAACAATAAAAAAGCCATCTCAAATATTTTATAATTTTCCATGTATTTAGAGGTCCTGTAATTTTTTAGTGTTTCAAAAATTTATCAGTTGAGAGGGTCCTAGTAAAGAAAAAAAACAATTTCCTAATATTAATGGCCATAGGAACATAGTATTTGATTCTTTTGCACTTTTGTAACCCATATTATTTGCACAAATTAGTAACCTTTCTTAAAAGTTTGTCGGCCACTTACATAGTCCTTATACACATAACAAATTGATTAGCTAAACTACCCAGAGATGAAGTAAAAGCAATGAACAGGAAAAAATTAATCAATAGTATGTTAAGTATCAATTTGTTCATCTGAACTGTTCAGCAAAGAGAAGAAAGAAAAGATACTCAGTGACCTCAGGCTATTTAAGCAAATAATCCTCAAACACAGATTACAGAAGGGTTTCTTTTTTTTCTCTGCACATAACAACTTATTCTCTTTTACTTAACAAGCTTTTTTTTAACAGAACAATTAACCTTAATAAAAAGAAAACTATAGACACACTGAATAGTCTTTATGCAGAGACTGTATATTGATTCAATTCACAGAACATGTTGTTAGCAAACAGACACTCCAAAGGTAGCTGGTTCCATGCTTACATTTTTAACATCCTTAGAGCTACTGGACCTCTAATTACAACACTGTTGCCTGGATTTCTAAAAAGCAGTTACTTATTTAAAGGTTGTCCCTACAATTATACTACCATTCATCAGATTATTAGCTGTATGGATCATAACCTCATGGAATAGAAGAGCTTGTTTTATTTAAAAGTTATAGGCTAGCTTTAAAGCCCTTCAAACAAATAATAATTTATGATACTCTTTTTTTATGCAGGTTGGTCTATTGATTTCATAAAGTACTCTTTAAGATCTGGCTAAGCAAGCCTTGAAGAAAAGAGAAAAGAGGTATATTTCCACCTTTAAGAGAGCTTTTGAATTAAACGTGTTACAGTAGTAAAGAAACAGACAATATAACGGTTGCAGAGGTCCCCATTCAGGGAGTTTCTTGGTTCTCCAGACAGAAAAGTTAATGTTCCTCTTGACTTTTTACAAAGTGGAAGTCTCTTTTTACTAGAATGTATGTATGCATATGCTTGTGTACAATTTAGTGTATCTGATATGAAAGAACACTTGACCTACATGAATTACAGATGCAAGAAGAAAAGTAAGCAATCAGTTGATTAGTTTCACATGTTTAATGCGTGCAAGGAAATCAGATGTGCCTTAATGTCATCTAAAGACTGAAAATGTTTATTTCACTGAAATTTGTATCATATTCAGTAACTTCTGAAAAAAAAGCAAGGTCTTATAAGGCAAACTTCTTCAGCTAAACAAATCTCAATAAAAATAAACATCCATTTGATAAAAAGTCATATTACAGGTTCTATGATTTGTGTCTGGCAACATTTAGGAACATAATCTATGCCCTCCTTACAATTATTCTGTTATGCATCAGCTAACAGTACTATGAGCCCAGAGGATAACTTAGGTACCCATCTAGAATTATTTCCAGATAAAACATATCGATCCATCAAAGATGTACTCCTGGAAAGTACACACTTGGCTGGGCTGCCCATATTTGGTATGCTAATTAATATTTTCTTTCCTCTAACTTTGTGAATCTCTCTGTTTATACTCTCCAGAGAAAGAAAAAAAGTCAGCATTTTATCTAAGCCAGAAAAATAAATCAAGTGGATGTCAAAGTATTCAAAGGACATCTTCAAACTATTTTAAAGGATCACTTTATATTCCAGATTTTTGATGAGTGATTCGTATTTTTAAGTAACAAACATTCATCATCTTTGCAATAGGAAGACTTTGAGCTCCTAGATGAAATTTCTCATTGAAGAAATACTTTGCACTTAAAGGCTTTAGGAACTTAGATGTTACTTCTTTTTAAACAGTTTTCAAAGATGAAAGTATGGCCTTTGTAGAACCTACTTATGTGGAAAAAATTTCCAATATCAAATCAAAGCAATTATGGTGGCTGCCCAACAAAAAATCTTCTGAATCTCCTGCATTTGGAAAGTCACAGGGTGTTACTGAAGATACGGATGATGTTTTACAAGAGGAATACAATACTTGCATCTTCAATAAAATCTGAAAAATTGTAAGCACAATTAAACATATTAATGCAGAACTGAAAATGTACTTACCAGCTATGGACCTGACATTAATTCATTTCATGTGTATAAAATGGGCTAAATCCATTCTAAAAAGGAAAGAGAGTGTGAAGATTGTTTCTTACTATGCAATGTTTCTTATATTTCAATTTTCTGCTTTTTTCATGGTCTTTTCTAAGTTTTTATTTTCCAATTTCATTTCCTTTAGCTCAATTTTTTTTAATCTTATTAACTAACCCTGAAGGGTTCTGTGACATCTCTAACTCTTTATTGAACTTTAAAAAGTTAAAATAAGTCTTTATCAGCCTACATATTGATTTTTTTTTAGTTTCCTGCACCCATTTCTTTGATTTATCTTCTCCAATTGCACAGTCAATTTCTGAAAAGAAACAGGTGTTTTTTTTCCCCACTCTGTTTTAAGACAAAGAACATTTGTATGATTTTGATGAGGCCTTCAGGTACAATAAAAAGATAAACAATACAATTCACAATAGCACAAAGATATTAAGCATATGACCTTAAATAATATTTGTGTGTTTTTCTCTGCATTCAGTTTATGAGCTTCACATACTGTGTCAAGCAAATTTTACTCTGTATTCTGCAAGACAAAGATAATTTATTTACTTGCATAAGAAAGATGATGGCAACGTAAACTACTTGAGTCCTAAGAATAGATGATGAGAAAGGAGCTATTGCTCTGCATTTTATTTGGCATGATACACTATGGATTACCATGTATTTTTTTTTAAAATGGTATGTCTTGCATTCTTTTTGCGGTGTGCTAAACTGAAGCAGGTACAAATAAATAAAATACTTGGAATTAAATAGTAGTTTATCATGAATGATTGAATGGATCTTGAATAAATGTCTTCTCTCAAGGATACATATATCTACAGCTACGTACTTATGTAAGTACACACAGAAATCTTAACAGGTTGACCTATGCCCCTGCTTGTGGTAGCAGTCTTTTTGCTATACCAGACCATAAAGTTTTGCAGGCATATTTCAATGAATTCATATAAATAGCTGTTTAATATCATTTAAAAGAACGCATTGGTATTCTGAAGGCTTCAGAATGGAATTCTGGTTCCATTCTACTAATAACACTAGTCTGTTAGTAAGTGATATTTTTAGGAAAGGAGTGAGGATGATTCTTCCCTCAGAGCTCTAAAATGCCTAGTTATTATTATCAGTTTAGCATCAGCAGGTAGAATCCATCCCACATAGATAAAAGAAGAAAAACTATTAATTTGATTATGTGGTTCTCTGAGATACTCTGGGAGAGTTTTTCAACATTGCTTCATTTCTTTAAAAAATTCACACATTTCATTAAATCATTGCTATAACTGCAATGTAACTCTAAAGAGTTCAGTTATTGCAAAGGACAAATATTTCATCTTTAGCTCAGTAATATTTTACTTTTAACCCCTGTAATGTTTCTTAATTGCTCCACAGTTAGGTCTCAGAAACTAATATGTCTTTATTCTTTTACACTGTTTTCTGGTTTAACTTTATAAAGACAATTACACAATTCCAATGACAAGTGGATTCAAGCCTCTTCGGTATTTTAGATATTGTTTCTTAAACTCTGCAAAAGCTCACACTCAGCTGGCATTCATTACCTGATAAAATATTATGTTTATTTTTAATTAAAAATCAATGGAACCACAAACTACTCTGCATTCTGGAAACTAGTATATTTGTCTGAATTCTCAGTCATTACTTCTGTAAAAGGAACATATCAAACCATTTCTGTCAAAGAACAGAGCAAAGACGTATCATTAAACATACACCTAAAGAAAACTGCTGAACTCACATTGCTTTCTGCCACAAAGGTATGAAACACATTTGTTTGTGCTCAATTAGTAATGTTACCCAGAGCTACGATTCCTACAAAAGATATCATCTGAATCCTGAACTACTGAATTTAGCTTTGCATGTAATCTCAATCAGGTTGTGTTACAGCAGGTAAATTGTTCCAAAAAATATTGATTGGAGGAAACCTCCAATATTTTTGGGCACATACTGAAACACAAAGCTCTATAGCTAACACTGTTATGTGAAAATTTAGGAGTAATTTAAGAATTTAAAATACATCTTACTGAAAACTTTGATAAGTGTTGTGCCTTAACCGTCGATGGCAACTCAGCCCCACACAGCCACTCACTCCTTCCTCCCATGGTGGGATGGGGGAGAGAATTGGAAGGGTAAAAGTGAGAAAACACATGGACTAAGACAGGGTAAAGGGTAAAGCAAAAGCCATGTACACAAAAAAAGGAAAGCAAGGAATTAACTGACCACTTCCCACGGGCAGGCGGGTGTTCAGCCACTTCCAGGAAAGCAGGGCTCCATCACACAGAACAGTGACTTGGGAAGACAAACACCATCACTCTGAATGTCTTATATTTCTGTCTTCTTCCCCCAGCTTTATATGCTGAGTTTGATGCCATATGGTATGGAATATCCCTTGGGTCAGCTGGAGTCAGCTGTCCTGCCTGTGTCTCCTCCCAACTTTTTGTGCACCCCCAGCCCCCTTGCTGGTGGGGTGGAGTAAGAAGCAGAAAAGGTCTTGGTGCTGTGTAATAAACTGCTCAGCAATAACAAAGACATCCCCGAATTATCATCAAATTATATTTGTACTTGCATCTTCTTTAATCAGTTTTCAGTGTTTTGTCAAGCCATTATAAATCATGTTGGAATTCTTTTCTGTGTCAGTCTCTGAGGAGAAAAATAGTGGGAAATAGTTTCTCAAGCAAGAGAAACATGTGAAACACACTTTTGACCATTTTATTTGAGTTCTAGTTCTGTCTTTTTGTTGCTGTGGAAGGAAAAATGCACAGTCAGTGTCCCCTCTAGAGCTCAATATATAGAAAAGCTAAATATTCAGCAACAGTTGCTCTTTTTTTGGCAAATGCTATCTTTGTACTGAGTAGAGGTGTTTGATAGCAGATTTTTAAAAAATCACATCCCACAGTGAAATAAAACTTTTATAATTCAAAAATGTCCATGGCCATAAGAAACTATAGTATGACATGAACTCCATGGCATCCAGTAGTTCAGAGGTTAAGAAGCTGGTGAGATACACACAGGTTCAAAAGTCAGTCCAATGTGAAAGACAGAAAAGACCCAAACCTCATGTCTTTTCTGAGAATGTTAACAAACATAATTATCCACCACTGGATTATTTTTTTCCCATGATTGTCACTAAAACTTTCTAAAAATTCTTTCCCAAATAAATTTTTGTTGGAAGCTGAGCACTATACATAAAACTTTAGTTTACAATAATTTTCTGTTAAAAATCTCATTCATTCTTCTACAATTTAAAATGAGAATTGAATGACCTTTCATTACATATAGGTCAGTTTGCTATCTAATATGGGTGTACAACTATTTTTTCAGTATATATGCCCACAAAATTGTTGCAGAAAACAATTAAAAAAAAAAAAGACTGTCGTGATCAAGTCGCATCAGTGTAACATTACAAACAGGAGTTTCAATGAAATGTTCATCTTACTGATGTATTAGATATAGCATCATCAAGAACTTCAAATTATTGTACCCTCTCTGGCAAAATGAGTTTATGATTGATCTTATATTTGGTAAACAGAATAATGCATTAAAAGGTTCAATGAGTTTATAAACAGTTTTCAGGCTGAGATACAGTAGTATCTCAGCAGTAATGTTGGCTCAGTCTTTCTACATTTTTCATTAGATGTCTATTTAGCCATAACAATATCCATTCCACTCAATTAAACGCAGCAGTTACACCTCTAACTAGTATTTTATGTTAGTGTTAAAAGATAGCAATGCACGCTTGCCTGTTGCTTTATGCAAGAATTTGTATAACAGCGAAATTAATTTTGTGCTTGCACTTTGAGATCAATTAATTTAGCACATACTATATATTTTCAATTTATTAGTTTATAATTTATTACATTAATCATAGAATCATAGGAAACCAGGAGTTGGATGGGACCCAAAAGTATCACTGAAGTCCAACTCCCAGCCCTGCACAAGACAACACCAGGAATCACACCATGTTCCTGAGAGCATTGTCCAAACACTTCTTGAACTGTCATGCTGTGACCACTTCCTTGGTGAGCCTGTTCCAGTGGCCAAACACCCTTTGGGTGAAGAACCTTTTCCTAACATCTAAACTAAATCTCCCCTGACACAGCTTCATGCCATTCCCTTGGGTATTATCATTGCTCACAAGAGAGAAGAGATTGGTGCCTGCTCCTCTCTTCCCCCCACGAGGAAGCTGCAGAATCCCATGAGGCAGGCTGAACAGAACACCATCTTCGTGGCCCTTCTTTGGATGCTTTCTAATAGCTTTATTTCTTTCTTACATTACAGTGCCCAAAACTGCACACAATATTCAAGGTGAGGCCATCCCAGTGCAGAGCAGAGCAGGACAATCTCCTCCTCCGACTGGCTGGTGATGCTTTGTCTGATGCCCCCGAGGACACGGTTGGCCCTCCAGGCTGTCAGGGCACTGCTGACTCATATTCAACTTGCTGTCAACCAGGACCCCCAAGTCCCTTTTTGTGGCACTGCTTTCCAGCATCCCATTCCCCAATCTGTACGAACAGCCAGGGTTGCCCCATCTCAGGTGCAGAATCCAGCACTTGTCTTTGTTAAACTCCATATGGTTGCTGATTTCCCAGCCCTCTAATTTGTCCAGGTCTTCCTGCAGGGTCCCCCTGCCTTCGAGGGAGTCAACAGCTTTTCCCAAATTAGTATCATCAGCAAACTTACTTATGATAGAGTATGATTTATTTTGATTATCCTTTAAAATGCTTACTAGGGAATACCTTTTTTTCAACTTAAAAAAAAAAACAAAACAAAACCACAAAACACCATAATTAAATACATTACGAAAAAGACCATCTAATTAGGGTCTACCTTCTTTGACTCTGTTGGGAGCATATTGACTTATACAAGTTATCTAATAAACTATCTTAACTAAATTATTATGATACCATCTTAATTTAGGAATGTACATTTCTTTGTATTGTTTGAAACCTTGCAGTAAGTAGTACCTGACAGCTTAATATGGAGAATCAAGGTTTTTATATACTCAATATGTGGATGCTACAGGATGAACATATGTACGTATGGTAAAAAAGATCTTATAAGTATCAGTTCACACTGCAAAGTCTGTAAATTATGGAAGAAAATAAAAAACCCAGAATACTAGCACTTTGTATTAGTTACTAAAAACTAACTTTGTATTGAACAAGAGGGAAATCATAGTTACATATAGTAATAGAATCCTTTATATAAAATATACTAATCTATGCAACACAGTGTAGAAATTTCGTAACATCAAAAGTTTGAGCTAGTCTATTTTTAATTTTCTGTAGACGTTTTGCCCTGTTTACCTTTTCTGACAATTTTTCACATAAAAAGTAATTTTCCCTTCATGTTTAGCCATAACCAAGGTACAGTACACAAAAATGTATGAAATTTTCACCTGCTTTAAGACTCTTGAACATCATACCACAACATACAACAACCTGCTCCAGAAAACTGAGCTGAATTCTGAATCTGTGTCTATAATATATTTGACTGAACACTACTTGCCATGACAATAATTGTTTCTGTGGTTTTATTTTTTACACATATGCTCTGGTAAAAGTATTCAATAATGACAATATCTTATTAAAATCTACACTTAGGAATTGCGAGTACTGAATAATTTGATTTTTTATTATATATAAATGTTTTTATTATTTTGTTGGTTTAGAAAGCTCTCCCTAAAGAGCATCATTCTCACACTTGGGGAAAAGGGATGCATAACTCTAAGGTTTACAATGTTGGCTTCAGGCATTTAAAGCAGAAGATTTTTTTTTTAAATCGCTTGTGGAAGCCCTTTTTTTTCCCCCTCTTTTTCTTTAAACCATTTGAAGAGAATTTAGTATGGATGAAAAGATGCATTGTGATAATAATGGAAAATGGGTTTCTTCGATGCTTAGGGCAAGTATACAAAGACACTAAAAATAATGTAAAATTTAAAGCAAATAATTTACTGAATGAAGTAATTTCATATGTCAGTGTTTAATGACTTAAATCATGCCCATTTAAAGTTTCCTGTTTCTTCTTACTTTTTTCCCAAATATGGAATTAAAAAGATTCCTCGTTAATTAGACTCCACAATTCCTAGCATTTATGCATCTAAAAACATCTACCTCAAATCCACTGAGGGATCTATGGTCCTTTTGAATTTGACATTGCCTTTTAATTTTCTCCTAAACCAACCATCAACCTTTGCTAGATTTACACCAGTAGAACCTTCATAAATGCTGATAATATTTGCAACCAACCCAAAACTAAATGAAAATCTATGTCTTTGGTTCTTCTTTCCCAGAAAGGCAAATTCTGCATTCTTCTTGTGGTCTACTTTTCACTGAGCATCCAATCAGACACAAAAGGCTTTGTATGGAGTCATTAAGGTACTAAAAGCTGTTCCAGTTCCAAACTGGAAGGCAAGAAATTATTGTGGAAAGATACAACAGAGGACTGAAATAATCATTCTTCATTCTATGAAGTGACACAGAGTCAGTCCATGATCACTATATGTTGACCTAAAGTTGAAACAAAGGATAGATATATCCTGCACTGCATCCCTAACATAACCTCTTCCATGCTGTCCCTATAATCATGGCAAAAGTTAACTAATTTCTCGCTCAAAGGCAAAAAGGAGTCAAATCAAATGATGAAATCATTAACAAGCCAAACCCCTTCTCTGGAAATAAATCTCACCTTCAGTCTTTCCTGGAAATAATATATGTAGTCCTTCAACAAGGACTGTAATAACTTATTTCAATTTTTCTGCTATTCAGATCTCTTATTTTCATCACATGAATTTATTAATCCTTTTCTTACCTAGTTTGTCTGTGTTCTTTCATTCTCTATCCTGCGCGTCAGTGTTGCACACCATAGGAGTGGTAGCAACTAGAGAAGGCACTGTAGGTCACAATGTCCACAGGTACGTGTTCCAGCAACGAGAGACTTGGATGTATTTATCTTTCCCCAGGGAATTTAATCCTGAACGTGCATGTGCACACATCATTCCTGAGCAAACGTTAGAGTCCTCTGTGTGTGTGTGTGTGTGTGTGTGTGTGTGTGTGTGACTGTGCACTCACACATGGACTCTCTGGGACACAGGCTCAGCCTCACTGGCTGCCACACCTGCAAGCAGGAACAGCAGCAACATCCATGGGAGTGGGATGGAGGAACACCTGGGTTTCCAGGCTGCACTTGACTGGGCTTCAGCAACTGCAAAGAAGAACCCCTGGTCCTGGAATCCTCAGACTTCAACAACTCATAACTTGCTCAATATTCTCACTTTTACTACCTTTGAGTTAGATATGTTAGTTTTGATTTGATTTGCTTTGAACAGCTTTTACATAGATCCATTAAAAATACAAAACAACATTATTTTCAGCTGTTTGACTCATATCTTTTTCACAGGAACACAGCACCTGATGTAGAAGATCAGAGGTCCATTTAATCTAATTTTCAAACACTTTGTGCAGTGAGATGCTATGAAAGCTGTTGTGTTGAATGGTTCTGTTAACAAAACCCTCATTTTAGAAATTTTAAATTATAGATCTAGGATCCTCTGAGGACTGCTGAGAATAGAACATTCAGCACTAAGCATGGGACGAGTGTCCTTCTGAGTAAGCAACTATCCACAAGTCGAACAGCTGCTGCTTCAATGAATGTTGCCAACAAAAAAAAAGAATTTTCAGGTTTCTACTGACAGCATGGTAAAGAGGTGATAGCAGCAAAGAAGATGAGAAAGCAAGTGAAGAGAACACCCTCAGAACTGGGGGTCTGAGAGACGGAAGCAATGTCTGCAGAAGATTAATTGGCTGAAAGGACAAAACAGTGCTCCTTCTCCAATGGTCAGAGCTTCAACATTCAATTTTTAGGCCATTGCGATTGAATATATATGTGTCTATATATATACATGTATGTATGTTTCAGTTAATTAAGAGATTACCATATAGTGTTTAGAAGACTGAAAAGTCAGGCCAGTTTTAAGCTTTAAAAAAAACTTTACTGTATTTATTCATTATCAACATATTTTATGCTAATGATTAGTTTTTCATTGTTACTGATCATGACTACTATAGATACAAAACTGTCACTCAGCAACACTTACACCATCCCAGATCTCATCATTGGCTATGGGCCTTGCTAGTTCTCAGTTGTTGAGATTAAGATGATTAAACCCAAGAGACTTTGATGAGACAATTTAGAACTGAAAGGTGTTAATTTTCTTTCTTCTTTATATTTCCACTATGTTTAATGTTTCTATGCTATGTGGTCCTCCCAGGGGAAAGCAGGGGTCTCATCTGCTTCTAATACTGTTTATATTGGTTTTTTTCTCATCTTGCAAGTCATGGTTCTTTTCCCCAAATCAGCCTGTACGCAACTACACATATCTTTGTCCCTTTGATGATCACAGTCCTCAAATACTTTGTTGTGAAGTGCTTATGCATTGTGTCTACTTCTGCCATCACAGCATTAACCAATACATAATATTAATGCCGGTTACCTTATTTTAGTACCCTTATATTTGAGTTCAAAATAAGTTCATACTGATTAGGGCACTTACAGTTTCTAGTTGACATAGGCCTCTGCATTGGCTACAAGGTATCTGGCACCAAGAGAAGTTATTTAAACTCTAAGTCTTAGCTCCAGGCAAAATGTGCACCGAGATCTAGGCATTCAGTAAGCTGATGCACAACAGCCAGTCCTCTGAGTACAGACTTTCCTGAATTGGCAAATAAACAATGATGAAAAAAATGTGTCAAGAGTTTATATACCTGATTCTTGGCCAAAGGGAAACTATTTTATTATGAGGATTATCAGCCTAGAATTCTCTCCTGGACTGTGGTTCTTAAATAATTTCTTTAAGAAACAGAGCCATTTGTTCTAAAGGAAGCCTGGAAGGAATTCTGTTTAGTAAAAATCTTGGGAGTAGACAGTTTGCCAGGATTTGGGAGTCAGACTGGATGTTCAGTATAGGAGACAGACCACCTGGAAAGTATGGGCACTGATCAAAGGAGAAAAATACGCGTCATCCCCTTGAGAAAGGCTCTTGAATAAATATTCAGTGACTAATACATTCTCTTAAGAGAACAGAAACATGTGTCTAGTCCTAATAAGTATGACATAAAAATCTTACTAAATAGCAATTAAAGAAAGTAGAATTTAGTAAGTCCTAACTTCTTTGTTGTATTCAGAAATATTTCCTCATCTCTTGTACTTTTTCCATTCTGTATTCACTGATTCCCCTTAATTCTATATGTAATGATGTGAGAAGAGATGGATATAAGGGCCATTATAATCTTTTAATGTGAAATGGTATAATTTTACTTATGTCAGTTAAATGATACCATGGAAGAGATCCTCCTAGAAGCTACACTAAAGTACATGGAGAACAGGGAGGTGATTAGAGCCAACCAACAGGGATTCACCAAGGCGTTGTATGATGGAATACTACATCAGCGGGCAAGGGAAGGGCTACAGATGTCATCTATCTGCATTCTCTGTAAGGCCTTTGACATGGTCTTCCACAACATCCTTCTCTCTAAATTAAAGATACATATATTTCATGGGGGGACTGTTTGGTAGATAAGGAATTCATTGCAGGGTCATATCCAGAGTGCAGTGGTTAATGGCTCAGTGTCCTGATGGATATCAGTGATAAGTGGTCCCTCAGTGGTCCATATTGGGACTCGTGCTATTTAACATCTTCATCAATGACATAAACAAAGGGATCGAGTACATCCTCAAGAAGTTTGCAGATGACACCAAGCTGAGTGGTGTGGTTGGCACTCATGAAGGATGGTGTCTATCCAGAGGCACCTGGACAAGCTTGAGAAATGGGCTCACATGAACCTCATGATGTTCAACGAGGCCAAGTGCAAGGTCGTGCATCCGGGTCAGGGCAATATTGAGAGAAGCCCTGTTGAGAAGAACTTGGGGATGCTGGCTGATGAGAGACTGGACATGAGCCAGCAACGTGTGCAAACAGCCCAGCTGGTCACATTGTGTGCGATGCACAGGACTCAGTTTGCTCTCTTGGCTTCCAGGGCACACTGCTGTTTCCTTTTGAGTCAGCAACCACGGATCTCTTTCTGCAGGGCTGCTCTCCAGCCACTCCTCTCCCAATTAATACCTGTGTCCCGTGTTACTCTGTCCTAGGGGCAGAACCCAGCATTTGGTCTTATTAAACTTAGTGCCACTGGTGATTGTCCAATGCTCCAATCTATGAAGATCCCACTGAAATCCCTCACGTAAATCAAATCGTTCCCAGTTTCATATCATCATACTTACTAGGGATGTATTCAACTCCTGCATCCAGATCACTGATAAAAATATTGAACAAAACTGGCCCTAGAATTGAAGCCTGAGGACCACCACTGGTGACAGCCAAATGCAGCCCCACTCAGTACAACCCACTGAGCCCTGTTGTTCAGCCAGTTCTTCACCAAGTTCACTGTCAACTTGCTTATCCTACAGTTGGACAACTTGTCAAGAAAGATGTTGTTAGGGAAAGTATCAAAAGCCTCACTAAAATCCAGAAAAACTACATCCACTGTGTTCTCTTCATCCAGTATGTGGGTTACTTTATCATAGAAATAAATTAGGTAGGACTTTCCCTTTGTGAACCCAAGTAGAATGTGCTTGATGATTGCATTGTTCTTTAAATGCCTCTCAATAGCATCCAGTATAATCTTCTCCATAATTTTTCCAGAACCTGAGGTTACACTAACAGGTCTGTAGTTCCCCAGGTGTTCCCTCACATACTTTTTGTAGACTGGAATAACACTGGCTAACTTCCAGTCAGCAGGGACTTCTCAGACTTCCAAAACTTTTGGCAGATGATCAAGAGGGGTCCTTCCATAACATGCACTAGCTCTTTCAGTACTCTGTGAGGAATCCCATCAGGGTCAGGGACTTATGCACATTCAATGGATACAACTGCTCCCTTACACTGTCAGCGTCCATCAATAACAAAAGTCACTGTTTCGCAGGTCCTCCAATCCAGAGGACCAAACAGCCCAAGGTTTACCAGTATTATTAAAGGCTGAGGCAAAAAACCCCAAGCAAACCAACACTGAATGCCTCCAACTTTTCTTCATCCTTATTTGTCAGGCGACCATCAAGTATTGATCAAACATTTTCCTAAGACCTCTCTTGCTATTAGCGTACTTTAAAAAGCCTTATTTGTTTTCTGACACAACACCGTCCAGTTTCAACTCTGAGCTTCGGCATTTTATGTTTTCTCCCTGCATCTGTGAATCGTATCTCCATAATCTTCCTGCAAAGCCTGACCTTGCTTCCAGAGATCATACAATTTCTTTTTCCACTTGATCACCAGGAAGAGTTCCCTGTTCAGGCAAGTTGGTTTCCTACACCACCTGTTTGCTTTATTATACTATGAATTAATGATATCAAAAAATTATATAGAGTTCATATGGTATATACTGTATTCTGTTATTTATTTTCCATCTTATTTTGGGAATATTTCAACATTTTACTGTGATGAAACCAAATTAATTATTTTGAGTAGCCTTTCAAATATTCAACACTATGTCCAATGTATTTTCTTGAAATAACTCTGAAACATCTACAAATAAATTGAACTTTCTCCATTTAATGATTGTAGAGCTACTAAAGATTCTTTTGCACTCACCTGAGTTCATTGTCAATTTTTCAACATATTCAATATTCAAGGATCTCATTATTTACCCTTCAATGTTTCAAGTGCAAATCTTATTTCTCATTTAGTCTAAAACATTTGAATGCCATTTATTGTATCTCTAAAATACTTTTGCCAGAGGCTATTACAATTTCAGACAAGAAATGGCTTATAAATGAAAAAATTTTCCTTAAAAAGATAAATATACTGAGAGGCATACAGTCATACATTCAGTAAGACGATATCCCACAGTCCATTCTTCTTTGTTTCTAATAATGAAAAATACATATATGGATAGACAATATGCCTGAAATAAAAATGTATCTGATTACTGTTTCAGAACTGTAGCTAACACTTTCATGGGAAACTGGAAATCCTAAAGCAGTAAAAATACATCAGAAGATACAAAATCAGAGGAACTTGTTGACAGAAATTGTTTATATGTGATAAATTGGCACAGCACAGAAAATAAAAAAATTAGTGCTTCTATATATTAATACTATACTTTCTATTTATTTACATGTTTTATTTTTAACAACTGAATTTGGAGGACTTAAAACACATAGTCCACTCATGAGAATGAGTAATATTATACATCTTCTATTTTAATGTAAAAAACAGTAATTACAGAACAGTTCTAGAATCAACACTAGATATCAACATATCAACAAATTTTGCTACCTATTAAACCAAAAAAAGCAGCACGTTCAAGTGCATCAAACTACATAAATTATAGATGTCTAGGGCTGAAAAATGTGGTCCACCACCTGAAATACAGACCAGGGTGCCCATGAGCTAACTGTCAAGAGGTGACTTGTCCCCTCTATCTTCTGCTCTCTCCATTTTTGCACATTTATTCCTCCCCAAGTCACCTTGATCCCATCATTTCCCCACCTTTGGTTTCTCCTCTAAACATCCTATAAGTCCTCTCACACCATTCCAGCATGCTCCCTGCATGCCATAATGAGCACTTTTCCCCAAGGGCAGGCTCCCCTGGCCTGTGTTTTGTCCTGGAGGATGAACCCCAGGGACTCAGGGTGCTGTGTCTCACCTGGCCTGTGGGGCTGATGCTCTCCCAGGACTGCCTTGTGGAGCTCAGGGCAGGGACTCCTAACTCTGTGCTCCTCTGTGTGGGGGAAGGTGAGCTCTTTATCACATTCCTTAACATAGGTCAGCTCAGAATTGCCTTTAAACTGCACAAAAAAATTATAGCATCACCACATCAACACTCATTACTTTTAGCTCATCATTCTCCAAGTGTTACATGATGCCCATACAGAAAAAGAAGCAAGTGACAAAGCCGGTTGTGAAACACTCTTCAAAATAAGCACCAATATACTCTTTGCTGTAATTCTGCACTTGGCTAAACAGGGGACGGGATTCAAACATTATAAATCATTTGAGAGTGGAGTACAGAGAGAAATAGATAGCAAAAGGGTCTAGCTATGTTCATGCATACCAAATATCTAGCTGAAACAAAATAGCATGAAACTCATCCAATATTCTTTCCACCCACTTTCTTTAACCCTCCCCCAGCTTCAGATCAATGTCTAACATTAAATAATAAAAAAAAAAAATCTAAAATATTTTACTAGGCTACCTTGAACATTGCAACAAATTAATAATGCAGTCATGAATCAAATGTCTCAGCTGTTCATCAGATACACCCACATTCCATTTCTGCCTGTCTTTTCTTCACAATTAGTAATTGTAAACACTTGCTACCAAAATTTCCTGACCTATCTATAACTTTATAATCTCAGTATATGGCATCAAAAGTCATCAATATGTTAGTTGTGTGTCTAGAAAAATGTCTCTAAACCAGGTTATCAATTTTGTCTGCAATGTCAACAGTCTCTATAATCTTAAGTGTTTATAAAAGTATATATGGCAGGCACACAGAATGCCAGTCTTCTTTCTAGCTCCAAATTACTTATAATTTTCATTACATAATTTTCAGTCTGAAATTAGAGTCAAGGTTACTTTCTACAGCTCCACGCACAGAATTCCTGTTCAAGCCAAGGAGAATCCTTCATGAAGAATAACAGAAAAACAGAGGTCTGCTAGATTTGTTCTCCTGCATATGCCGGAATATTTATACATGTAACTCCTGAAAGTATCATTAAGAATAATGATTAATTTGATATCTAGAGTGCTTATCTTCCCTCACCCTTCAAGAACCAAAGACATTAAAAACATTACAACACATAATACAGATAAAAAACAGTCACAGAAATAATTAAAACCTGAGATGCGAGAAACATTTTTTGTATGAAGAATTCTTTTCACCCCACCAGCTAACAAATAGAATTTTACTGAGAAAATATACACTCATCCATGGAATGCATTTCAGATTTGATCAATGAAGAATGATAGTACATACATGGCATCTGATTATCAATGTATTACAGTAAAATAACTGACATGTTTAATATATCTTTATCTTAATCCAATGCAAACAGAAAAGCAAAATTTGGAAGGATTTTTTAATGTCTTCCCGCCAGCTCACCCACTTTATTATCTACTCAATCCACTAAATAAACAATTTTTTTCTTCCTATTTCAGCACTGCACCACCCTTTCCTGACTTCTTTTCCTTTACATATTGCAGTAGTACTACTATGACAGAAGGATAATATTTGTTGCAATTCTGGACAATTCCCTTGTGCTTATTACTTCAGTGACAAGGTATAGCAATTTCTTAACACACTTTTTTCCCTACAATACTTACCTTTTCTTCTCTTTTGTTTACTGACACTGTGTGCAGTCATTCCCTCTTGTGGAAATTCCCTTTTTTATGTCTATGGCATACAGAATTCCAGGTGATAATCTGCCTTTAAGTACACACTAAAGGCAGATTGTGTTCAATGCAATGATCACACTAAATATATTTTCTAAATTTTGGCCACTCGGGCGTCCCTTGGCAAGCTCCCACTACCCAATGCTGGGTAGTGTCAGTGGGAGCTACCACATTGTTGGGAGCTACTTATGTATCTCAACAAAACAGCACACTAAGCAGAATAGACAATGACATCTTTGGTCACAGAACTGAAGGTCCTAAACTGCCCGACCTACAGGGAAATACAGCCAGTGTTCAAATAGGTATCTGAACACACACCACTCCATTCCTAAGGACAGGAATCGAGCTATGAATTCTGCCCAACATTGCATTGCATGCCATTGCACTGTAAAAAGTCATTCTGCCTGTGTAAAGAACTCAGACACTTCTGCTTTTCACATACCTATAGGATGACCAAATCATCAAACTCTGCTGACAAGAAATGGAAGAACAATACAGTGGTGACAGCTTTTGCTGAGAATGCCAATTGTCTAAATCTCAGACAAACACAGAACACACCAAGATCAACTTGACTGATCATGACTGTTACAACACAATAAATGTAGTCACTAAGATAAGCAAAATCTGGTAGCAGTAGACCAAAACTAATTCCTTGATTCCACTTGAAAACTAAGTGTTATATGGTACAATATCTAAATCAAGAAACGTTGCATAAAATAAAATTGCATTCTCTCTCTCTTCTCCAGATTTCAGTTGTGGCCTCTAGCAGAATACAAAGAACATTTAACAGGGAATTAACAAAATCACAGCTAATTGCGATACTGAAACATATGATCTCTGTCTCTCTGTGAACAGTGCATCTGAAAGAAACATTCTTTTTTCATTATTATTTTTAATTCTGAACTGAAGTGGGTACTCTTGAATATCGCTGCTATTCAGTTTCCTTGAACAAAGATATTTTGTGTTAGAGGCAACTTAGAACCTTATTTATGAAAACTTAACTAGTCAGGAGGAGGTCTGTATTATGGCACTTTCCCCTCCAGCTATTTCCATCCCTGTATTTGCTTTAATGCATTTTTCCATTGTTTGGGTTGTATTATACTTAATATTCATAGCATGGCTGTATCCTGTACTGTGAATATGTCGCAGTAACAATAGCATGTTAGTACCCCAATACTTGTCAAATAATTTCCACCTCACTCTTTTCCATCTGAACTTCATTATCTGTTTCATGCAGGGAAACTATTCTACTCTGAGTAAAGAGACTGAAGTGGGGGTGGTACAATCATGTTCTCCTCTTTGTAACCTCCCTTGAGGGGCTCCAACACCTGTTGAAAAGCATGAGGAAATGGAAGTTTGCAGTATATCTGTAACACTCTCCAACTGTTTTCAACATAAGAGAAGAATGTTCTGACTGACAGACAAGCAGACAGTTCAGGGTCAGAATCAGAACTAATAATCATACTGGGGTTTATAACCAGACGGACTAAGTTATGGAAATTCTGAATATTCTATATTCTGCATTAGCTCAGGACATTCAAAAGAATTATGTGATATGCGTGAATGAGGTTTCTATCCTAGGTCAAATACTCATTTTTAAATATCACTGCCTATATGCTTTACACATGCCTACACATGCCTACAGAAGCTGTCTGTGCTTGCAAGCATTGTGTACCATATTATTCACAGTATTATTTGCACAGAAGACCCCACTGTATTTCTTTAAGCAAAGAAATCAGTCTATCTGCAATTAGAGTGTGAAGTTACCTGGGAGCTAAATGGAGGAGCTATTTAACAAAATACAGTTACCTTACGCAAAAGTATATGACAGTGAATGAAGAATAACAAATGCACCTGAAAACGTAGGAGGAATTTGTAACGTAATTATCAAACTTAAATTTGATCTGCCTTCACAAAGTGAACAGGGAACTGTGAAGGGGGGAAATGAGAATACTAATAGTAACACATTATTCCAGAGCACTATTTTGTTGTGTTTATTTCTTGGGGATTCTGAGGTAAGAGTGCCAGCTTACAGACAGTATAACCACGGCATCACAGCTTATGAAGTATCTAACAATAATAGCATGAAGGAGCACCATCATTGTCAGGTCTGTGATACACGTCTTCCACTAGCAGTGCTGATGTTCCTGTGCCTGACAGGTCAGACAGTTAAGTATCTGCCTAGTTCTGATTTCAGCACATTTTAAAATTCTTGGGAGTATTTAATCATAGTGATTGACTTAATGGTCCTTGCCAAGTCACTTTCATCCTTGACTGATACCCAAATGATCAATAAGCTTGACCATGCCAAAAGAAGGGAAAGAGACAAAGGATAGAGGACAAAGTGGAAAAAAAGGAGGGTGAGAAATAAAAAGAATGAGGGAGAGAAAGTAAAACACAAAGAGAGGAAGAAAAACAGCATAAGGGAGAACAAGAAGGAAAGAGGGAAAGAAGAGATGGGGAGGAATGAAAGAAGAAGTGGAGGAAGGACAGGAGGAGGGAAGACAGAGAAGGAAAGCAGAAAGGAAAAGTAAGAGGGAGGAGAAAGAGGACACAATATGAAGCATACAGCATAATCCACAGCTTGAACCCAGAATCACTCAGAAGGTTATGGGATGCTATTATTTACCAACAAATCAATCACAAGAAAAATGCAACATTACAGTAGTGGAGGATTGGGGTGGGGAGTGTTCTATAAAGGAATTGAAATGAGTCCCTAGCATTAATACTACTAAAATGTGTCTAACATTTCCTTTAGTAGCTGAAGTGCTATTTTTAAAATGCATCTAAATTACTTGGAAACCTAACGGTCTTTGAAAATTAGCAGGAATTTCACCATGAAAAATCCTCGGGTATCCCATTTTTAACTGTAAGCATTTCTTCATTCACGTTTAACATCTAACTGGTGAGCCAAAATTTCATTTTCAGAAATAATACAGATAACACACAGTATAAATCTTGCTGGATGTCAAACAGACATGACTTCTAATGCCATTAAAATAAGCCCTCTAAATAAGTCAGGTATTGAAGTACTGAACAGTACAACGCATGAATTAGAAATAATAAGTCTGTCTTCAATATCTATTTCTTATCCTCTACAACTGTATTTACCCAAAGGGGATTTTGAGTTTCAGAACTGGAAAGTGTTCTCGAGGGAATAGAGGTAGAATTTTATTCCAGTCACATACAAAACAAGATGAATACTAGAGGCCATCTATGATGTTCTGAAAGCACAGGTCTCCAGTTTTGAATTTCTCTTGAAAAAGAGATTCCAGTTACATGCACTGATACATGCATAAATGTAAATACATGTATACAGTAACGAGATAGATACCAGAATCAATGAATACAGTAGGCAGGTTTAGAACAGAGTGATTTCCACCCATTCCACTTTACCTAAACCAGGAACCACCGAAATTTTTCAGAAAGCTGATCCTAACATGGCACTGCCTTTAACACCAGCACAAGGTTCACATCACTTGTGTGAACACATTCTTGTGCCGCTGCAGAGGAAGGGAACAGGCCCGCCAAGTTTCAATTACAACAGTCACACTCCAAGACTTATGTGTCTGCAAGAGAAGGCCGTAGACAGTACACAAGGCTGTGAAATATATACCTCTGCTTCTCCCCAGTAAACAAACCTGTATGGATCCGATGGGGCTGGTTAGTGTCAGCACTTGCAGTTATTCTTTTCTCACACCAGCTACATGCAGTCTTACAGCTACAGAGACAAGTTCAGCCAGCCATATGCAGAGCCACACTGTGAATTGCTGTTGGCCTCACTAAAAGAGGGTATGGTTCTAAGTACAGGTGGAAGGAGGGCACACACTGCTCACTCTGATACCCACATGGGAGCAGACTTACGGCTATACAAACTTCCTCTTTTGCACTGTGCTTTGGGAGTAAAGGATGAATCATTACTTTTTCATGATTCCTCAATATTATTACTTATGCTGTTGTGATACTACTGCATGTATATATAAACCATAAAAGTATGGGTTCGTACAAATTCATATATGCCCCTACATCTACATAGAAAGCCTCACATCACATCCACACCACAACTGAAAAGTTTCCAACCAGGACACATCTTTCCACAACTGCACTTCATGCACATACAATTCCCACACACACACTGTACAACATAGGGAAATGCAAACCTCTGTGTGGACACGTCTGGAAAGATCCATGCTTTGTGATTGGCTGCCAAAATTTCCCAGCTCGTACACTTGTGTCCATGAGCTCTTCAGACTATACTTATGCGTTCGCACACATCCATGCAAACACATGCACACAGAAACCTCCATGAACGCCTGTGTGAATGCCCGCCCTGCACACACACTCAAGACAGACACATGTAAGAACACATATATACACACACAAAATATACGTATATAGATGCACTGGAAAGGACCCATACACACTGTCTCTCTCTCTCTCACACACACACACACACAAAACACGTGTGCACACACCTGCCCTCACACGCACAGCATCACACAACCACATGCACACACACAGAGGCACACGCACATCACACACCACACGTGTGCACATCTGCACGACGCTCAGCACGGCAGCACACGCGAGCACACACACACGCACACACACACACGTACGCTCACACACACACACACACACACACACACACACACACACACACACGTACGCTCACACAGACACACGTGCCAGCACAGAACCCTCACAGGCACACGCGCACCCAAACACACACTGCCGCCCTCAGGAAACCTCCCCCGCATGCACCGACAGACGATGCCCTGCCGGACGCACCCGCACCACAGGGCCCGGCACGGCGCACATCCCCTCAGGCACAGAAACGCACCAGCACCGCCCTCGCACACGCGGGACAACACCCCCGCACCGCCGCCCACGTGCGCACGCCCCCGCACCGCAGCCGGTGCCTGCCCGCCCCCTCCTCAGTGCAGGGAGCCGCCGCCCGCGGCCCTGGCGCGGTGTCTGGGAGGGCAGGGCAGCCCGGGAGGGCAGGGCAGCCGCGGCGCGGTGTCTGGGAGGGCAGGGCAGCCCCGGCGCGGTGTCTGGGAGGGCAGTGCAGCCCGGGAGGGCAGGGCAGCCGCGGCGCGGTGTTTGGGAGGGCAGGGCAGCCCCGGCGCGGTGTCTGGCAGGGCAGGGCAGCCCGGGAGGGCAGGGCAGCCGCGGCGCGGTGTTTGGGAGGGCAGGGCAGCCCCGGCGCGGTGTCTGGGAGGGCAGTGCAGCCCGGGAGGGCAGGGCAGGGCAGCCCGGGAGGGCAGGGCAGCCGCGGCGCGGGCGCCGATCCGGGTCCCCTCAGCGCCCCCCGCCGGGCCCCCCCGAGCGGCGCCCCCGCCCCCGCGGAGCGGTGCCGGCGGCGCGGCCGGTAGGTGGCGCCATCGCTCTTCTGGTGGAGCCGCGGCCGCACCGCCCCCGCTCCCCGCCCGGCCCGGCCCGGCCCGGCCCGGCCCGCCGGGAGCCGCCGCCCCGCCCGCGGAGCCCCAGTGCCGGAGCCCCAGTGCCGGACCCCCTTACTCCGCCCGCCGGGGCAAACAGCCCCCTCGGCTGCGGGCACGGGCAGCGGGGCTGTGCCCGCTCCCCCACTGCGCCCGCGGCGCTCGGCCTGTAATTTACGTCCCCGCGCAGAGCCATCAGCCCGCGCCCCCCGGGTGTGTGCCCGAGGGCGCGGGCGGGCCGGGCGGTGGGGGCTGTGCGGCGGTGGCAGCCCCGGGCACCGCACGTGCGTGGTTAATTACGAGGCAGCAGCGATCGGGATGGGCGAGCCCGGCCGCCCCAGGCTCCTCCGGGCGAGGGGGGGGGGACACCCGCCACTCCGTTATCTCCCGAGCCGCTCTCCCAGGCAGAACTGATCCTCTTGAGGGAACGAGGGGGTGGGGGGAGAGTCTCGACTGCAAATACTGTTTGGAGTTTATTGATGAGGGCGTCTGAGCGTTGAGGTGCTCTCCCGTGGCTCCCGGTGGATGCTGTAAGGAGCCAGGATTGTGGTGGGTTTCGGCTGTGCAGGGAGTTGGGGTAGCGGGGGGTGGGGGAAGGAAAAGACACGATCGAGAGTAGCTGAGACTTTGTGCCCCCGTTGGAGAGATGGTTGAGTCCTCGTCAAGGTTGCTGTGGTATCCCAGAAACACCATTCACTCCGAGCTGTGACCGCGCACCATCAACAGCAACAACTCTGCTGCGCCTGGCCGAGGAATAGGAATTAAGAGCTCTCAAGAATAATATGAAAGGGATCTGCAGAGGGGAAATTCGTGCAAAGGAATCGAAATTAGCAGACTTTTGGGAAAGGGGATGTACTAAATGTGGCCGGCTGGACTTCATCCTGGTGAAGAAAATGGAGATTAAAAGTGGATTTACATTTTGGAACCTCGTCTTTTTATTGATGGTTTCGTGTGTGAAAGGTAGGGTAGTATTTGAGGGGTATATTTTTAGGGGTCCATTTGCTTTCGGTCAGGGCGTTGCAAGCTCTCGCCTTATACCAAGGGGTATTTCAAAATATATTTATCTCTTATTTTATATTTTTATCCTGGGTACTTTGCAATGGAAATATATAAACGATCGCTAAAGCGGGGAGGAAAGAAGGAGTTGATTCAGAGCTCTCCTCGGAGATAGAAAATGTATTTGCTTGCCAGGGCTGGCGTTCAATGCAGTGACTGAGCTGAGGCTCAATAAATATTCTTGCAGTATGCTCAAACGGAGACGTGAGTTGGTTCATATAGCCTCTAACTAGTGTATATTCAAACAAATCCCACGGGATGACTTTTTTAAGGTGACGATGATGATCGTGCAGGGTGGAGGGGGGATTACCTACAATTCTGGTTTTCGGTCGAGCAGCGGGCTCTTTGCGGGAATGCCTGTATCGATGCACTTATTAGTTTAACCCGTTGCGTGGGGAAAGTTACGGGGGAGCCCAGCGTATGCGTAGCCGTCTCACAGCCCGAAATGCGCTTCACGCTCGGCTGTCTGTACGCATGCAGGGCTCCCAGGCTGTCGGAAAGGTGCGTTGGCAATTCAGCCTTTAAGGCATGGTCTGTCGCTGGGTGCAAAGATCGACACCTTTTCTCTCTCCTTCTTTGGTCACTTTTCCCTGATGTATGTGAGGGGTTCTGGCTTAGGCTTTTTGTCTCTCTCTTTTTTTTTTTTTTTCCTGGGGCAAGGGCTATTTTGCTTTCTTCTTGGTTCCGTGTTCATGAAAGAAGAGCAAAAAGGAAATGTCTAGTTAGCGGCATAAATATCTCCACTAAGTCTGTGCTTGCAGACAGTTAAGGGAAATGCTACCCACAGAGAAAAGAAGAAATATGTGGCTTGAATAATGTGCACCTGCAGAATTACACAGGCATCGCTAAACAGTGGAGTGCCGATCCCATCACGCGTGCCTTCAGTAAAAGGATCTATTCTGCAACTCCGAACAGTCGGCTGCCTACCCGAAATAATCTCCCCTTGTTTGTGGCCAGTGATTAATATCCGATTAATCACCCTTTTATCCCCCTCCTCCCTGCCACACTCGTATACTCCCAGAATATTTAGTAGACGTTATCGATCCTCTCCGAGTTTTTAGACTTGGTTATCGCCTACAGAGGTTGCCTGCACGAGTAGGAAGAAGATGTTTTGAGGGGGGGTGGCATTCAAAGGCGTGCCTTCCCGAACTGGCTCTGGCTTGGATGAAACAGTTTATTGTAGAGCTTTGCAGCTGTTTGTCCCCCAATTTGCATCGCGTGGAAAAGACATTTCGCGTTTCACGGGGAGGGGGGTGTCGAGGGCTTTTTACCTCATCCCACGTTATCCTGACGCGGGGTATCCAAGGGAAAGGGGGCTTACCTGCGACGTTTATGCACATTTTAATTACAGGCACATTCTCTCTGTTTGCATCTGTTGAAGGGAGCCGCTCCCAGCGCTTTGCCCCGGTCTGAAGATGCTTTGCTATGAGCGCAGACCGGGCGCTTTGGGGGCATTTCTTTTCCCTGGTTCGGCTCCCTGCCATTAGCGCGTTCTCGGTGCCGGGTGCCAGGGTTCGTCAGCCCCGGGGCTGGCGGCCGGCCCGGCGCGCCGTGCGTTCCGCGGCGCCCCGCGGGCGCGGTGCGGGGGCGAGCGGGGGCTCCGGCGCCGCTCCGAGGCGGCTGCTTTGTGAGCGAGAGTCGCGGGGCGGCAGCATCCGACCGAGGGACGGGCTGGCGCGGCAGCGGGAGCAGAGCGGCTTCCCCAGCACCTGTTGAGAGCCGCCTCGCTTGCCCTTGGGGGTGGGGGAAGGAAAAAAGCCGGGCACTGAGGGCAAAAGCTGGGATGAAGCACCAGAAAGAGCCCAAGAAAAAGAGGAAAAATACGGGCTTTGCAAAACTGTCCCTTTTTCTTCCTCCCCATTGTCAGGGCCTAAGCTTTCCACATGCTGACGAGGGCAGTTTCCCTAGACTTCCCTCGGAGTGGGGCGCTTCTCCCAGAAACTGCAGAGCCAGTAGGTCAGATTTTACATCCTGGATGTGGGTTCCTTTAGGCAGCCAAGCTCCACAGAGCTGGCTTAGACTCACTGCAGCACAGCATCTATTCTGGGCATTTATATTTAGTTCTCTTCCCCACTCCCATGAATGAAAGCATTTTACTTCGATTCACATTCCCTTTGTCTCAGCACACACTTGTGCCCCCAGAAAGCAGAGGCAAAGAATGAATGAATACCTGCCCATTTTCCCGATGTTGGGAGCAAGATGACTCTCCAGATTCTACATCTGCTTTACCATTGACTAGCAAGGCCTTTTTACCACACCCCACCTCCACAAGCTCTAGCCCATACCCTTTCTTGCTTAAACACTTCTGCTGGTCTACAGCACCACATCATAACACCAAACTCTTGCTGACATTCCTGTCATCGAGATCACTTCCACAGCTTTGCTTGATATCTGTCCCTCAGGCCCTTCCTACTTTTGTCATCGTCCTGTCACCATTTCTCCAGTCTCAATCCACAGCTCTCCCAGTGTTACAAGTGTCAAACTATCTCAGGATGCTTAAGAAACCATGCTCATATCTGACTAATTAAGGACTCCTAGGATGTATTAATAGAAACAAAAAAGTCCCCTTCACATAAATTCATGCCTCTTTGGAACCTTGCAGCAATACTTGGAAGGGATTAGAAAAGGGAGAAGAAAGTAAGAGAAGACAGAGGGAAGGAAATTGTCAGAACCTCTGAGGAAGGGGTGATATGAAGAGCTAAAGTAAAAAGGAATTGTACTTTCTTCAGTGAAAATCCTGCTTACACAATATTCCATCATGCCCTGGAACAATCTCCCGTAAAATCTTCCTTGAATATCCATGGAGTAAAAAGGCAAAGGAATGGCACCATCGAAAATTGAGAGAAGGCATAGAAGGCATTAAAACAAAGAAACGAATCCACAACCCAACCTTAGAAAAGGCCAAGCAGAGTGATTTCTGGCCAGCTACAGTGGGTCATGAATCCTGTGCTCTTCCTTTTAGATGTGTGAGACACCCAGCAAAGCTCCTTCCCTTTCTCCCTCACTCCCCCACCATGGGAGAAATGAGAAGCACCACTGAGACACGGGAGATAAAAAACAAGTTTGGAGGACTAAGGATAGGAAACCTCCACTGTCAAGTCCCTTACAGAAAGGGAAGGAGACGCCATAAGTGAGGGGGAAAAAATTAGGCAGCATCAGTGAGCTTTGCCTTCTGGGATTTAGTAGAGGAATCACTGATAGTTGCACCCCTTCGGTTTGGCACCTCCCTCCACCAAAAAAAAAAAATGCTTGCAATCTGTTAGTGGAAGGAAATCGGGCAAAATGACCGCAAGACTTCTCCCTCTCTTCTGTTTAGCTTTCACTCCAAGACAGAGAGCACCAAGGTCGGCTCTTTTGTCTGCCTGGCTAAAATGAAGCTTTGCCGTTGCTGTTGTTCCTCCGTTCCCCTCTTGCAGTTGTGACAAGCAGAACAAGGGCAGCTTTCAAAATGAAAGGGACATGAAGCACTGAGATTTTAAATGGCTCATTGACAGAAGAAGTGATGAGAAAAAGGAAAGCGTTTCCATTTCCAGTGATGGGTACCTGGCATGTGGGAATATTTAGCAGGGACAAAGCGTGCCCTGTTTCTTTCAGTCACCTCTGCAGTATCCCTTCTACCCCATTCCCACCTCAAGTCCCTCTCCCTTCATGCTCCGCCGGCCCCTCCCCACCGCTTCCTTCCCAGTGATTTGACTTAGTGTTATTGGTGATGGGTATGGGGTTACTGGTGGATGGCTTTCCTCAGATGGGCGCAGCGAGGTGCTGGCTCTGTCCCCGAAGTGGGAACGGTCGGGGAGTAACAGCAGGTTTAGATTTCCTTATTTCCAGATGATCGATGCTGCTGCATCTTTGTGTGTGTGTGTGTGTGTGTGTGTGTGTTGTGTATGTTTGTTCATGTGTTTGTGTACCTATGCAGGGGGGCAGGGACACACTGACTGGAGAAGGGACAACGCCGTTCTTCCTTTTCAGCTCTTCCACACACGCTCACCTCCTCCACGATGCCTCTTTGCCATAAGGCCCCCCAGATGACACAGGGCTTGCTGTGCTGAGCGGGCACCGCAACTCACCGTTTTTTCAAGCTACACAGTTCTTCAGGGTTGCGGGCAAAGTTACCTCTCTACCCCCGCCTTTCTCAGGGCTCAGACAAGGCTCCGCTGTGCCCCCGATTGGCGCTCGGCTCCTCCTCCTCTTCTGCAGGGCGGCAGTGAAGAGGCACAAGACCCCTCCCAGCAGCATCGGCAGGGACCGCTTTTGCCTCCCCTGCCCGATGCCATTAGGGACCCGCATAGGGGAACCTCACCTTCGGTCTCCGCATTTTCATTGCGAGAGGCAGCAGTGGCAAGGCGGAGCCGGCACCGAGCGGCGGCCGCCCCGCCAGGAGCCTCCGCCGGGCGCCTCCACCTGCGCCCGGCACCGACCTCCGCAGCCGCCCGGGGCGGCCGCACCTCCGGGCAGTCCTTCTTAATGCAGTCTTCGGTCTTTTGGCTTTCCTTCATCTCGGTGACTCCTGTTGGCAAGTCTGAGGCAGCATTAGGGGTGTCGGTTGGTTGGTTTGCTTTGCTGACACACAGAAATAGCCCCTCGCTCGCTGAGCACTATCAGCCCGCTCCTCGATGTGCAGCGGGGTGCTCCAGGCAGCCACACAGGCTGAAGAGGGACAGGTTGTAGCTTCACCTCCGTTATCAACATCTCGATTTGCAAGCACGAGCTCAGGAGACTTACAGAATTCCATGGATGTGCTTTTAAATCCCACCTTTTTCAAGACTCTTGTGCAATAAACATAGCAGGAACTTGTAGTGTATCTACGGTTTTTTACTTGCCTGTGTGTGTGGGGTGGGTGTTTTTGAGCAACAAGTCAAGCAGGATCAATTGCCTGTCTAGCTTAGTGCCCTTTATCTTCAACTGTGACTGGTAGCAGCAGTCTAGTGAAAGATTTGAGGAACATAGCAAGTAGAGTGACTAGCACATCCTGGGTCTCAGCAGCCAGCAGCTTTGGGTCTCCCAAGCTAGACGCTGTTTTTGAAACATCACATTTTAAAAAGCATGAACTGGCCCATGCTCCACTTATTTGCTTGTTCTCTCTCATTCTGCTGCCCTTTCCATTTCCCTTCCCTTTTTCCTTACCTTTTTCCCTACCTTTTCCCTTCCCCTTCCCCTCCCCATTTGCCTTCCTCTTCCCTATGCCCTTCTCTTCCATACCATTGCATTCTTATATATCCTTCATTCCTTATAGTCTGCATTTGGCTGAAAGCACTGAATAATGTGAACACTTGTAATAAAATCGGTTTTATTATATCCAGTGTTGTTGATGTACTGCGAAGGTCAACCCCAAAAAATGGAGATTTGAAACCATTGAATGCACTTGTATTTAGTAACGAGAAAGCAAAGCATATACTTGTTCAAAGAAATTGGAAAAGGTTTTGAAATATCCTGTGGGGATGGCTCAATTTGCATGATTGTAACATCTTTTCAGAGAAAATGTTACGAAGAATAATATAGCCTTGCATCCCTTCCTTTTTAAAAGCAAGGGTCTTGGACACACTGATTTTCAGAGGTATTGAGCATTTACAATTTCAACTGGCTCCAGTAAGAGCCTAGGGAACAAATAAGCACCTCTGAAGCACGGCCAAGTGATTCCATCATTATGATGCTGAGACAGAGAGGGACAGTATAAATAAAGGAAAACATCTATAAAACTGAATTATATATACAATGTTAATTCTACAGAATCTGATAAATTGGAATGGTAGGAATAAGAAAGGCTTTATGATCTGCTGTAAAATTTGGTTTTTTTCCTTTTCCACTAATAGGAAACTTCAATTCTAATTCAGTGGGATTGTGACTTCTCAGGTTCAACTTCCTGCTGATGCGTAATCAGTCAGCTTGTATTTCTGATCATAATGGTTAAGGTTGAAAGGACAGAACAAAGCCTTTGTGGGAAATTAGCTTAGCAGTTACTCCAAAGCAACTTCCCAGGAAAGAGCAGTCAGAGAACAGAAATTTTGGTCTAGGTTGTTTTTTCCTTAGACCTCTGCAATTTTAAGACAGCTCTTAAGGCATGAGATACTTGAAGAAGCAATATTTAAGTAACAAATCAGAGAGGTATCTGATAAAAGTAATTATTGCAAGGCCGTATACTTTACCTCATTATTTTATTTATATAATTTCCGTGCTAAGGCTTACTGCAAAATTCCAGAACTCTTACGAGCTTTAGACAGGTGCCTTTAAAACAACTTCACAGATGAATGTTTCCTTCTCAATTAAATACTTGCCTTTATCTAAAATTCAAGAGACAATATTTGGCAGTTATCTTGGACCTAAATAGAAGGGTGCATGATATGTAATGTACAGGTTTTCACCTGCATGTTTCAAGAAAAAAAACGTAGTAGTAGTAGTAGTAGTAGTAGTAGTAGTAGTAGTAGTAGTAGTAGTAGTAGTAGTAGTAAATGTTGAAGATCTCCTTGCCAATATTCAGCTTTTCTTCTAGGAAATGGAATGGACAATCATATTGGACTATAAGTAAGATTATGTAAAATAAACATACACACACAGACACACCATTTACATTTGTACATTTAATTGTTTACCTTTCCTGGGCAGATTTGCATTCATGGTTGCACTGTTTTACTCTCACAGATTGTGTAAGATTTACTATGGCTTCATAATTCCAGCATTACAAATGCTGAGTACTGTTATAAATGTCAAAGAAGGAAGTGGTGGAAGTTCATCGTGTCCTTCTTGGGGTCTGAAATCTTAGTTGGGCAAGTTTATAGATTTAGGAACAGTGTTACTCAAAGAGAGTGAGCTCCAAAGTATTGGAAAATAGCATACAAGGAATTCCAGCAGGGCTGGTCCTCTCATAGATCTGTGTCACTGAACAACAAGATGGGATGCAGACAGGACAGACATAGAAGGACAGACTGCCCATTTTCCCTTAGATTCCACAAAATGCATCTTAGTGTCATGTATCATATTTTCATTGTATCATAGAAATAAGGAAAATAACTGTAAGTAACTTAGCCACAGAAGCATTCATGGCATGATGAATTCTCTCCTCCCGAGGCCTGTAAATAACACAGATTATCTTTGCAATAGAACTGAAGGAATCTGGAGGCTTGAGGCAGAAATGACTGAGTGGTTACTGATTATACAGATGTTGAATCACTATTTCTGACCTTGCATTCTATTTTGTCTGTTTCCCATATTTACATATCTTATTAGCTTTATATCTTTATGCAAGTTGTTTGATTTCATTCTCATGGAAATGGGTGTATATATATCTGTACATGTGCATATATAAAATGCACATGTAGAAATTATATCTGTATATTTGGTTATGTTATGAAGAAATTCAGCAGACTGCATTGTTAGCTTACAAAGGTGCAGGTAACAACTTGAAACTTATGGGCTTCCTAAGTTATTCATTACCTCTTAATTTATTGTGTATTCTCAATCTCAGAATGAAGTTCTACTATAATACGTAACTGATTTCATTAATAGAAGAAGAGTGATAGTAATGAGAACTAGGAGGAAATGTAGGGAGGAAAGCTGGATGAAAACAAAAAAACACCAGTTAACTAAAACCAGCAATTAAAACCTGATCCTAGCACATTAAGAATTAACTGATATATTTATTCCTACTGATTTAAGGATTTTTTACCAAATGTATTTTCTATACAACTGTTATTTATAGGTTGAAAACCTCTAATCACCTTTTGAATACAGAAAAAAAAGAGCATTTCTGTGCTATTTTGTAGTCTATTTTAATACTGGTTTTATCATTTAAAAAGGCTGACATATATCTCAGAGATAGCTGTATTTCAGTGGCAGTTAAAATGAGCCCTCTGCAGTCATTATCTCCTTATAGAACTATTTTCAAATCCAGCAAGCAGATACTGGCAAGTGTAGTTTGGAGTCCTTAGCAAAATTGAGCCACATAAATACAAAGTACAGATATTCTTCTTGTTTCAACATAGTGTTGAGATGGAACTTATTGAATTACCAAACCTTTCCTCCACTATTTAATCTGACCCTGAATGAAAATTTCAGTCTACTATAGTTATTTTCTTGATTGCTGTGCAGTTTTATTTGGGAACCGAAGCTTAGTCTAATTAAAACTATTCTTCTAAAAACCTATACTAAAAGTTGCATTTTTGCTTCTGTATATCAGCTTTGGTCCTAAGTTAAATCAAGTTATAAAACAGGATAAAAAAAGAGCTTCTAAAGTGCTTGTTGTTTGAGCCCATTGAAAGCAAAAGGAGAGTCCAGAATAGGACCTTTGAGAGTAGATTTGCCTCTCTTTCTTTTCATACTGAGTTTTGAATTAGAGTTTTCTGTACAAATATTTTGTTTGACTCAGAAATATTAATTATAACAGAGGCCATGTATTTCACAGTACACTAGAAATTTTCATTAGAAGTGGTATTTGGAAAACTCACATTATAAACTTAAAGATTACAAAAGTAAATTGCTAATGATTAAGGGAAAATAAATTCTGTATTTTGAAACAGTCAGAAAATGCTCTTTCCACATTTTATTGGTGGTCACATCAGCACCTCTGAGGATCAGTCCAGTGGGTTCAGTGTAATAACAGTGTGTTGATGCAATGTCAGCTGTAGTCTTTAGCACAGAATACTCATGTCAGGACATAGGCTGAATTACAGCAATTTTATAACCTGGTTTCAAGATTCCATATTAATTTTTCATCTTCCTGTAAAACATTCTGGAATCTGCAGAAGTCTGCTAATGGCTGCAGAAGAACTAGGAGGAACTGATAAAAGAGATTTCTGTTTAGAATGCTTCAAATTTAAATAATAATGCAAGTTGGTTTTACTTGTGTTGGGTTATCATATATTCCCATATGTAGTTACATTTGAAAATGCTGAATTAGCTACCAAAACCAAAGCACAAAATAGGGAAGTTTCCACATTAATTTTATTGTATTTATTTTCTAGCACATTCTTTGTTTTTGCCACTGTCTTAGTTTAAATACATCTAACATGCTGAATCAAAATCACAGGAACTAAAATATAGTATAAAACAAGGGTCCAGATCCTGACTTTTGGAAAGCCTACCTGGTTAAACAAAAGTGGAGGGAGAAAAAGAATAGGTGTTTGGCCACCTCATATGATCAAGTCAATCAGCTTGTGGTAATAGATGTTTTTTTCTTGCATCTCCAGGTGCATGCAGGAAAACAGATACTCCAGCACTTCTGGTAGCAG
Organism: Manacus candei; assembly: GCF_025592945.1. NCBI lineage: Eukaryota > Metazoa > Chordata > Aves > Passeriformes > Pipridae > Manacus > Manacus candei. The sequence goes on from NW_026138133.1 coordinate 484,216, forward strand.
GCATCTGTAACTGTGTGTTATATCAAGAAGAAACTATGTTTAATTCATGATTAGGCCCACCTTGTGTGATTTCCCTTGAATACATAGGTGGTAACTGGTGCTTCAGTCATATGACTTCTGCTGACTCTAGCAGTGCTTGTTGCGTAGAATCACAGAACTGGTTATGTTGGAAAAGACCTCTAAGATCATCAAGTCCAGGTGTTAACTCATCACTGCCAAGGGATGAGATGACTGACATGCATGGCATGCTAGTTTTAATGACCACAAGAGAAGAAATACATATAATTCATAATTCTTAATAAAAGGGCAAGATATTTTCTCAAAAATCTTTGCATCAATATAGTGCTCACAAAAGTGGTCACCTAATTAGAGAATTTTTATCAGTGTAATATACTGAAGTAACATGATACAATTTGTATGTTATCAGGTGAATGTTTTAGCAATGCTTAAGGCAACAATCCTGCCCTCTTCAAACTGTTACAAAATGGCTAAAACCTTTAGAGCGTTCCCATTATTTACTAAATCATTTCACATGAAACTGCTAAAGATTTCCTCTTCAATTCTACCCTTCAGTAAAAGGTCCTGGAACTGAGAAAAAAAATCAACACTTTACATTTGAAGGGCTTAAAAGATGTCCTCTTACAGCAGAAAGAGGAGAACTGACTATTCAGCCCTCAGTTTCTTGGTGTCACCTTCAACTTAAAAACAAATGAGAACATCATTACCTATTCGTTTCCACATTACTATTCAGCATATCTGCCACTTTATTTCATAATTCTTCTCAATAGCTGCCCCTTTCTTCAAGCTCTTTTGAAATATCCCTCACATGATTGTCATATTTATTAGCTTTAGAGACTTTGGTAATATCACCTCTTTACCCTTTATTTCAGTCTTGTCAACTCCTTCCCAGGAAAATAAAATACCTCTGACATTTGGGAGAATATTTCTTTAGAGGTTTTCATACATTTTGTTTCATGAACTTTCATATATCGTAAATGCAAACATATTCTCCTTATAGCAATTATAGATATATTTTAAGAATCTGAATGTTACTGTAGTTCTTCAGTGACCTAATTCTCTTCCCAACTACTTAAACATTCTTGTGAAAGTCTAATTTTCAACCTATTTCAGTGGAAAGAAAAATAGTCTAAACAGTAGACAAGCAATAGCATTTCTGTGTTTTTTATAGAGGACATGGTGTGAACAGAACCTCCAATGTCTTCTCACAAAAGGATAATAATTTTCACCTGACAAATAGTTGGGATATATTTCATTGTCAGCAGTGGAAAGTTGCACCAATTAACCATATAAGACACAGTCATTTTTGAAAACATCCTGGCAAACATATGCTTTTCAAAGCTGTTTATCTGAAATAGCAATGTGCAACAGAATCAGTGTTTAATATACAAGTTCAGTGGTGTTGCTGACTCCTGCATGCCTACCTCCACAATTTTCCTAAGGATATGCTTTCAAAATAACAAAATCTCTAGTACTACAGTTGCAGGCCATTGAAATTTGTATGAGTTTCTACACTATTTTCAGCTAGTTTTAAATTAAGCTACCCATGAAAAAACACCATTCTTCTAAGCTCTATCTATATATTTTTACTACACTCAAATTCTAGCTCATCAGCTAGCTTCTGTAATTTTTCCCAATTTATCCAGCCTCCTCTGCACTTCTGGGCTCCCTTCCCAAATTCTCTTCCCACTCCACAAGTACGGCTGGAGAAGCCCCAAAAACATAAAGCCTGCACTAAAATATAGAAAGTTCTCCTCAGTTTCCATGTCATTTGTAAAGTCCTTTTTTTTGGCCCAAAGTATTTGAGTGTAATATGCTAGGAAATGAAATATCCTCCCAGCTTTACAGTCATAGATTACTTACTAACTTTTCAGAGAGTTCTTTGGATTTTATATCATCTGCACCAAATCAAGATTGGAAGAGTGGTATTTCAGTTATATTTCCTTTCATTCTTCAGTATACTGTGCCTTTCTACATGATTATTTTTTCATAACCAAAATAATACCCATTCACCCCAAACAAAAAAACTTCAAAACAGGTGATTAAAAAAGTTCAAAACCTAATAGCAACGGAAAGATAACATCCTTACTTGTGTATAAATAAACACTATAGACTCAGATATTTAAAATTTGGATACTTGGTATATTTTGGAAATGCATGATATATCTTTTTGGTTTTTCAAGCTCCAGTGTATACAGTTAAACTGTCCATGTGACATAGTAAGGGAAATTTTACAGATCTAATGTAACTCCTGTATCCTTCACCAATATCATCATTATGGTATGACCATAACAGACTAGTTAGGACTCTGGATTCTACATCATATTGTAGATTAATTAAAAAAATTAAATAGAAAAGGGAAATAAAAATCACGTATGGTAAAACAGGCCTAGATTTGTAGGGATACTGTTACTCGCTTGTTCCAATTGACTTTGAGCATTTCAGTGAAATTAGGGGAGTTTGCTGTGTATCTGACTTGTGAAAGGTTCTGTTCCAAATTGCTCCCTTTGGGGCCTCCTGTACTCGTCATCTCTTTGAAATCCATTGACAGCTGAGTTAACACAAACGTCTAATCTAAGAATCAGTGTGTGTCACAGATACCAGCTAAGGAGAGAATCTGCTCAGCAGAACTTTTGTAATTATTAAGAAAACATGAATTACCTACTAGAATTTAGGGTAAATTTGAGGTAACTGTAAGGAAAATGGATCGTTTATTTTGAAATCAATACAATGAGCATTGAATCATCACTTCTGAATACATGAGTGTACTTTTATGCTGCGGTATTTTCTGAAGAATGTTTTCTTCATTCTTACAAGTTTTATTTTTTTGCGTTATTGAGCCAGTACAGACTGTTCTGTAGGTAATCATCCTCTGGCCAAACTTAGTTGATCAATTGTTTCATCTGCTTCCTTCATGCTTCATGTGCACAAAGTTACTTGCACCATCTCTTTTGTGCCATACTTCTTTTTTTGGTGCTTTCATTTCACAGATTGCTTTGGGCAAGGTTCATATTCTTTGGGCCACTTGGATGATTGTGCATTTTTTTAGAAGTTGTAGCTTTTTTTTTTGTTTGTTTTCCCATCTCTTTATCAGTATTTTAAATATGCCTATTAACTACTTTAATATCTCAGTGTGTTTTTTTCCCCTACCTGACAATACTATTTTTCTATCTCATTTCTATTGATGGCTCAATTAATGTTTCTAACAGTGTTTCTATTTCACGCTGCTTGGTGGCTGTAAGTCTTCCCACTCAAAGCTTCTTACTTCTCAAGTGAGAAGTGTATTTTTGAATAAGAGTGATCATCCGTTCAATTATAACCTTATTGAAATATTTACCAGTAGATTATTTTAGAGCTTGTCTCCACTGAACTGAAAAGAAGATTTGTCATTGACTTTTAGCAGAACAGAGCAGATTGATAAAAAAAGCAAAATATCCAAAACTGTTGTAACCATTCATAGGACTAAATTGATGAAATTGAAGAACCGTAACAGTTGAACTCCATCAGGTTCTTTTTGCCAGTACCCTAAAATAGTATTAGATCTAGGTGGATAAGTTACTGACACTCTCAAAAACCTTACAGGCTTTGGTCCTTTTCTGTTCACTGTATTATGAAGGTAAGTGAGTGTTTCAGACTTTAGGATTGCTATCATGTTTTATTATAGTTTCAAATCCTATTGTAAATCATCATTCATTTACAAAGATGGCAAGGATAAAGACTAGAGTTGCAAGACGAACTGAAAATCTAAAATCCATTTTAAAGCTTAAATAATATCAAAATTTTAGAAGAAAATGCGTCAACAGGTAACCAATCACATTTTTCTAACTGTTATTTGGTCTAAAATTTGGCAGAAACACATGAGAAACCCTGAGAGTTTAAAGTTTCTGGCTGATCTCTAAATCAAAAACAGCTGAGCAGATTTAAATATTTTGTGTAAACAAATTTGCATCCAGGCTGCTAATCTGCATGCCAGCTTTCAGCTTGACATTTTCTGAAATGATGGAAAAATGCTAAGCCCTTAATACTAAATGGAGTTCATAATGGAAATGCTGACAGACCCGTAATTACCTGTATTGTAATTCTGCTGAAAGCTTCTTTATCTGTCTAATCTTTCACAATGGAGTTAAATATATAAATTCTGTAAAGGAAGAAAAAAGGAACTTTATGTTGGAAATGCTAAACTGTAGCAATGCTATATTTTTTTCCAGACATCCACTTATGGAGGCAGCAGTGACAAAAAAATTATTTGAAGAAAGATGTAGTATCCTCTGTGGAACTGTAAAAGCAGCCAGTGATGCTTAAAAGTTTAACTTAACTTCCATTTTTCAATCTTTTTGAGTCACCTTTCTTTTAAAGTATGACTAAACAGATAACAATCAACCATTTCTAATATGGCAATGAGGCATTATCGTAGAAGAAATTTGTCATTGACTTGGCACGGCAAAAAAATCCCAACCAACAAAAAATACACAAAATTGTCATTTCACTGCCCTAATACTGACCCCCTGTGCTTAAATCTTCTGCACTGAAGGGAGGAGGAAATACAGGATGATATGTTTAGAAAACTTCTCCAGAAAATTAAGGGGAGTAATAATAAAAAGTAATTCTCTGGACTCTAATTTACAAAATCCTTAATGTAGAAACTCCATTATCTGCCAACTTTTGATCACAGTCTTGAAGATTGTCTGGAAGAGCTTTTTCCTCAATGTCTTTTTAATTCCCCCTCCCCCCACTCTGAAAATCTTCCCCAGTGTGTCCAGGCTATAACCACCTGAAAAGCTAGAGAGTATTTGTTCTGCAGAGATTGCTTAGGATGGATGATTGAGACATACCAGCCTTACTCCATCTCCACATAATCTCTGTGCACCAGCCAGGGCACACAGCTGTGCCTATAGAACAGCTTTCACACATGACAGTAGCCCTTCAAGGAAACAGAATATCCTCTAGCATTTTTTGCCTTTGTGGGTTGCTGTGAGAATGCAATCTAGTTCTCCAAGGTTCCCACAGCAAGGAGTGACAAAGCTCAAAGAAATATCCGGACTGAAAACGAGAAATATACCGCTCTGATACCTTCTTTCCAAACTGCCACCTTTTCCAGAAAGAGACCTGGAATTTCAATTTTTGCTTGTAAAGCAACTACTTCAGTTCCAAGATCAGTTATTTACCCATCTCTGTATCTTCTTTAATATCACTCTGCCTTTCTTGACACATGGCGATTAGAATTCCAGGCAGTGCTGAAGATACGGGTACACCAGTGTTTTCTGTAGGGGATGAGTTTCACTTCGTCTTACTCTTTTTGTCTTACTCTTCCTGACTGTGGAAGTGCCATGGAACACAAAGTCAGTAATTTCAGAGAAATTTCAGTGATGTGTCTGAGGTCAAAATTCTGAGTTCCAACTTCAGCATCATGGAGGTATCATTTAGTTATAATTTCCTATATGCATATTAATCTCTAAAACTCATCTACTTATGCATTTGCACACTCATCCAGTTTGTGAGGGCATTCTGGAGTTCCTCAACATTGGTGCATCATCGAGGATCTTTAACAACATCTCCAGTCTTGGAAATTTCACTGCATACTCCTTAGTCTGTTGAGGATCCTCTGCTGAGAATTTCCTTCCAGATGGGAAGGAAGACTGATCCCATCCCTAATCCTGGGGCAACCTCACTCGATTCATCATCTAAGCAAGTGATCATTAAGCCCTACTCTGTGTCTTGTATTTTGACCATCTTTAAGTTCATAAAAGGAACTTTCATCTGTCCTGTGGTAAATTGTTTTTAATAGTCTTTGGTGGGTAGTCTTGTACAAAAGATTTTGTATGTTGACAGTGACTAAACTTAAAAAGATTAGTTTTTCTGATTAATGGATCTGTACTCAGAATTCCCTTTTTCTGTATGGCAACTTTAACTAAAGACCCAAAACCACTGGAGGAGAGGGAAGCCCATATATTTACCATCTTTGTTATGCAGAACCATGAATATTTTTTAAATCAGAACGCTTTTCATATTACTTTTGAGGTACTACTTTTGCAGCACACTTAAAAAATGTATTTCTGGAGTTGCAGGAAATGGTCCTGTTTCTGTTGGAAGCACTTTCTAGAATTTGAACTAAACTACTATTCCAAGCAAAATGTTAAAGACACTGAGCTCTTGTAGTTGCCATGTTTCAGAGAAAATGTTTCTGGCATGTCTTGTCCTGGAAGATTGCATGGTATTTTTCACAGAAGATTGTTATTAGCCTTCATCTTCTGGCTGAATTCCAATTTGAATAATTACAGTCTGCTGTCTGAATTCTCTAAGCAGAGTGTGTTAAATAACCTCCTAGACTTCCTTTTCTAATCTTCCAAAGGGCATTTCTGAGAATTATTAAATAATAGATCTGTTTAATCTAAAAGGCAGCTGCTTCTAAATGCTAGTGGAAAGTAACTGTTTTAGAAGGTGTGTTGACTACCCAATGCTCAGTGATAAATTACACAGTGGCATTGGTGGTGCTTGCTGTGTAGGAAGAGCTCCTTAGCACTGTAGAAAACCAGGAGGAAACTACCCCCTTTATAGGACTGCTGCAATTTAATTAAGAGTTCATAGAAAAAATTTAGATAAACAATACACTATTTTCTTCCAAGATGAGGAATATGAGCCTGGAGAAATCTATATAGAAAGTTTTGGAAAAGTTACAAGATGCTGAAGATTAAAATAAAGACTTCTTATTCAAGATGAAGGATAAATACACACAACTGTAGTACACAGGAGAATATAGAAAAGTGCAAAGCTGTGCAAAGCTTTGAACTTCTTCAGATACGAAAAAAAATCAAAGGAAAAAAATAGGTCAGTTGGACCAGTCATGAAGTCAAGTCCCTGTTTTGCAATAAATAGATGAAAACGAAACAGTTCAGATATAGTTGAGTAAGACATTTCTTGTAAGTACGTACTAGTTCAGTTGTTTGTTTCAATGTGGGAAGGGAAGAGAAAGGAGAGGGGAGCAGAGAAGAGGAGAGGAGAGAAGGAAATTTAATATTAATCACAATTGCTCAACGTGTTTTGAACAGTTGTAATTGTTGGACTAGTTTAAGGATAATTTGTGGAGCTTCAGTGCGTCAATCCATCAGAAGTGGTGTTTGCTTCTCCCTGTCTGCCCCATGGCAAGTGGCAACATTCAGCAAAATAAAAGAAGATAGGAAGCACAGAGACTCCTCAAAAGATGCTCTAACATTCACTATCTCCATCTTTTCTCTGAGCCTGTTGCCACAGCTGTGTTAAACTAGAAGAAACCCTCTCCTGTATCACTTCTTCCACTCTTATTTACCTCCTACAGAATATCCTCTATCAATCCAGAAGATTTTTGCTCTCCATGAAAAAAGACAGCAGTGTTGACAGTTTTGCTCATGATTGTTCTACCTTGTATTTTGCAAACTCTGTACATGCTCACAGGAAAACTTTATTTTTGTGTGTTTTACAGATAACAATACAACATAGTTATGCAAAATCATAGTTCTATGACAATCCGGGTATTGTTTGGCATTATTTTAGTTCAAAACAAAAACATCATACCCACTCATATCTGCTTAAGCTACATCTAAGCTCAGTCCAATCTGCTTAAAAAAGCAAGATCATTTTACATAATATTATGTGAAAATTAGGTATTCACAGGGTTGATACATATTTGGACTGAATAGAAGCAGAGGTTGTTTATAGCCCTTTGAGAAACCATTTAAATCTGATTCTAAGAAAACACTTATTACAGTGCAGATGTTTGACTTGATTGCGATCTTGAAGATTGAGCACATGTATTTCTCTGGTGTTACAGAAACTTTTTGGCCTGCTTATCACTATGACTTACTGTTGCCAAAAACTGCATTAACTGCTGCTTTGGAGTCTCCTCAGTATAGAATTTTCATGAGCTTAGTTTATGGTGTGAATACAAAATTAATAAATATGAGTGAAATACAATATGCACAGTTCCAAACCAAATAACAGCATTCTTGAAGATAATGATCAGGAGAAAAACAGAATAAGATAATTTCTCTGTTAAACAGCTTCATTATCTGTGGGTTAATAAAACCTCAGGTACTTTGGTATGCAGTTTACCACTACATTGCCAAAAAAAGTCAGTATATATATTCCAGTTCAAAATGCACTTTGAAGTCTTCAGTTCTTTACAGTTCTGTAAGAAATTGGCTTCAAGGGAATTGCTACTGTCCTTTGCTAGAGAAAAACAAAAAATAAAATCTTGAAGTTAGTGGGTCAGATATCATCTGCTTTAATTACTTTAAACAGATGGAAATAATGAATAATTATTCATAAAAATCTATTTATATGCCCTTTCCAGGGTTAGTGTTGCAATATTTTTTTCAGTTACATAAATAGCAAAGTGAAAAAGAGCAAGTAATATCTTCTCATATCTGCACATTAAGAAACAGTAATAAATGGTTTGTTTTATAACTGTTCTGAGAAGCTGAATGAGTCCAGATCCATGCAGACAACACAAAATAACTAATCTTCAAGATCAAACTGTATTGAAGGCTGGTGAAGGGACTAGAGCACAAGTCCTATGAGGAGCAGCTGAGGGACTGGAGCTGTTTATCCTGGAGAAGAGGCTCAGGGGAGACTTATTGCTCTCTACAACTATCTGAGGGGAGGTTGGAACGAGTTCGGGATTGGTCTCTCCTCCCAGGCAACCAGCAGTAGAAGACAGCACAGTCTTAAGCTGTGCCAGGGGAGGTTTAGGTTAGACATTAGAAAGAAATTCTTTACAGAGAGAGTAATTAGGCATTGAAATGGGCTGCCCAGGGAGCTGGTGGATTCACTGTCCCTGGAGGTATTTCAGAAGAGACTGGATGTGGCACTTAGTGCCATAGTTTTGTTGACAGGTTGGTGTTGGGTCATGGGTTGGACTTGATGATTTCAGAGGTCTTTTCCAACCTGGTTGATTCTGTGATTCTGTGAAACTAAGTTTCTGGGAATTAGATTTTTCACTAGGAGGAAAAAAACACAACACTCTTCAAATAAACTCTCAGATAATGCATCATTTCTGCCAGCTTCAATGAGATTTAAGCACACATTTTACTGATGTTTCAGTATTGGGGCTATGAGTCTGTTACTGTACAAGTTGGGAATGAGACAGTGCAATATTTTCAAAATTGCCGGAATAGGAGTTCTTTCATACATAAAAGAGATACTTTTTTTCTTTGAGAGTTATCCCACTTTCATAACTGCATTACATTTCATTTTGCATTTATTTATGGCTTATTTCTGAGTTTGAGCTCATTAATACATTATGTTTTGCATCTGAAATCAAACATTTTCCTGCTGCCTAGTGGAGCAAATAATCTTATTTAAAATGCTTAAATATACAAGAAATTAAAATCACAGCCAAGCAACTGTATCAACATGACCATTTAGATCCATGAGTCTGCTCAATGTCTCATCCTTCTGTGCTTGCTGACTATCTGTGTCAACTTCTACAACTTTCTCCATGCGCATTCTTGCAATTCAGGGAATACCACAGTACAAAGAAACTTACACAGTTATAAGTGCTGAAATAATTTACTTGCTACAATCAATCAGCACATTTCAGCTGAGGGGCAGCAGGTTCTTGAATTGTTGTTACACAATTACAGAATGGACATACGAGCATGTCTGTTTCCTCTTGCACTTACTCATGGTTGTGAACTCAATCTACTGTAATAGCATATTTTTAAAAACTTATTTATTTTTATCAGTTCCTAAAAAAGAAAAAAAAAAGGTTGAGTTTCAGAAAACAAAGAAAAAAGGGAGGATTCCCCAAGTGCCTCTTATTCTACAGATTTCAAAGACTCATACAAATTTGAGAAAATAAGTTCTCTACTCGCAAAAATAGTAGGAAAAAGTAATTGTTGCTTGTTTCTGCACTTTGAGAAAAATGCACTGTAGGTTGCAGAACTAAATTAAGAGTCTTAGTTTTGCCTTTGAAATATTCTTCTCCCCAAGGCAATTCGAACACCTGTGTATCGAAACTGCTTAGGCAACCTCACTAAAATCAATTTTTGTTACTGTTTGCATTATAAACTTTATGGTAGGTTTTTGGTTGGTTGGTTGGTTGGTCTCTTCATATTTGAGAAGAGATCTAAGGGTTCTTTTTGCCTCAGCATAATTATGAGCTTTTGCAAACAATGGATGACTTTCCCCGTTGGGAGTGAGAAAGAAGGAAAAAAGAGCCAAATAATCCTTGTGTGAGCATTTAGGGTAACATGTTCTGGCCCGACTCCAGAGATGCGGCTCCATAGAGACAGCATGAATTTCAGTTCGTTATACCCTTTGTGGTCCTTTGGATTAAAAGTTATTACTTCCATAATAAATAGCAAGCCATACAATTCTTTTAGGTATCTTCCTCTTGTTTTGTCTCTTCAGCAGGGAGGTTTGTCTGTCATGAACTAGCCTAGCTGCTCACCTGTACAGAGCACGTGGACCTGCAGGGAGCTTGGATGCTCCTGCGCAGAGCAGAAAGCAGCCATGCAGAGTGGAGCATCCTCTGTGCTAAGTAGGCCGTTTCCCACCATATTATAACAATTTCACACTACATTATATTGTGAGCCTTAAATGATTGAATGTCTCCTTTGAACATTCAGAGGTTTTCTACTATACTAGCTCACTGTTATCACTTTCTACATTGCCTCATGGCAAATTAGCTGAATACAGTGTAAGAAAAGGAAGATCATCAGTATCTTATTTGCATACAAACATCATATTATTTTCAAATTATCTTCTTTATGCTTCTCATTTTCCTAGGATGTTTTCTTCTGCCTGTATGAAGTTTGCCCATTCTATCTGTATTCTCCTATTAGTGTTTTGTTGTATAACATAACAGATTTTTTTTTTCTACCTTTATTCCCTCCCTGGATATAAGAGCTAAATTACACTGTGGTAAGAACATCAGCAGTAATTCACAATTAAGTTTCACCAGTTTATACCAAGCTAGTCAGAAAAGCCAAGAGTGATACAAAATTTCAGTAAAAAATAAACTCTTTGCTTTCTCACTGCATAGGAAATGTTTGAGGATGGCTTTAGTAGTCCTATCATTGTTACTTTGCCTAAAACTTACAGAAAATTTCTCAGGCTAATAATGCTTTTGGCAATAGCCCCTATACTTTCTCCTCCAATAGACAAGAACAAGAAAATGCAGTCATAATGAAGACCAGTTTCTTTAGCAGCCAGCTTCCTTACCCTAGTGTGTTCACAGATCTCTGTGGCTAATGCCAGTTATTGTATTGTATGAAAATATTTGTACGTTGAGGGACATGTGAATGATAAGGGAGTGGGAGGTGATTTTTCTAAGAGGAATATAATGAAAGGAAGTTAATCTATGTACAGTTACAGGTGCCTTGGTTAGTGAAAATGTCTGAACAGCAAATGTGTTGAGATGTAATGGGGAGTTGCAGCTTCAGGGAGCCATCTGTAGATCTCAATGCAAAGTCGTTAAAAGCAGATTTATTGTAACTTTAAAAAATTATTTTTATTTTTTTCTCTCCAACTAGCAATAGACTTTTTAAGGAAGTTTACAGCAGAATTACCAGATTTCAATTCTACCTTAGTTCTACCTTATCTTGAGCAACCTCCTTTAGATGGTGACATGGTTTTCATGCAGTACATAATATTAACATTATACATCTCATAGAGAAAATGTTCATCCTAAAAGGACATTTTCATTGCAGCTTTTGAAAATAAGGACATATGTCATTATGACATTTCTTAGCTTATATATTCTTGAGTTTACTATCTGAAAAAATATCTCAGGCAACTGGTGTTATTAGTCTTTATGAAGGGAAGTGCCAGAACCTTACTATGTTAGCAGTGAGAAAAAGTTAAAATGCTCTTTGAAGCAGAATTCTATCCATTGTTTCATATCTATACCTAAAATATGTATAGAACAAAAGGAAAGAGTTATCTAATGAAGCTGTTATTTGCCTCACATATTATACACTAGGTAAAAACTTTAGTGAGTCATTAAAGAACTTAGCATATCAATCAGTTTAAATTATCATTTGCTATTTCAATAGGGGAAAATATAATTAAATAAAATAAATTATTAAAAATTTAAATTAATTAAGTAATTAAAATAATAATAACATAAATAAATAAAATTTAACTATTTTAAATAAATAAAAGTTCCCTGTCAATTGTCTAAAACATAGTGTTTTAAAGAGTACCATACCTACCACTTTGTTTCTGGACTACATGTAGTTCTTTTCACAGTCAAATACTGAACCAAACATCACTATACTTCAGCATTGCACAGTTCATTGGACCCATTGCTGAGTTCACAGGCTTTCAGGTCCGTAGCAAAACAGACATCACAGATGTGAGTAGTGACATATGTAAATCCAGCACTAATTGCTTAAAACTGTAACACACAGAAATATTTCTTTTTCATTGCTAAAAAGAAATTACAATATATGGTAATATAATCATGGTCTGACATTCAAAATAAGCCACAAATGTTCTATGTTTGAAGTCATGAAAAGGAAAATAGGAGTGTAGGGGAGAAGGTGACACCCAGGCAGATGATCTGCCCAGTGATTTGTTTACTTTTATTCCAAAATTCAATTCTCAGTTCTCTCTACCACTGATAAGGAGCAACATATTTAAAAGCTGCACTTCATGTGGTGTCACCTAGGAAATACTGTCACTGTTTTGAGATGTTAGTAAAGAAAAATTATCCTTCACAGAATACTTGTTTTTTAATAGTCTCTGACAATTAACTTTTTCTTAAAGGATTTTGATAATGCTGCTTAGACATAAAAAATGTGATAGTCCTTTCTAGTTAGTGGATGTTGAAGTATGTTTCAAAAACTTTCAAGCTGACTATAAGGATTTTAATTGGTCTTGTTTTTCCAATCAATACATTAACTGTTACATACATTTATTCTATTAGTGGGATGTAAAATGTTTTGTGGTAATTAAGACCTGGGTCCAGTTTTCTCAGTGGTCTCTCTTCATAGTGTTATCTGTTTCATAGTGATTTATTAGAAATAGGGATTAGTGGTTAGACTCACTCCCCTTCCTAATAATAGTTGCCTTAACTTACCCATTTCTAATTGGATTGCTTTACTCACATGCCAAAAGTGGGCTTCTCTATTTTGGGATGACAGGCTTACTTTCAAATACAACAGTGCAACTAAGATGCTGTTGTGGAAAATCCTGGTCCATAAGTCCGCTAAGATAATACAAAGTGATAGTAAAATAGAAATGCAGTATATGTGAGCAGAACTGTTAGGGAGGAAAAAGGAGAGGAAAAATGTTTCCAGAACAAATTCTAAAGACAGCTGACCCAGAACAGATAAATTAGACATAGTCTGTTATGTTGTGAGAGTATTTATGACTTTTTTACCTCTATCATGCGTTGCAGAACTTTGGATTATCTTCTATCACACAATTTATTGACGGTTGGTACTTCATCAGTACATTAAGTCCATGCAAAATCTTCAGTCATTAGCAGTGCCATACATTAAATTCACATGTATTTCAATGGACGTTTGAAGTGTTCCTTTGATCTATTCAGTAGCTATAGAGAAAAGAGGATAGCCAACTCAGGACTAACCAAAAAAAAAAAAAAAAGAAACAGAGAAAAATATATATTCTGAAATTAAACACTTACAGATATTGACTTTTATTATAAAATACCTTTATTACTACAAAGTATCTGACAGATAATGCATCAGAAAAAAAGGAGAAAAGCAAAACAAATAGAGCTAAAACATGTTAGACTAATGTGTGAATTCAAGTAAATTGATAGAAAGCACAGGGGATCTAGAACAGTGAGCAGACCAGATCATTTAACATAAGATCTTGATTGCAAGTTTGGTTGCTTTTTTGGTTTTTCAGTCACTGAGATTCTCTCAAGTCTTTTCAAGTTCCATTCAAATGTTTTTTTCAATGCAGTTAATCCTTTTTGTTGCAGTCTTTAAGCCACCTTTAATTCTGCAGTGTCATCTCTGGGACAGGCTGGGCACTAGATATGCAGTTTTCCAGATGTGACTGCACCATTAATATTCTGCAATGACATTTCTTAATGATCTGTCTTACACATTGATATACCATCCCATGCTTTAATATCTAGCAGTGCTATAATCTTTAATGCATGTTTCCTTATACCAATGTCATGAGGGAACGCTATTACCTATTACCTTGCTTGCAGATAGAAAATCTTTCTGCAAGTCAGTTATGGGCCAGATTTTTTCAGGGTGTTTAGGTGCCTAATGATCCAGGCAAGTTCATAGCGGAACTGACAGAAGCCTAAATGTCTAAGACCCATTATTTCAATAGGTATTAGGTACTACATTTTTCAAAGTCGTGATGTGACCTATCTGGAAAATACCTTTTAAAAATCTTAAAGAATTTTTAAAATGTCCCAAGTGACTTCCCAAAGTTACAGAAGTCTTTGGTCAAGCAGCAAGCTGAAACCATGTCTCCTGATTCCAGGACGGTTCTGTTAACACTGATCCATGATAAATCCTCTACTTTTCTGTGAGTAAATGTAAAATACTAACCATGTTGTCTTACATATCTTACTAGGTATAAGGGAATAATCTCCAAGAGGTGTTTTGTATTATTGTAAACTGCTATTTTTTTTCTAATAAGATATTAGGTTTTATGCCACTTTTCAGTACTGATCTGCCTTCCATATAAAATAATCAGACTAGTGCAATAATATATAAAATGAAAGTGACACAAGCCTTTAATTTTTAGGTTTTACTTTTTCTGACAGACTTGAGAAACTTTGCCTTTACTATGTGAAACATTAGTTACTAGGAGCTAGGTTACTAGGGACATACATGTACATAGAGTCAAAGCCATTGGAAAAGGACACACATAAATAAATGCATATGAGATTCATTAGTATTGAGTAAAATATACAAATAACTGTACTTCCGCAGCATATCTGGGAGCTCTGGTAAATGAGACCGGTAAAGAAAGAATCCATATAAGGTTTTTGACATGCTCTATGAATGATTCCTTTTTAAGATGCTCCTTTGCTGCAATTTCTCCAAACCTGGTACCTGTCAGACAGGTGATGAGCTGAGAGCACCACAGTTTATGGTGATTAGCACCATCTCATTGTTTCCTTGTGCTCCCTAGTCTCCACACTCTTGTACTCCCTAGTCTGCATGCACTTGCAGTATCCTGCATTCTGTTTAGACTGCAGTCTTCTCAAATTGAAATCGGTGTCTTTCCTGTCTGTGCGGCATGTAGCACAAAATGCACCTTGTATATGTCAGTATTTCAGAAATATTGTCACATAATAATGGTGGAAACTACATATGTAGTTGATTCAGTGGGTCTAATTGTCAACTGCTTGTTGCTTTTGAAAAGCACAGTTTCTATAAATAAAACCAAGTCATAATTTTGCATTTCCAATGGCAATAGTAATTTATGTCTATTTTCAAGGACGTTAATGGTAAAAAAGCATTCACAGAGATGAAGAATCAGACCTCATCTCTGTGGAGTTCTTGGCCTGTAAATAAACTGGACTTCAAAAGTTTTTAATCTCCTAAGCATGTTTCAATAAACTGACTAATGATTAATCAAAATGCATGCAACAATAACCTAATTATCTTCAAAGTTTGTTTGTTTTTTGTTGTTTTTTTTTAATATTAAAGTCCAAAATGGAAAATACTTTGCTTAAATGTCACAAACAACTTCATACTTTTACTGGAACTTTTTCATATTTAATCAATTATCAATCTGCAATAAAGAAAAATTTTATGGTTTCTTGAAGGATTTTTTTTCTAGCATGAACTAATGAACAACGAGTTCTCACATTATAGGTTAGATATTCAGTAAAAATATGCCTACCAGTCTGTAAATAGTCTGATCTTTTTCAAATATGCATTGTAAAGGTCTGTATTCTTGTCCACATTCCATTCAATAGCAGTGGAACGCATGTCTCTGCCAAACATCAGAGTGGTAATTTTGACATCTACTCACTAAATTCTCTCCCCTGGATTGCAGAAAAATAGCACTAGCTTCACAATATGCTGCAAAATTTAGAAATCCAGAAAAATAAATGGGCCAAACTTTCTTTACCCCCTTGGTATCCATTCTAATATGTAATGATCAGTGCTGTAATAAATAACATACTGAAGTATTTATTATTAATATGTTTCTCCACTACATTGCTATTGTTAAGTCATGAATAAATCTGTAAGATACTAATGAATTTTTAGCTCTATCCTCTAATTGTTCTTGTAATAATTTTGCAGTGATAAAAGGGCTTGGAAGGTTGTAGAAAATCAGACCAGATGCAAAGTAATGGAGATACAGGCTCTGGTATTTGTCTTGCAGTTTCACATTTCATTGTCTCAGTTGTATGTAAATATTATGTCTTAGAATGTATTTGCTATGTTCATTACAAGTTCAAATCAATATAAGCTTTAAATTTACCTCTCTTTGGTTTTTTTTTTTTCTCTGAGGCTTGCAGGCAGTTGTCCATGTTTGCTATAGTTGTATTGGCCAACAGCTATTATAAGACTCAAGGCAGGGAATTCTACTTAAAACTTTATATCCATCATTTGGTTTGATGTATAACTCAGAAAGAAAAATTATTTCAGTGGTTATTACTGCATGAACCGAGAATATTTTATTCTTGATCGTGCTTGTATTCTTGATCTTCCCTCCCGTCTGAATGTATATTTATTTTCTTTTTTTTTTTTTCCTCCTCTTACCATTTGCCAGATAACAATAGAATGACTACAAATGGGGGAGTGGAAAATGTCCAAGAATCACAGTCTGTTTAGGTAAATCTAGAAGACAACTGAATTCCCCGAAGAAGAAGTGACAATTTCTGAACAAGGAAGAATACTATAATTACAATCTTCATTGTAGTATTTCTGTTTATTTTTTTTTCCTCTGGGAGGTTTTTGAGAACAGAAAGAGGAACAGAGCATCACGTTAAATTGATGTATTTTGAGTAAAGTTGTGACCCTCATAGCATTTTATAAAAATCACAGAATCATCAAGATTGGAAGAGACCTTTAATATTATTTAGTCCATCAAACCAGTACCACCATAATCACCCCTAAACCATATCCGCAAGTGTCACATCCAGACCCCTTTTGAACACTTCCAGAGATGGTGACTACACAACATCCCTAGGCAACTTAGTCCAGTGTCTAACCACTCATTAAGTGATTTTTTTTTTTCTAAAAACTCATCTGACTCTCTCCTGGTTCAACTTAAGCCCTTTCCTCTCACCCTTTCATTTGAGACATGGCAGAAGAGACCCTCCTTTCAGGTAGTTGTAGAGAGTGATGAGGTCTCCCCTGAGCTTCCTCTTCTCCAGACAAAACAATCCCACTTCCCTCTGCCCCTCCTTGAAATAAATGTTTTCTAGACCCTTCACCTTCTTCATTGCCCTTCTTTGAACGCAAAAGATTAAGACAGAGCAGAGACCTAGTCTTCTAGAGTATTTTGAGAATGCCTGCTAGTTGTTCTGAAGGCATGAGAAAAAAAATGTCCTTGATCTTTTTTAGGTCAAGTCCAGGCTAACTGTCAGATACCTTCTCAGTGTCTCAACAGCATCATACTGAAACAAAAGACATGTTCAGAGTGGGTTTTTAGGCATCCATGGAACTTTTAAGTAAGATATTTAGTAATACCGAGTTGTTTTCTTCCCCAAATAAGATATCAGTGAAAAAGGAGATTTCTGGATCATAATTTTCATAGAGATAAAATTTATGTATCCAAGCCCCTCTTTATCCAACAGTGAGGAACACACTGAAGCACAAGGCAGAGACCAAGGGTAGACCTCATTGCAGTCTGCAACTTCGTTGTGAGGGCAAGAGGAGAGGCAGGCACTGATCTCTCCTCTGTGATGACCAGTGACAGAACCCAGGGGAATGGCCTGAGGTTGTGTCAGGGGAGGTTTAGGTTGGATATTAGAAAGAGGTTCTTCACCCAGAGGGTGGTTGGGCACTGGAACAGGATCCCCAGAGAAGTGGTCACAGCACCAAGGCTGACAGAATTCAAGAAGCATTTGGATGATACTCTCAGGTACATGGTGTGACTCTTGAGGAGGCTCCTGTGCAGGGCTGGGAGCTGGACTTTGATGATCATTGTGAGTCCCTTCCAACTCAGCAGATTCTGTAATTTTGTGATTCTGTGATCTTACCACATAAGTACACACAAGGTAGTTCAATGGTTAGCTCAGATGCCCAATCCATCGCTTCCTAACCTTGTCCTATCATGCAGTATTACTTATATGACATTTTCTGATCTACATAAACTATTTCATTTGGCAATTTCAAAAGTATTAAATAGAAATAATAAAACCAAATTCAGCAGTGTTATGACTGATGCTGATTCAGATCAGGTGTTACTGGTCTGTGTTCCTCTCTTTTGGACTTTCATGCAAATCTTTTTCTGAATATCTAGTCTTCGTTGTTCTTGATTAAAGGAACCCAGGCTTTTAAGTTTATTTTGTACAATTTTTTTTATGGTGGCAAAGCAGACTTTGAAGGTTTCACACTTAACATGCTCAAATCTTCAGAGGTACTTTGATTCGAATTCTAGTTGCTTTAGTGGTTTTCCAAGTAACTTACTTAATCCCCAACTTAGTTTAGTGTAACACTTCTGTGTGCCCAGTACTTTATAAAAAAACCTGTAGGTGAAAGGAATATTTCACCTACATCAACACTTACACAGTAGACAGAACAAATCATGGACCTGTGATTTGCTATGTATGGACGCATCACTATATGTTTGGGAGATCTGTAGTGGAAGGACTGGAAAACGTTTTCTTAAGGGTCAAAATAGCAGGTAGTAAAGATACATCTTAATAATTATGAAAACATATTTGAATTGAAATACCTTGGCCTAAGTTTCTTACACTGGGAATTTTTTTTTAATAACCAGGATTAAAAAAAACTATTGTTGAATAGTACATGGTTTGTTCAAGGAATTGCACTTACTTCTGACTTTTCTTGGTGTGCCAGATAGGTATTTAAAAAAGTGTGTGGATCTTGTTTTGCTGTGGATATCTATCCCTTCCTTCCCTCTGGTTTTGTAAATTCCCAAAATATGAATGCCTCAGAAGTAATTCACTGGCCATGCATGAAACGGCTACGTGCGAAAACACAGTAACTGCTCTGTTTCTCATAGCTGAGTTCAAACCAATGCAACTCTTTGTGCTATAAGGGATTAAACGTTCTCTATTTTGTGCTACAACGTCTGCAGAAAAACTTGGCATGCACATGGACCTTGTTTGTCATCTATATTGCTGGGAGAGAGAGCTGCTTTCATTTACTGTACATGACTGCTGAAACTAAACCAGCTAGACCTTGGTTTTGGTGTGAGTTTGTTTTTTGGTGGGTTTTTTTTGTTTGTTTATTTGCTTGCTTTTAAGAAGAAATGCTCACAACAATAATGCTAAAATAATATTTTAGTATTCAAGAAATAGTGGATACAGTTACTGCTCTGTTGTCAGTGCATTTTGATAATGGGAAGTCAGTCTTTCATCTCTTTAGTCTGCTGCTCTTGGCAGGCTTCTGACATTATTTATCCTGCATTTTATAATTCATTCTCATAAAGCTGACATCTCTAAAAATCTTTGTGTGGCTCTAAACTGCATGAGATTATTTCAGCATGTGAATTCTGAATTTCATCAGTTTCATCATATATAAAACATTCTTTTTACTAGCCACATGTAGATTTTTTTCATGTTTAAAACTTCTAATGCATAGTATATAATAAAATAAATGTTCAAACCTTTATGTAAAATTCAATCATTCATTGCTACAGCTTCGCTTTTACCAAAAAAAAAATGTTTTGTAAGCAGAGAAAACTCCTTTTCATTTCCTAAAGGAATATCATAGGGACCAAATAATATTTGCAAAGGATTCTATGATTATGAGCCAAAATATTAGGGAAAATGATGAAATATCCGTACATTATGCAGATAATACCTATCTGTGTGTTTTTACTTGTATGTCTGATCCTGCACACACAAGTTTAATTTAATTTACAGGGAAATAATCCTGTTAACTCTTTCCTGTTCTTTTCCTGTTGAAGTGAGTGGCAAAATTCCCACAGGACTTGAAGAATCAGACAGATTTCTTAATATGTAAAGTTAATTGTGTGGCTGGATTCAATTACATGGGTATCATAGAACAAACAGCATTCACTTGCTCCCTTAGTATTGTTGCCTTCCCTCCCTTCTTTCCAGGGGCTATCTAAAAAAAGCATGTTGTAAGCTAGAACAGAGCTGTTCTACTCCTGTCTGTGTGTGACTTGTGTTTAACTTGGATAAAAGCTTAGATTGCCTCCAGCATATTTATTTTTTTTTCAACAATTCTGAAGTCCTTTCATCCAGATTTTGTAGATTTCACAGAAATCACCTTGCAGTCGGCACATCCACTTCTCCCAAGCACTTATAAAGAGCAGGAAAATGTGTATGCAATAAGTGCATATGTTTGGAAGGACTGGTTTTTCTTTCAGAAATTAACAAACATAATAGGCAAAAGCATTGAGAAAAAAAAAAAAGCATTGAGTAAGAATATTTTTCATGTATACATCAATTATACAATTATATATTGCATCTGATGTTTTAATTATTATACTATAGAACAGTTCAGCATTGCATGCAATAGCATATTTCCCAGAGACTATTTACCAGAATATTTTAAAGCAAAAGCAATTCTATCTGAAAAAAAAAAATCCAATTTCTTTTCTTCTTATTTTTTAGAAGACGATTTTCAAAGCTTATTAGGTAAATTGAGGATATAAAAAACAGTTGAAAATACAAACAAATTAACAAAGAGGAGAAAAGCAAAGGAAAGCAAGGACATTCAGAGTAAACAAATATTAACTCTTCATAGGAATAACCTTTCATTTGGCAGCAGAAAATGTCTTCAATAGCCTTATGCATAAAGCTGAAGTTTCATTAAAATAAATGACAGTTCAGCACATATTTAAAATTAGGCAATTAAATTTAAGTACTTCCTTGAATTACGGGGATTTTTTTCTTTTTTTTCCAGGTGTTTCTCAGTTATTATTATATGAAACATCCCCTGGGCAACAGACAACTTTTTGTATTCACATGGTATTAAAATAAAGCCTGTGGTGGGTTCGCCCTGGCTAGACACCAGTTATTCACCAAAACTGCTCTGTCATTGCCCTCTTTAGCTGGGCAGCAGAGAGAAAATATAATAAAAGGCTCATGAATTGAGATAAGGGCAGGGAGAGTTCACTCACCAGTTACCATCATGGGCAAAACAGATTTAACTTGAGGAAATTATTATAGTTTATTACCAATCAAATCTGAGCAGCATAATGAGAAATAAAACCAAATCGTAAAACACCTTCCGCCCACCCCTTCCTTCTTCCTGGGCTCAATTTCACTCCCAGATTCTCTCCCTGCTTCCCCTCAGTGGTGAAGGGGGGTGGGGAATGGGGACTGTGGTCAGTTCATCACATGTTATCTCTGTGGCTCCTTCATCCTCAAAAGGACTCCTCACACTCTTTCCCTGCTCCAGAGTGGAGTTCCTCCCGCGGGAGACAGATCTCAAAAATTCCTCCAGTGTATGTCCTTCACGAACTGCTCCAGTGTGGGTTCCCCACAGGGTCACAAGTCCTGCCATCAAACCTGCTTCAGTGTGGGCTCCTCTCTCCATGGGACCACTGGTCCTGCCAGAAGCCTGCTCCAGTGACCCACAGGGTCACAGCCTCCTTCAGGCACATCCACCTACTCTGACATTGGGTCTTCCATGGTTATCTGCTCCACCATGGTCCTTCATGGGCTGCAGGGAGACAGCATAGAATCATGGAATGGTTTGTATTGGAAGGGACCTAGAAGACCATCTCCTTCCAAAACCCCTGTGCTGTGAACAGGGACACCTTCCACTAGACCAGGTTGCTCAAAGTCCCATCCAGCCTGGCCTTGAACACTACCAGAGATGGGGCATCCACAGTTTCTCTAGGAAACCTGTTCCAGTGTCTCACAATTCCCATAGTGAAGAAATTCTTCCTAATATCTAAACCTACCCTCTTCCTGTTTAAAACCACAAGCCCTTGTCCTATCACAACATGTCCTTGTAAAAAGGCCCTGTCCAGGTTTCTTGTAGGCCCCCTAAGGTACTGGAAGACTGCTCTAAAGTGTTCCCCTGAGCCTTCTGCAGGCTGAACAACCCCAATTCTCTCAACCTCTCTTCATAGGAGAGGCACTCCAGCTCTCTGGTCATGTTTGTCTCAATATCCTTGAGCATTAACCAATTTTCTTGGGCCCTTCTTGCCTCCAGGGCTTTCTCCCATACACTCTTCCAAGCAGATCCTTGAAGAGGCCAACGTCTGCTCTCCTGAAATACAGGCTTGTAGTCTTACTGCACATCCTCTTCACTGCCATAAAGATCTCAAACTCCACCATTTCATGGTCAGTGCAGCCAAGGCTGACTTTGAGTTTCACATTCCTCACCAATCCCTTCTTGTTGGTGAGAACGAGGTCCAGTGTAGCACCTCTCCTTGCTGGCTCCTCTATCCCTTGGAGAAGGAAGTTATCATCAGTGCATTCTAGAAACCTCCTGGATTCCTTATGCCCTGCCATGTTGTCCCTCCAACTGATATTGGTGGTTGAAGTCCTCCTTGAGGACTAGGACTTGTGAATATAAGGCTTCTCCTATCTATCTATAGAGGGCCTCATCCACTGGGTCTTTCCGGTTGTGTGGCTTGTAACAGACCCCCACGATTATGTCACTTATCCCTGCCCTGCCTTTAATCCTGATCTATAGGCTCTTGGTTTGCTCCTCACCCATCCCCAGGCAGAGATCCATTCACTCCAGCTTGTCATTGACAAAGAGGGCAACACCTCATCCTTGTCTTCCCTGTCTGTCTTCCCTAAAGAACCTGTATCCTTCCATTCCAACACCTGAGTCACAGGAGCCATCCTAACATGTCTCCTTGATGTAAATAAGATCAGAGCCCTGCAGGTGTGTGCACATCTCCAACTCCTCTTGTTTATTCCCATGCTGCCAGTGTTTCAATAGAGGCATGTGAGTTGGAGCCCCAGTGAGGCTGCCTTACTGGCTGAGTGGCTGGACTTGCTTTGTCCTGCTCATCAGATGTTGTCCTGCTGACATGAAGCCCCTCTCCAGGCTCCGGGTATCTGTTGCTGGCACTGGCATCAAACTGTCAGGAATGGGATGGACTGAGGTTCCCTTTCCCCTGGCAATCTCCATTGCTGAAAATCAAACTGATTAATTAGAGCAAATCCTATTATTTCATTTCACTGAAAACAGCCAAAAAGAATGATTGAAAAATGCAGGATACTTGCTTATGTGAACAAGCTAGTTTATAGACTACAGAAGTTTTTTTTTCTTTTAAAAGAAAACATGATTGCCTTTGTGGATACAAATATGAGCATGTAGATAGAGTGCTACCTTTTTAAAAAAGATGCATCCTTTTCTGCTTGGCATAATATAGAGGATGAGATTTTGAAAGCCCTTAGTATTGACCTAATCTTGTTCTCATTTAAGATACTTCTAGTGACTGCAAAAGAAGGGATTTCTGTCAGGCTGTTCAAAACCCTGCCCATCCGTTTTAGTTGCACTTATCACTTTGTGTTGTTTTATGAATACAAAGTCTCATATAAAAAACTTAATGGAAAAATCCCTGACTTAGGAGTGAGAATATTATTCATTTCATTAGTGCCAACAGTGAGTGACAAGATTTAAGCCAAACATCTTCAGATGAACCTTAACAGTACTGAAACTGCCACATATGCATTTCTGTTAAAATTGCCTGTACTGATTGAGGAGGAATAAATTAATACGGCTTTGAGAGGGACAAACAGAAAAGACACTTGATGATTGGTTGCCACAAATATAGGCTTATTCTGATCACTGATTTTATAACCAGTAACTTTTGCAGATACAATTTTTAATTTAATTTTTACATTTTTAATTTAATTTTTAATTGACCTTTTATACTGTAATTTCAGTGAGTAAATAAATTTCAAGTAAAAATATAGAACTTCTAAATCTCTTAATCAGACCTAGGCACTGCATTTCCCTCATGAATTCTTATGTTGTGTCCTAAGATCTGCATTTTGAATGAGTTCATTAAAAAAAATATATTATGCATAGTGAATTGGAAAACTGTTTAAGTGGATAAAAATATAGCTGCTGTGCCTGTTAGAGATTGTTTGGATTTATCTCTCTAATTTAAATTTAATTCGACTGTCCACTGGCCTGTCAGTTATATTTACTTCTTCTTTTCCTTCTTTCAGTGAAAGTACTTGAAACAACATTAATGACAAGTAACTTGGTCTTTCATAAGAAAGAACATTTGTATTATTACAGAAATTTGTGCATAGGGGAGCTCTAGATAAATGTTCGTTATAATTTTCAACATTTTGAAACATTTCAAAATCATAAACACCAAACAGAGAGCCTGAAAGTAATTCTTGGGAGTTGAAGTATTTAGGGAATACTGAGCATGACAGCAAGCACAGGGAGGGAGTAACGATGGTGAGTTGCCTGTGTGTGGTTCTGCTACATTTGCAGTTATTCTGAAAATTGTAAACAGGATTATTAATGGAAAAGACCCTTTCAGAATTAATTCCATTTTTTTGCTGTTCTTGTTCTTCTTGGTAGTAAATACCTACCTTGTTTCAGCTTTTTTTTCCATTTGTGTCATATTTTGGATAATCTAATTAAACATTGAGAACCTCAACTGCACTAACTTCATTAACACAGCCAATATTGCTATTGCTGACAGGTCCAACATAAGGAAGAATGGGCTTGTGAGGTTGCCACTCCAGGTCATACTAGTGAGGATAGGATTGAGAAGTTTGAATTGCTACTTTTGTGTAGAAAAACAGAAGCATGTAGTTTGCAGAAGAGTCAGTGTCTTTTAAGCTGTAGCACTCACTTTTAAATTATTCCTGTTTTTGTTTAATTCTCTGTTTCTGTGCTGCTTTATGTTTGTGCTTCTCCTTATCCCCTTTTTCCTAATAAAAGCAGATTAATTTATTTCAGAGTGCTTATACAGTTTTCCAAAGGTGAAGATACTTGGCTTTGTCTTAAATCTGTGTTGTAGAAGTGACCCTGCCAAAAGACTGCTGTGGAGCAACTGCAGGCAGAGTTCCTTGTGTGTGTACCAGGGCAAACTGTCAAGGGAAGAAAGAAAAAGCTGCAGGAAATGGGAAGAGAAGCCTTGGCATTGTCTAAAATGGAGTTTCATATTTACTCTACTTGACAAATACCTTACCTCTTCTAGTTTATCTCTGTTTTGTTGGGTTTTTTTTGTTTTGTTTTTGGTTTGGTTTGGTTTGGTTTTTTATTGTTGTTGTTGTTGATTTTTTTTTTTGTTTTGTTTTTGTTGGGTTTTTTTATATGTTTATTCTTATTTGGAAATTGAATAAATGAGAAGATAATATACTTGCAACTGTCATTTGGATAGAACAATATATAAAATATTCTGGTTATCAATATCAACTTGGAAGTCTAGATAAAAAGAATTAAAAGCTAGGAATTTTTAAAATAATTCACTGACTCTTTCAAAATAATTGGTAAAATTTTTACTAGATAGAAATCAAAATCAAAAAACAAGTAAAATCCAGGTCAGTTACTGTGTGATAACAAGGAAAGCTGAGGCAGAAGAAGGAAATCAAATATAGTGGGTCCTGCATTGAATTTAGTCTTTCCCCTGATGGAACTGGTTATTAATCTTTCTGTCTTGGAAATAAAAACGTTCTTCACAACTCACCAATCCACCAACTCTTCTTTATTAGCCAGATTTGTCCTATTATTTTGTCATGTATGTAATGGTGCTGCAAGCAGCACACATATCACTTGCTAAGGTCAATGACATTGCTAATTTCTTCTTACTGTGGGAATCCATCAGTGACCAGCTTAATTTAATGCAGATTGGATTCCACTATTGATATATTCTAATTTGCAGAATAGAATTGTAGCATCGTTTCTAGAACCCACCTCATTTACAATTAAAAATCAGTTACAATCTAAGTATTTCTGAAACTCAGTCATAGATTTAAGCACTTTATTTTAGCTGTCCCATTTGAAAATATTGCCTATGTCTAATTTTAATATTTTCAGTGGTTTAACTGAGTAACATATTAAAACACTAAAATTAAATTTGCAAAATGGATGGCAAATTATTACATCTATAAAATTTACTTTTGTTTATAATAATTTTCAGTTATATTTACTTGACAGTAAGATTTTAAATATAAACTAGAAATATCCACTTGTGTCTAATCTTTGCAGTCTTTTTGGTTACCTGTTCACTATGATTTATTTCCCTGAAACTTTCTAGTATTTTCAAGTCATAAAGGGAAACAAAGGTTCCTTTGAGTGTTAGAATGACTTCATACTCATGCAAGTAGTGTTTATGTTTCTGATTGCCAATGGATACTGTATTGGCATTAAAGTGATCATGTTATACATTTCAGAAGGTTGTTACTTTTACTGCAACTTATTTCACCTCCATTATGGAAATTTATTAATACCATTAAGACTACTTTGTTCTGGATTCAGTTAATCTTCAGCCTGCATAAAATGCTGCAACTTTACACATAGCCATATCCTTGACATAGCTGCAGAGCTCATATAGGGTAATGTAATTGTTTGTGTGCAAGACCCTTGGTATTGACCTCAGAGGCATCAAATTCTGCCTTTAGTAACACTCGTATAAATCAGGAGTAGGTCCTGATTTCAATTACTCAGTATTTACAGTCAAATGAAACTGAGAACATAATTTGCCCTGTACATCTAAATTTAACCTTGGCACAAACATGCACACTTGAATGAAGCAGTTAGGAAATTCAAAGATCATACTGGTAAATGGAGAACAGTGATATCCTGAATGGGTAAAAGTTAGAGAAAATAGCTGAACAGACATTAAAAATTAGAGAAATCACAATTTCATCTTCCCTTTGCCTGCAAAAAAATCTGCTACTTTCTGCTACTTAACTCCATGAAAACAGAAGAGTTAAACCTCTAGTCTCTTAGGAGAGATTGGAAGTTCATCTAAGCTAGAAAGGGAGTTATTCTTAACATGGGGTTTTATTATTTGTAGAGAACAGTGGTTAATCTAAGCCTTAAATAATATATAGAAAAACTGAGATTAGGAAGATGATTAAAATGCAGCTTCAGGTTTATACATTATGTATAGTGTGGGAAACACAACTGATGGTATCTTTTTCCCAGTTATGTGGACTGAAAATAAATCTTTATCTGGTTTTTATATCTAATGAAGCTATAATAACTAGTCCTTTAAAATATTAAACTTTTTTCCAGGAAAAGAAATCATATCTTGCCTTATGCCTGCATGTAGTTCACAGTGTTTTATAAGTTATGATATTGGACGTTCTTTGTGCCTCAACTTTCAGTCAAAGTTTATTTTAAAGTCCTCAGTATTCTCCATAGAAATTGTTTTTATGTCTCCTGCTTTCAAAATTTTATTTATTCCGTGTTCCATAAATAACAATTCCTTATGATTTGGATATAATGATGTTTGCTAAATTTTCCTATAAGTGGTAAATATTTTCCCATTTTCTGTAGCTGTCATTAAACTGTATTCCCTGTCAAGAAAATAACAAAAGATGATAGCATGAAGTACCTATCTGGGTCATCACAATTAAATTGTATAGAAATAGATAAAAGAAAACTTTAAAGAAAATTGGTTCCTTTCCTCTGCAGAGACTTGTTCCTTCAGGGTTTCCTAAGGTTGGGCATCTTTAAAACCAGACACTGTACTGAGACTGTCCCAGAATAAAAATATTTTCGTACAGTAAATACATTTTGCAAAAGCAAGTATTGTAGTTGTCATAGAAAGAATTTGTTTCTCTGACATTGAGACTATACTTGCATTCACAGACACTCTTCTGATTGGGAAATACAAACTTGCACTGCTCAGCTGGGTCGTGTGGTTTTTTTTTTTGCTTCTCCCTCATGCACATAGAAATAACCTCTCCACTGATTTATTATTTTGTAATAACTAATGTATTTTGTTCTGCAATAATCTTCTTTAAAGTAAAAACTGTAAGTTTTTAAAGATAGAGAGGTGTCAGAAGATACAGATGTGCATCTAGTAATAATATCAATGGAGCATAAATAATTCATTTATGGATCTATCTGCATCAGCAGATGCCTAACCCTCAATTCACAGGTAATTCAGGCATCACAATCAAAATCACTGAGCTCTTTCTCTGATTTTTATGGGGTACTGATAAGCATTTTCACTGGTATTAACATTGCAGTCCCTGTTATACGGATACAGAAGTGCTTCCACTTTTAGAGCCAGGTATTTAATCTTGAAGAAATATGTTCTGTATATCTGATGTTATACATTTGACCTTATAAACCCATGTCAAATTAAGATTAATTAAATTTGTGCTTTTATATTTACTCGGTCCCTTAGAAGTTTAGGATAATCCCTTCTACCTGCCGCAGATTTTACCATCTCTCTATGCCTGTGGTGAGCAAGGTGAACAGAATTTCTAAAATTTTGCAAGGCTCCTTGAATGAGGAGAGGCTGAAAACTCAAAACAGAAAATTGGTACGGGACTTCAGAGGATGCTAGATTGCTTTCTCATGTGGATAATCCTACTAGTAGGATACCATTTTCAGGGCTGAATGAAGATAAAAGATACACTTAATTACACTTCTAGTTTATAGGTGATACGTAGATAACAGCTGGCTGGTACCATATACATATATGTACTAACTTCATAATAATTTACTTTGTAAATTTTACTGGCTAAACTTGGGGCTGAAATATGGGACTGTCTTGTAAAGTACTGATTTCATCCTCTAAGGGGAGTAATGCAATATAAGAAATCTAAAGTCAGCAATCCCTTCCAATGCAAATCACCAAGAAAATAATTCTGGATGTGCTCACTAGTCCTCAAAACTATCTGAATTTTAATAGGACATGAAAATGAGCATATTAGAAAGGAGTAGATTTTTGTCCAACTGCTGAACCTGGAAAAGTAAAACGCTGAGAGGAAAATTGAGAAACAACACTGAATGCATGTGTGGATACAGTGGAAAAGTTTTCAGAGTTGCACAGCAAGGTTATGAGCTAGGCAGCGTTTTCATTATTCATCCACAAGGCCTATGATTAAGGATAAGTAGCCTTCAAACTACTGCTCAAGCTGCAAATAACATTACAAAGAATTTTCCCATGAGTATCTACTAACTATATGAGAGATGGATCTATTGTACATGAAGTCTTGAAGAAATCTGCAACTTAGGCATTTCATTACTAGAGAGTTAAAGCAGAAGGATATGAGCAGAGAAGGAATACATTGTTCAAAAAAGCTACACTGCAAGAGACTTCTACTTTCATTTCCTAACCATAGAATCTGTTTTTCATCTGCTATGGCAATTTATACCTCAGTGTGATAAGAACTCTGAACAACACTCCACTGCTGGGGTATTTCCCTCACTAATTTTAATGCCCACCCTATTCTTGCATTTACTGTCATCACATGGAAGAATGAACTGGTAAATAAACTATGGAAAATAGTGCATCCCTAATGTATGTAGTCAGGGCCTGTGGGATACAGATGTTCTGCTGCTTATACTAGTGTCCTAACAGCATGTGGTGGGTGTAAGCAAGGAAAACTAATCTTAATTAGAGAAAGAATTAAGAAATTTACCATATACTTACTGTCACCAGCTTTAATTGGAAACCATATGAGTCTTTTAAAAGCAAAATTAGATAAGAAAAATACAATAATATGTGATCGTTAATTAAGGAAATGGAGGGGAAAATGTCTGTGTAGTTCATGTATCCATGAGCCCTCTTGGTCTTTTAGCGTTTCTTCCTTGACCTGGAATCCATTACTTTTTTTTTTTTATTTCTTCTTGATTGATTTCAATGAAATAGATGTTTTCAATGCAAAGCAATGCTCTCATCCAAAATAACTCGGACTTTTATAGTGAGAAAACCAGAACAAAGATAGCAAAATAAGAGCAAATTTGAACTTCTAAATAGTTTCAGTTTTTCATGGGAACAATAAAAGGAAATCTTATCAATTCAGCAGTAGCTAGCAACAGAATTACTTGCTGTGGTGGTTTGAATCTGGCTGGATGCCAGGTGCCCACCAAAGCCACTCTATCACTCCCCTTTACAGCTGGACAGGGGAGAGAAAATATAACAAAAGGCTGGTGGAGTTAAGGACAGGAAGAGATCACTCACCAAGTACCATCACTGGCAAAATAGACTGGACTTAGGGAAATTAGTTGAATTTATTACTAATCAAAATCAGAGAAGAATAATGAGAAGTAAAGCAAATCTTAAAAACACTTTCCCAACAACCTCCCTCCTTCCCGGGCTCAACCACCTCCCCCTCAGTGGCACTGGAAGACAAGGAATGGGGGTTACAGTCAGCTCATTACATATTGTTTCTTCTGATGTTTCCTCCTCAGAGAGAGGAGTCCTTTCCCAGCTCCACCATGGGGTCCCTCCCACTGGAGAAAGTCCACCGCAAACTTCTCCAATATGACTCCTTCCCACGGGCTGCAGTTCTTCACAAACTGCTCCAGTGTGGGTCCATTTCCACAGGGTGCAATCTTTCAGGAACAGGCTGCTCCAGCGTGGATCCCCCAGGGGCTCACAAGTCTTGCCAACCAACCTGTTCCAGTGTGGGCTCCTCTCTCCATGAGTCTGCACATCCCTGCCAAGAACCTGCTCCAGCACGGGCTTCCTGTGGGGTCACAGCCTTCTTTGGGTACATCCACCTGCTCCAGTGTGGGGCTGCTGCAAAGGATGCACGTGGGTCTCTGCTCCACCATGGACCTCCATGGACAGCAAGTGCACAGCTGCCTCACCATGGTCTGCACTACAGCTGCAGGGGAATCTCTGTTCCTGTGCCTGGAGCACCTTCTCCCCTCCTTCCTCACTGACCCTGTTTCCCTCACATGTTCTCCCTCTTTGGCTGCAATTACTTCTACACAATAACTTTTTTTTTCCCCTTCTTAATTATGTTACCACAGACACATCACTACCATCTGTGATGGGCCCAGCCTTGACCAGCGATGGGTCATTCTTGGGCTTGTCTGGCATTGGCTCTGTTGGACATGCAGGAAGCTTCCAGAAGGTTCTCACAGGAGTCAGCCCTGTAACCCCTCCCTCCACCCTGCCACAAACCTTGGCATGCCAACCCAATACACTTGTTAGGGAAAGTGATGATGGTAATCCATGAAAAGAACTGAAACAACTGGTTTACATATACAGTAAGTTATTACTAGTATAGATAATACATTTTGTTCCTGTACTTCCTTTAACTATTGTGTTTTGAGTTGGTTTTATTTTCCCAACCAACATACAGTTTCTTTCTGTTGAGAGATTTTTAAAACCAGCTTTTAATTATATTAAAAGCAGTGAGTTCATATATATTGCATCTTTACCAAATGCCTGTCTTATGTTAAAATTGGGTCTTTTCTTCCCCCCTCTAAAAAATAATGGGAAATATAATCTTTGAGAACTATTAAATACAAAGGAACATATCTTAATTTCCTAATTTTCCAAGGAATTTGACTGCAGAAGGAAGTTTTATTGCATGCTACCTTGTTTCATACTCTTCTCTAAGAATTTAATTTACTGACTAATGTAGCATGCAGGTAGGCCAGTGTGACTTTTACTGTGCTTCATTTTTAGGGCTGTAATTGTAGTGCGAGGAAAATTACAGATTTTAACAAATGTATGATTTCCAAACAGCAAAAAACGTAGGTGTAATGTGACTCATGCCCCAGGCTATATCCATGGTGGTAAGAAAACTTGCATTATCTTCCCATAATAAAAATAGAGCTGAGATGAGAACATAAATTAACACTTCCTAAGAAATAATTACTGTAAAAACTTAAGCTGTTGTAAAGGAATCCATGCAAAGCCCATTAAAGGAATTAACTTTTTTTCCCAATGTACACTCGAGAGGATGAGTACATTTATGTGAACTTGTTACGCAAAATTTTTGCTTTTGAACAATGTGTTGTTATTAAGTAGTGGCAGAGTATTCATAAATGTAGGAAGGGTAGTTGTTAGCCATTTTATCTTTTGTGCTGAAACTGGTGAAAGCCTAATATTATGGCTGTTAGTCCTTCTTAGGTTATTTCCTCTGGTTCTTCAGGAAAGATTGTGAAGTACAAGCACCCTGAAAAAATAAAACTCTGTGCTTTCTTATGTTTCTTTGTGAAAAGAAGCGAATATATGTGAACTGATGTGCTGATGTTTTGTTTGTGTTCCTTGGTACTACAACCTGCCAAAGCTAATGAAGAAATAGTTTCATTCCTGCTCTTGTTTTGCATTATGATCCCTATAGAAATAGTCTGTGCATAGTGTTATTTCCATCATATTCTTTATTCATAATGTTCCAATTTCTTCCTATGATTTCCTCTCACAGTTTTGGTGAAGGAAGAAAGACAATATATAGGAAGAAAGATAACAAGTAGTACTGCTGGTGGTATTCCATCTGCAAATATGCTGAGGGTATCCTCTACACCATCATCCAGATCGTTAATGAAGATGTTAAACAGAATTGGACTCAGAATTGAACCCTGAGGTGCATCACTAGTTACTGGACTCCAAGTAGACTTCATGCCACTGATAACCACCCTCTGGGTCCAGCCCTTTAATTCACCTCACTTTCTACTCATCTAACCCATACTTCATCATCTTCTCTGAGGACTGTATGGGAAAGAGAAGTATTTCAGGAATACCTTACAATGAGAAGACTG
Organism: Manacus candei; assembly: GCF_025592945.1. Classification (NCBI taxonomy): domain Eukaryota; kingdom Metazoa; phylum Chordata; class Aves; order Passeriformes; family Pipridae; genus Manacus; species Manacus candei. The sequence continues at coordinate 516,960 of NW_026138133.1, forward strand.
TACTGCAGAAAATGCAGTCACTATATTGTAATTCTTTCTAAATTGCATGAAGTAGAAAATGAAGAGTAATGGCTGCTACCACCCATCAACTATAAAATAGAAGAAAAAAGAAACTCTGCTTTATCTTTACTGGAGATCTGTTTAAGAACTATAATGGGAACTTTCCACATTCTGGTAATTTCCAGATGCAGAGGGATTTTTACTAGTTTCTTTTTGAAAATAATTACTAACTGTAATAAAAATTACCCAAGTTCCATGGTCTTTCAGGAAAGCATTAAGAAAATCAAAATTTAATATTCAATGTAGCAAAATCACCAAAACCTTCTAAATTAGATTTAAATTTTTAGAATTGAAATTTATAAGTTACTAAATTAAAATTAAAATCTAAATATATTTTCTAAATAATAGGATATTTGTCCACAACCAGTAACCTCGATGCCAGTGAATGGCATCTTGTTTCCTGAGGGAAATGTTTTTCAGATTGCTTGTTCTTTCTTTGTACATTTTTATTTCCTGCTATGGTTTCTGGAATTTGTCAACCAGTAGATAATAGACAAGGAATTTTAGACTTTAATAGAAAGATAGTAAACACCTTGTAGTAAATATTAACATCTTCGACAGAGTTGTGGGTGAGTATCTTTTTGCACTCTATCACAATCCAGAAGAGCGAGCATGTTCTGTATCTTTTGGACTCCCTCTGCCAGTTTTATACCAAGAAGCTAAATATGACAGATGCAAAACAGAGAAAAGATTTCCAAGTATGTATGAATGCAGTTAAAAATACCCAGACATCTTTAATTTATGGAATCCCAAGCAGATGGTAAAATATGTTTACTGAACTCTTGTCTCTTTTTCTCTAAAGAACCAGAAGCTTTAAATATCACAGCCTGTTTCAGAATTTGGCAGTGAGGACGTGAGTTTTCTCTGTTTTTTTTTTTTTAATTTTTTCAAAGTCCTAATAAAATGTTCTTAAATTTGCAGCACCTTTAAGATTTGTGATAGCTACAAATCTGACTCAGATTACTTATTTGAGATCTCAATGTGAAAAAATTATTTTTAAAAATATTATGGAAGAAAAAATATTGTCTTACTATTTTCAGTGTTTGTAATACAATTTGATTTAGGAATTATAATTTAACACTGTCAGAATTAGGCTGCTTTGAAGGCCAAAGTTACAGTTAAATTATGTAGTCTTTATTCTTGTATAACAGGATTAGAATAAGATGATTTCATTATTTTTTGCACGGAAGGACAAGGTGGTGTTTGTCTGAAACATATCTCCCAGATAGATATTCATTCCTACTTAGAGACAACAAAAGATTGGAGTCCTGCAGTCTCTGATGGTTTGTTTAATTCGCTTACTAAGGATCCACTTAGAACTTTTCTCTCTTTTTATTTCCTTCAGTTCAGTTCTATCCCAATTGTTTTAATTTTCCTTCATTTTTACTGTTTCATTTATTGTTATTATTTATTTTCTTATCTAGATTCTTGATCACAATTCAGTTTTAGAAATTGAATTAATATAAGTGATTAAAAGAAGAGTAGTAGGAGAGAATCAGAACTGCTGTTATCTCATATTAGTAAGTGATATCAGATGCCACATATCAGATATCTTTTGTACCTGCATGTGGCTCCATGTTCAGGTGGTTATTTTAATAATATGTTTGGTAATATTCCCATTCAAGGACAATACGGTAGTAGTGTTCTACATACCTGTAGAACTTATACTGTGCTTTCATGTATTCCCAGATAGTCATATACTAGTTTTAAATTATTCTGAGAACTTATTTGATGTTCAGAAAATCCAAATTATTCAAAATTTTTTATTCCCACAATCTTCAAGATAATGAAGAACGCACTGTTGGCCTTCTGCATGAGGTTATTGGTTTTTGCAAAGTGATTAGATGCAACATGTGTTAAAGGCTATGTGTACAACCTGTGTGAATCTATCTGAAAAGAACAAATTACAGTCTAGATCTAAATTCTTTAAAAAAGTGCATGACTGTGAGAGCTTCCTTAGAAGCTTGTCTAAACCAGAACAGGACAGAGAGCAAGCTGCGGCTGGACAATGTGCAGGAAGGAAATAGCAGGCAGTTTCTCAGATGACCATTCTTAAGAATTATTTCTCTGAATAAATTCCTGAAGCTCAGTCTCCAGATGAAAGATGGGAAAAATGGGGTTTTGGGCACTACATTTTTACAGGCTTTTTAATGGATTCTGAAGGAACAGGCAAACTAAATGTGAAACAGAAGCAGAGTACTACTGTCATGACCTATGTCACATGGCCTGTGTCTCAAAACTCCTGTCCATTTTATGACTCATGTTTCAAAATCTTGTGGCTATTACTCAATTTCGATTTTTTTCTTCCATCTCTGAAGGTAGATAGTATCATAAGAATAAATGACAAGAGAAAGTATCCTCATGCAAGCAACTCTGTATTCTGAGTGTTCTGAATGAGAGCTATAGTAGCAATTCAGGGATGACTAAGCCTCAAAGTTTGAGTAAGGAATGCATGTGTCTGTGTACATATCCCATTTTATATATTCAAAAATGTGGGGAACTGTGTGAAAGTTGAATTTGATCTACCTCAACATGAAGATTTTTCATTCATCAAGTATAGTCTTAATAAAGAAGAAGAGTACATTTAAGTATGTAACACTTGACAATTGAATTTGACAGCAGAGAACAAAACTGAGTGGTTTGGGGAAGCAGGTTACAAGAATATGTAGATGCACAAATATGCACTTTTAGGATGGAGGCATATACATTTCAATATATTCTTTAATATATACATTATTGTGGTCTGTTTAAAAGTTTCATTTTTTTCTCACACATTCTTAAAATTTGCATTTCTTTGGTTCCACAAATAATTTTTATAATTAATTTTATTTATTAATAATTATATTGATTCTTTAGAAAATTTTCAGACCTTCTAACTGCCTAGAATAACATCAAGTATGTATAAACATAGAGTTATAAATAATACTTGACATTCTTGACATGTATAATTTAATTTATTCCTTTGAACAATGACCTCTCAAACACTGGCATTCTAAGTTTGTGAAACATAAATTCTGCTCTGCGAAAACCTCTAAATAATGGTTTTGAAGGAAGTGAAGGTGTGCAGTATGTATATTTAAAAGGAAATTTGGAAATGGTCCTCTAGAAAAATCTGATTGTGAGTGTGGTGTTAATTGTCGTCTTGAATGTTCCATTAAGCATAAGGATGAGAATTCACATCTCTTATATGCATTGAGCACTTGTACTAACTACTCTTTTGTGATTGCTAGTTGTAAGCATTTGAACTGCACACACAATTAAATATTTTTTACATAGGGATATGAAAATTATGGTTGTGAAAAATATATTTTCAGCTGTGTCCACCTGTGACAGGTATGACTCACTTGGTAGTTTTAGGATGAGGAAATGTTTTGGTTAAATAACCTGTATCTTAGTCTTTCTGTAGGAACCAAAACACTTTTATGTGGTTATGAGTTACTTCATAGCAAAGCTTTGTTTCAGTAGAATCAAAGTGGAAAAGTAAGCTTGTCAGAGTCCTTTAATGTCTTGTCCCTGGCTTGACTATATCTTGCACAAGGGTTTTGACCAGAACTGTTGGAATTCCTTTCAAATAAGTTAAAATTATAATAATATTGTTTATGAATAGTTTACCTAGACAGTCAAATAAGTTATGAGTTCCCTCATTTGCTTTTGAATACATCAGTTTGTAATTCTGGCATATCTATTATCTGTACACTGTCTTTCTGGTCCTGAGGGTGTAGGAGCCAGAGTTGTAATAGCTATCAGAATACATTTTCTAAACCTTTTTTTTGTTGTTGTTGTTCTTTAGCCTTTTTCCTTAATGCACAAGTCTTCAACAATACAAGAAAATGGATCTAGTCAACTGCTTATTTTCCTTACTTAAAAGTAACTGGTTTACCCTTAAAATAGTCATATGAGGGAAAAGGAGGGAATCATCCTCTGCAACCTGGTCATCTGACAGATAACAAAATTTCACATAAACATTTTCTCTATTCCCGTATAGAGAAGCACTGTCAAAACAGGACATAATGTTAAAGCACTAGAAGAAAAACAAAGTGTAATGATAGAAATAGAACTCCAAATCTGTGGTGAATAGTATGTCTAAATATATGGTAGACAATAATTTAAACTTGTAGACTTGTAAACCTGTACAGCACACCTCAAAATCAAACCAGCAGATATTTTACATCTAATCTGTATAGGACAAAGTTCCTCCCAAATGCTGACTTTGTCCCTAAAACTCTATTTATTTACTTTTTTTCATATCAGTTCCTAAATAATGATGCTAATTAAAAGTATTCCTTTTATTTTTCTCTGAAGATTGTAAGAAAAAAACTCATTGCAAATCTACCTTAATTAAGTGCATTGAGCATTGTTATACGGGATTTACACTATATTAGAGGAATTGCAATTTGTTGGTTTCTAATTTATATTTTAAATTTTGATTACATCAAAGTCTGCAGTAAGGTGTCTTTTCCTGCTGTGGAAAATTCTCTCTCTGTAAACATATGTTTATGTGAGGATATAGCCATAGCCTGAAGTGCAGATATAGTTTGGACAGCAAGGGATGCAACATCAAATAACAAATATTTTCTGTGAGATTAAAGTAAGTTCAGCAACTATACACCCAATTCTGGGTTCAAATGGTCTGGGAAACTTTTGAGGGGAAGATGAAAAAAGGAGGTGTTCAGGACTGCCAGAAGCCAATTTCAAAGAGGCAAAACAGGATGTGCAGCTCAGCAGAGAATCTGGGCCATGATTACAGAATCACAGAATGTGCTGAGTTGGAAGGGACCCACAAGGATCATCGAGCCCAACTCTTAGCCCTGCACAGGACCATCCCCCAAGAGTCACACCATGTACCTGAGAGTATCATCCAAATGCTTCTTGAACTCTGTCAGCCTTGGTGCTGTGACCACTTCCCTGGGGAACCTGTTCCAGTGCCCAACCACCCTCTGGGTAAAGAACCTCTTTCTAATATCCAACCTAAACCTCCCCTGAGACAACCAGGGGCAAATCATACCTTACTGATCTGATTGTCTTCTATAATAAAATGACTGGATCTGAAGACAGGGATAGAACAGTGGATGTAATTTACACTGACTTTAGCAAAACCTGTGGTACTGTCACCCACATTAAACTTTATGATCTGGATGGGTGAAAAAGCAGATAGGTAAAAACTGTTTTGATGACTGGACTCAGAGACCAGTAGTTAATAGGTCAGATACTGTCAGGGCCTGTCTTATTTGACACCTTTGTCTGTGACTGGAAGGCAGGTGTGGAGTGCACTTTCATCAAGTTTCTAAGAGACACCAAAGCGGGAGGAAAATTAATGTAAAAATTAATACTTAGTAAATCGTCTTTTAAAATCTGTAATGACTTAGAAAGGATATATGGGGAAGAATAGAGTGAATTAACCTGAATATCAGGTTAATTCATTCATCTATTATAAAGTACAGTAAAATGAGTATTCAGAAAAATACAGAATCTACAAAAAGATTAGCACAGTACAGCTACAACTCATAGGTCATTCTCTGTTTTATTTCATTTAGTAACAATGTAGGAGAAATATCTTTCTAGAACTTTATTTCAAATTATCAAGTTCTGGAAATGTGAATAAGACCTAAATAAAACTGTCTTCCAAATACGTAGCTAATGATCTGAATATATGAATTACATTTTCAAGATGGGAACACTCAGAATTTCACACTGAATTTGCAGATAAACTTCTAAAAATATCCAATTTTTTTACTCTACTTTTTAAAAAAAATTCCTTTGGAATTTACCACATAAAATCTGTATCTGGGTTTTACTCCTCTATCAGCAGAGCTGTTGTTAATGCAGTCCTTGTTTTAAGAACCTCATAAACTTTTATGAACCAAAACCTGCTTCTGACTGACTGGACTCGGTGCATAGTCTTCCAGTGGAACATTTCAGTATGAAAGCTTTTTTAATGGAGGAGAAAACTGAAGCAAGGTGTGCTGGCAGATATCACACAATTAGTGATTATATAGACTGCTAGGTTTGAGCTTTAATCTGCTATGCTCTCATAAATAGGGTAACACAAAGCTAAGTAGCTTTTCTTTTTTTCCTTGGATACCAATGTTATGCTTCTGAAGTTAATTTTTGATTTTTTCAGTAAGTTTTATGCATTTAATTAGGACATTATAAAGCCAGATTTCTCCACTATCATCTGGGTTATGATGCCATAAACCACTCAGGTTTAACTACGTGTGGAGTTACTAACTTTGGTGCCAGTTCTTGATAACATTAGATGGTATCATATAATTTCCTATAAAATAGTTTGTTGCCAAGTAGGTTATATTATCCTTATGAATGTAGGTGAACTGAAGGAACTTAAAAACTGCATACATTACTATAAAGTTAAGCTGCTTGTAAAATTGTGTGTAAAAACACCAAAAGAAGCAGAAGTACAGATTAGCCCCACAAGTAGACTACCCCAGGCATAACAGAAAGAAAAAAGCTTTCAGTTAATAATTCAACACATTTTTTTTTTAAATGGAAAAAGTATGTTTCATTTCTACTTTAATTAGGAATGTAACAGTCAATGAAATGGAGACTGGGTGGCAGGAGACCCAAATAAAAGCTCCTGTTTTCCTTTTCCTTGTTTTCCTATCTTATTCTTGCTCTTATGTTCTTATTTTCAGCTCAGGCTTGCTCTCCTTACCCAGCAAGGATTCAGGAGTACTCTGAACAAAGTACTATTTGGCTATTCATATCAGCTATTCATAGAGATTGTTTTTAAGATCATGTTGCCCATTGTTAAATTTTCTTTTGGTCTTTATTTTCAGTATTTCTGGATCTTTCTAGACAAATTCCCTCAAGTGAATAGTAAGTGGAAGATACTGATAGAACCCCCAAAGCTGACAGCTCTTTTCCCCATTTTGTGCATGAAGTACAGGACAGAGACATTTGAGCTCCTGGGATTCCACAGGGGTTGCATAGCAACGGATGCGAGAAGCAGCTCATCTCTGCTGACTGTCAGACTCCCAGGACAGCAGAGGAAGTATTTCAGGGATTGCAACTCTAGATCTTTAATACTCTTTAACCTTTCGTGTTTAAAAGAAAAAACTATTTTTAAACAGCATTGAATAAGCATACATAGCTTTTCAGGTTCCACTGAGACAAGGAAAGTTGAACTGGTATCTTAATAATACTTTTTTTAAAGGCTTTTTCTTCTTCTTTGTACTTCCAGGGAATAAAGCTGTGTATGGGAGAAAAATGTGAAAGGAAAATAACATACTCTACTGTCCATTGACAGCATGGTGCTACAATTAATTTTTGTCAATGATAGAAAACCACTAATTGCTGTATTTTTCTGCATCAGTGATTCCTTTGTTGTGTAGTCAGAGCAGTAAGAGATGCATGATACACAGAGAATAAAGAAAGGGTTGGAAAGAAGGACTGGTAGTTAAGGGTGACAGTGAAATAGTTGCGGTTGGGATAGATAACACTGGTCACTAAGTAGGCAGTGTTAACATTTCTGATATTTTAGTTTCAAGATTTTCATACTTTACACAGTAGAAGTGGGACTTTAAAAAGTATTTTCATTTCTTTACAAAGAAAACATGTGAATCCCAATAACATTTCACACATCTATAACTGTTCCTTTAGAAGATTATAAAGTCCTTTAACAACACTAAGCAACAAAGCTTTGTGTCAAATTACTCCCAGATATAAACAAAAAACAAGTATGGCTCCACAGAGAAATAATTAGGACAAACTGGCACACTATTTGGATTGGAAATCATCATAGGATAAGATTGCCTTTTTAAGCCTCTGAAGAGCTTGAAGTGATAAATTAATTTGTCAATGAAATGTAGACACCTCCTGTGTTAAGCTGAGTGAGGATTTTCAGGATCAGAAGTCTGGATTTAGGTGCTGAAAATCCACATATATTTCTTCTGATCAAGGGTCCTTAATGATAAGTGATTTAAACCAAACCTTTTAGGTAGTCAATAGTTGTATGTTTGTCCGTAACCAATCCAAGGACCCAGAGTTTTGAGGAGCACCAAGGCTTACAGTTCCCAATGGAGGCCAGCAGTAATGTGCTCTTGAGCTTGTATGAACTGTAGATGTAGTGTGAAAAAAGAGATGACTAAGTGCAAACTTGGTAATGAATTTTGGATTTGAAGACTATATGATTCAATTCCTCTTCTGTAAACTGTGTTAACTAATCTAGCATGGATATCTTTTGGTTTACATTGGTTTACATGTTTACATTTATGGTGACTGGATACTTGTAGAGAGGGTGCTCTATCTGAGCCATATGCACTGTATTACAGTAGTGAAATTGTCTCTGCCATTTCACATGCAGGCTTTATTTCTAATCTTTTCATATTGTTTAACCATAGGATTAAAAAAATACCTATTCTTAATGTTCATGCCTGATCTTTGCTAAAGAAGAATGGCATGCAGTTCAAGAGGTGGCAATTTGTTATGATCCCTGTAAATCCAAGACTGACCCAACTGGGAATGGTATCTCAGTGGTTGAAAATGGCAGGTTTTGAACGGCTGCTGAGCAGACACAATTCCCATCCCCATATTTCAAGATGAGAAAATTAATTTCTGTGCCTGAAAGCAAAAGTAGTGCCAAGTATTAAAAGTACCCCAAGGTGCAAAGACTCCAAGGCATTCTTACACAGATAAACAAAGCCTGGGATGCATTACATTAATTACATGAAAATAGTCTTCTAAATAAAGAGAGTTACATTCTTGCCCACATAACAACGTTATATATTTTTAAAGAACTATATTAAATAACATATATAAAAAGCTATTTAAGAGAAGGTCATTCTACCAAATACATTAACATTGCCATTAAAAAATGATTTTGAAGTAAATACTGTGATTTCAGAACCTACTTCCATTTTGGAAAGGAACACAAATTTGGAATCTCGTTTTCATAAAATCCATTGAATAAACTAAACTAAAATTATTAAATAATTTCACTTTTTAAAATTTTAAAGTACTGTTAACATTCATCTATGGCATTGAACATAAAACTACTTATACTCTCTTAAATATAAAAATATTTGGTAAACCTGAACAATTGATCTTTGTTGAAACATTTTTATTGCCAACATGTTCTACCACATCAAAAAAAATAAATAAAAAAAAATTCAGATCTATAACTTGGAGCTTCCCATATGTGACATTAGATTGTCCCAAAAGACCTGCCGTATATTCACTTTTCTACCATCTAATGACAGGAACCTCTTCAGGAAAAAAAAAACCAAAAAAAACAAAACCAAAAACTTACAATATGTATCTGGTTCTCATTAAATAGAAGTTAAGACTTCTTAAAATTTTAATGTCAGTCTCAAAGCTTATTGAATTTTTAATATGAAAGTTGAGTTCACAAAATTTTTTTCATAAGAATTAAATCACATACATGTTTATGGACTTGGATTTTCTTGAGTTTCCAATATTACTTTCCTAGCATCAGATAATTTAGCAGTAGTGACCTTTAATATTTGGCAGTGTTACCTTTTTTTTCAAACAGTAGCAGAGGAAATGAAAGACATGAAAAAATACTTAGCTTGTGCTTTGTGGAACTAACAATTTAAATATGTAAGCCTGAAGGAAAGGTTTATTTTTAATAATCTATTTCTTTAAATGGGATGCAGAGTCACAAAAGTTTATTTAAGATCACAACACTGTATAAAAAGTGATGAATAAGAACTGAGAGTAAACTTTAAAGAATCTGCGATTTCAACATTACTAAGTTCTCTTAGTCATCAATATTTTCTCCTATGCTCTGTGCTCTCCTTTTCTAATCCTTGTTTCTACTCATAGCACTTACTTTATTCTTACGTTTCTAAACTTGTTTTCATATTTGTTATGCTTTCTGTGCACTTCTGCAATTGCTGACAATTTTATAATTGCACATACACACAGAGAGAAGTAAGCACTTGGCATGCAGTAAGTATATATGTAGTATTGCATACTAACTACTCACATTTCCTAGCATTTAATGACTAGAATAATTGTGAAAATACTATGGGATTTTTGTGCCATCCATCATTAGTGTTTCAGGTAGAATGAAGGAGAAAAATACAGCTTTTTCTTTCCTTTTGATCTTTTATCTTAAAGTTAGTTCTCAAATATATGTAAGAAATACGAATTGTTCTTAAAAGCCTTGAAGTATTTGCAGTTTGTTCATGTAAAGTCAAACCTACAATAATTTCAGTGGAACAACTCAATATGATTACGAAGAGGAGAATTGGAGGTTCATACTGAAACCCTTTTTCATACAATCCCTGTTTATTGTTTTCTAGCATTTGCTGCATATAGATAAATAAGTATGACAGCTTAGTATATATCATTTCACCATATCTAGGTTTGCAAGTTAGAAAACCAATAGTATCAGAACAGTTTCTAAGCATCTATATGCATTTCCAGATAAAGTTTGGTTTCAGTTTTAAAAATATGCTAGGTAAAATAATATGTAGCACAGGATTTTTATATGCTGTTTTTCAATAGATATTTGAATTAAGTTGGTGATGATCTGTCTTCAAAGGAAAATCAGAAGAAAAACTCTAGTATATTTGCTATTATGAACTACTAAAATTCAAACAACTTATAGGATTGTAGTTGAAATTGCACAGGCATCCTTGTCAGAATCTTTCTGTAAAATTAAGTCAAGAGTCCAATGTAGATAGATTATGATACTTGTAAGAGTGCAGCACCAGCATCCTTCTCTGGTATTTAGCTGCTTCCTACCTCTGAAGTGCTCTTTACATCCTGTCCCTTGCTACACGACATGAAAATCTGTCCTCTGCACGTGCCTGGACCTCAAAAGTAGAATCTACACACAGAAACTTCTGTCTGGAGATATGCTGACCTTTGATGTTACGATGCAGATTATTGCTTGGCTGACCAATGCAGCTCTTTATTGCTACCAAAACTATTTTTTCCAGAGCTCCGTACGAGGTCATTCAATAACATTTATTTTTCTTAGCAGATATAAAAGAGAAAGAATGAAGTGAAGGCTTTCATTGGTAGAAGACTACACAGAACACATCTGTTCCCAAACATTTTCTATTACACAGTGGGGTTTGCTGCGGTTTTACAGCCATAACAATTTATTACATACTAATCAGGAAAGATACTGCCATAGAAACTGGACAGAAGGAGCACTAAAAATAATTCTGGTATTTTAGACTCTGTTAACTTTTTCATGACTGATTAACATTTGTGGCATTTCCATATTTCTGTAACCCAGAAGTCCATAATATTTTCACTTCTGGAACATTTAGAGAGATTAGCCAATTATGAATGGCTAAATACAAACTATTTGACTAATACGTGATCACATGAATGGTAGAAGTTATAGATGTCATCTCGGAGAGTGTGGCTGTGAAAAATATTACTACTGCTACTGCTCAGTGTATGTTTGCAGAGGAAAGTGTGAGCGCCCTTCGCTGAGAACCAGCGCTGCTCTGCATCTCTGCCGTGCACCCGGGAGCCGCCAGATGGAGCGTGTCGGTTGCGCTGGTGGATGCGGCACTTCCCAGTTCCATCGGCACAGCTGGTGCCGAACCCTTCACCGCAGCACTTACACTTTGCCTTTTAAGCAACAAAGGTTTAAAAGCATTCAGATGCGAAGCGACTGTGATGCAAAACATCTAACATTTCCAAATAGTATTTCTATATTATTATTGCTAACTGTGAATGCAGTTCACAGTTATGTGAATGAAGTATATTCATTATACATTCACAAAATTTTAGCCCGATTATGGAAATGTGATGCAAACAATCTAGTCCCTTGAAAAAATATGTCTTTCAATCCTACTGCATCCTTTATGGAAAGGACTATATTGGTTGTGGTTGTGGTTGGTTTTTTTCTTTTTTTTCTATTTATATCATATTGAGTGTGCTCTGTTTGTAGCCTTTTGTACTCTTGATTATTTTAGGAGATATCTTTCATGTGCCATCCAGCAGAAATTATGATTTGTTTCATTTATAGAGACTAAAATAGGCTTTACCTTTAAGATAGAACTACAATAAAACAGAACAATGAGCAAAATTTAATCTTCATCCTTCTATTGGTCCCACCTGGAATTTTAAAAAATAATTAATACATTAAAAAATGAATCACACTATGAATCACTCTAGTAGCTAGTCTAACAAACTCAGACTTTGAGGATGCAGCAAACTCTTGTTTACCCCTATCTTTTTTTTTATTTTTTAGCTACTGTGGTTAAGACTTACAGACTTATCAGAAAACATGCAAGTGCTTGGTGGCATTAACCCCACATAAAAAACCCTTCCAAAAAAATAAAGACTGGAACTTTTTAAAGAAGTCAGTCTAAAAGGCAAAGGCCCTTGTAATGATAGAAAGAATTATGTTTATGTCTCATTTTCCTTATCTGACTAACAGTAACTTTATCTGGAGGAATATTTCTGTGAATAAATCTTGTATGCAATGTTGAGCAGAAATATTTTCACAATACATTTTCTATCATGTCAGATATTTTTGTTTCTCAAGTAAATAATTTTTACTGCTATTTTTTGTATAATTTACTGTATTCATTCACAATTTTAATTCAGAAAACTGCTGTTTTATCTCAAAAATATTTTTAAAAGTAACAGTGATAACAAAACAACGTTGCATCAAGCTTAACACCATTCAGATCTCTAAAAAGATTTTCTCATTCAATTTTGAATTAAAATGTTGCATCTTCTCTTGAGTAAAAATAAATCAAAACAGTAATAGTATAAAAAAAGATGAATAGCAATGTTGATATCTATAGTTTTTGTGTAGGAAGATGTGAGTTGATGTCTTTATCATCGTTCATTGATGAAATTATTACTTGGAGAAGAAGCAAAACAAAAATATTCCTATTCTGCAGGAGTTGCTATACAATCGTTTTTTTCTCTATTTCAAACCAGAGAAGGAGTTGTAGAAAGATAATGCTGACAGCAGGTTCGCAGACCAGTTCAAAATTATTCATACTGAAAAGGTCAAATCTTATCCATTTTTTAAAATACATGTTCTTGAAAAAAAAGCATATTAGAACTCATCAAGATTTTATAGAGAGATAAGAAGTTGGTATAACATTTTATTTTCTCACATATGTTTATGAGAATCTGGATGAAATTAGAGATACAAGTTTAGTTATTATTTCAGCCAAACCAGAAGTTTTTCACTCTGCTCTTTATTTCCTTTCCTGTTTGAGGCCATCAGTGAGAACCTGTACTGTTTGGTTGAGAGGCATTGTATGCAATAGTAAGAACAAGAGACAAGCATCTCTGTGTATATACAGGACAGTCATCTAGAAAAATATAGATCAATGTATTTTGTTAACAAAAGGGAATCATGACTCAAAAAATCTAACACAATATTTACTAAGAAAAAAGTAAATCTGGAAGTAATAGGTGTGCTAATCTTAAAAGAACAGCGACACCCATCAAAGTGAGTCTGTAATCTGGTAAAGTGGTGTCACATTAATCTAGAGAAGAAATATAGGATAAACATATTTACGATGGTATTTTATTCCATTATTTTTCTCTAAGTTGATTAGCAGTATACAGAGATTCAGAGACTTTGATTAGTCACAATAGGCATGTTTCATATGTATATATGAAACATATAATTTCATACTTATTGTGTAGTTGGGAAAGGAAAGAATAAATCATGGAAAGGTTATCTTTCCATCACAAGCACTTTGTGATGGAAACTACATTCTGCCAGTTTGACTTTAGTTACAATTAGTAGTTCATCCAAAAGGTTTTTGTAGGATGCTATAGGTTTAAGAAAGGAAGAGATGTCTGAAAGAAGCTCTTTGGTATCTCTTTTAATCTTAGAAATTATAGAACTGGAGAAACTATATCAGAAAATTCAGTATAATTTTAAAATCACATAATGTAGTTATAGATATTAGCATCTGGAACATAACTGCTTATATGTCTGTGAAATGTAATTGTGGGAACAATTTTCTTTCCATTTTCTTTTCATCTTACATTTTTAGTAAATTCATGTGCTAAGTCTTTTCTTGTGTGAACAACTTCTACAGAATACTGGTTAAATAGAGCTTTACAATATATAATTATCTTCTTTTAATATTCAAGAATTACACAAAATAATCATTCCAGAGCATCTTATCTGAACTGTCTGACCTATCATTTAATCACTCCATCATTTTATAGATCCCGTTCTTATTTATCTCTTTTAAATTGCTTCTGTTCCTTCACTCTCAGTGTCTCTGCACATTTTTCTCATAGTTTCTGTATTATTTTTCTTTATGAATGTACTTGAATAGTCTTGTATCAGTGTAACTTGCTGAGCTTCATCGAATTTATTCCAATATGTATCAGAAGAGGATGTGATTTACTATTTCAGGGGAGGAATCTTCAGATGCATTGATTCAAAACAAAAAGATGATGTGAATTTTGTGTGATCACCCAAATTTTTAATTTTTTTTAAAAAATCATTTTAGATAATTGCTTCACTGTAGTTAAGATTTTATTCAGTTAAACAAAATTATGTCCAGTTAAACCATTTATTTTTCATTTAAAAGTGTGTTAAATCAAGCTGTGTTCTTTTTCACCCACTGTCATTTTCTCAAATTTTTTTTATTGTCCTTATAAACATCTTCCTGATTTTTTTCCATCCTTGGATCTCTCAAATGATTTCAACACTGTAAAATTCTGATACCTCTTCCTTTGCCCTTTTCAAATATCATTAGCCATTTAAAGAAAAAAGAGCTGCAGTACAATGTAGCCCTATATGTCAAGAAGTGTTTTGATTTTCTAGAGATTAATGCTGGTGACAGTAGGGTTGAGTGTTTCTAGGTAAGAATCAGGGGGAAGGCCAACAAGGCAGATGTCATGGTGGGAAGCTGTTATAGACCACCCAACCAGGATGAAGGGGTGGATGAAATATTCTATGACCATCTGGGAGAAGTGTCACAATGACTAGCCCTTGTTCTTGTGGGGGACTTCCACTTGCTGGAAATAAAATACAGCAGAGAGGAAGCAGCCTAGGAGATTGCTGGTGTCTGTTTAAGATAACTTCCTGACACAGCCAGTGAGAGAGACAGTTAGGGAAGGTACCCTGCAGGATTTGGTGTTTGAGAATGTAGAATTTGTGAGGGATGTGGTGGTTGGAGACCATCTTGGACACAGTGATCATGAAATTATAGTTTTTGATTCTCAGAGAAGTAAGGAGCAGGGTCAGTAGAAAAACCACCTTGGACTTCCAGAGGACAGACTCTGGCCTGCTGGGGAGACTGGTTGACAGAGTCCCTTGGAGGTAGTCTTGAAAAGCAAAGGAATCCAGGAAGGCTGGACATTCTTCAAGGAAATCCCAAAGATGCAGGAGCAGTCTGGCCCCATGGTCTGAAAGAACAGCTGGAGGGGAAGACAATCCTGGCTGAATAGAGAGCTTTGTTTGGAACCTAGGAATCAAAGGAGAGTTTATGACCTTTATGACTACAAGGATTTTGTGAGTTTATGCAGGGAGAAAATTAGAGTGGCCAAAACTCAAAGAAAGCTTAACCTGGATACTGATGTAAAAGACAATAAAAATGTTTCTAAAAACACATTAGCAACAAAAGAAGGGCAAAGGAGAATCTTCATCTTTTGCTGGATATAGGGAGAAACCTAGTGACAAAGGATGAGGAAAAGGCTGAGGTAATTAATTACTTTTTTGCCTCAGTCCTTAACAGTAGAACCAGTTGTTCTTTGGTACTCAGACCCCTGAGCTGTAAGACAAGGATGGGGAGCAGAATGAAGCCCCCATGATCCAAGAAGAAATGTTCAATGACTAACACCACAGCAAATGTGACATCCATCTACAAGATGGGTCAGAGGGGGGATCCAGGGAAGTAAAGGCCTGTACAGCAGGCCTGTAGAGCAGACCCAGCATGTACAGGACAACCAGGGGATGACGCCCAGTCAGTGTGGGTTTGTGAAAGGCAGGTCCTGCTTGACAAACATGATCTCCTTCTGTGACAGGGCGACCTGCTTAGTGAATGAGGGAAAGGCTGTACATGTTGTCTACCTGAACTTTAGTAAAGCATTTGACACATTTCCCACATTGTTCTCCTGCAGTAACTGGTTGTTCATTGTTCGGATGGCTGCACTCTAAACAACTGGCTGTATGTTTGGGCCAAGAGGGTGGTGATGAATGGAATTAAAGAGGTCTTCCAAATCTAAACGTTCTAATTACTAATCAAGTCCTTACATCCAGACTCTGTAAGATTGCAACACATGCAGTTATGTCTTATTCTAAATATAATTTAGTTTCAATAATGAAACAAATATGCATTTTGTACTGTAAAAATAGTAGTGGTAGAAAAGGAAAGCACATTTTATTCGGAAGTGCCTTGTGATTTTGCGGGTAGGAATCTCCTTTCCTTTTTCTTGGAGGATATTTTTTTTTTAATGAGTCATTTACAACTGTTTGAAGGGCAGTGCACTTTATAGATACCACTAAGCTGTAGTATGTTTTTTTCCTATGGCTAGATTTTTAGGTGGTAATAGTTATCTTAGCTCAAAGTCAATGTCACTGTGTCATTCTGTAATCAGTGAGGTCTTATTCTCATGAATTAATGATAGTGATATATGAACCCTTTTCTCTAACTTTATGTTTTGCCATAAAAATCCAAAGAAACATTAAGTTAGAGAAAATTAAAGAGAAAAGTGACCAGGAATGTCAGAATTTGTGAAGCCAGTAACAGGTCAGTGTGAATCTCTAATTATTCTTTCATCTTTCTTGAGCTCATTAGCTGTAATAATCTGCCTGATTCTGGGTCAGTCATTGAAGTGTAAAACTCACAGGGATATGATTATATTTACCTGTTGTTAAGACTTAATTTTTTTTGACATCCAGGGACTGATGAGAAGGGTAACTGTACCTAATGTTTCTGCATTATTCCTTAGGCATTTTGCAAATCTTGTAACTCAGCCAGATGGAATATTCCAGCATGTTTCTTGACAATATCTCAATGTCATCTTCCCCTGTAGCAGGTAATGCAAGCCACAGAAAGGTTACTAGCTTAAGTAGGCAATAAATTTGCATAACACGAAGTTGAAAAGGCAGATCAAGAGATGTTTTCTCTGATTATATGTTTTAAAATCAATTGCTAGTGACAATCAATTAATGTTTTATCCTATTCCTAAAACTACTTATCTCCAATTTTTTTCTTCATTTTACGCAGTAATGTGAAGATTAGAGAAATAGTATTTAATCGAATTGTCAAAATATGCAGCATACAATTTATTGCAATGAAGACTTGTTTAAGAAAGAATGCATGCAGAAGCTAGAAGCAAATACTGAAAAACAGAAAATATTGAGATTGTAGCAAACTGATTGTAGCAAATATTTAATGAAACAAAGTAGCAAAAATGAAAACATTTCTTAAGAAGATGTTAAAATATTGTCCATCATACACTGATGCAAATATAGCAATGTTTGCAATTTTCCCCTTACATAGAAATTTCAGTATTTGGTGTCCTAAGTAAAATTAATTATAAAAGATAAAGATATATAGAAACTTTCAATAATTAATATAATTTTATTTATTTTTTTCTTGTATTGTTAAATAGTATATTAAGGTAACTGAAAGAATAGTTGTACTAAAATGCTCATTAAAGAAATGAGGTACTGTGCTATTTCAAAAACTGAGATGTATTTAGTACAGTGCTTAACACTCAGAAGGAAATCTGTTAAGCAGGCTGGAATTACCTAATATTTTTTCCAAAGCATAGGTTTGATATAATATTAGAACCTTCAATATTTATGGATTTTAAATTAAAATAAAATCTATATCTTATATCTTTATAAAAACAGAAGCTTTATTTTGTTGTGAATTGCAAGAAACAAGTTGTTTTGATTTACTCCTGCTCACAGGAAAAAAAATCAATTCAGAATTTCATAGAGCCATGAACAACTTTAAATAGATTATTTCAATTATTCTTGCTGTTTATTACTCTGCATGGGGTCATTAACCCTATGAACATTTATGATTACAGATTTACACAGGGAAAATATTAATCAAATCTACAGGCAAAGCAGGACAGAATGTCTCATGTTGAGAATGTGCATAATTGTTTTGCCGAATAGGACCATCTAGGAAGGCATTACCCACAATTAATGATAGATTGTCTTTGACAAAGCATTGTAAACGAGAGTAAATACAGATTTTTTTGTAGTGTTGACAAAGAATAAAGTACAAAGAAAGGAAGTAAGTTAAATCTTCAGATTTTCTCCATTCTGAATATAATTTTGAAATATACCTCAATGCTGTTAAAATACATATTTCATTGGATGCATGGGGTTGGTGTTTTTTCATTGTGAAGAGTTTTTGTGATGTTTTTGAACAGAATCACAAAGTGAAAAAAGGAAACAAGATCTAGAGAACATGTCCCGTATTTTCTAAATTAAATCTAAAAATATATTGATAATTAATGTAAATAAATATTCTCAGCATTTCTGAGTATTAGGACATATTTCTGGGTATCTAAACTTCTATTTCAAATCAAAGCTAGTGGGCTGGTTTCATTTGGTGGTTAATACATTAAGTCCAGTGGCACTTAAAAAACTTAAATCACAATTAGAGTTAATTTTGATTCCCCCTTTAGTTCCTAAAACATTTATCAGACAAATAAAGATGCAATGTACTCTAGCATTATTGTTTTTGAAGGTATCCTCTTGGAGCAGTCTCCATGATTTGTTTTGATTTTGAAATACTGAGAAGTCCTCTCTGAATTTTCTTTTTGCAGATATGATGAACTTACAGAGAGCTTTAATGAACTTCTAAGCTTTGAAAGAAGTCTCAGAATCTGCGTATAGATATATCCAGATTCTTTAAATGGAGATCTGCTCTCTTTGAGCTTTCTAGTGAGTTCTAAGAGTTACTCTGTTAATCAACTCAAATCATAACAACGTTTTGCCTTGATATACCACTTCATATTACTTATTCAAAGAACCTTTCCAGTGTTAACAATTACACTGTCTTAGTAGGATGCAATTATAGCCTAGCAATCTGGATTTTTGAATGCAGTTGTATTCCCCCCCGCAGCATGAATCATATGCTGTTTGCCACAAAAATTCAAAGAAGTCAACACATCCTTTACATCCAAGAAGTAAGTGCTATTTTTCAAAAGTTTTTGGATTCACTTTGCATTGATTTCAGCTTATTACAGTGCATTATTACCCTAGTCACATCCCTCAAATTACAACAAAGTAATTAACAGAAACATAAAAATATAATTTTGTTTTGTTTGAAAATTCTGTAATTTCCATGCAGACTGGGTAAATTATGCATACTGGGTGTGGATTCCATTCTTGCTTCACTGCACTGATAGCATAATCACACAGTCCTAATTATAGAGATAGTAAATAAGAGAGAAAAGAATATACCACACCTTACTTCTGTAAAGACTTCTACTGGCACACTAAGCACTAATTAAAATTCATGATTGCATCACATTTTGCACTGATACAGAAGTTTTATAACCCAGGAAAAGATTTTGTGTGGGAAGGAGGCAGACAGAGGGTTACTGTTGGGGTGTTTTTCAGTAAGTACTGTTCTTGCTCTCTAGCTCTTGTTCGAATGCTTACGGTTGTTCCCATAAAGCTGTTGCTGTTGCTCACTGGTGTGATGTGAGCTGAGGCGCTCTCGAAAGAAACCCAGTGTGGAGCATTCATTTGCACCAGCTGCAGAGCTAATACAATTTTCGTCACGTTTCTCTTGATGAGCTGGTTAAGCAGTATTGCGATTACACACTGTTCTTTTCCTCTTCACTGCCATCTCTCCATTAACTCCACCCCGTGCACAGAAATATCTGATTTTAGGATTTGAGACTCTCTGGGATTCCCTGCATCTGCCTCTCCTACAGAGGCAGGGAGCAGTCAAGCAGCCTATTTGCCTTCTGCACCTCTTGGATCTGGGAGGAACCTGTTACAGAGAGTTGAAACAAACCAACTTGATGCTCCTGCCATTACCAAGGAAATGTGATGACTTCAGTTAGTACTGTTGGAAAGTGCTGACAGATTTCTCCTTGCTGTGCTGGCCATGTTACATTCTTCTGTATATGGTACAGTGATGGCAGCAATGATGCCAAATCCATTTTGTAATGTGCAAGTAGGAAATGGAGACCAGATGTTGAGTATGCACTGCTCAGGTACCTGGCCCTCATCTCTTTCAGGAAAGGCAAAGAAAACACTTTTGAACCTTACAGGTAAAATTAGAAGTAAATACTGAGGATTGCCCAATAGTAAGTAATTTCCCAATTTTCCCTGAATTTACTACTGTCTTTGTCTTGCTTTTCAAGCAATGCAAAAAGATATTAATATAATGGTTGGAAAGGACTAAACTGCTGATGTATCTTAGGCAGGATTCTTTCACTTGACATTAGGCACCTGCAGACATCTAAGTTGATCTAGATACTTAAATCTGTGTTGTAGCCAACAGAAACTGTATGGAGTCATTTTATTTGATTGCAGTCTGATGTATATGACTAAGCATTACTGAATCTGTTGTCCAGGACTCCACTGATAATAACAGAAGCCTTGCTGTTAGAACATTGTAAACGCCCACATTTAATCAAATTCTGCTCTTTGTATCTCATTTGTAAGCAGATGAGAGAAGAATAAATGTCAGTACTGGAACATAAAGATGACTTAAACCCCTGGACTGCATTCAGTAGCTAGAGGACTGTGGATACACTGGCACAGAAGTCACTGGACATACAATTAAGGCTGGAAAATAAATCTGCTTTTACAGAAACAGTTTGCAAATTTGGCTTCGATCTTCAGTAACAACTTTAATGAGAACTAAGACACTCTAGAAGATACAGCATGAAGCTGACTTGCAATTAACCTATGTTCAATACTCAGTGGGACACACAAATTGGGAGAACACAGAGATCGAGGACTTGAAATTGAGTTTAGTATACCCCAGTAATTACTGTGAACAGCTAGCTATTACATGGGATGTCACTTTTAGTTAGGCCAGAAGTTCACTTTGGCACTAAGAAACCCTGATCAAAATGTATTTGGATATACATTCAGAGATGATTTGATTTAACAAACTCATATTATATGGAAAAAAAGGAAAGAAAAGAAAAAAAAAGACAAAAAGTTGTATCCAAACATTCAGATCAATTCTGCTTCCAAGTGCGTCAACCATCGCTGAAGAGACAGGGCCACACAAGGTGCTCACATCTCCTCTGAGACAGGTACTTTGATAACAGTGAAAGCTTTTTGATTCTGATGAAATCTTCTACCATGCCCCAGTATTTTTTTACCAAAATTCAATCTAAATTCCACTCCTACACCTTGCACAGAATGAAACTGAGCATTTCCTTATCACAGTGATCAGTGTGGGGTGATAAAAAGAACATTTTAGTTTCCTAGAGAAGTATTATAGGTATGTGTGTTGCCTGCCTATCTATCTATCTGTCTGTCTATCTGCATTCTGATACATACATATATTCAGAAATCAAATATTCTCAAAATGTTTCCCATGTAATAGGCTACCTGTGTATTCATATTTGCTCTGTTATAAACAGACATTTTCATGTACCGCAAAGAAGTAATGAATCAGTAACCAACAATGTCTTTGGTTTAGGAATGAAAAACAGCCTAAAAAAAAGAGGTGAGCTCCGTAATATTTTTACTAAGGTGCCAAGAGGATACAGTGCTGGTTTTTTTTAATGCTAAAATAAAAATAAAAGTAAAAAAAAAAAAGTGCTTCCCTTCTGAAAATTTTATTAGGTAAGACACTGCTAATATCTAATATTTGATAAAGAGAATACGACATGAAGAAGACAGTAAGGTCTCTCTTTGTTTCGAATTGAACAAGCTTTAATACTGCACTGAGATTCTTTACTACTGAGAATATTTCAATGCAGTACAATTTGTTTCAAAGTAATAGCTTTCCTGTTAGAGCTAGTTTGTCATGTCAGAGGGGATGATTATTCATGGTAAGCCACTGGCGATATTACCAGCAATTTTTTAAAAATGTAGGGTACTGATTAATTTCAGAGATATTAGCTACTGAAAGCAGACATCAGTACTGCAGAATGGATGAGACACTTGGAGTAACAGTTGCCAAAAGGTGAAATAAGCTAAAACCAGGGAGCACATCAATTAAAGTTGTAAAGTCACACAATTTAATAGAAAATGACGTGTTTTGCTTACTTGATCAGAAAAGACACTGGCCCCTGCCGAGTATTAATGACTGGGAGAAAGGAACTGAATGTCCAAGACTGTGCCTGGGGCTATTATATAACAAATTGTCATTAAGTCTCAAGAAATAATTAGCACTTTATCCTTTTTTTTTTTTTTGTGCTGATATAAGCTGAAACCCAAGAAGAAAGACTCAGTCTAGACATCTGCATTTTTCCCATGCATAAATTGTTTGCATGGGAATACTAATAGCATAATAGTATGTAAGATGCATTGGTGAATACGTAATACCTGGCACATTAATAAAGTCTGTCCAAATTCCAATCAATAAGATGCCAAATTCCTTTGTCCCATAAAAATGAACATGAAGACATCTAATCAGCAATAATATCTCAATATTTACCAGAATAACTTAATAAAATAGAATGGTATAACTGTTCTCTAAAACAGTTTTACGTGTCAAGTTAAACTATGCTATCCAAGTCAGATAGTCACAGTTTCTGTGACTTCTGTGCTGCACTGTTTGCCTTTACTGTTTTGTTTGCTGCACTGTTTGCCTTTACTGTTTTGGTTTGTTTGTTTGTTTTTCTTCCATACATTTTGTGTAGACTCCTTTCACAGTTCTTCAGTCTGGCTTTTCATATAACCTTTTTCTCTAAATGTATTCTATATCCCCAGTTCAGTGATACAGCATTTTTGTTTAGAAGATGTTGGCAGCACTATGGAAAAGGTTTACTGGTCAGTTCTGGAGCAGAAATGGGTTTTCTTTGATGATAGGCTGGTGTGGTTGTGGTTTTATTTGTTTATTTGTTTGCTATTTTCAGTGGAGGAGGGAAAAGTAGATACCAGTGACATCATTAAATATTTATTCCTCCTCCTTTCTGCAAATGGTGACAGAGTAGCATCAAGCTTTATCAAGCCAGGCAGAGAGATAATTCATCTTTTCCTGATGATGATGACTGTTGGTGTTTATCTCACATGATAGGATGACAAAATCAGCTGGCGTGGATGAATCAGTTAATATTGTCTTTCTTGCCCCTCTGTAACTCTCTGCCATAATGAAGACAACTGCCCAGGGATGCTGCTCATCAGCTATGTTTAAAACATAATTATTCACATAAGCTCACAGAAGTTTGCAGTAATATAACTTGGGGTTCACCTGTCTACCTCTACAGAAGCAAATTTTCTCTGGAAAGGACCAGAATAAATACATAGAGTAATAGCAACACCTTCAATGGTCCTGTGACTCGGGACCAAACTAAAGTCTGAAACAGCACTTGATTGTATTGCTTGGCTCTGTGACATTTTAGCATTGTTATCTCTATTAAATAGTCTAAAATGAGAGATCAAATCAAGAAGCTATCAATGCCAGAGAGTTGGACACATTTGTTCACCTATTTTTGTAGAACAGTATTATTAGCACTTTTAATACTTGTCCAGCAAGTTTTTCATGACTTCAAAGTGTTTCTAGTGTACAGAGAAGGAAATCTCTGATTTTCTTTTTGGACAACTATTTTATTTGTTAAATACTAAAAATTTTAGGGTCAGACTCCCTAGTGGTGATATTTACTTTTTAAATTGAAACAATTACCAGGAATAAATATAATATAAAAAATATTGATAAAACTAAATTACTGGTTTTATGCTATCAGTAAACAAGGGATCATTTAAAGTCTTACAAACTCGGATATCTCAGTAACTAACAACACTCTTTAACTTATTTTTTTATCCTTCCTCAGTCTGAACTGCCTGAATGGACTACTGAAACATAGATTCTGGTTTATGATACAAAACAAATATTTATGACACATGGCAGGACATGGTAAAGATGTTAATACTTTGGCCTACTGCAAATGCAGAAATGTACAATGCAAATTAATTGAAAATTAAAAATTAAACATAACTGACAATATCTGAAAAATGATCTTTGTATTCAGCCACACAAAAACATTGAAAAAATAGTAGCGATCTGTAGATTTTTAGATGAGAAGAATTATTTTTTACTATATTAAAAAGCTGCTTCCATTAAAAATTACCTTTTTTAGAAATTTTTTTTAGTAAATGAAGACAGAATAAATTTCTATTAGTAAAAGATGTTTACATTTTTCCAAAATGTTTAAACTGTACTCCCTTCATTTTTAAGAACTGTCAGAAACTGTCCAATAATGTGAAATCTTTCATGAGAAGTGCTCCTGATCTCCTTGCATTCACTTGACCCTTATATAGTCTGTGTCTCTTTGAAGTGGTTTTGGGTTTTTTTCACTATTATATGATCTAGAAAATGAAAAACAGAAAACTCACTGGAGTTTGGATTGTATCAAAGACTACAGTTGGCTTTTCCAGCTGCTGCTTCCTTTAATTCTCAACCCTACAGTAATGGCATCACAAAGTAACAATTAACATCAAGTTTTATATATGTTTCACTGGGAAATGTAGTATTTCAGAAGCATGCAACACTAGTTATGCATTTTTTTCTTCTCAGGCTTATAGCAGAGTTTCAAAGGTCTGAACTTCCATGTTATCTAAAGCAGGAATGTGTTTTTTTAAAATTACATTTCTTCTGAAGGTTATCCCTCTGAAGGAATGAGAAGACTTCATAGGCTGTTTACATCTGAAGCGATCTGAGCTGCCATAGAAGGGTGTCTTACTTTTTTAAAAAGAAAACAGAATAGGAAGATAGTCTGTGGTGGTGTACGGTAAATACTGAGCCATTCTATGTTTAATTATTATTGGTAGAAACTTAAAACAGAGCCTTAATTTTGTCTGGATTTTCCGACCACTGAGTCTTCAAAATCTTTTCTAATCTTGTTGAAGTTGCTTCAAATCAGCATCATATTTATTGATAATGCTTATTTCCTATCTGAATGCTTACTGGAACTTTCATCCTCATTCTGACTTTTCTTAACCCTTCCACCCACTCCCTTTTAGAATTTAACAAAATCTACAATGTTTTAGAAGGCTTATGGGAACTTTTTCTTTCTTTCTTTCTTTCTTTCTTTTCTTTCTTTCTTTCTTTCTTTCTTTCTTTCTTTCTTTCTTTCTTTCTTTCTTTCTTTCTTTCTTTCTTTCTTTCTTTCTTTTTCTTTCTTTCTTTCTTTCTTTCTTTCTTTCTTTCTTTCTTTCTTTCTTTCTTTCTTTCTTTCTTTCTTTCTTTCTTTTTCTTTCTTTCTTTCTTTCTTTCTTTCTTTCTTTCTTTCTTTCTTTCTTTCTTTCTTTCTTTCTTTCTTTTTCTTTCTTTCTTTCTTTTTCTTTCTTTCTTTCTTTCTTTCTTTCTTTTTCTTTCTTTCTTTCTCTCTCTTTTCTTTCTTTCTCTAAAACTGTATTTGAATTTCAAGGTGGTTGTTTAGATTTACAATAATCTGCTCTCTATCACTTTTCTGAAACTGCTGGAAGATTTCAAACTACCAGATGAAATATACTGTAATTGTGTTTTCTTATTTTTCTTTTTTTTTCTTTTTCTTTTCTTTTTTTTCTTTTGTTTTTCTTCCCTTCCGTTCCCTTCCCAAACCTTCCTTTCCCTTCCCAATTTTAATGAACCAGCTACATAATGACAGAGGTTTACCGTGTATGCCAATGGGCTTTAAATTTTGGGAATTCAAGTCAGCATTATATTGACTGTTCTCCTGTTACACTACAGTTAAGTTGAAAACTAATTAATGTTATGAGACATTTCAGCTTTAAATGTGTAGTACTAAATATATCTTGATTTTTTTCCAGAGGTTACTTTTGTTTCAATCTTTATTTTATAGAGAGTATTTCCTTATGTACTTTTCTTACAAGAAAACCAGTTGCTTCTTTTGCCATCTTTCCATTTTAAGTCTTCTGCTCCTCAGGATGTATTCCATGTGAACAAGAGCAGTCCTGCTGTATTTTAGACCTTATGTTTCTTTAAACAAGTAACACACTCAGTGTTGACATGAGGGAACAGAATCTTTCGTCCTTCTACTAGTTTTCACAGCTGAGACAAGTGGAAGACAACACTAAAATATTTCTAAACCTCTTTCAGAAAAGGTGTCTGAAACAGAGATAAGAAATTTCTCTCTGAAGGAAAAGCAGTCCCTCCATAAAGTGTTTCAAATGTGGTGATGATTTACAGTGGTAGCTTCTGTTTGGCTGGTATTCCATACCAGTTCCATTGAGTTTGTTATAGAGTTTCCAGTCAGTGCTACCAAAAGATTAGAAAAGTCATTTTAATACCTTATTATAGCTTATACAAGGGCAAGGCAATCTATTTTACTCAGTTATTTGCCAAAAAATATCACTATATTTTCTCATAGCATTAAAATGATACAAATCATAGATTAAAAAGTTTAAAATGGACTTCTTTTGAAAACTGCATAATGTCTAAACTTCATAGTGGCCCAATTTCCAGTAAGTTGTGCAAAGATTAGGAACCCAAATATCTTATTTGTGAAAGAAAATGCTTTTAAGAACAAAATGAAATGAAATGTCAATTTAGTTAAGAAGTCCTCAATTTCCTGGAACTCCTAAGAGCTGATTTTCACCAAGGTGTTTCAGTGTTTTTCTTACTTTATGCCCTTCACAAACACAAGATTTTTGTTGCATTTTTTGGTTCTTTTATAAGACTTTATTAAGCATCTCTGAGACTAAAGAAAACAGTCTAAAAATGAAGGAAATAAGCATTATATGTAAAAAACAATGATTGACAAAAATAGAAAGTAAAAAGCAACCCGCAAAGATAGACATAACCATGACAGAAGAGTTGGAACTGAGTTGGAGTTGTTCAGGCTCCAGGGATACCTTACAGCAGGTACCTTCTGATACCTACATGGGGCCAACAAGAAGGCTGGAGAGGGACTTTTTAGAAAGACGTGTAGTGATAGGAAAAAGGGAAATTATTTTAAACTGAGAGGGTAGGTTTAAATCACATATTAGGAAGAAATTCTTTGCTGTGAGGGTGGTGAGATACTGGAGCAGTGTTCCCAGAGA
The DNA here is from genome assembly GCF_025592945.1 of Manacus candei. NCBI lineage: Eukaryota > Metazoa > Chordata > Aves > Passeriformes > Pipridae > Manacus > Manacus candei. The sequence goes on from NW_026138133.1 coordinate 544,117, forward strand.
TGTTGTGGATGTCCCATCCCTGTAGTGTTCAAGGTCAGGTTGGATGAGGCTTTGAGCAACTTGATCTAGTGGAAGGTGCCCCTGTCCACAGCAGGGGTTTGGAACTAGATGATCTTTAAGGTCCCTTCCAACTCAAACCATTTTATGATTCTATGATTCTAATTTTTTATTACTTTGGGAAATTATACATAAGAAAATAACAATTATCTCTGGTCAGCCTATCAAATGTAGGCTTTGCTCACCTGGTAGGAAGCTCATTGTAAAAGCTGCTGTTGGAGCTGAGATGGAAGTGAGGATTCTTTGAAGTAGAGCTGAGTTAAACAGGCATAGAGATCTATATGAATACAAGATAGACTTTTCTAAAACAGCAGCGGTTCTAATGCCTTGTAGCTGGCATGGATACCTATCCCACTGCAAACTGCTACCCAGGTGCAGTCCACTTCTGTTCTGGTGTTCTGTGCTGCAGGGTTGCTGCTGGTATGTACACCTTCCATGCCTATCACAGGTGAAATGTGAGACTCATGAAGAAAGAGGGAGTTATAACATTCTGGTAGGAATGGACACCAGTGAGTGTCCTTAATGTAAAAATCAGCAGTCTGTTCATATGAAAACACAGTAGAGTAAGAAAGAAGCATGCAAGCTGCTGGGCTTGGAGGGAGGCAGAGAAAAAGGTGGAGAGTAAGTAGGAACTAATAAGTTCAGTGCATTAGAGATGATTGCCTTCCAGGTTTGTACTCAAGTGAAAAAAATTCAATAAAACTTAGTGTTGGAAGTTAAGGTTAGAGAAAGGAGATTTGTTTAATGCAGAAAAGAGGCATAACACGAAATGGAAAAGCATAAATTAAAGAGAATTAAGACATGATGAGAAGAGATAAAAAGATAAATTTCAAACACAGTCCAAAGTAAAATGCAATCATTACATCTGGAGAGTGTCCTATTCTCATTTTCATAATTGGGCTCAAAGATCTTGGTGTGAGGCATGACAGGATAAGTAAAATTATAGAAATGGTAAGATGGTTTAGAAAGAAATATTGTGTATATATTTTCCAAAAATGAGAAGAATTGATTGCAGGAAGGAAAGGGTTCACAAAATAGGGGTGGGTTCACATCACTATGAAATCTATCCCTTTTGCACTCCAGTAGGTTCTTAGATGTGCTAACAAAAAGGATGAACATATAGAACCATAAAATCTAAGGTGATGATAACATAAGTGAACAGAAAGAGAATGCAGCAAAACAGAAGAGAATTAGGAGAACAGTCCTTCCTGATTTATGATCAGCATAAAAAGTAGCTGCTCCTTGCTGCTCAATACAGTCAAGGTGATCAAAGATCGTAAACAGTAAAGGTCTTGCAGAAACAGGTAAAGAGCAGGAGAGATAAATGAGCAAAGTTGATGGACTCTGAATGGAATAGAACCACCAACTAGGGGGAAAAGAATAATGTTACAAATAGGTTTATTGCACAAAAAAGAGGAGGTGAACAAGGATGACATGGCTAAGGAATACTGTAAGATACTATTGACTGTGCTTTAAGATAGGTGCAAGTCAAAGAAATGAAAGGAGATTGGCTTATCAGAAAGGATTCTGAAGAAAAAAAGCAGCGTATAAACAAATCATCTTCCATTTTCTCAGTTTGCAGCAAGTATTAAATACCTCTTTAAAAGGAAATACACAAGCAACTTAGATATGTGAGAGTGTGTTAATCAATGCAGACTCAGTATAATTATGATAATGACTGCTATTAAAGAACACATTAAACAAAGAAGATTAAACAAAAGGTGTGGAGTACTAGGGAGGTGAGAGGTGTGGACATATGTTATTAAACAGTATAATTGAATGGTCGGAAGGAAGAGAAAAAGCCAAAGACAATCTTGTTGTGTACTGAGTGAGCATAATTATGGGAAATCCGAGGGCAAGGGGTGTGGATATGGTGTAAGTATTACTTGCTTTGCTAGAAGGCAATGAAAGTTGAATAAGTAGATTAAGAACTGATGTTACTGATGTTTACTGTAATCCCACAATGAATCAGAGGATGACTGAAATCAGAGAGAGAGGCTGTGTTTTTTGATTTAAAGAAATATTTTTCATGTAAAATTGATAAGAGTTAAACATCTGAATTTTAAAATATGGTAAAAAACAATGCAATGGAAACTTTGAATCATACTCACTATTAAATGAATATCATGAGTGGTGTTGTTCATCTTCATACTTACTTCAACAAGAATTTTTCTTTTCTAGTCTAACTTCAAGCTATTCAAAATTCTTCATTGTGTGCTTGGAATAAAACCTTCCCCTTAATGAAAAGCAGTTTGCAAGTAAATTCTTTTTGGAATGCTAGTTCTGAAATCTAGATGAAAAAGATCACAGTATATGCTACTAGTTATTTCAGCATGAATTGAAAATAAATGTCATGTTTTCCACATTTGATCAGACCAGTCAGTTAATGCACGCTGTCTATTTTGATCATAACCAAGTTGGATTGCCAAGGTGAAGAACATCACAGAATGTATTAACATATGAAAGCAGAGATTAAAGTGCATGTTGTATGGAGTCTGTTGGCATGATTTTTTTTATTTTATAGACTAAAAAACTAGGCCTATCAAAATCAAACTTCACTGTTGGTTTGTTGGTGTTTTTTCCATTCTTGGAATTAAAAATGTATCTTCTGACACGTGCATAGCTGTGTTACATTCTACTAGTCATCTCAGAAAAACATCCAAGTTATATCATCATGCAGAATATGAATAATTCTCTTTTGTTATGGTTTGGGTATGGAATAAAAGAAGTAAGTGGAACTTTTATAAGTTGTGAAACTTTATATTTCATATATATTTATGGATAGGACCAATTATTGGATCCAATATGAAGCATTACATTCCTTAATAAATAGTGTGTTATCTCACAAGGTTCTGCTCACTCATAGTTGTGGCTCTAGTTTTGGCTTTGGTTTTTTTAAAATATAATTTAATTTTGGTAACAGAAGACCTATTATATTTGATTTTTTTCTTTGTAGTTTGTATTGAATTAACAGAACAGTCCAAATGTAATTGAAAGCTTTCATGACATAAGTACAGCAACAAAGGTTCTAAATTATGGAACTATATTATGATGCTGAGACAAAGTTTACACTGTGCTTTCCACACTTGGTCTGGGGAGATGCATAAAAATTTACAGCATATGCTATTTAGTTTTCAAGTCTCTCTCTAAGTTTTTTCTCTAATTCAATTGAATATGCCTCAGCAAGAGATTTCTAGGAAAAACTAAAATGATAAATATGTGCATACAGCTATTTAAAGTCTTATTTCAGTGACTGTATTTTGTGGGAAGTGTTAGAGTTCTAGGATGAAGAGCTTATGATGTAGTTTAATTTTGTAAAGTGACTTGTGCACAAACTCTATTCCAAAAGACTTTTAAAGTGCTAAATAAAACAGCTGAGCTTAAATAATAAATAATAACACATAAAAGAGATTTAAAAATAGTTCAAGTATATGAGGGAGATACGGAAAGAGATAAATAAAACAAACTCCTAACAATGAAAATTGTGCAGGCACAGATATGAGAATGAATTCTTTGAGCTAATTCACAGTAGAAGGTAAAATTTGCTATACATGTCAGATGAGGCAAAGACCTAATTACTTTCTAAGAGGATCTTCCATTCCCTTTTTGTCCTATGTATCTGATACAGTGATATTTGTATTGAAACAGTAGTCATACTTCATAAGAGGCATCTTTTCTCACCACTGGAGATAAACATGAAAAAGCCGAGATAAAAACATTTTATGTCTCCCTCTTCTGTTGTCAAGAAAAGTAACTGTACAGTGTAGCAGCACAAAGTGTAAAATCTTAAGAGATTTCTGCTTAGTACTTCAGAGAAGGGGGTCTCTGCACATATAAATGCTCAGTGCGAAGACAAGCTTGTGAATATGCCATGAAGAAGATGATTTAATGAGCTCAAATATATACATGTGTGTATAATTAAAGAGTCGGCATCTGGTTTGTTTGTTTGTAGTTTGTTGTGAAATGTATATCGTGTTTCTGTGAAAGAGCAGCTCAGTGTTTTGTGCTGTCTCTCAGTTGATGAAATCCCCCCCTCAGCTTGCTCTGAGCGTGCTTGGGAAAGAGAAGCTTTGGGGGTGCAAAAGGCGAAGCAGGAAAGCTGATCTAATATTTAAGGGGTAAGAGAGCAGAAGACCTGGAGAGAGGACACAGACCTACAGTCAGACTGCAAAGCTGGTGGAAAGAAAAAATATCCTAAAGCCCCAAAATGAGTTAGGAACTGCTGTAACTGAGCATTAGAACTTGGAACAAAAGTTTAGAAAAGGACCTGTCCTGCCAGGATGCAGTGGCTTGAAGAAGACCTTTTTATAATTATTCTTGTTCTCTTATTTTTCTCAGAAAATGGATTTTCTATATAAGAAGAAAATTTGTTATAATACAAGAAAAATCAGTGTTTGAATGTAGGGGCCATTTCTGAAATTTGGTAACATTCATTTTTAAAAAGAATCTATTGGCAGAGCAACCTTTCACCTTTGACCCACTGTACTGAATTTGGCTAGGATAGACTTAATTTTCTTCATGGTAGATCCTATGGTATTATGTTTTAGATTTGTGACCAAAACAGTGTTGATAGCACAAGGATATTTTAGTTATTCCTGAGCAGTGCTTGCACAGCATCAAGGCCTTCTCTGCTTATCATGCTGCCTGTCACAGCAAATCAGCTGGGGATGGGCAAGAAGTTGGGAGGGGACACAGCTGGGACACAGATGACTCCAAACAATGACAGGGATATTCTATAACGTATGAAAGAGATATTCCATACCATGTGGTGCCATGCTCAGTGACAAATGCTGATGGAAAGGAGGAGGAAGGGACCATGTTCAGGGTTATGATGTTTGTCTTCCCATGTAACCATTAGGCATGATGTAGCCCTGCTTTCCTGGAGATGGCTGAACACCTGCCTGGCAGAGTAGCCAATGAATTCCTTCATATTCTTTGTGTACATGTACAGCTTTTGCTGTACCTGTTAAGCTGTCCTTGTCTCGACCCATGAGTTTTCTCACGTTACTCTTTCCATTCTCTCTCCCACCCCACTGCGAGGGAGCGGACGGGGGGGGTGTGGGGTAGGGTGGGTGAGGGAGTGGCTCTGGGGGTCTTCCCTGACTACGGGAGTTGAACAACACCCACTTAGGGTCAGTCAAAACACATTCATCTTAATACATGACTTAGTATCATGATGGTGGTATTTCAGATTAAGTCTTTAAGTAGACAGCTTTCATGACCCAGAATTATTGACTGGGAAAAGCTTGTTCATAATAAGTAGCCTTTTAGCCTCTTACAGTCCCAAAATATGTGGAGGAGGAGCACGAGATTAATAGGTTTAATCTGTATCAGACCTGTACCAAAAGAGATTTGTTTGCTTTGCTCTGACTGCTTCTCTTCCTTTTGTCAAAAAAGGGAATTGATGTGGATACTTTTGCCTCATAGACAAATTTAGTCATAGATGTTGTTATATATATTTATTTGCAAAGATGCTACCATATGCCTTTACATAAACAGTATGGAAAACACATTTGTTAGGTGGGTGGGGTTGTTTTGCATTAAGTGGCCAGCATTTGTATTAAAACATTGGCTTTTTCTTTCTAAATGCCGTACTTGCTAAGAAATATTTTGATATTTTTTCAGAAATCATGAATTCTAGTGATGTATTCTTATGAAGATTGATATAAAAATGGATTGCTGACTTTTGTTTCCTTGGTATCTTTTTTAGGATTTATTTATACCTGTGGTGGAACTTTAAAAGGACTTAATGGCACTATAGAAAGCCCTGGCTTCCCATATGGATATCCAAATGGTGCAAACTGTACATGGGTTATAATAGCAGAAGAAAGAAACAGAATACAAATCGTCTTTCAGTCTTTTGCTCTAGAAGAAGAATATGATTATTTGTCATTATATGATGGGCATCCTCATCCTGCAAACTTTAGGACAAGGTAATGAATAAATATTAATAAAATCTAATTTGTACTAATATCTTAAAAATATATGAGAATATAGTTAAAGCTAATATTTTTAAATTATTTCTTTCGTATTTAGTCTTTAAGGTGAACTTTAATTAATTGTAAGTGCCAAAATCTAGATCATGTGCTTTAATTTTAGTTAAAGTAAGTGCTGAAATTAATCTAGCCCTCATAAAAGTTGTCTCAACAAAATGTAATTAATTAAGAAGCATATGAGCATGGATAAATGAATGTAAAGTGAGTATGGGATTGTAGAGGTCTCAGTTTGCGTGATCTAGTAGCAGTGGAACTTTTGTATTCTTTTCAACAGGAGGCTTTTGATCAAGATCAAGAAAATATAACATGTTTGAGATGGACTAGATAATTATTTTCTTGTATATGAGCATCTTCTAACAAAAAGGGATTACAACAGTGAAAAAATCAGTTTGAAATATCAAGAGTGTGGTGGGTCACAGAACATTTATCTGAGTCTATTTCAGAGTCATGGCCCAGATTTTCAGTTCTGGAAGGTTGCAGCTTGAGGAATACATAACATTTCAGCAATTGCAACAGATATATTAGTCACACACTTGCTAGTTATTTTTATTATTATCTATCTTGGCTTCTGTAAGTTGTCATCTGCCTAGACTTCTGTAAGGCCTTTGGCATGGCCCCACACAACAGCCTTGTTGTTAAATAGTAGAGACGTATTTGATGGATGGACTATTTGATGGATAGTGCAGTGGCTGCACAACCACATCCAAAGAGTTGCAGTCAAGAGCTTAAAGTACAGAGATCAGCAACAAATGGTGTCCTTCAGGGAGTCTGTATCGGGACCAAGACTATTCAGTATCTTTGTTAATGATGTAGACAGTGAGATTGAGTGCACCCTCAGCAAGTTTGCAGATGACATCAAGTTGAGTGGTGCAGTTGATTTGCTTGAGGGAGGGGATGCCATCCAGAAGGACATTGACAGACTGGAGGAGTGGGCCCAGGAGAACCTCATGAAGTTCAACGAGGCCAAGTGTAACATCCTGCACCTGGGTCTGGTCAATTCTCAGTGTCAATACAGACTGGGAGATGAATGGATTGAGAGAAGTCTTGAAGAGAAGGACTTGGGGAGATAGATAGATAGATAGATAGATAGATAGATAGATAGATAGATAGATAGATAGATAGATGGATGGACGAAAAATTGGACACGAACCAGCAATGTCCAGTTACAGCTCAAAAAGCCAACTATATCTCAGGCTGCATCAAAAGAAGCATGAGCAGTAAGCTGAGGGAGCTGATTCTTCCTCTCTGGTTTGCTTTTGTGAGACCCCACCTGGAGAACTGTGTTCAACTCCAAGGCTCCCAGCACAAGAAAAGCATCGACCTATTGGAGCAGGTCCAAATAAGTCCACCAAAATGATCAGAGGGCTGGAGCACCTCTCCTATGAAGAAAGGCTGAGAGAGCTGGGGTTGTTCAGCCTTGAGAACAGAAGGCTCCAGGGAGACCATATTGTGACCTTTCAATACTTAAAGGGGACTTACGAGAAAGACGGATAGAGACTTTTTACCAGGACCTCTAGTGACAGGACAAGGGGCGATGGTTTTAAACTTAAAAGAGGGTAGATGAGGACTTGAGCACCTCCTCGACAAAGACAGGCTGAGAAAGTTGGGTCTGTTCAGCCTGGAGAAGAGAAGGTTGTGTAGAGATCTCACAGCAATCTTCCAGTATTTGAAAAGAGCCTACAGGGAAGCCAGAAAAGGACTCTTCATCAAGAACTGTAGTGGTAGGACAAGGATTAATGGGTACAAACTGAAAGAGGGGAAATTTAGGTTAGATATTAGGAAGGAAAGTTTTACTGTGAGGGTGGTGAGATACTGGAACAGGTTGTCCAAGGAGCTTGTGGATGCCCCAACCCTGGCAGTGTTCAAAGCTAGGTTGGATAAGGCCTTGAGCAACCTGGTTTACTGGGAGGTGTTCCTGCCCATGGCAGGAGATTTGGGACTAGATGGTCTTTAAGGTCCCTTCCAACCCCTTAACATTCTATGATTTTATGATTAAGATTAGATATGAGGAAGAAATTCTTTACAAAGAGGGTAGTAAGATACTGGAACAAGTTCCCAAGAAATCCTTGGCTTTGAGTAACCTGATTTAGGGAAAGATGTCCCTGCCCACGACAGTGGGAGTTGGAACTAGATCATCTTCCGAACCAAAACATTCCATGATTTTATTCTGTGATCCTGTGAGGAAGAATGTAATATCTGTTCCTAATCAGGGAACATCCAGTTTCGTTTTGCTTTGCATAATGCTGCTCAAATAAAGGGATTTGTGTTCATAAGGTTGTATGGTAAATGTTGATTCACTGGTAATGATTTTTTTTTTTTTAACTCCTGCATAACAATCCAGCATCTGTTCACTAGAAGGAAAATGTAACTTGGTACTAGAAGGAAACTAGAACAGTAAAATTCTTCATCTCAAATCTGTGCAGGATGTGAATTCTGTTTGTCAAATGGTTAACAGCCAGCAGATATAGAGAAATGCATCTCTAATGAATGCATTATACAAGTACAAATACAAGTACAAAGTTTCTCTTTGTACTTGTATTTCCTGTTTCATGAATGTTTGTGTGCAATTGTGATATCAGCTGTAAGAAAGAGGGAACCCATAGATAAAAGATTTGAGAGTTGTCTTTTACAACAACAAGAAAAAACAAGGTCATGTAGTTTTCCTCCTTTCTGCCCTCTCCTCAAAAGATAAAATTGAGATTTTCTCAAATGTAGGAGACCAAAAAGGCCCTCACTGGCTGTCAAGGCTTCTATTGGTGAATCCACTCTAAATTGTAATCTCAAGGAGTATGTAAACAATGTTCTGGACAAATGCAAAAGAATTAAACAATTGCTACAATTAGGAACCAATGGTCTTTACTGAGTTACAATTTTAATGAGCATCAGGAAAAAGGGGTTAAGGAAGTTAGGAGGATGGAAGGAAGAGGAATATAATATCTTGGAAAAGAAGAATTGTTTTTCTTTATGTCTTGTTCAAGCTGCTCAAAAGGTTTATATGTATTTGTATGCACATGTTAATTCAAACATATACATGTATATGTATCTGGACATATAGATACATAGATACCTATATGCATTTATAGATATATGTGTGCAGGATTCTTTTTAAGTTAAACTAATCCTTCAATACTGGAGCTTTGGGATTTTTATATTTTTTTAAAGGTCAGTATCTTGAGGAGAAAGTCAAGGAAACCTGTCATGCTTAAAAGTTTTGGTGTGGTGTATCTAGGATGCCATTACATTCTGGTGAAGAAGTATAAGCAGTTCTGTGGAAGAGTAGAATAAGTCAGCACTTTAAAAGGAAAAGACGATTGAGCCTCAATATAGGTCTTGAAATAGACTCCTTTTGCAAGATTTACAAGATCTTACCAGAGTGTAGGTACAGTAGAAGAATAGGACACATTTGTATGAGTGGAGAATTGGGTTTTAAATTAAGAAAGCGTGATAGTGAAATTATGCAAGCTTTACCAAATCTTTCATGATTTAAAAACATTTATTTTCTCAGATTGCTATAGCAAGTAGTGTGGTGGTTTCCTAGAGTTTTCTTTTGCAAAAGATTTTTATTTAAACAAGTGAAACTTGAACTGAGGTACAGTTGCTTGTGAAAACTATTGTTCTAGCATGACAGTGGATTTTGTCATTTTACTTAGTGACATTGATGAAGGTGTAATCAGAATGCACTTGTTGCCTTCCCTTTAATTTTGTAACAGGCAAAAATATTTTCAGGGGACTACCTAAAAAATTTTGTCAGGTAGACAAGGAAACTATTTCTTTTTTTTTTCTTCAATAAATTTCTGTCTAAATTAAAATGATTTTGCAGTTTGACTATTTGTGAAGCTCATGTCCTCTGATTCCATCCTTGTCCATTTTTGTACTTCTTTGTTTAATTGGTCTCCTCAGAATTGAATCTTGTTGAAATTGCAGTCATTGACTGTTTTCAGTGAATGCTTAACAGCCTGAACTGATTTAGATGGCACTTAAATGGCAGCTAAAGAATAACAAATGGAAGAGAAGCATGTCAGATGTGGCCATTACGGAAAGTGTACAGTCAATATTATACTTGTATCTTTGTGTTACTGTATATGCTTGATTTAGTATATTTCATATGATAATCTTTGCCTCAAACTATAAATAAACTATAAAATAATTTAAAGCTGTGAATGACATGAAAAAAAATTATGTCTTTCCATAAATTATATTTGTAAGTACCTACAAAAAATATGTTTGCAGAAAGACAGTATTAATTCATGTATTTGAACCAAGCTTTCAGCAAAATTTCATACTTGGAAGTCTTTCTGGGTCATGTCATAGACACTATTTTTAGGGTTTACTTGTTGCCTTCCTTATGCATATTTGTGATTTTTGTGTACCCTTTCTTTCACATTTATACAACTAGCACCCCTCAAAACAAACAAAAAACTCAAAGCAAACAAAAAACCCCCACCAAAACCCCCAAACCAAACAACAAAAAAAAACAACAAACAAACAAACAAACAAAAAAAAACCAAACCAAAAAACCTCCCACCCAACCAACCAAAACAAAACAAAAAACCCCAACCAAACAAACAAAAAAACCCTTGGGTTTGATTTTCTATAATTACTTTTAAATTGCAACTTTGGATAGACCTTATTTTGGCAAATAACTAATACTTGGAACTACTATTCTGAGTGCAAGTGTTGCATTTCCAGATAAAATCCTGTTCCATTTTTTCAAAATTTTTGTCTTTCACATTATTTTTGTGTGGTACTAGATGAATCATTTCAGTCAAGAAGATAATATGTTTTCAGTTTTCTGGGTGCCCAGCTTGAGAAACAAGAGTTTTGTTTGCACTAGTGATAAGAAATCCCATGCCTTAATGAAATTAGCAGAAGGTATGTTTGAACTGATAAAACATCACATAAATCAACTGCTTTTCAAAAGCCAGTTGGAGTCATCTGATGATACCTCTTCCACGTTAGTAAATTTTTAGTGTAATTTGTAAAAAATTTACTGTGATAACCACTGCCTTTTCTTAGGGAGTGGCATGGAAATAACTGCTCCATGGAGGGCACAGGTCAGGAGTTGAGGAGACCCCACTCAGGCTGTGCTCTCACTTTTCTTTAGCTACACATGGTTAATTTTCTCTTAGGAACTTTGAATGGAAGAAAGCTTTAAACATCCTCAATGTTTAAAAGGGGAGTTAATAATCATAGTTTCTAATCTCTTGTATTTAAGCAAGATAAATCATCCTTTCATCTATGCTCCCCGCTGAGGCCACCAAGAATCAAACGCACAGGTTACCTGATCGGTGCTGCTGAGCTGCACAGGAGAAATTAACTGAAATTACAGGAGACATCCACTGCCTTCTCTCTGTTGATGAATTGTTCTCCTGAAATATCTGACTCCCTAATTATACTTACATTTTTAACCTTTACTCTTCTTGAAGTGAAAAAACATTTTCAATAGATTAATAAGTAGATCTTTAAAATTTCAAGATGCTCCTAGTGTTACATTGTATTGTATCCTCACTCTAGTACTTCCAAAGGTTTGAATTTGGTACTAAATGAACAGACTCCGACTGACTATAAAATTAATTTATTTGATCCAACTAAAGAAGAGAAGGGAGGGGAGGGGAGGGGAGGGGAGGGGAGGGGAGGGGAGGGGAGGGGAGGGGAGGGGAGGGGAGGGGAGGGGAGGGGAGGGGAGGGGAGGGGAGGGGAGGGGAGGGGAGGGGAGGAAAAAAAGGAGTGTTAAATACCTAGAATTAAAAGCGAATCCTTAGTATTAACTATTGTTACAGTTGTAGGTAGGTGAGTTGGTTCTGGGGCGAGGCTATGCTAACTGTAAAGGGCATGGAAAAACATCAGACATGCCAGAACAAGAAGCCAACCTGGCTTCTCTGACCGTTCTGTAAGAGCTGGACCTTCTTGAGTGGTCCAGAGGACCACAGGAGCAGAATGAGTGCTTTCCCTGGCTGGTAAGGGAACACTCATGTAGATGGGTTGAGCACCCTGCTGTCACCCCATTAGTGCTTGCTCCTGGCCTGATAATATTGTCAGGTACCTGTCTCTCCATCATAAATGTGCCAGGTATTACTGGAACATAATCAAACATTGTGTTTTGGCTCAAAACCAGTCACAAATGTAAGGTACATTTTCTCAGAATAATTTTCATTTGTTGATTTGAGAGTGTTGAAATCATAGAATTATCCATCCTTTTCTCTACATCTAAAATTTTTTTGAAAAACATTCAGGTCATTTAATAACTTAAAACAAAAAAACCCAAATCAACAACGAAATCCAAAGTAAAACTACCATTTTACTAATTTTATGTTCTGCCTTTAAAAAGAAATAGCATGAAGTAAAATACTAGCAATTCTCAATTTTAAAAGGGGAAAAACATATTTCAGGGAGACTAGATTTTGCCTCTAAAACTTCCTATTTTTAAGGTGAAAGAATTGTAATTTACATCTCACATTGCTAAATTGTCATAATTATCTTACAGAAATGTTACAATGAACGAAGGCTAGTAAAAGAATGAGTATTGGCACTAGCAGAAACTTCCAGTGCCCTCATTTTTAATACCTCTGCTTGCTTTTGCATTTCTTATTCTAACTATGCTGCCTATGTGTTTCTCCTTTTAACAGATATGAGTCTGTGTCAAACAGGCAGCTATTAGGTTATTCTGCTAGGTTATTAGTGCAACCTTCAGCTTGTTATGTCAACTAATGCCACCCTGGTAGCTACAGTAATCTTTTTTTTTTTTTTACTCATATACCTTCTGTCTCCTGGTCCTTTGAACTTTATCCATATGTCTTTGTGAATATTTATATGTCTGTTACGTCCTTTACTATTTCCCAGAAAAATCTTAGCTTAAGTTTTTTGGGAAACTATTATGCTATTATTTCTTTTTATATATTTGCTATATATTATCCTTGGAGCAAGTGTTCCAATCTTTCTCATATTAGTTCTCATCAAAACCAGAGGGCAAAAAAAAGCCCCACATTTTTTTCTTGCTTTTTTCTCCCTCTTCCCCCACTTCTGCTATGTCAGTGTGCGGCGGTTTTACCACCAGCCAGAAATTAAACTCCAAATAAGCCACTCCCTTTCCCGCACTTCTTCTGGTAAGGGAGGGACAAAAGCAGAGACTGGGTTGAGATAACAATTTCCTGAAAGCACTTAGGAAGAGACTTTCCCATTATCAGCCTTCCATAGCATATCTTTCTTTGAATTGGATGGCCAGTTTGGCTACTTTGAATTAGCTGATGGATATAGGACTAGATTGTTTAATAACTAATTTTCTTACCAATGCAAGAAAAAACTCTTTTACAGTCTCTGAGATTTATTATCTATCTCCTTTGGAAAAGTGGATAACTAGCTTTAACTGGTAACTGATTCCATATGAAGAGTGCACATACCAGTTTTATAGAGTGGTGGTCTCTGAGAACCAAAAATGTTACTTATTCATTTTTTTTGAGGGTTGCTAAATTGCTTTATGGGATTTGAAACAGCCTAGGAAGGAAAGATTTTTATTGTGGAGGCCACTTATATATGACAAACTTATATGACATTGTAACACAGCATGCTAGCACAGTTTGTGGCCATTAGTCTTCCACCTGTGTTTCAGTTATAAAAAGGAAAAGAATGATAGTTCACAATAATAGTCTTGTCCCAGAAAATTATAGTCTGTGGGAAAGGCTTGTGCTGTTACAGGGTTGTCTAACTTCTAGACCTGTTTACAGGATAGAAAGGTAACTCTTAAACCAGTTGTTAAATTCACCTTGTATTGTTGCAGTTGAGAGTATCAATAAACATTCCTCATAAAGTTGATAACTGAATCAGAATGTATCTGGAACAACCATATATTGTTGCTAAACTGAACCCTGAACATGTAGTTCCTATAGACTATTTCTGTTGTTTTTGAAGAAAGGCATCATCCTTCTATTTTAACTGGTATGTCTGCAGAAAGCCAGAAAAAGATGAGTTTTTGTGCAAATATTTATATGTCTGTGTGGGTATTTACATATACACTAGTTAGAATAAAGTAATGATCAGGCATAAGGCTTGAGCTAGAGAACTTTTCTCTCTGTCTCTCTAATATTTGTCTTAAATTGTAACTGTGATCACTTGTTACTGACTCCTATAGATTCATTGCACAGCTGGAAGTGAATATTTTATCATCCAAATTATTTACCTAAGAACAAGTTAATGTAAAAAATATATTGGAATTCCCTGAATATATTGATATGGATGAGTGACTTATTCTGCCAACCACCCCCCACCCAAAAAAAAAAAAAAAAAAAAAAAAAAGGCAAAAAACCCTTCCAGAGTTTCTTTCTAAGTGTTGGTAGCATCAAAAAAATCTCCAAATTTGCCATCGGTTCATCTGCAGTCAGTTAAAGTCTTTGGGATCTAAATATAGTAACACAGATATTTATGCAAAAGTGTCTTTTTTATTAGGATTTACAAATTCAGTCACGAGTTTATACAGGTTTCTTGTATGGTCCAATATGCTTTGATTTTTGCATTGTGAAACACATATACTAGACATCTACTCTTCAAGGTGTATGGGAAACTTAGCTTCTATACATCTATAACATCTGTTCCAAAGGCTGAAGTAATTTTGCTAATTAAATACTGCTGCCCTATAGTATGAAACAAATTGTGTGAAGAGACAAATGTGTATTTTGTCCAGTTTTAAACAATATTAGAACTTCCTTTAAGATGAAATAGATTCACTTTTCTTGCTGACAGTTTAAAGTCACTTTCTATATATGCCCCATACTAAAACTATATAAGTAGACTAAGTTTTAACTGAGATTTTCTAATACTATGAAAAAGGAATCTCGTTTTGGACAAATGCTGTTTATTCTTAACTGTGGTCTGAAAGAAACCAATAAAGACTTTTAGTGCTAAAGCCTGCAGATCAACATTTCTCTAACACTCTTTTACAAGGTCATTTAAATTATTGATGAGAAAGCTTCTCTAGAGTAACCAGTACCTATCTACAATGAATAGAGCTCATATTTTTGGGTGGAATGTTGCCGTGCTGCTGAAATGAACAGGGCCTAGTGTAATGATCTAACTAATAAATGCTAAATACAAAACTGAGGAAGGTTGTAGAGAGAGAGTATATATATATGAAATCTTTATTACAGCAGTTTAAAAAAAAAAGAGAGAGAGTAACTTTAGTAACTAAAAAGTGAGATATAAGAGGAATTATAAGAGATGGATGCTGTAAAGGGCATAGTAGACCCATGTAAACTCCCAAATGAAACTGTACATACACAAAAATGGCAAAATCTGAGTGCTGATAACAGCTGAACTTTTAGTACTTTTAGGCTACTTTTGTAGTGTCAGTTTTCATATACTGAAGTGTTTGAGTTGTCATTTATAAAGTAGCTGTTGATAAGTCGCAAAAAGATTTCTACTATTTGAAGGAAACAGTAAATATTAAAGGACACTATTTTCAAACTGACAAAATTATCTACCATTGTAAAATCTGGAATTAAGTCAAAGTATTGTTTGGGGTTTTATTTTTCTAATTTGAAGCTAAGTAAATTCTTGGGTTCCTGCCTTCATTATGTACTGTGGTGCTTGATAATCCAAGTCTATAAATATAACCTGGATGAAAAAGTCACAGTGACATGCAAATCAGGTTAATCACCTTTCATAGCAATCTGATATTGAAAATTGCAAAAATATTCTTTGCCTAGTCCAAGTGCCATTGTAAACTTGTTAACCCAGACCATGGGAAAATGAATCATGGCAGTAATAATCTCTATTAATTATTTTCCTTTCCTCTGTGATTTCAAGTGAATACAGGAAGTGAAAATATATTTAAATATAGAATTGAAAAAAATACTTAAAATATAAAAACATCACAAAATCCTCCATACATTAAAAAAAAAATAAAAAAAAAATCAAGTAAACCTCTTGGCTGGCCAAAATACAAAACTCAGATAGGAAAAAAATATTATACACTCTGTAAATGAGTTAAAGTTGCTTTTTTTTTTTCCAAATTAAAGACTATAGAAAGTATTATAAGTATGTTTCCACATATCAATAATATAGACAAGTCTCATTCTCAGTGTCTCTATAATAAATTCCATAAGATATTATAAGCTTACAGTTAGGGCAAAAAATTAGAATGAAGATGTCTCTCTTTTCGGAAGTTAAAGTGAAAAACAATGGATTTGACTAGTGTTTCACCTGAAAAATAAGTACTGGATATATTTGTACCTTCCTCTTTTCATAATATTGCTTTCACTATTTATCTATTTTCTACAATTTATCTCTTATTCCATTCCACACTCCTCAGTGATATTGTTTTATCCATCTCTGTTCTACTTTTCTAAGACCACCATGGTTAATCATAATCTCATAATTTTCTTTTTTTGACTTAAGCATTTCCTATTTGCAGTTCTATCTCTTTTGAAGATTAATTTTTTTTTAGGATTTCACTAAATTACCAAATTTACAAAATCACAAAAATTCCTTAACAACAAATACTCTAGACAAGTTTCTATTTCTGGCCTAACACATATAATTAGCAGTATGACCTGTGTTTAATCTTTCTGTACCTACGATTTTCTTGATGATTGTCTAGGGAAATTAAGCCTGGGCTTTTTTCTTTTTTTCCCCCAGAGTATTATGGGGCATTGTTTGCTTTTTAGAACCACACAAGGTTATTGATCAACAATACTGTAATACCAGGTTTCATTATTATGCTAATGCGATCCAGATTTACATGGCAGTGGTTCTTAATAGTGATTTATGTGATGCAGCTGTTGGAAATTTTTTAACTGATAGTAAGCCATGAAGAAGTCATATAAAAAACAGGAGTTACTTTTTTCTTTTTTTTTTTTAAATAATAATTATAACCTTCATGACACAAATGTATTTATTCTGTTTGTTTCTTTGTTTTTAATAAAAATATGTTTCCTTAAACAAAGTGTTTTTTCCAGATTGGTGTTTAAAGTAGTGGTCAGTTATTCTTGCTATTGAGTTCAAAGGTAACATTTCAAGAAAGGTACAGAGGACCAATTTTGAATGTCCTAAAAAATCCTATTCTCTATATGCTATCATAAATGGATTGTGTACAAAAATAGTTTTGAATTGATTTCACATTTTGGATTATATGACTCAATGGTTTGAAAAAGTTATATTTAAAATTTTTATAAAACACAAATCCCAATAATACAAGGACAATGAAAATGTCTGAAACTTCCTGCGTAGGCTTTTTGTTTTACTGTTTTTATCAGTTACAGTAGTAAAAAGTAAGAACTGTAACTCCTTATGTTGGTATGAAATGTGGGTGGCTCACTCATTCTCTTTTTTTCTGTGAGATATCCTGTTTGCATGAATGATTATTTCCCTTAAAAGTCTTGTTCACTCCACTGTCTGATTCTGTTAATGTCAGTCAAAATGGCTCTGATATGGAATCCATATAACACAGACTAACCTATTCTTTGATGACTGCAAAATAGATCAGCTAAGTGGACTCGTATTTCTATTATAAACATACCCCCATTTATTACAAGGTACATACTAGTTGCACATTATTTACAGATGAGCATTTTATAAGCACATAGCTATTATCCAAACCTAAATACAGAGACAAACACTAGCTGCATTTTCTTACCTGATTTCAGCAAAAGTAACGGAATTTTTGAAAATTTCTTTCATGAAATGATTGTGGTACATCTTTGTTAATTTTGGCAATATTTCCTCTTGGTTGGATCAGTTACTGGAAGATCATAAAAAGTGGAGGTTAGAATAAGGCACCGGATACTCTTCTGTTATATTATACTGGATTAAAAATGTTTCATGTAATAAAAATTACTCTTATAATTGGTATTTTTTAATTTTCATTTCATATCGTAGGAGATGTTTGAAGAGAACAGTCAATTAATGTAAAAAATTGCACTTAATTATTGAAATTTTTTTAGGAAATCAGAAACTTAATTATACTCTGGAGAGTTTTTTCATTCCTTGAAAGTCTTCTCCTTCTGGTTTTGTGGGGACAGAAATGGGAAAGACTACACATGCATTCTGTAGGAGAAGGAGAAAAATTGAAAAGGAATATAATCTACATTTTCCAAGTCCAAATTTTTAATTCAGATTTCTCTGCCTTGGAAGTAGGACTTTATCTTCTATTTTAAACTCAGGTATGATTTCCTTAAAAAATGCTTTTCATTTTCCTGCTAGATGTTTTGCTATGGTATCTTACATGTTATAAACAGTATTTAATTAATTACTTACCTGCTATGAGGCTGAAAATCATATGTTTATGTAATTTACGCTTACATAGTGTATGTTTTGAGCTTATTTAACAGATACATTAATTTAGAACCCTTTGTTTTTCTGGATTTGTAAAGATTGTTATAGGGTCTCATTTATGGTTTGATGGGATAAATAGCACCTCAAGTGTCACAACTTTTTTCCCAGATCTACCTTTTTCAGAATTTCAGATCTGTAAATGTAAAATGTTTTCCTTTATAACCTATCTTTCTTCTCCTCCACTTTGTGTTTAATTTGGTTGTCTGTTTTGTTGCTTCTTTACCCTTCCCACCCCCAAGGGCATTTCAGAATGGATATGGGAAATTGAGAGCTTAATTTCTCCCTCCAGTGGTCAAAAATAATATCTTTATTCATACTTCTTTCTCTACTGCATGGGATTCAGGCTCTGCCTTGAAGCACCATGTGCTCCAGACTCTAAGTAGAAACATGGTCATACCCCATGTTGGAGGAGAGACATCTTACTCTAGCATCCTCTGGACTTCCTCTCTTACTCTTTTCTGCATACTCTGCCTATATTTTCTTATTTTCTTCTTTAAAGTGAACAAGGGGCCTCTGAGAAAAGTAGGTTCTTTTTGACTCAGAGTGAAAGTTTTCTGGAATAAAAGGCATGAAATAAAGTCCATGGTAGCCTTTTCATTTGATTTTGTTTATTTTTTTTTGTTTGTTTTGTTTTGTGTTATTTGTTGGTTGGTTTTGTGTTTTTTGTTTTTTTTAGCTATTGCAGTCAGTTTTCCAGCTAGGTAGGTTTTATTCTATATGTTGCAGTTACTCAGTATTATAATACTGACTTTTTCATATTAAATGCATAGATTCTGAAATGTATGCAGATAGTTTTTCCTCCTTCACGTGTCTTTCTACTACAACTTTATCTCTGTACCAGAACAGAAATAACATGTGTGGTGATAATGTCATAAACCTTTTGCTCATGGATGAATTCCAAAACTCTACAGAATATTTAGTATAAGTTGAGGCTGTTCTGGAAGTTCCTGGCACTTACAACAGTGATAAGCAAAATATGGCATCTCTCCTTTCCATATTGCGCTATTTTCACACATTAAGGCAAAGTTACAAAAGATAGTCCAACTCATCTAAAAGCTTGTTGTCACTCACAGAAGCAAATCCGTCTCCCATGTTCCTCTGAATTTGGCAGTGTTATCCTTCACTTTTTTTCCATTGGCTCTGGCACTCCTCAGGCATATCATTTTGTGGATATGCTTTCCTTTGATGACTGAATTTTGAAGCATTAGCTCTTCATCGGAGTGGTTAAATGAATTCACATCAAGAGAAGTGTGCAAATCACTAGAACTGGTGTGAAGTCAGTGTCAGAACTCTGGGAAAACTGGAAGGAGCAGGTTCCTCTCCTTTGATGTTTTGAAAGCTCCAAGATCTGCTAAAATGTACTGTACATTTTTACCCAGATTTAAGAAGATGAGGACAATAAACTATATTGTCACAATGTTCTAGCTACTAGAGGCTAAAAATACGTTCTCTTTGTTTCATTTTTTTTTCATTCTAGTTACTTTAAGGACCTAGGATGCTTTCAAGTACTCTCCAAGTTATTATTTTGATATGTTTTGTTCTGACCAGTTTTTCTCCACAAGAAGCAGGCAAATCCACACCCTAGAGATTTTTAAAGACTATTTGTATGGTAGTGGGATGTCTAGTTCTTCTTACCATTTGAAGTTCTTCTTGATATTTTATATATTAAAATAAATTGACTGCTATAGGAAAGATAATAATTTATAAAGTCTATTTAATTTCTGATGCTAAAAAAAAGTGAACAGTTGTATAAGAAAAGTTTCACGCTAATAATGGATGATGGCAGTTTTTAGAAACTTGTTTTATAAAGAATATAATGATGATACCAGAACCTGATGAGTACTTTATTGTTTAGTTCAAAACAGTTGTTCAATTTAAAATGTTCAGCCTTGACCTATGATCATTATTTTATAAAATAATAGATTGTATGAGCAGTTTTGCATTTTGGCAGGGAAAAATTGTCATTTGACAAAAATAAATTAGTTCATAAATCATATGTCAATTTGTTAATGAATTGTTGAATAAAGGATAACGTATTTTTATTACAATTTTCAGTGAGAGTAAAACTTGAACCCAGTCAACCACTTCTGCTCAATCTAGTTTCTTTTGTTTTATAGACTATAAAGACAAAATCTGTTTACTTATTTTAAACTGATTGAATATACATGTAAAAATTGTAGGAGTTACTCCTATTCATATTTTAATTGGCATTCTTTTAAGGAAACCTTTACATTTCTTACTTTCTTCCTGATTCAGTGGGTGACTGCTTCCTTGAGAGTTGTGGTGGGGGGAAACAGTTTTCCCCCTGAAGTTATAAAATGGTAAAACCCCAGGGCGTGGTGACCCTTGAAGTTTTGAGGTTTTACCCAATGAGCGCTTCTGCAAAATATAAACATATCACAAGCAGAACGGAAGAGAAGGTAGTTGTAGTTGTGGTAGAAGAAGAAACCATGTTCTGAAGCCACGAGCTGAAGGGGCAAGAGCCCCTCTGGGGGGCCACGGCCTCCCAGCCCCTGGCTGGGGTCATAGAAACTCAGAAACAGTGTTAAACTAGACTGAGGTCTGTGACTGAGAAGCTAAAGAAGTTTTCTCCACCGTGAGTGAGCAGAGACAGAGCAGCAGCAGAAGCAGCATCCAGAGATTGTGGCTAAGAGCCAAGAGATAACTGAAGAAGCAGCAACAAACATGCAGCCAAGGAAGACACGGAGTTGTCTGAGAGAACCGAGAGAGAGCCAGCAGCAGAGAGAGAGAACTAAGCTCAAACAGAGACAGAGTTGGGTAAGAAACTGAACCAAAAACCCCAAACTCCTTTTGTGACCTTTCCTAAGTGGAAAGGATGGACTCCTACTGAATGGAAGTCCTAAAACTGCAGCAGCACTGCAGAGAGGAGCTGAAAAGCTCAGAGAAGGAATGCGGAGAGGGTGACCTTGGCCCCCCCCGCAGCTTGAGACAGAGCACAGAGTTCTGCAAAGGGGACTTGAATCTCCTGAAGATACAGACCATCACGAAGACCCCCGTGCTTTGTGGTATGACGTGGTGACGTGACCATTGTCTGGGTGAACACAGCCCATGGAAGAGAAGACCCTCGCTTGAAGACGAGTGGCCAAAGGGCTTGGATACCCCCTCGTGTGTATTGGCAGAGATCCAGCTACAGCTGCTGCATGAGAAGAGGATAGAGACCTGCTGCCTTAGAGACATTGCTGCTCTGAGAGTGGAAAGGGATCTTTTCCTTCTTCCCTCCTGGACTTTTATTTGGAGGGGAGAAGAGATTTGATCCATTGTAAATACTTATGTCATGGTAGAGATAGCTAAGATTGTATATAATGTATTGTAGTATTTATTTGTACAGTCATTGTAATATATATTCCCTTTCCCCCATTTGAGTCTCGTGTGGTGTCTGGAAAACCCATCTCACACTGGGTTGAGATGTGGGAGGGGGTTTGGACTAGAGAATTGGATTTTGGAGCTCTCAAACCATGACAGAAGGAAAATTACTAGGATGTTGCAGTTCAATCTTGCAATACTCTCAGCTGCAATTCAACATCTTTAATTACTTGTCAACATGTACACATGAATGCACTCAAGGACACACAAAAACTTAAACCCTAAAGAGATTCAAGCTTAATTGTCTATTATTCAGTAGAGAAGTGTTATCTCTTTCCAATACACTTCTGGGATTTAAAAAATGTTTGTTCTGAATTGGCATGTAAGAAAGAACATTAAAGGTTGTGCTGAGTTGACCTTGGCTGTCTGCCAGATGCCCACCAACCACTCCATCACTCCCCTTGAAGAACAGGACAACAAGAGAAAATAAGATGGAAAAACTCCTGGGTCAAGATAAGTCCAGGAGATCACTTACCAAATAACTGTCTTGGTTTCAACTGGGATAGAATTAATTAGCTCTGTTCCAGCCTAAGCCAGGACAAAATGACTCAATTTTGGGAAAATTATTTTAATTAATTACCAATTAAAAAGAGAGCAGGATGGTGAGAAATAAAGACATGAACTAAAACATTTTCTCTCCATCCCTACCATTTTCTTCTCAGGTTCAACTTCATTTATCTCCCTACCTTCTCCTTCCCTGAGCAGCACAGAGGAGATGGGGAATGTGGAGTTGTGGTTAGTGCCTACCTCTCTGCTGCTTCTTTTTGCTTACACTTTTCCCTAGTCCAGCCTGTCCTCCATGGGCTTCAGTTCAGGCAATATCCATCTGATCTTGTGTGGCTAGAGAGGGCATAGATGCTCTAGCATAGTTCTCCATGGGATGCAGGGGAATCTCTGCTATGTTGCCTGGAGCACCTTGTCCTTCTCTGATGTTGGTGTTTACAGGTCTGTTTTTCACACTTTTTTCCTCAGTGCTTGTGCAGTATTTTACCCCTTCTTAAATATGTTTTCATAGTGACACCACCTATTTTGTTGATGGACTCAGGTGCATTCTGCAGCGGGTCCACTGGAGTTGGCTGGAACTGTCTCTGTCCAGCACAGGGTAACTCCTGGCCTCTCGTCACAGAGCCTTCACCACTACTGAAACCTTGACACCTGCACCCAATGCATGCATGAAATCTGCACATTACAGAGCTTCAGTTTAACTCACTGCCTACATATTAATTGATTTCTTGAATCACGAGATTTTCATATCCTTCCTAAATCTCTAGCTATTCCATCAGTGATATATTGCTTAACTCTGAATGTACTTATCAGTTACATGTTACATTTCTGAATACTTTTAAACTTCTGGATTAATTAAAGAACTAGTTGAGCGAGGTAATTGAACTTCACCTTGCCAGTTTTAATTTGACACTTTTCAATTTGATTAATCGTTGTGAGTGTGTATCAAGTGAATGACTTGGTTGCCATTATGAGTGATTGTGTGATGAAATCCACCAGAATTCTTTTGGAGCTTATTTGATCCTCATTTGAGTTAGCTACTATTGTTTCTGGACTTTTTAGCCTTGGACATTCTTGGAACTTGCTGTTAGGACATTGTCTGTTCTGCTCAAAGCTCAGAAAGGCATGGTTGCATGGGTAGGTGCATAGAATAAGGATGTGAGAAAAGGTCACAGCGTTGAAAATCTGATAAGAAATTAGTTTTACTCTGTCAGTTAATAAAGCAGTCAGAAATATATAATCATGGAAATATTGTTGATGTTATCCATCAGGTTAGATATAAGACTCTCACATCTTCATAAACTTAAATTCATATTTAGGATGTAAATA
Organism: Manacus candei; assembly: GCF_025592945.1. Classification (NCBI taxonomy): domain Eukaryota; kingdom Metazoa; phylum Chordata; class Aves; order Passeriformes; family Pipridae; genus Manacus; species Manacus candei. The sequence continues at coordinate 567,708 of NW_026138133.1, forward strand.
GTGTTCTTTTACTCTAAGAAACATTCAGGTGTACTAATTTTTTTTTTTAAATGTGAGAGTTCTTTTTTTTTTCCATTCTTCGATCTAGACAAGAAATAAAAGTTTAAGAAGTAACTCAGAAACCCCACCCTGAATGTATACTGGAAAATAAGGAAAGTAGTGTGCCTTTGTGTGAATGTGGAATCATAGAATCATCGTGTTCCCTCGGGTCCTATTGCTGCTCACCACAGAGAAGAGATCAGTGCCTGCCCCTCCTCTTCCCCTCAGGAGGAAGTTGTAACTGCAGTGAGGTCTGCCCTCAGTCTCCTCTTCTCCATGCTGAACAAACCAAGCGACCTCAGCTGCTCCTCAGGCAGCTTCCCCTCAAGGCCACCTTTGGACACTCTCAGCTTTATATTTTTGTTATCCTGTGGCACCCAAACTGCACGTAGTACTTGAGGTGAGGCCACACCAGTGCAGAGTGGGACAATCACCTCCTTCAACTGGCTAGCAATTCAGTGCTTGATGCACTTTGTACATCTGCTTGATGTAGAAATGATCTTGTAAGATCTGTATAAAAAATAAATAATGATAGTACTTACAAAGGTTTATAGCATTTTTTTTATGTGGAATAAGTTTACTTTCACTGCTGTGATGATAAAGAGTAAAACTCATTATGAGTTCTACAGTGAAATTTATCTTTCACCATCAGTTTAGCAGATTGACATATTAAACATCATACTTCTCAACTTTGGCAACTCTATATTTCCTTAGTTTTGTCCTCTGAGATTTGATTTTTTTCCCCATCCTCTCTGCTAGCGGTTCTAGAGACACCTTATTGCGGCCTTTCAGTACTTAAGGGAGGCTTATAGGGAAAATAGACAGACTTTTTAGTAGGACCTGTAGTGATAGGACAAAGGTTAAAGATGGTAGATTCAGGCTAGATATAATAAAGAAATATTTTACAGTGAGGGTCGTGAAACAGTGGACCAGGTTTCCCAGGGAGGTGGTAGATGCCCCATCCTTGGAGTTATTCAAGGTCAGGTTGGATGGGGCTCTGAGCAGCTGCATCTGGTTGAATATGTCTCTGCTTATTGCAGGGGACTTGGACTTAAAGGTGCCTCACAACCCAAAGCTTTCCATGCTCCATGATTATATTTAAATTAAGGGCTGTGAAAAAGAACTGTCTTTCTACAGAGGTTAGGTCTTTTAAAACAAGCCTGAATACTGGTATCATATTCTTTGGACCTGTTCCTTTGCTGGGAGAACAGTGCTTTCTGACTTTGGTGTGTGTCATCAGAGTAAGCATGTTAGAATTGCAAGGTCCTCTCTCCTGTGGTATTTGTGGTCGCTTAGGTCTGTTACTTAGATCAGGTGATGGAGGCTGACAGAGTGTGTCTCATGGACAGTTAAGTATTGGCCCTGACTGCCCAGAGAGGCTAGGCCATCTCTCTGCTTGTAGATTTAATTGTATAAATCCCTAAACAACCTGGACTGACCTCACACCTGCCCCTCCTTTGTTTGAGCAAGAGGTTGGAGTAGACACCTCCCAAGGTACCTTCCAACCTGATTTATTCTGTTATCTTGTGCTGTGGAATGAATATTTTTGGATATCCAAGCAATCTTTTTACAGTAACTTTCAGATGTATTTTTCATATTTTCAATATGAAAAATTTCCTATTGATTTTTTTGGGAAGATTAATGCAATTGTGGTAAACTGCATGGGAAAACAATAACAGGAGTGAAAAAAATCTCCTTTCACTTGTGGCATTCATGCTACTTTACACTGGATACTGATAGAGTAAAAGATACTAAAACTTTTAGAGCTGCATCTCAAGCATTAGGCTGTGGAATTTGATACAGAAATCAAACAGCATGAGATATGCTTCAAACTGAATGACCTGTATGCCTTTGTGTGTGAAATATGAACTATCCAGTTTCCAAGAAGGAGCAGAAGCATTGCTTAATATGTTCTGGATCACTTTAAAGATGCATGGTGTTATTCAAAAGCAAAATATACGTAGTTAGCAGTGGTACATAACTTTATGTTTTAAAATAAATTATTTAGTTACTCTTTCATATACTTAAAAGCACCGGTGAATTTAAATAATATATTTAATGACATAGAAGACATTTTGTTTCATCAAAGATCTTGGTAGTGAAATATATAATTTAATTTTTGAAAGCATATTTCTTTGACTTTCCTAGCCTTTCTGTTGACTACCATTTATGGCTGACTGCTACTGCTACTTTAATAGTTTGCAGAGCTTTTGAAACTTTCTGCTGGTAGATGCTCAGTTTGCTCTTCAGAGATCAGAGAGGCTGTTGTGTTTTAACCCCAGCTGGCTAAAGTAAGCACCACACATCCATTCCCTCACTCCCCCATCAGGGAGAAGGGGAGGAGAAATAAAAGGGTAAAAGTATGAAATCTCATAGGTTGAGACGAAGACAGATTAACAGAGAAAGCAAAAGTTGCACATGCAAGCAAAACAAAACAAGGAATTTACGGCTTCCCATGGGCAGGTGGGTGTTCAGCCACCTCCAGGAGAGCCAGGCCCCATCACATGTAACAGTGACTCGGGAAGACAAACGTCATCACTCCAAACATCTCCCCTTCCTTCATCTTCCCCAGTTTTGTATAATGAGCATGATGCCATATGGTACAGGACCTCCTTTTGGTCATTTGGGGTCAGCTATCCCAGCTGTGTCTCCTCCAAACTTCACATTCACCCCCATTCCCCTCACAGTGTGACAGCACAGGAGGCAGCAAAGGCCTTGGCTCAGGGTAAACACTGCTCAGCAGTAACAAAAACATCCCTGTATTATCAGTCCTGTTTTCAGCACAAATACGAAACATTAGTCACTGTGAAGAGAATTATTAACTCCACTTCAGTCAAAACCAGCACAGATGCTTACATGTCTGATGAATTATTATGGAAGAGACATAGGCAAAAAAGACCACAGAACAGACTGAAGAGAAACAGATGCTAGATTTTACATTGCCATGTAAGAGGGCAGCTAAATATATGACAATCAAAATATGGGGTGTCAGGTTGGATACACTGAGAATTCAAAACTCATACTTTGTTAAGTAATCACATCTTCTTTTTAATATCTCAGTATTCAAAATAAGAAAATGCCATGAATTGTAGAAGTATGGGAATAGGGTCCTCAGAACCAAATATTTGATGAATATTAGACAAAAACAAAATTGTATCTAGAAAAAAATACTGCAGAACCCTGTTATTTTGGTCAATTAGATGCTGATCATAACAAATACAGTAGCAAATTGAGTGAGAAGATCATGATTTTATCTTAGAAAATTCAAATAAGCAATGCCTTCTGCTGAGGGTTTGTTTGGGTTTTTTGTTTATTTGTTTGGTTTTTGTGGTTTTTTAATGAATTCATCAGCATGTGATCCAACAAAACCAAGCCCCAGGAGCACCTTACTAAGTTTAGGATGTTTTTATTTGCCAAGTATTAAAAATCAGATAAATAATAACAGCATAAATAGCAGATACAAAGTTAATGAACATAACAACTGAAACAATTGGTAGAAGGATTATAGTTACCTTAATGGGAGAAATCCCCTGGTGATGCAGCTTCATTTGTTTATGTCCTGTGGATTTCAAGAATTCTATTCTCTGAGGTTTATCAATTTGCATATGTGTCACTGAACCCAAAATTTCATCATGGTAGGAAAAGAAAAATTACATTGATATTAGAAAAACAAAAAATATAATTAGAAATATTTCCTGTAAACAGCTAACTATGGAATAACATTTCTGTTGTCTGCAGAAAGTTTGGCTTTATCTGTGGAGAAGATTTTCAATGAATGTATAAAAAAGTTCATTTTACATACTTTTATTTTATATTTGGCATTTTTCTTATTATGTATATTCTTTTTCAGAATCCACCTTCTCCTTATGACATTAAGAATAAACAGTTCTTTGGAGATCAGACTAAAAGTGAGAATGGATGGGTTTTGACACTTTAATTTTACAATCAAAGTTATGATTGGTTGACATGTCATGTTTTGCATTTTACATTTCTGCATTATTTTATATAAATTATGGACAAACATTTCTTACACTTTTCAGATTAGACTACAACTCTTCCTGCTGTAAAATTTCTACTAGCTAATCAAAAGTTTATTGTGATGAAGTGAAAGACTACTATTCACTTAAAATCTGTTTGTATACTATCCAATCCAAGCTAAAATCTTCTAGAGGAACTGTATTGTCTTTGGAAATCACTAACACACTTCAGAAAAGCCAGAATTTTGTGGACCTGAAAAAAAAGAAACTAACAGCAAAACAAAGAGCTGTTAAAATACATTTTTAAAAGCTACATATTTAAAGAGTGATCAATGCTTTGTCAAGCAGCAAATATCTAAGATCCACAGATAGTGAGGAAATGCAGTCATCTTATTTACCACATCACAATCTCAAGTAAACAATTAATCTAGGAGCACTTTGGTATTACTAATTGAGATTGCTTTCTATAATTTTAACTTTTTATGAAAAGATTGCTCTATTTTGATCCCGCAGCTGGGCACTGGTCTTTCCTTAAGGCCTGATGAGTTTAAAGTACAGCATGCAGGTAACTTTCACTTGATATACGGTTTAAGGTTTATCTCAAGAATCAAGGTAAAAGCAGAAAACAAATGATAGATCAAACTTCAGAAATTTCCAGTCAGGACTCTAAAAGCTTGAAAACCACAAATCTAAGATGATTTGTCATTTTAAAATGATTAAAAAAAGAGAGTGAAAGAAATTATAATGGAAATATTGTAATTACTTTTGGAGTCATAATCTTTTAAAATAAAAAAGGAAAACAGATCAACTATAGGTGCCTTTTTTTGTGAATCTACAGCACGTGACAGAGTACAGTAACTCACAGGAGGAAGAGACAGAGTGACGCACTCTGTAAATTACATGTTTGAAAGAAAATAATTATGTCATTACAAAAACAAAAAAATATTGCTGCAGATTTTCATATAGATGCAAACATATCAATATTTGAATTAATGGGGACAGAATATTAATAAATTCTTGCATCCATAAGACAGTGTTTTGTTTCAGACTCTATTTGACTTCTTCCATTACTGAAAAAAATAAATAAAGATGGAGTCAGAGAATACATATGACAGACAATCCTTCAAAACTAGTCTCTCACCTGAAAACAGACATCCTTTAGTCACTTTATTTGTACATCAGGAAATTTTCTACACTTGCATCCTGAGTAGTTAGAGACATCTGAGAAATCAAATAAAATCTGTCTTATTTTCCCAAGAATTCTTAACAAATAAAAATATAACAGTGAATATAACAGTTATTATTACTAATCTGCTTCCAATATTGCTAACACTCATGCTCAAAGTAATTATTTAAAAAAAAAATCCCATTGAAAATACAGTTAAAATTGTACAGAATCTTCCAAGAATCTACTTTCTCTGGTGTTATTCTCATGCTTCTGATGTCCTTTTGGATCCTCAGCTGTTTGTGGTTTTCCTTGGGATGATAAAGTGACACCACAGGGTAGTTATGGCAAACAACCTGTAGGAGTAAAAGTATGATGGTGATGATGGAGATTTTCTTCTCTGCAGTCTTGGGTCTACTTGGAGTAACTTAATGACATATCTCATATGACCTTTTCTCTGGCTCCAAGGTAATCCAGATTTCTATTCTCCATTCTTGCACTTAAAGGTTATTAGAAAAACATTGCCAGATTCACGTTACTGAAACTACTTTACAAAGCATCATAATGTAACATGCAAATAATATCTAAATTCTGAATGTATCTTGTGTCTCCAAATGGCATGTCATCTTTATTTTCACCATATTTAAATACTGGAGTTTTAGAATTTCTATAGATAAGTTTTTCAGGATGAACATCTGATCTTCCTACCATAGAAAAGCTAATAAATAAAAATATCTCTCAGCCTTTTCCTGTACTCCCAGAACTGTCTGTAGTCTTGGACACACATAATGTGTCCATTTGTTGTGGGTGTTAGGTGCCTGACAAGCTTGTAAGACACTAGCAAGAACAAAGCAAACATAGTTATTAGTATGCAGTGTATTCATTTACAAATTTGTATCTCTGTTCTGTGTTTCATGATACTTTGTAGCTGAACTGCATCACCTCAATCAAATACTCAAGTAGAATGTCACAATTCAAAATTATTTTTTTAAAGAATTGAGACAGAAGGAATTGTGTTTTCTTCTCAGACTTATGTTGACATTGTCTTTTAGCTCCCATGATTTCTAGCTACAGGAGCCAGTATCAATTACTTATAGGATCTCTTTATGAGGTCAGGGAACACTAAATGAGCCAATTCCCAAATCAAAAAGGGAAAGAAGATTAGGACCAGGTGAATGAAAATCACACCCAAAAACAGAAGAAGAAAGTCCATCTGTCCTAGTATAAATTTCTTCTGCCAAAGTGGTAGGCTATAATGGAATGATTGAAGACTGCAACATAAGATGTAGGCACGTCTAGAATCCCTAAGGGATCCTGCCTGGCCTCCATCTTTCCAAAAGTACATGGATCTCATGTTGGTCTAATGTCATATCTACCAACTCTGTGCTGATGTTTCAAGTACCTCAGAGTGTCTAAAACTGCAATAGACAGTCCCCTGAATAAATCCATTAGATATTTTAAATTTTAAAAAGTTGATACAAATGGAATGAAATATACAAAGAGAAAGTAAGATGGAAAATTGTAGACAAAAAAACCCTCAGCTTTGATGGGAAATTTAAATTTTAAACATGTTTGATATGCAGATGATACCAGTTTAAGGAGATGACTTCTTGTTTTGCATGTGTTCCACCTTTTTTTTACTTGTATGGGGTACTCAGACATTTAGTTATGACTGCCTTGAAGAAGTGGCAATCAGGCCTATGCACGTACATTATCTTACTGGTATTTTGCTGCTTATCTGGCATATCTGTGCTGCAGTTATGATGTGCTTGCTATGTTTCATTTTAAAGGGCAGTGGAAACTATTCTAGCTAACATTGTAGAATTCAACATACAAATGGGACTTAAGCTCTGAGGTCAATGCCTTGTACCCAATGAATATTACTCAAGTATTATTTCAGTTGTCTGAGTGAATTACATTACATTCCTTTCTGAAAATCTTTGGTGTTTTACTGAGTGATATTTGCATGTGATTTTTTTCTTAATTAAAAATTTTGATGAATTTTGCATCTACTAAGCCAGGAGTAAAACCTCTGCATTTCTTCCTATCAATTTAAGTGTAGCAACCAAATTAAGGAAACAAACTGATCCTAAGTGCAGCATAATGATGGTTATAAAAGGCCCACCCATGAAAGCTAAATGGTATCAAATGGCTCTTATAATGGTCTGTTTTTCATGAGGAACTGTAATGTTTACTGTGTTAGTAATATATGTGTTCAGTGTAAAAATCCCCTACCCATCTAAGCTGTGCATACGTACCACTCATAAAATTAAATACTTGGGGATAACTATGTATTTATTTTCTGCTGGATATGTGTTTATATCCACAAGTCTTTAAAAGTATTGAGTAGCTAAATAGATACCAGGAAGATCTACTGTGTGATGCAAGTTAAAGTTTTATTCAAATTATTGGTTTTGGTTTACATTAGATCAACTTGTTTTGAAGTGTTGATACTTACCAATGGTTAATGACCTAGCTGTTGGGAAAATTGCATTGATACTGACTTATCAAAGAATTATGTATATACCTGTTTGGGCGACGTGATCATTTGATTACTTTGTTTTACTGTTAGAAAAAGAAACCTCATAATCAAATAAAAAATACATTTCCATAATCCTAAATATTCTGTAAATAATTCTGCACCTTTTCATATTAACATAAATTCTTTAATCTAGTCTTGGTTTAGTGACATTATTCATAAGACTGCCAATGATAAAACAAGGAGTAGGTTTCTAGGTACACACACTGATGACTTGCTACATATAAAATATGTATATATACTTCTCTAGGGGCCATTGCTTCTTTTGTTCATTGTTTTAAATTTTCTGGTTATGTGATGAGAGTACTATTATAATTTGGCTTTCATACCTGTCATGACTGTAACCAATGACATACATTGGCTATTGTATTGTGGTGGAGTTATCATGTTTTGGTTTGTTTTTTTTCCAAAGATTGCTTAAGAAAAAACATCTATAGAATACCATTAATTTAGAATATCAAGGACACCAGGTAGATAGGCATCAAAGAACAATAAAAAACTCTTTAGGATCCCCACAGCAAATAAGTCTCATGGTAAATTACAATTACACTACATAGAACTCATCTAAAGGTATCTTAAATCTAAAAATAAATAAAACATTAAATAAATGTTAATATTGCAATTACAATTTTTTTTAGCTAATAATTTCCTGACCTTTTGAATTCTGGTCTTCTCATCACTCTATGTCCTTCACACTGATGAGATTAGAAATACTGATAATGGTAGGACATAACTCATCAGTTAATTTGCAATTTCTGAACAAGACTGAGACTGAATTTCAGTGCAAGCAGCAGCAAATGTATTAAAGCACCAGTAAACAGCACTGATGTTTGTAATACTTCTATCAAGCAAAATTAAATATATTTGCCATTTGTTCCAATAAAAATATTAGTTTACAGTTTTTATGAGAGTCCTCAAGACCAACCTATGTAGCTATTTATATAGTTGTATTTAAAAAAAAAAAAACAAACCAACACCAACTTAAAAAAAAAACCCAACAAAACAAACTAAACCAATACCCCCAAATCCTAAACAAACAAAAGACCACAGAGAATTTGTTATAAGAATGGAAAGGGAAAATGTAAATCTTGAGCAACCTGGACTAACTGACTTTAAGCCCACTTTGAACAGTAGGTTGAACTACTTGAGCTCCACAGGTCTCTTCCGATCTAAATTTTTCTGTAATTCTAAATTCAAAGTAAAAAGTACAATAAGGGATCATTTTCAAACACATGAAAATAATTTTATGTCAATCATTAATAAAATAAGTCATCCTAGTCTGCTACACAGTTTTCCACACATGGCTAACTGGTCTCTAAAGATATCTCTGGATTTCACTGGTGAAATTCACAGCTAAATTCTTCAGCTTGTTCTTTAGGCAATTTCGACAGGTAAATACTATGGGCTTTGTTAGTCTAGTATGAACCCTGATGAGGTTATTCTCCTAGAATTGAGGAAATTAAGTGTTAGCACATGTACATCAAATGAAAAGAATGTGTAGAAGTGAGTATCAGCAGAGCGTATCAGCAGTGCTGAGTACACAAAGACTTTCCTTGCATCTGTGTCTCAAACATAGTGGTTTTAATAGAACAAAACAAAACCAAACATACAAACAACACCAAAACCACAAACTCTAACAACACTGTAATTCCTTGCAAGAGAGCTTTCTTTATGAATGTGTGATTTCATGATGATGTTCCTTGCATTTCCTCCTGAAATCAGAAATTTCTTCTCTGAGACTAAAGTGCATAGTTTAAATAATATTAAATTCCCTCATTAAAGTGAATCATGATCCCCTTTCTTTCATCATATTACTGTGTAAAAGTTCAGCCCCTACAAATTTTAACAGAGACCTGTGTAAAATATGCACTGCAATACAATTTTGAACATAACTCTAAGGAGTGTAAATTGTCTGGTGGTTTGTGATTTGCTTGGTTGTTTTATTTCTTTCATCTACTGATAATCTGAACCATTTTTGAAGTTCAGTTTCTATATCTTACTATCATCTGTATTAAATATATTTTTCTCAAACTGATGTACCTTACTTGGTTCAGTGTCCATGAAAGACGGTCAAATTTAACATGAATACCTCAATTATCATATAAAAATAATTTTTTCAAGTAATATAAACTATATACCTTTAAACCAGTTGTCCTTTTGATGATTAAATATTGTTTGAAAGCAACCTGTCACACACATTTTTTTTTCAGGCAATTAACCATGAGTTGCGCTTTTTTGTTTCTTAGGTTAACAGGATTTCATCTTCCTCCACCTGTGACAAGTACAAAATCTGTATTTTCACTTCGCTTGACAAGTGACTTTGCAGTTAGTGCTCATGGGTTTAAAGTTTACTATGAAGGTAAGACATTCTTAACAAAATATTCTGTTTTTTTTTCTTTCTGAGCTCTACACATAACACAACAAAACATCCCACAAAAATTTATACAAATACACGTTTATAACCTTATCCAAGTTGCAATATTTGCTTTTCATGCAATCATTCAGATGCATAGATTCACCTCTGAAACTAAAATATTTAAAACTCTACCATATATAGTGCCATACAGACACAAAATATTTTATGACTTTACCTTTAAAAATGGCAAACTATTTAAGTTCTGAAAAACTTGACCATAATCTATCTGGTCCTTCTAACAAAAGCTTATTCAAATTGACATCAACACATTGCTAGTTACGCTCGAATTTCTCTAGACAGTGGAATTTATATCTGCAAGTTTCATGGACGGATTCCTTCTCATATGTTGACACAGGGGAAATGCTGACTCAGTTCTCTGAACTGACACAAAGCTACTTCCCTATTGGAATTTTCACAATTGTCTGCAGTTTTCACACAAACATTAAGTAAATGAGCTGGAATATGTATTCCTGAAGTCCAGAAGTTCATAGTATTGTTTGTATGTTGCAGGAAGGATCTTGTTTGTAATCAAGCTCACTTGAGTAGTGTTTCAAGAGTTGTTTATATCATGTATTCTCTTTTTTAGATCTATTTCTTGGTACTGGGACTATGAACTCTAACTTGTGTTTATAGGATATACAAAGAAATTGTTGTTTTTCTCTTTTCGTTTGCTATTGTTCTTTGTGTTTTGGGTTTTTTTGATTTTGCATTTTTTTCCCCATCTTTTTTTTTTAAGACGCTTGATATAGAGACACTTGCTCTTTCTGCTTCTGGTGTCTCCATCAAGACAGTAGCTATAATAAACTGCCTGGAGAAGTTCTGAGGCTGTTGTTGTTCCCTGCTTGGTCCCATCTGCAACAGAAACTAATCTCTGAGAAAGCAACTAGCTGAGTAACACTTTGATAGCTAGGAAAATATCCAAAAATTAATAATACAATGGAGGGTGGCCACAGTAATACAGCCCAGAGTCACTCTGTAGTAAAATGTCTTCAGCCATCGATATAGTCTACCTTCAGGTACGATGCATTGGAATACTATTTAATATAGAAATTCCCTCCTACATATCAAGGTATGAAATGAAAAACATAACATAATATTCAGGCTTTTCTTGTCCCTTGAGTTATAGAAAATAGCTGAAATGGTTACGCACTATCTTTTTTTTCTGACTTGCACAAAAACAAGAGGTAATCTACAAAATAGAAATTCAGACTATGTGTAACTGGTTTTGGCTAGTTTGTAGCTACTCAGCAGTCTATTAATTTTTCAAGTATTCGGAAACTTTTTTCAGCAGCAACGTTATTAAAAAATGTTCTATTAAAATGTATCTATGCAATTCCTATGGTTTTTCAACTATGCAAAATGTATCTCTCATGCATGTTGAGTTCACTATATATGGTATCAGCTGTTGTTCTTATAAACTGTTTGCCAAAAGATTTTGCACTACTAATGCTAACAGACAACTTAGTATGCATCTCAGTTATGACAAAATAATTAAATCTAAAATGGAAGATCAGCAATAGACCAGTTTGCACATATGACTGACTCCTCACATAGTTCTTTTCTAGGTTAAAATAACATGCTGAGTAATAGAACTCAAACTCCTAAATCGATGTCAAGTCTAGAGAAATTTTACCTTCAATCACAGAAATCAGCATTTTAGAACAAAATATAAACTTGTTTCCTTAAACTTGATATTAATCTTTTTTGAAACGGAGGTTTTATTTTGTGAAATTAAGAACTTGAAGAAGTTAGGCTAGATCCCAGAGTTTTAATTCAATGATCCTTCCACAGCCAGATCTACTGTTTTAAGACCTGCATCAAGGCAACTTCATTCAGCCGGAGAATTTTTCTGTAAATACCCATTTTTCTGACTTCCTGTGAAGCTACCTGTCTTTATACCCAGACAGCAAAGAAATGAAAGCTCATTACATTACATTCATTTCATGTATCTTCCTTGACGTGAGAGAAAAGATGTATTTAAATGAGAATCACATCAGGGCAATTTCCATTTCTTATCTTGTACTCTTTCTGAATGTGTATAACCCTGCAATCAACATTTTAAGTTCTGGTTCTTCCTAGTATCCAATTTTCAAAAATTTTGATTGCCCAGTAGCTCCTTCTTAGCTTCCTGATGAAACATCTGCATACTTAGTACCCCTAAATATCAGACCACATAATTTCATGCTTCATTATGGATTTGTAATTTGAAATTTAAGATAGAAATAATTAGCAACCTGTCATTGCAATAAAGCAAAATGATAGAGGTGGAATGAGAGGATAGAGTGAGCAGTAGAGACATATCTCTGAAGGGATTAGACCCAGTTATGATTTGAAAGAGAGGGAACATACATTTCATAATCAGAGATAATTAAAACACTTTGCTTTGAAATGCTTGGAAATAGAAAACATAGGTAGATGGTTATATGGGATGCATTACTGTTCACTATTAAAAAAAAAAAAAAAAACAACTAAAAACAAAGCCTGCAAACATCTCTTTCTCTAACTTCTTATGCTCTTGACAAATTTGCAGTTGAGCTGAAAGTTGACAAGAAACTCCAGAGTACCTGACAGAATCTGTAGGAAATATGAATATGTGATGAATTTTCTTGATCATAACACAGTGGAACATAGTCATTTTCTAATCTCCTGAGAATAAAAATGTGTATGAAAAGTTATAAAATTATATCATTAATAGAAAGACTATGCTGATCTACCATATGGGAGCCATTGCAACTGCATTTAGTCAAACCAGGTGCACAGGAGACTGCAGAAATACCCACTCTAGCTTGCTAACATCAGTATCATAAGCCTTAGTCTTTACTTTGTGTCCCAGCATCCATGTCTCCTCTCCTTCCTTTTCTCCTCACCCTCTTTCTTTCCTCAATATCAAGTGGCATATTTGAGTTATTTTTGGTACACTATGCACATACTTCTTTATGTTCAATTTCTTTATTATTTGGAAAAGAACACATCTGATAAATATACCTCTCTATCTAGCACAATACCCTTGGAGAAAAATGATTTCATGAGAGAAAACTGGAGTAAATTACCCAAAAGAAATAGACTTCACTTACAGTGAGAACAGAAAAAGAAAAACTGGAGCTACAATAATTACCAGCAGTAATTTATAATTTTATTTCTGTCTAGTGACACAGCATTGCTGGTTGGGGTGAGAAATGGGGAAGTTCTAAGTTTCTGATCCTGTGTCTGATTTTTTTGGGAGAGGTTTCTGGAACTTTTTTTTTTTTTAGTATCTTTCAGGCTCTGTGCAACATGTGTAGGTATTAATGTATGGAGGAGAAATGCTATACTTAATCATCTATTTGATTATTTAGGCTAAGTCACAGTGCAGCTGTGTCCTTTTTATTTTATTTCTGATGAGATTATTTGGTTTCGAAATAGAAGAATTTGATGCACTTTTCCATTTCCTGTTGTCCTAAGATACATAAGCAGCTTTATTCATTGAGAGTACAGGAGGGGAAATACAGCTGCTGAGAAAGAAAGCAGCATAGCAGCTTGGCCCATACAGCAAGAGGCTTCAGTGGACCTAGCCCTGCTTTGAACAGTGCTTCTTTTGTTCTTACTGTGTTATTTTACAGCTACTAAACAGGTAGCTGACATTACTAAAATCATTGACTCCATTAAGAAATTTACTGCTAGAATTTATGATAATCTTTATTCAAGGTAAATATGATAGACATGTTTGTGCTATCCTAGTGGTCATGGTAAAGAAAAGAAGAATTTAATATATAGGTTATCCTTATAGTGAAAACTCTGAATGTCCTGGAGGTGAATTGAAATTATTGATAATAGTTGTATGAAATGTAACTTTTTCTGGTTTGTACTGCTGCACATCATTTTAAAGCTGAATTGTAAAACTGAATTATTAGACACTGTATAAATAATGAAATGGTCTTCATGTTTGTACTGGACTGTTGCTATGGAATTTAGCAATTCTGTTGAAATGTTTTTAAGAGTGCTTTGAGAACAATTTTAAAAATTTCAAGAAAGATCACGTCTTTATGGATAATGAGAGATGGGGGAAGGAAAGAAGGTAGCAGATGGTGTTTATTAACAGAACAGGATTTCCATCTAGTGACTTCTAAGGACCTATCATGCGTTTCTTTCAGCAATATAAAGAAAAATTGGTAACTGATGTACATGATTATTGAAGCGTGTAGATCAGAAATACTAGTAGGACTTAAATGTGCCAGGATGTGGATGCTAAAAATAATTTTGGCAGTTGGTATAGAGCTAGAGAATGAACAAACAGAATAACCTATTTTTAGCTCTCCTCCATATCAGAATTCAGAAATGTGGCTACACATAATCTAAAGCTTGGATTTAGGTAAGGTTCATGAAGTACTAGATGTATTAAGCTAATAATATCACTTCTAACTTAGTATAAAATTTAAAAGAATACTAATGAATTACTGTTTAGTGTTGGAGTGCTTTCTACAAAAGTCCACTGAAGAATTGTTTGCCAGTTTGGAGTTATAAAAGCCACAGACTTTAAGCTGTAAAGTTGTCATCAGGCTTACTACCTGACAATATTATAGGCTCTTTTTGTTGCTGCTGTTTAGGTTTTGCCATAACTGTTGTGGGTATGGCTGCCCTCTGTCATTGCATTGTTTCAGCAACCCCTTAATAAAAATGGAATCAAATTGAATTTGCCTAAAATTTTGGAAAGGGAAGGGAAAGGAAGGAAAATTTAAACAGAGAATGATTAAATTACATAAACAGATACATTTCTAATGGAAACTCCTGTTTTGACAACCAAACTTATTAAATCTAACAAGAAAACATGCTAAATATGAGGCAATCTATATTCTCTATTTTTGCGTCCATTCAACCTGTTGGATAACAAGAAGAAAATAAAGCTGCTGGAGTTTCTATCTTTTGTCTGAATGTATGAATATCTGCCACACTGTCTACAAAGTCCCATAAAATTATCTAACATATCCTTCTGATCTTGGAATACTAGCTTGGATGGAAAACATTCCACTAATGCCTGTTCATGGACTTGTATCTACTCTCCACAGCACATGATACGGTGATAAAATTACTGTATATTCAGGGAAACAGAAAACATGAAAGGTACTTATCAGACTTTGACTTCGTTGTACCATTCTTCAAGATAGTCATTAATGTTCTGAACTCCCTTTTTATAGGGAAGGTAAAGTTAACATTTTGCAATATTTAAAAATTAATTTAACAAATGAAGGGAAGTTATAAAAGCATAAAAAAGTTTACAGAAAGATTAAATAAATATTTAAGCTATAAGACATGATGCTATGTCATGTTTTAAAGTGATTTTTTATAATGATGTGTTTGCAGTGTAACTCAGATAAGAGACATAAAGTTGTACAAATTTTGTGTTATGATAAACAATAGCAGGATATTGCCCTGAGTTTGATCCTATTATTAGTACTTCAGCATCAATCCAGTCAAGAACAAGCAAAACAAGAAATCTATTAAATTTTTTGAAATATCTCAGGTATTTTATGTGGAAAAACTATACATCAGTATTCTTTCCCATGTATTATACAGAGATGAATAGCCACATGATATCTTCCTAGACAGTGTTTTCTTAAAATCATAAGTAACTTTTCCAAAATACACTCTGTCACTTAATAGTGTCACTAAATGAAATAGATACTAGCTGGGAAAATATGTTTTTTTCTTTCAGTTCACCCAGTGTCACCTGAGTGTCACAATATGTTATTGCCTCAGGACTATCATGCTAATCCTAGTGCCAGATGTACCTGTAAAGCTGTAGCACAGAAGACAATCACCCTTTATGAAATCAATACTAGGTTGCCTTGGCACTTCTACCTATATTGTCTATATATTATATTGGTACCACCATTCCTGTATAGATCCAGAGGGAGTAAAGAAAAGTAACCCTGTGGATTTAATCTGTTAAATTTTTATAGCATTTCACACCATTTTCTTGATACCGAAAACACTAATTTGGATTTGACTAAAGAATAACTCCTGGAAACAAATTTAGCTCTTGACAATATCAAGCTTTAGGAAAACTTTCTTTGATTACACAGATCACCCTGCCTCACTTAGAAGTAAGACTTTTTAATTCTGATTTTGGAACTTCCAGTCACTGGCTTTTGTTCTGCTTTTATCTACTAAATTACAGAGCCCTTAGTATTAGCATCTCTGAGTTCTTATGCAGGTTCTTAAGTACTGCAATAAAATCACACGCTTCAGAGTACTCTCTCTTTTTAATATGGGCTTTTTAAGTCTTATCATAAAGCAATTTTTTCCAAATACTGAATTATTTTGTGCCATTCTTCTGCATTTTCATAATTTTGTGAGTGTTGTGTGAAAAAGGGCTCTGGTCAGTACACTCATCCGGCTGAGCCCTGTACATGATCACTACTCATCCTATCTTCTTGTTAAATGGGTTTTTTTTAACTCTCAGAGCAATCTTACTCTCTGTCCTGGGGGATGGGGGGTGTTTAAAAGGCTGAGTGCCACTGGAGTGAGGGCTACTGGAGCCAGCCTGGGGGTGTAGGTGACCCTGGCATGTGGTGTCAGCTGCTGGAAAGAGTGGGGTCTCAGTGCCATCTACTGGAGTGGGTGGGGGTCTCATCTGCCTCCAATGGGGTGGGAATGATATGAATCCCAAAGAACGGCTGTCAGGAGGATACAGCATGAGTGAAGCAAGTGAGGGGCTCAACACCAGCCCTTGGAACAGATCATGTGACAGGTACTGAGATCCTGTGACAGACACTGAGGCAGTGCCAGGGCAATTGCATGTGTCACTCACCAGCATACTTCCAGGTGGACTCACCAGTGGGCAGGAGGTTCTGGATCTGGGATGAGGTATCAGGTGGGCTGAGAGTATGTGCTGGACAAGCGTGTCAGTACTTCATGTTTGCTAGTGGGCATCAAGCTGGACCAGCCAGTGAGCAGGGGACCCATGGGGCCAGTAAAAGGACCTGGGGTTTGGGCAGGGGTGCCAGGCAGACAGAATGTACATATGCTTGTGAACTCAGTTTCACAAGATGCATGTGCACCTTCATGAGTGGCCTACTGTGTCTGCCAGACAAAGAGGGGACTTGGCTTCCAGTGCTCAAGCTGAGGTGGATGCTGTTGAAGGCAGAGCCTGGCCTGTGCCAGTCTGTAGCCTGTTGTGTCAGTGTCTTGTTTGTGTCTATGTGTTTCTCTGCGATGCTTGCTCAGCTGTGTAACTGGTTAAATCTACAAATGAAAAAGCAGCAAGGAGGTCCATTGGCTTGAGTCAGACATCGCCAGGTCTCAAGATGCCCCAGAGTGGGGGCATCACAAGATGCCCTGTGACCAGGCAAGATAAATATCCAGGTCCCAGAGCTGCTGGATTCAGTGGCCACTTATAACATCCCTTCAGATACTTTAATGTCATTTGAGTTCATCAAACATAATTGGCCCTTGGTAAGTCTGTGCTGACTATTCCCAATTAGCTTAATCTTTCAGGTGATGCAAAATGGATTACAAAATTGTGCTCTTTAGGCTACTTTAGGCTACTTATGGAACTGAGGGAAGGGTTACTAGTTTATAGTGGCTGTAGTGATCCCTCTTGCTTTCATTAGGACAAGTGTATCACTAGTCTGTCTAATCATGAAGGACTACCACTGATTGCTATAACTTTCCATGGGTTACTGGCAGCAGCTTTTCAGTCGTGGTGGGACAGCTCTTCTGGTATCCTTGGGTGAATCTATGAATGTCAATATATTCAACTTCTCAATGTAAACCCAGAACTGACTACCTCTCTCCTTCCCAACTGGACTGATACATTCCTTGTGAAGAATGATGCGCATAAGGCATAGAGTTCTTTGGCCTTTTCCATGTTGTATACTGCTGTCTGTTCCACTCACTTTTCCCTGCCTATTTTTTGCTGCTAGCATACTTGTAGAATCACTTTGTATAACCCACAACACCCCTCACTTGTATGAATGCCCCTTGTACTTTGACCTTCTTCATTTTGTCCCTAAGTACTAAAGCCCCACTTCTATATGCCTTTCTTGTTGTCTATCCTTTTTTTTTTTTCCAATTTTTTTGGTCCATTCTTCTTTGCATTCTAGTTCATTAAGAATCTCCCATGTTAACCTCATGAGTCATTTGCCAAAGTTCACTTCCCCTTAAAATAGTTGGGATGTCATTTAAAAAAATCAGCCATCTCTCTGCCTGCCCTTCCTCCTCGTAATTGCTTCCCAGGAGACTCTGCTTAAAAATTCCCCAAATAAATCCAAATATGATGTCTTAAAGTCTAGTGTCCTAATTTTAGTACTTACTTCTCAGCCTTCCTTCTAAACCTGAGCTCGATTTTCTTCTCTTCTGCTTTATTGTTAGGTCCCTGTCCCTTGATAGGACTATTTTTAAAGGCTCTCCTTTGAGTTAAAGCAGTCCAGTTGCAGTTATGTTCTTCTTTGCCTTGGTCAGGTAGTTTAATTTCTTCCCAGCAGCACTACTTCATCTTCAGATGAGGTACTATGATTAAGAAGGCCAAACCCTTGAAGGCAACTCTGCAACTAGGCGTTGGTCTACTGAATGCACCAGAATGATTGAAAGGGATACAACACCATCAGGGATCGCATGCCCCTCATTCTTCTCCTCAGAATCCCATACCAATTTTTGATCTGCTTAAAGTTTCCTTTGGCCATGTTATTACTCCTCACATGGGTGAATAGCATGAAGTATCAGTCGTGAAGCTGAACAAACAGCAATTGCTGTGTGAATCTATGTGTCTGGGCTCCAGGAAAGAAGTACCTGGTCCAAAATTAGAAGCCTGGTTGCAGGCAGGGAACTGTATCATGCAGGAGGGAGTGTCTAACCACTAGTACCTCTCAAAGGTCATGTGGATGAGTCTCAGTATGGGTGACTGTGTCACATTATTATCAGTATGCAAGTAAGTTAAAGATTGCTTTTGCTGCCAAATATTTGTCATCCTGTTTTTGAGAGAATACATGATAAAATCATCTAGATAGACTTCTCCTTCCCTTCCCAGTCCTTTCATTTAAAAAATAACATATATTTTTTAGGAAAAAAACCTCATAGACATGTGCTTGATTATAGACTTAGTGTTTTATTCTATCATAATTAGCAGTTAGACTTTAGTGGTTATCTGTTCAGTGATAAATTTTCTTTGATAAATCTTAATAAATAAATAAATAAATAAGTTGATTGATTAGAGAGCCACAGAATATGCATGATTTTGTACCAGCTGAAATGAATGGAAATATGTTTATTTGTTTTAGCATCTTCAAAAAAGTCATTCTTTGAAAGTTGAAAACCAATTACTAAACTATCATTTCTTCTGCCTTGAGAGATGCTTAATTATTAGAAAAACAAGATGTCTCTCAGTTGGTAAAAATCTGCTTACTATTTCAATGTTTTCTGTTTAATTTCTTTCTTTCAGAATAATGTTGTTAAATAAACCATATTTGTCAGCTTATTGTACTGTAATTTGTCATTTTGATACATGCCTCATATTGAAGTTTAACTAAGATAGTGATTAATTTGAAATCTTAATTATATGACAGACTTCAGTTTTTTCTTGTATTTTCAATGTCATTTTTCATTAAAAAACTAATTGAATACACACTACAAGTCTTGAAAGAAATTTCCCAATAGATTCCAAGGTTTTCTTGGTGAACTTATATTCTTCAGCTACTGGACTGTCATATTATTAAGATAAGTACAATACCCTGACAAAATCTAATTTAAGATTCACATTTTGATCCCATGTCTAGACAAGTAGTGATAACTGTAATCTAATATAGCTGAAACAGTACTCTGCAGGAACTAGTATATACTGCTCATTAAAGTATCAAATTAAATGCAGCTCCATGTTTATAAACAGTTACTTCCTTCATGCTTTTTCTAAGTTAGAGTTCAATGAAATTTTCAAATAGTAATACACAATAGCAGACTTTGAAATGTCTATACGGTTTATAAAAATGGAGTTGTTGAAAAGTGGCACTTACACCTCTAGAACTACATGGCTGAATCCTTCAATCTGCATTTGATACTTGATGGCATTTTTGCTTTGATTTATGTTAGCTTTGATAAAACTTTTTTATCAATAATATCAAAATACACAGATCTGCAAGAACAGGTTCAGAATGCTCAGCATGCTACTTAAAAATTCAGTAAGAACTCTACAGATGGAGAGATTTATTCATGAAGAGAACATGCATTTCAACAATAAAGTACTATAACCTAAGAAGAGACTCATTTTGTCATAAACAGATTTGCAAAGTTTGCCAGTTTTTCACATGTATGTTAAATTCATATTTGGACTCATGTTATCCTGAAC
Organism: Manacus candei; assembly: GCF_025592945.1. Lineage (NCBI taxonomy): Eukaryota > Metazoa > Chordata > Aves > Passeriformes > Pipridae > Manacus > Manacus candei. The sequence continues at coordinate 588,159 of NW_026138133.1, forward strand.
AATACTGCTATAACCATTTAGAGGTGATTATGATGGTGATTTTATTTTAAGAGGAAGAGAAGAACAATTGCTTACTCAGCACTGAAAATCTCTTCCTATTAAAATAAAATAAAATTTGTTAAAATTGTATTTTGGAAGATATTTGCTTTTTTGATCAGCTCTTAGCAGAGAATTTCTCATTAGCCTATGAGGTCATACAGGAAAAACTTTGTAAATTTAGACAGCTTTGAGAATGGATGGATAATAATGCTGTGAACTAAACGGTCAGTCAAGTGCCTTAAAATTTGAAAACAAAAAGTTAAAATAATTGGAAGCAAGTTATTATTAAATAAAAGTTAATATATATATATATATATAAATAAAATAATTAAATAACAGTTAATATTAATCTTCTGGCTGTTCTCCCTTGAATCCCTATCTGAATAACATAAAGAAAAAACCATTCCTTTTTCAAGTGGTTGGCAGCAGACCACTGAAATCTCATGGACCATAAGTAGCACGTTACAGCTCAACATTCTTTATCTAAGCTACTTATCTAAGATTCATAATAGAGATGTAGTTGGAAAAGTTGTCGCAAAATGTTGGCACAAGTTTAAAACTTCTTTTTTAAATGTGGCTCTACATTAGACATCCTTTAAAACTCAAAAGCTAAGCTATTTCTTTTAAGCAGAGATTCATTCTAAGAAAAAATCATAATGAATTCTTGATTTTTGATGAATTTATTAATTCTTGATGAATTCTTAATACATTTTCTTTATGTAAAACACTAGAAAATTACATGCTTTAAAGACATCAGTTCAGTATGTAGGACATTTTTTAAAGAACTTTCTGAAAATATTAGCAATGAAGTAATTAAAAACATGATTATCAGCTCAGGTTTTGGTGCACAATTCTTGTACCTTTTTTCATTTGGTTTTCATTTTACATTCTGTAGTTTCCCTGCTATAAAAAAGCATCTGAAGTGTATATTGAGAAAATGGACAAACTTGATATCAGAAAGCAATCCTACTGTTTTCATGTAAAAATATAGAAGATCAGGAGTCTTCCTGATATATATTTATTATGTTATTAAAGAAGAAAATAAAACATTAGGATCACAAAAGTTGGGGTTTTCTAATCGAATTTAGCATTTACATTGTCCTTCCCCTACTGTTCTGTCAGTATGCTTTTAAGCAATAAATGTTCTTAGTTCTTTTAGGACCAGATGTCATTGTCACTTGTAGCATTCAATTCCCAGTCTCTCTAAAGGTATAATCAACGCCGATGCACTTAGTGACAGTTGTATAGCTGATTTTGTGATGAAGATATGCACCCTATGGGAAGTGATTTGAAATCACAGGATAAGAAAATGCTACTAAACTATGGCATCTCAACATGAACATGTGAGTCAGGGTCTGAACTGGCGATGCAGAAATGAAAGTCGGTACTAAATGCTTATTCCTCTCAGCACCCTGTCTCTCTAGATTACTAGTTAATAGTAAGTAGAGAGATGACAAGAATAAGATGTTTATAGACAAGTATTGCTGTTAAATATCAACATGCTATGTCATCTTTAATTACAGTATAGCATTGCTCAATTCTGTACTTGTCATGAGCTCTTGTTGCAAACAATAAGAAGGTGTTATTCTGGGCATGAAGCACCTTCATTTGGAAAAACTTTCTGCTTAACACCCACAATTCTTTACTGTCACACCTAAAATACATTCCAACTTCACATATTGGTGAGATGCAATGAAATACAGACTCCTGGTCTAGTTCCAATCCCCCTGCTGTGGGCAGGGACGCCTTCCACTGGACCAGGTTGCTCAGAGCTCCATCCAACCTGACCTTAAACACTCTCTGGGATGGTGCATACACAACTTCTCTGGTCAACCTGTTCCAGTGACTCACCACCCTCACAGCAAAGAATTTTTTACAGAATCACAGACTGTTCTGGGTTGGAAGGGACCCACAAGAATCATCGAGTCCAACTCTGAAGTGAATGGCCTGTATGGGGATTGAACCTGCAACCTTGGCATTATTAGCGCCATACTCCTTTTCGTAATATCTAATCTAAACCTACTTTTTTCAGTTTGAGTCACTGTATAGGGTCTTTTTCTATAGCCTTCTTTGTAATTTAAATGTATTTATTTATTTGTTATTCATAGGATACCTCTAAAAGTTCAGCATAAAAAAAAATATCCAATAAACCCAGGGAAAGTCGCTCAAAAGCAAGGAGTTAATTGGACAAAAGAAATCAAAAGAAGAAATTATTGAAAGATCAAAATGGAAAAGGAGACAGAAGCTAAGCATTGATGAAACAGATTTGATTACAACTGCTAAATTATATGAAGACTTGTATAACACAGGAGTTCGTCACATTTGTTTTGATAGACAACACATTTTAATTTTGACCAATACAAAAAATTTCAGTATTAGAGAAGTTGGCAGGGGGGTTACCATCAACTTGATGAGGTTAAACCAGAACTAGAGAGCAGTAAAAGGCATTGAAAAAGGATTGGAAAGAAAATAATTTGAATTTGATCATTTAATGTCCCTATTGCTTTTGAGATACTGCAGACTTGGTCTGATTCCTGATTCTTGCTCCCTCTCTGCTCACTGTAGCACTCATAAGGGTAGGTAGGGGGCCAGATCAGAGAATTAATATGGATGAAAAATATTTTGTTGCATCTGTATTGTTCCCTCATCCTTTTCTCTGGTCCAGTCTGCTGTGTGGCTCAACAATGCTGAACAACCCAAGAAACCAAGATCATGAATGAGATACATACAACTGTTGGTGTGAGAAAACATTGCTTCATGGAAAACAACCCATTTACCTTAATTTAAAACATTTATCGTATCTGCATGTTGATGCAGCATGTGTAATGCAGAATGACAATAGGAGATTATAAGTCTTCCAGCTGTAAATTGACTCACCACTTATCTGCATTTCAGTGCTTAATGCCTGCTGACGAATTTACTGGGTACACAAAACTGACTTTTGCTTAGAAGAAAATGCATCATGATATCTTAGATTCCTAAGATTGTTTTGGGTTGCAAAGGCTCCAAGGAGCAAGTTTGTCATGTTTGGACTTGGGTCTTTCATAAAAAGGATTATATAGTGTGCCTGTTATATTCACTTGAATCCAGTTTGATCTTATATCTTGATCAAGTCTGTATATATACAGACTTGAAACGGTAGATTAAAAATGAGAAAAATAAAATCCCAAAGATTAAATTTGTATTACAGACTGGTAATAGCTGCAAAAGAGAAAATTAATTTAAGAACTTGAAATCTTAACAAAACACTGATTTTTCTCCTGGACTACTTCAATTTCCCCTGAGATTTAGGTCTCTTTTTTCCAGTCTCTGAGCTGTAAACCCTTTGGGTTTAAGGTTGGCTTTCCCATGTGAGCATACTTTCACTGCTCCCTTTTAAGGGATGGAGTTCTGTTCTCTTAATCTGTCACTGTATTTTAGAAGTTCTATCAAGTTCATTTATTTGATTGACAGAATGTTCTGAACTGTCCATGAAGATCGTGTCTTCACTGCCAATGCTACCTGTGGCAAAAATGCAAGGGAAAGGAAAAGGATACTGTCCTGTTTTTGGAATTGGTTTCCTTTCTTGGGAGTTGTTTTTAGCTTTCATTTTAATGTCTATTGAATTCTTTCCTTTAATCCCAGCACTACCTTGTAGGTGACATTTTTTAAAGACTGCTACATCAGTTTATAAATCCTATCACATGTGAGGGATTAGGTGCTCAGGATTCACTTCACAAGACTTCCAATACACAGTGCTGATGTCAGTATCCTGTACTGTCATTGCAGACTCCCTGGATAGCAGAGGGCAGAGGTAAACAATTCCAGAGTGTCATCCCATTTCTTTTCTTGCTATGGCTATAAAGTAGGCATAAATGACTAGGACATGTACGTGTATATGCAAGCCATAACTAGGCACACTGCAACACACAGGTGTGTGTGGTTTTTTCTTCTTTGACAGAATGCATGGCAAGATCACAAATATTACAGTACTAGCATTTTTCATCCTGTTCCCCAGAATTGTTACACAGTTTTAAACCATTGTTATGTAAGTGTGTGTGACATGGTGAAAAACGTAAGTACTTGTGTCATTATTATTGTTCCTACCCTTGGGTCACATCTGTTGTCTTACATCCAGATGAACATTGCATTGACTCCTAGGACACCCTGAGCTTTCAACTGGTGGGACTGCTGAAAGGCCACAGCAGAATTTCAACTGTATTCACCTTTTCCTCATCAGAGCACTAGAATGAGTCAAAAACCCTTCCATACTGCTACCCACAACCAATTTGTCTGATCTTTACCCCTATTATTTCCTGGTGGATTTTTCCTGTGGTTTTAGTCTGTTTGCAACAAAGACAAGAGTAGCTTTGAGCCTATTTCTGAATTTGTCCACTTCTTTGGAAATCTGAAGCTAGGAAACTTATGCACAGAATTTACTTGGTGTTGCTCTAGATTTAATGATATGGTCTGCAGATCAGCCTAAATATGTGTGTTTCCATTCCTGATCAGAAATTAGGACTTCCTGACAATTCGTCTGATCCATTGACTTTTTTGTCTTGGAGTGTAACTAAATAAATAATAATTATATAAATTAATTTTGTTCATAGATCTTTCACAAGCAGGAAAAACTGAAGAATTCAATACATTAGTATTTAAATTTTCCCTATACTATTTAAGAAGTGCAAAGCCAAAGTGACTTTCCAGCTTACTTACTTTATTTTGTAAGGAATATTGCTAATTATACTCTATATTATTAAGAATAAAAATATAAGACTAACAAGTATCATCATCTAGTTTTAATCTCTGTAAGTGTAGCATAGGAGAACATAAACATTACTTTGCATTTCCTACAGAAATTTCCTACAGAATTCTAAGGATGCTTATCAACACAGAAGAAATTTTATATTTAGGAACAATCTAAGGGAACTAATTAGTAGCAACAGACTGGGCATCTATTCAAAGTCACTTGGTTTTTATTCTCTGGTAACAATTCAATCTGTTCGTTTGGTATACAGCTCAAACTTATATATGCTTATATATCCAGATGATCAAACAGTAGGTTTGTTGAAGGGCAATACTGTTAGAGTTTTGAAGCAAATCAGAGGCTTTATTTCAAGGCCTGAGCTACAGACCTTTCTTGTCTTTCCACTAAATATCACAAGATACATCTAGTGTTGATTTTCACATCACAGAGAAGGTCACCTTAAGGGAAAAATAAACCAATAACTTTTCTATGATTCCTTTCAGACTCCTATAAATATTTTTCTTTCTTTAAACACTCATAGATATTCTGTACTACCTTTTAAAAGAAAATTAGTGTATCAGGAACTCCATTTCATGTCATTGCTTTGTGCCTGAAATCATCTTTTCTGTTAGTGGGTCTTCTTGGGAAAACACTAATAAAATGTTCTGCTCATGTAGCAGAATAAAGGTAAATTTCAACTACTTGTTACATGAGTCAACAGTGCACCCTGGAAGCAATGGTAGCTAATGACATACTGGGCTACTAAGCAAGTGTTGGCAGTAAATTGTGGGAAGCTTATAGTTCCCTTTCCACAGCTCTTAAACCTGGAATATGGCATTCAATGTTGGATCCTCAGTGCAAGAAAGATCCTGATAAATTGCAGTAAATTCAGGGAAGGTTCACCATGGAGCACTTACCCTCCAAGGAGAGGCTAAGGGAGAAGGACTACTTCAGTCTGGAGAAGAGTTGGCTGGGGATAGGGAAGGGTCAGAGCATTCTTCAAATACTTATATGGAGCCTAGTGAGACTGGTCTTCATTGAAGTGAATAGAAAGCCAGACATACTAACCAAAATTGCCCAGAGGGATTGTGGAATCTCCCCTCTGAGATCTGATCTAATTGACCCTGCTTTGAGCAGGAGGTTAGACTACAGCCCTCCTGAGGTTCCTCCAACCTGAATTATTTTATGAATCTATACCAAGTAACCCACAGAAAGTAATCAAGAGTAATAATTTTAATGTCCTAGTTTAATATGAAAATCAAATGTGCATTCCTGAAGGATTTATTTCCCTATAAATACAGACAGATTTTGAAGTTGTCTTGAAATATATCCAATTAAATGAAATTTTATTATCAGGGAACAGCAAGGGCTGGAAGACAAGGAACTTGAAACTGGGGGTCACTTTCACACAGACTGTGCCCTCCTCCATGGGGCACAGTCCCACAGGGGCTGAATATGGGGGCCAGAGCCAGTGGCTGGTAACAGGGTCCATAAGTAGCCATGGCGACGTGGCAAACAATGAACCAGGGCCAGACTGCATGCAGGGATTAAAAAAGAAATGAGATGAGGGCCAGGATGGAGATGGGCTACCAACATAGGGCTGAAAGTCCTTACAGAGCTAAGCCTACTGCATCATAGGGCCTAGGTATTCATCTGACAGATGTCTGAAGAATGGGTGGAGGGCACTGACAGCTCCTGGCTGGATTGAAATGGGACTCCTGGGCCATGTGTAGAAATGAGGGTCCTAGGCGACATCTAGTTCTGTTGCTGCTTTCAGTGCCTTGACATTTAATCTGTCTCAGGTTATTGAAGAAATCTGTACTTTGTGCATATATGTTAAGTCCTTTTTTAAACTGTGATAGCTGCAAGTGTGCAGACACTTCAGTTTCACTACATATCTTGTTCATGAAATCTCTAAGTAAGCAGACATGCTCTGTTAATCTTTACTATATAATTTCTTCTTTATATTTCTGAATTAAAATAACATCATGTGAAGTTCCACAGAACTAGATTTTTAACATTAGTTTATCTCAGAGCATTTTAGTTGGACTCAAAATTGTGAAAAGGAACCATTTTTCCCATTGATTTTATGGAAGGCATTGTCTCTTAATTTTGAGAACCAAAATAAGAACCTGATTCTGGACACCATGAGTGTCTTGAGAGTAGAACCCCCCTACAGAGAAATATGGGCAGGCTGGATTGATGGCCCAGCACCAGTTGGTGTGAGGTTCCACACTGCGGTCCTGCACTTGGGTCACAACAACCTCATACAATGCTATAGGCTTTAGAAAGAGTGTCTGGAAAGCTGCCTGGTGGAAAAAGACCTGGGGGTGCTGGTCAACAGCGACTGAACGTGATCCACCAGTGTGCCAAGAGGTCCAGTGGCACCCTAGCTTTTGTCAGAAACAGTGTGCACAGCAGGACCAGGTCAATCAATGTCCCCCTGTTCTTGACCCTGGGGAGGCTGCACCTTGAATCCTGTGTTCAGTTTTGGGCCCCTCACTACAAGAAAGACATTGAGGTGCTGGAGCAAGTCCAGAGAAGGGCAAAGCGGATGAAGGGTATGGAGCACATGTCCTTTGAAAAGAGGCTGAGGGAGCTTGGGGTCTTTAGCCTGGAGAAAAGAAGGCTTGGGGAAGATCTAATCACTCTCTACAATTACCTGAAAGGAGGTTGTAGTAAGGTAGGGGTCTGTCTCTTCTTCCATGTAACAAGCAGTAGGAGAAGAGGAAATGGCCTCAATTTGCACCAGGAGAGGTTTAGATTGGATATTAGCAAACATTTCTTCAATAGAAGGGTTGTAAAGCACTGGAACAGGCTGCTCAGGGAAGTGGTAGAGTCACCATCCCTTGAGGTATTTAAAAGACATGTAGACATGACACTTGGGGACGTGGTTTAGCGGTGAAGTTGGCAGTGCTGGGTTAACGGTTGACTCGATGATCTTAAAGGCCTTTTCCAACCTAAACAAATCTGTGATTCCATGATTATATGAAACTAATCAAAAAAGCTCTTTATATGCACATGCTCACCTCTAACACTTATGAACTTATACAACTGTCTAGTTTGCTTCTTGATTGCATGGTATAAGCTTAAGTGAAGAAATGTGTGTATATATATATATATATATATATATATATATATGCAGTGTAGCATTTTGGCCAATGAGAATGTTATTGCACTATGGTAAATCTCTGGTTATTAATGCCTCTTCTAAATTTGATGCAGTAGATACTGAGTACAAACAAAACTCATCATTGATATTGATAGTGACTTTCCTTGCTTTTAAAAACACAAAACCACTTTGTCATCTGATTAAATGAACTTAATTATATTTTGGATATTTTAAAAGTATCATCAAGTTACATGTCACTTTTTAAAGTTGTGTAAAACACATTTCCTACCCCTGAAAGGTTTGCAAGTTGAATGTGTTGCAGACCATACACAAGACAAAGTGCTAAGAGAGTGTATTTCTACTTCAAGTTTATAAACCCAGATTAAATGTCTAAATTACATTGCCAATACAGAATACCTGCTTGAATGTTCATTCCTCTTGCACCAGCATTAGAAAGTAACTTAATTAAATTCAATTAATTGAAGATGCATAAGCTCAATGCAGCAAGCTATTTGCATATTTTCTGCTTATTTTTCTAGCCGACTACCAGTTCTAAAAAACATAAATGTGTTTAAGTGGTTATTACTATCAATGAAGACTTGTGCCTTGTTCTGTTTAGACACTATTATCTTTACCCTGTGGCACATTAGCTCCTTAAATAGATGGCTCTTTCTTTTAACTTTTCTGGAAGTGTTCATCTGCTTCAATGAATCACTGAGAGCTCATTAGCAGAACTTATTTGTCTGTGACTTGTTTCGTAAACAGAATCATTTTAAAAAGTAAAAAAAAAAAAAAAAAAAGGCAATTCTAGCATATACTATAAAGTAGTCCTAAATTTAAAGGATTTTTTTTAGTATTAACCTTTTTTTTTCCTTTTCCTTTCCTTCCTTTTTATTTTCTTTTCATTCATTTAGTAATGGTCAACCATTCTGTGATTTACCAGGAGTTATATTGTCATTGACATGTTTCAAATTAGAAAATCTTTGTAACTCATAGTACTACCATTAGAAAATCTACTGTAATATTACAGAGACCTAATTTGCAAGACCACGGCTTCACAGCCTGAGCCAGGAAAGTAAGGAGGTTGTCAGAAAGATTGAAATGTGACAGAAGGAAACAGTATCTTGGCTTATCAAAGTGCCTCAGCTAGTGAGAGAATTGTCACTGAACTGAGACTTCATGGAAACACTGAGCAGTTCAAGGAAGATAATTGGATTATTATGAACTTGAAAGAGTGTTGAAAAAGATAATAGGAATGGAAGAAGTCTACATATTGGAGGGGGGAGAACTCTTCAGTTGATTTGTTTAAATTTTAAAATGGAAAACGGGAATTTAAGTCTTAGATGAGTAACTCATTTTTTTAATGAGGCTCAATCTTACCGTAACATATGGAAATGTCAAAATAATTTCTTAGAACCAGATGCAGTAGATGAATAGCTTTGCAATCTGCAAAAGATACCTGTCAGCAGGTTGGGAATTCCTTGTATTGATTAGAAAACTCCTTCTTAAAGAAAAGATCTAAATTTAAATTACCACCCTGCTTGCAAATGTAGCTAAATTCAAACTGGGCACTTATTCAAGGTCTAGACTATGTGAACCTGCTAATTAACAGATCATCTGTAGTGGTGTCTCTCAGTCTAGATTGTTGCAGCTGTTCCACTTGTATGGACAATTAGGTATTTATTTCATCAGGGATTTCAATCTCTTCTGTTGCAGGTGATTATTCAAAGAAGTTCACTTTCTTTCTCAGCAAATTTGTATAACCCAGTTAAATACTGGCCTTTATATTTTCTTTTTCAACTTTACTTTAAAAGGCAGGAAGCTTTTCTCTTATACAAAAATTTGGTATTAAAAATATTACTTTTTGCAGCAAAATGGTTTTTTTGAGTTTGTTTTTCTCAGTTTGTTGTGATGAGCTCTAAACATTTTAAAAATATGTAGTTAAAAGTCTGTGACAAAAAAGCATTTATTCATATGATTGAGTAACATTACAACAGAAGAATTAAATCCTTTGTATGTTTCAAACATTTAGATAATCTTAATAAGAAAATATATCATACCTTTTTACACAAAAGCTTTTTTTTTTGTGGTGTAGTAAAAAAAATATAGAGAATTTCACTGTAGTGACAGAATTTGCTCTTTTATTGTCCTTATAGATATTCAATTAAACCTTGAATTTGGAAGCTGTTTTTTTATCAGCTAATGAAAGTAAACTTTATTAAAGTACCTTTTTTTCAAAGGAAATGTTTGTTACATTCATTAAATTCTTGCTGAATTGTATTAACTCTTCATATATTCTCTTTAATGTATTTATCTATTTTAATTGAATTTTCCTGTCCTAGAATTTAGTGAATAAATAGGAAAAACAAAAGTGAACAGGTAGCATTTAGCTATACTGACTGATGAAAAGGTAAAACTGAAAAAATTACGTACTCACTAAAGTCTGCGTAAGAAACTCAATATTGAGGCTAAAAAATTGGCAAGATTGGGAAAAAAAAAGGACTTAATGTCTATAAGGACATCCCCACCCCTACCCAAAGTCTGTAATAGACCAGGAGGGATCCAGGACATTGTAATATTTCATTTCCGAGACAGTGATTTTTTTTAAAATAATCTTTATGGGTCTGTAACTGCAGCATGTCTGCCGTAGAAAATCTAGAGGTTTCTAGGTCACTTCTCTGCTGTGAACTGTTGAACAGAAGCTTTGAATTAAAAATGTTTCTTGTCAGCATTTCTACTGCCTGCAACATAATAACAGTAGCAAAACTTATGAAATACTTTTTACATTGGGAAGGAGAAAGCATTCAGGCCCTTTCAGTTCAAGTGCCAAGAGTCCCAGCCATTCAGCTCCAGGGCAGACTGGAATCTTGTATTTTTAATTTCTGTAATCTAGTTGGATGGTAGAGGATCTGGGAGCATTTGCTCAAGCTGACAAACACCAGTAGAAGTGGCCTTGTAAGAGAGACAGGAAAGCGAGCTAAGAGTAGTCTTTAAAATCTTCAATTTACCAATTTCGTTTTTAATTACCATTTTATCTCCAGCTTGTATTTGGACATATGTACAAAAATGAGAATACAATACTGACATGCAAAGTTAATGACAGCACTCATACCTCTTACCACTTTGTTCTTTGCTCAACCTCTATTTCTGTGAAAAGCAGGCTTTGAGCTGGCATAAGCCCTTCCTAACATTGCCACTATCAGAATGAGCTTTGGATGTTTTAGTGTGCAAGGAGGGCTTGGGGTAGTAATTGAGATGCATGAACTAAAGCTTTCTAATACAGTAGCAAGGTAGAAATGTAAATACAGTCTGTGTGCAAAGCAATCCCCTTTTCAGGATAAGTTGTTTATTTAGGATATACATAGCTGGGGAAGCCTCTTTGTGAAGGTGACTAGGAACGAATTCTACTTATATCACTCAATGGCAAAGATGGGCCCTTTGATAGGACAGTATTAGTACAAGGAACCTTAAGCAAGCTGGGGAAGTGGTATTTGATATTTCAATAGAAGAATATGCCAGGTAAAGCTGAAAGAAGGTAGAAAAAAAAGAAGAGTAAGTAAACTGATATGCTACTTGCCTTCTGTTTTCTCTTTGCCCTGCTTCTCGATTACAGGATTTTTGGGTTGGTTTATCTAGACACCAATCAAATTTTGCCTGCAGGTTCTGGCATAGTTTCCTACAAAGTGCACCTGAGGGCAAGGATAAAATCTATTATCTAATTTGGAGTGACTGACCACAAGTTAGGATGACCAAATTATACTTCTTGTTTGGACAGAAAATGTCAGAATATTCGGCAGTCAGTATCATGGAAACAAAACTTTGCTTCTATAACTCAAATTTTCAGTCCTTTCAGAGAATACCCAAAGCAAGAAAATATCCCCTAATGCAAACTTGCAGTTTCACAGTGCTCCAGAGAGCCACAGTAATCCTTGCCCTTGCTTCATTTGTACACCTCCTGATTACATTAGTATGAATTGTGTGGGTGAATTAAAGGTATGATTACAGCCTAATTATCCTGACACTTGCACTGTGTATAACTTCTGCTGCAAAGAAGCCATACCAATACAGTAAGTTAAATGTATGTTAAAAAAATTAAATGCATACATAAAGTGGAAAGAATTTTTTCAAGTAATTAATCTTTTTACAGCAGAAGGGACTAAAGACAATCTAGCTCACATTTCTTGCTTATTCCTGATTTCAACTTCAGTTTTATTTGGTTTTAAATATAAGGGAAAAGGAGAAATATTGCATTTTGTATGTTTTCATGAATATTCTCATTATTAGTTTTATTATTTTTCATTATTTTTTATTTTATATTTTTCCTATAATGAATCAATCATTTCTTATTTTTGTATATGTTAAAAATTCAGTGCTTGTGCATTGAAACTGAAAGGTTTTTTCCAGCTTTATTAAAACACAGTAATCCCAAGGAACGGAATTTTTTTGGCCTCTGAAGTACCTATTCATGTTGTGTTTTTGCATGTGTCTTGTGGTGTTTATGAATCCATTAAATATGGATTCATTCTTCTTTCTAGATATCCAGCTTTGACCTCTCTCTCAAAAATTATAGAGGTCAAAATGAATTTTTATACATGGTGAAGTAATAAAATCAACTTCCAACGTTATCTGATGAAGACAGAGATGCATATCTAGTTATACAGGACACAGAACAGCCACTTTTAATTTAATACAGGTTAAATAGAAAATCCTATCTGCAGTATCTGTAGTAGTTATTCTCATGGATGGAATAATTGGAAGTGGAAAATTTCTAATCTGTTCTACTGTGTGTGTAGCTAAAGCAGTTTATTTGACTTCACTTTTGAGCAATTTAAAACCTGCATTATATGCAGAAAAACTTAATGTGTAATTAAAAGTTTTACTCGTGGAAACAAAGGACAAAATAACATGGGAAAGACTCACTTTTTATATTCTAGTTTAGGTAAACGGTGTGTTAAGGACTGTTATTACAGAAATGCTTATGGGTTGGGTTAATCTTGTTTAGTTACAGTTGTTAGCAATATTGATGTCTGAAGGTGAGCTAATTACTGGTTTTTTACTGTAAGTGAAGGGAAATAAAGCATGAGCCATCCACCTTGATATAACACTGATGTAATTCATTAAGCTGATTAACTGTTCTTTAACGATGGTGCTTTCAACTAATTATAAATGGAATACAGATGAACTGTATAGATAACTACACTATAGTTGTCTGCATTTATTATAATCATCTGTTGTTCTGGAAAGTCTGTTTTTTGCTTCACGGTGCTGTATTTTATTTGCTTTATTTTGCTTTCACACAAAGGCAATATTTAAGCACTTGATCTCACATAACATGACCGATGTATAGGACTGTGGAGTAGGAGTAGTATTTTCAGCTGTTGTGCTGTGTCTGTCTGTTGAGCAGCAATACTGTCAGCTTTATTACTCATGATCTGGGAACCAACTTTAATTAAAGAGAACTATTGTGGCATGTTCACCTTTGGCTATAATAAAAGGATAATATTTGCCCACCTTTCTAAAGGGTTCTTTGGGGCTAGTAATGTTCCTCAAATGACTTGTTTGTCATCTCTCTAACTCAGGTCATGCTGGCACAGTCAAGGTCAGGAAGTATAACTAAACCAAAATTTTCACGATGAAAGAAATAAAAATTGTCAGCTGGGAGTCATCTAAGAGTTCTTGAACATTTAAACTAGGGAAGATCTATTTGCATTACCAGCATAGTTGGTAAAATTATACATGGTTTAAGCTTCTTCTGCAAATTTCAGCCAACTTCAGGCATCTACAGTACATATATGACCTAGACACTGTCAACTTCCTTTTTTTTAGTTGGAGGAAAAAGATGTATGCTTCAGGTATATGCAGTTTATCTGGTCTCTGTAGTCATTTACATTAGGAAGGTGAAGTCCTACCCCAGAATCTTTCATCAGCCCTAACAGCAATCTTGCTATCACTGATTTGATTTCCTATCTAAATGGTGTCAATACAAATAGAAGTATATCTTGCTTTCACATGGAGTGCTTCTTAAAAAAAAATCCCATTATTCTGGAAATTTAATTTCAATTTTTTTCTATAGGGGCCTGCCTTCTGCTTATACTGCTATTAGCAGTGATTCCTAGAGCCTCCTACATAGAGCCCTCTATCAGAAGATGCATTTCCTCCATCCACATCTGCCTCTTGCAACTGCATCAAAATTAAAGATAAGACAGTAATCCCAGCTTGAGCTTTGAAAGAACAGTTCCACGGGTTTAATTAACAAGGATCCTGATTAGAGCAGATGGAAAAGCATTTATGCAGCACCAACTGAATCACTGCAGTCGTATATATACTAGTAAACCAAATGTCTATGGGATGGGTCTAGAACAACTATAGCAGGTGATCATCTCTGCCATTTAACTGTAAAAGTATTTATTCCCTAGCATTTTTCCTGTTTGTATTAATTAACACCCTGATACAATTCATAGGCATGATGTGGGGGACTGCATGCATGGATGAGGTTGTCATGGTTTGGGGAAAATATTAGGACATAAGGATTTTTGCCATGGCTTTCCACTGGCTTTCAGGGGTAGAGAGCAGTTGCTGCTATTTCTTTACTAGCATATATGTAGCCTCAACCTCCCTGTAAAAAAAGCACATGCTGTGCATATTTTTATCAGCTACCTAGTTCTGTATATTCCCGTGCTCAGTAGCCAAATCTAGGAACTACTTTTCCTTGGTGCTTCACTTTTCCATTGTATAAACATGGAGCTAAGACATGGAAAGCAGCTTTTCAGATTTTACCTTGGAAGATGGGCGTTTAAAATCTAGGTAAGGCAACACAGGTTTTGGCAACTTTTTGACTCTTAGATCATCATTGGATCAAAGTAATTTAAAACATAACTAGTTAACAATTTCAAACTTATGGCAAGCAAAAGGAAAAGTCACTTTTAATATGATTTGGTAGCATTGGAAAAAAACAATCATAGAATCACAGAATCAAGCAGGTTGGAAAAGACCTCCGAGATCATCAAGTCCAACCCTTGATCCAACACTACCATGGTTACTAGACCATGGCTCTAAGTGCCACATCCAGTCTCATCTTAAAAACCTCCACGGATGGTGAATCCACTATGTCCCTGGGCAGCCCATTCCAATCTCTGATTACTCTTTCCGTAAAAAATTTCTTCCTGATGTCTAACCTAAACCTGCCATGGCAGAGCTTGAGACTGTGCCCTGCTGGTAGCCTGGGAGAAGAGACTGACACGTGCCTGCCTACAACCTCCTTTCAGGGAGTTGTAGAGAGTGATGAGGTCTCCCCTAAGCCACCTCTTCTCCAGGCTGAACAACCCCAGCTCCCTCAGCTGTTCCTCATAGGACTTGTGCTCCAGTCCCTTCACCAGCCTTGTTGCTCTTCTCTGGACCTGCTCCAGCACCTCAATGTCCTTCCTGAACTGAGGGGCCCAGAACTGGACACAGTACTCCAGGTGTGGCCTCACCAGCGCTTAGTACAGGGGAAGAATCACTTTCCTGGTCCTGATGGTCACACTGTTCCTGATCCAGGATGCCATTGGCCTTCTTGGCCACGTGGGCACACTGCTGGCTCATGTTCAGCTTCCTGTCAATCTAAACTCCCAGGTCCCTTTCTGCCTGGCTGCTCTCCAGCCACTCTGTGCCCACCCTGTAGCGCTGCAGGGGGTTGTTGTAGCCAAAGTGCAGGACTCAGCACTTGGTCTTGTTGAATCCCATCCCGTTGGAATCAGACCATCTCTCCAGCTTGTCAAGGTCCCTCTGCAGAGCCCTCCTGCCTTCCAACACATCAACACTCCCCTCCACCTTGGTGTCATCTGCAAATTTACTAATAGTATACTCAATCCCCTCATCCAGATCATCAGTAAGGATATTAAACAGAACTGGGCCCAACACTGATCCCTGGGGACACCACTAGTGACCCGCAGCCAACTGGATGCAGCCCCGTTCACCAGCACTCTCTGGGCCCAGCCCTCCAGCCAGTTCCTAACCCAGCACAGAGTGCCCCTGTCCAAGCCATGGGCTGCAGCTTTTTCAGGAGTATGCTGTGGGAGACGGTGTCAAAGACTTTTCTGAAGTCCAGGTAGACCACATCCACAGCCTTCCCCTCATCCACCAGGCAGGTCACCTGGACATAAAAGGAGATCAGATTGGTCAGGCAGGAGCTGCCCTTCCTAAACCTGTGCTGGCTGGGTCTGATCCCTTGTCCATCCTGTAGGTTTTTTGTGATTGCACTGAGGATGATCTGCTCCATAACCTTGCCAGGCACTGAGGTCAAGCTGACGGGCCTGGAGTTTCCCAGGTCCTCCTTGCAGCCCTTTTTGTGGATTGGTGTGACATTCGCCAACTTCCAGTCATTTCAAGGCACACAGTCTTGGAGATGAGATAAAATATGTTTTATATTAAGATGAAGGGTTTTTATAAATGACATTTCATTATTCAGTAACAGTCCTCAAACCAATGGTGCATTGGTTTGAGGTGCATTGAGGAAAGGTGCATCTTTATCCTGGAAAAAGGGAGAAAGTACATGTCCGGCTGAGAAAAAGAGCTCTTTAAGAAAAAAGAAAAAGGAAAGATTGTTAGGCATACAGTAGTTTGGCTTTCTGATTCTTAGTTTAAGTTAATTAATATGTTTCTAGGTCATTAGGAAACTTCGCTTTGTCTGTAAAGTTTCACATGATATACATTGAATATGAAAGAACAATTACTGGTGTAGTGTCACAAATCAATTGAATGCCACTTAATAATCTTAATTTCATGCAAATCACCACTACTGGTGAATAAATAATGTGTTAAAATAACCATAATTGTTTAATAAATAAACCTTTTAATTTCAAAATTTGTGTTGTTATATTTAAAGCTACCAGATGGCATCTTAAAATACATCAACTCTGTTGATCTGAGGTTTAAAAAAATGAAGTTTTAGAATGTTCGTGACATGTCACTTCTAACCTTAGCCTCTGATTTCTCAAGTCACTCAAGAGATGACTGTTCTGGAAGACATATAAAAAGAAGCAAATTAAAAAACATGAAGAGGTAAATGAATGGGATAAGGGCAAATTATATACAAACTGCAGAGAAATAACTGAATATTATATTAAGATACTAACTTCTTTTAGTCTATGAATATATCAGGCAAAATCTGGCTTAATATGAAATCGATATAAATGCAAAATACTCTACTAGTTAGTGATGCCATTGATATTAATTTAACCTATTCCCTAGGGCGATTGCCCCAGTTTGAAATCAATACATCTACATTATTTCAAATTTACTGCAGCATTGATGAGACCTTTACTTTGCTGTTTAGCATTATATTATGAAGCATATTGCAATAAGTGTCTTGAAATATATAAAGATCTGCATGATCACTAAAATAGCAAATCTCTGACATTGAAGAAAATGAAAGGAAAAAAAAAAGCAAAAGAAGGTTTGCACGTTAGGGCACCATGGCTCCATTATTTCTCTCATAACCAAAGTTACTTTTCGTCATGAAAACATCACAAAATACCAATAAATATAAGCAATGTATCCTTCCTCTGCTTCTTGCAGGAAAGAGGACATTGTCATTTCTTTCATTCCTGCATTTAGAGAAAGTAGATCCTGACTGCCACTTTCGTGCCTCTGCTAACTGAAAACAAGGAGTAATGCTAATTGACACCAATGAAGAATACAGGAAGACAACCAGAGAGACTGTAGTAATATTGTGCAGAGATTCAGTTCTGCTGCTTCTGCAATAGACCCTCTTCTGCTGTGGTTTTACATCCTATTTAACATACTTAGTACATAAAAGTATGTGCATTTGATATTAGAAATAGTCCCTACATTAAAAAAAAAATACTCTGTGCACTCAAAATCTCTTGCTGTTTCCTGCAGAAGCCTTCGTGTCTGTGGCAGCAGGATGGATAGCAAGTTGCAATGAATAACGTGGCCTAATGATAATGTGAGAGCTAACAGCGACCCTTTGTGTGTCTCAATTTATATGCAAAATCTCTATATTCTCCCAGATTGCTGCTCAAAGACCCATTTGCAATAGTTCTCCTTAGCTGTAATTTTTCCTTGGAGATAGCACTAAATTATGGGATTGCTAAATTATTGTTATAATCAGAAAAATAGAAGTAGAAAACAGATTCCAAGGAAACCATTAAAAATGTCATGATACCTTCATACCACTACCAATATTAAATCCAATATCTTGGCCAATTACAGTATGACTGATTCATTCTGCCAACCTATTTTGAAATGAAAGATATTAATGAAATGAAAGATACAGTGCCTTGATAATGTACTTCATTTTAAGTACTGTATTTTATCAGTGATTTCAAGATATTATCCTGAGTTAAAACATTTTGGAAACAGACAAGTCAGGAAAAAATGAGATATATAAGCTTCATGAAAAACTATTTAGTTAATTACTTAATTCAAAACAGTATATAAGTAGAGCACCATACAGTATAAAATGTTTTCAAAAGAGCAACTGACAGAATGAGAAAGCAGTAGGTTTTGACCAAGAAAGGTTTCTGAAAGCAAAACTATTGAAAGGCAAAGTGCAGAGGTGGACAAAACTGCAAGTAAACTCTGGATTGAGTAAAAAGTAACTCTGAATTCTAAGAAGATGTAATTATCAATACAAATAACAAAACACCTTTAACAAACTAAAAGCTAATTAATTTCACTAGGTAAACATTCTTCAAATTAAAATCATGTCAAAATAGTTTGATTTGAATTAAAATAGTTATCTTTTTAAGAAATGGGCAAGGTCAGATAAGAAATATCTTATTTAATGAAAAGGTTTGACATAATCATATATCACTACATAAAGCATACATTGATAAAATTAATTAACAATACAGACTCTTATCTAAATACATGTCAGTTATATACATATACATGATATATTTAATGATTAATTGAATCTACTTCCCATGGTGTGCCATGTTACATCATAACTTCATGAAATGCTTCTTCAGCACTACCTTTGCAGGTGATTTTATAAAAAAAATTGTTCAGGTTATTTGTAGTATTTAATATTAATTGAGGAATATTTCCTTTGAAATATTGCAGAGTGGATTCCTTATCATTATTTAAATGTATTTAATAAAGTTGTCTCATATTTTATACACTCTCAGAGAGGATCTTGCAAATTTGACAAAGTAAATTTTGTGCCTTTTATTACCTTGTCTAATTATGGCTATCATACAGAAAAACTGTAGAGAGCCCAAGCTTAGTGAGAATATCTAGGCAACAGGGAAGTGCTTTAACCTGTCAGAGACTGTGGTTATGAAAAGGTCAGCTACCAGAAAAGACTGTACCTTTTGAAACAATTGGAATGAAACTTCTATGCCTTATGATAAAGGCTTCTCAGCGCTTCCCCAGTGTTTGTTAGACCAAACATTGGAATTGAGATGAGGGTCCTTACTTTTCTCTGGTCCCAAAGGTTCTACTGCTGACACCAAGTGAAGGACAAGATACAATACAAGGCCTATACTTGTTCTAATTGTTAGAAAGTACTTCTGGAGTAAAGGAGGATGCAGTTGCAGAAACTCCTTCTTGTCTCTTACAGAAAAGAGGAAGATGATTAGTAAATGAGAAGAAATGAAATAATAAGCTTCTTTTGATTGATTTTTTATTTTGTAAATTATATTTTTCCCTGCCAATCACAACCTCTTCATACTTCATGCAACTTAAAAATAATTTCTTCTTTCATAATTCTATGTTTTTGTTTTCTTGAAATTCATGCCTAATGTGTAAAATTTGTAACTGAATAAAATTTTTACATTTCTTCCAGTAATTTTGGTCTCCAGCTATAAAATCATTAGATTTTATAGTACGGTTTCAAAGGCATGTGAGTAATGTCTATCATCTACTTATAGTATGATTAGCACTACAGATCTTAACCAGTCATTAAATAAGCAGCATCATCCTTGAGAAATTAAAATATGAAAGGTCTTGTAGAAAAAATCCACTATGTGAGCCCTCTAGACATTGCAGTAATTGTGTCACCATTGTCTGCTGTATATCTTGGAAACTGTTGGCTCAGATAATTTAAAATAATCTAAAATGACCTGAAGCTAGTGTGGTTTTTACAGCAGAAAATAGATAACCAAAAAGAATAATATGAGAAAGAGCTGATATGAACATATGGATGTACGGATTTACTTCATAAATTAGATTTTTTTTACCATTCTTTTTGTAGATGATATCTTGTCAGGAGACTTTCTATCTGGTTAATGTTCAAAAGGAAAGCCTGTGTTGTGAAGCATGTCTGTTATATATTCCACATACTATGTGGGCATATTTCACTTGTTAAGGATAGAGAGATGTTTAAATAAAAACTTTATTTCTTAAACTAGAAGCAATCAGGATGCCATGAATTAAGGAATTTTAAGGTTTATAAATATAAGATATTAATTATATTGTCAAGTGAAAATTATATAATTATCAATAGGTCATTCAAATGGATACAAATTTAGTCACGACTAAAATTTATAGATTGGATTCATTAGTAATTAGAAATGAATGGCTTTTAGGAAATTATTTCACTAGGAATTGAAGTGATGTAGTTTGATTTCTTGAATTCAATTTGTGGATTGATATGTATTTGAGGTTGCCTTGACATCCGTTTCTAAGCCTTTGTGAAAAAATCACCTTTTATCCGATGCTGTGGTGAAGAAGGACACTTCAGTGTAATTTGATACTCTGACATGTTCAAATTGAAAATATTTATAAACAATAACTGGCATTTCTGGACCCTGCTGATACTTGGAATTTGAGTTTCAGCTATGAGCCAGAGGACTGCAATGCTGAAAACAATTATTATACCAATTTGGTTTTGCATAACCAAAAGTACACTTGACCTGTCTATGTTCAGAAAAAAAAACTGTGTCTGAGACATTTTGTCTTATCTTTAAGTTTTAGATAAGTATCTAAATACAATCCCTTCAAATGTATATGTAGAAATATACAAAATAATAATAAAAAATATTTATTTCTTTCTTCAGTCATAATGATCTTCATCATCAGGAACAGTAAGTCCTTTTTTATGTGGACCTTGATATCTATTCACATAGTTAAGCATTTTTTCAAACCCAACTAAATAACTTAAAAGTTTTAATAACTAAGTAATCCCATAAGTTGTAGTTTCAGGGAAACTACTTTTATCAGCAATGCAGTAATGCCATGAAACAGATTCTAAGGAGAGTTTGTAATTCCTGAATTTTTAAAACTGTGAATGAGGGGAGATCACACTATAAATTTGACATGCTAATCTACAATTTATCTCCAGTTTGTAGATCTTATTACTTAAGGTTTTGTTACCTTTTTGTAACGGTGCTGTTAACTACAACAGTAGTCAACTCTACCATAACTGTAGACTTTGTACTCAAATTCTCTTGTAAATATAACATAGGAAAGCCAAAATACACATACTCATTGCAGTTAAGAGATTATACATTTTTGCTTATGTCCCAGCATAATCCTAGTAACTTTGTGCAAAAGTTGCTGATATAGGAGAAGGCAGAGCATTACATGACTTAATTGAGAGATTTAAAATGGAGTAAACTACTGGAGAAAAAAGAGAGACACAAAAGTATAGTCAAAAGTTTCAGCTTATGTAAACACACTATTATAATAAGAGTTAATACTAACTCAATTTTCTTAATGTAACATATACGTAGAGGGAAGAAAATAGGTCATAATGAAGACTTGTTTGATTTTCCTTGAATTAAAGTAGACACTACAGAAATCATATCAACACTGTAGTCCTGTCTATGTAGTATCTTTTGTCTGTTAGTAAATGATTAAGAATAAAATGTTTTCAGAATTTCCAGATGTTATCTCAAGCCACCACTAACATCCAGAAAGTTCACTGCCAGACCAATCATAGCAGAATGTTGGCTTGAACATTCAGAATGCTGAGATGCAAACCAAGAAGTCTGGGCAACTGTAAATTTCCTTGCTCCTGACTCAATCTTTTTTTTTTTTTCTTATAGCCTTCTATTTACTTTTGACAAATATATTAATGCAGAAAACATCTGATAACCAAGTCAGCACTAATTGCAAAAGTGTTCCAATTGTTACAAATATGACTGATGAAAATAGACTTTTTTCCTGAATGAAAACAGGCCTTTCTAAACTTGTTGAGTAACAAAGTAAAAAATGGATTTTTCTGCTCATTTTTCTTGTTCGCCTTTATTTTGCAGGAGAAAAAGGAGGAAAACCCAGAAATGTTCATCAATTGATTAGTATCTGGGGTTTTTGTCTGTCAATTGGCACATAGCTTTTTTCCCTCCTCATACATTAAAGTAGAATTCTATATCCCATGATTGAACATGTCAGATATAGACCAGAGGATAGATTTCTGCGTATTCCTTACCATTTCACACCGTGTTAACAGCCTGCTTGTATAACATATATTTCTTTGACTCTGTTTAGCTCTTCTAACATACCAATCTGTCACTCTTTAAAGAAGTTTTGCGAAGATCTCTATAAGATATATGATCTTTCATTGAGTTAGCACCGGAACGAACACTTCATAAGCTCTGTCAAACAGTGATTTGTGCAGTACTGCAGCAGGCTTTTCCTAGAACATTTTTCTTTTTCTCAATAAAAGCAGAGAATATCGAAAGTATTTAAAAGTAGAAGCTGACAGGGTGTTGTTCAAGTCTTTTCTCAGTATAGAAATACCAGTAAGTTCAGACATGACTACCGTGAGCTCTTTCAGTATTAACCTGTCATGTAGAGATAGCCAGAGAAAAGGTGGCCTACAAAGACGTTCAATGAGAAGTTAATTCAAATCTCGAATTATTTTAATAAATAAAAAACCTTTCTCTTCCCTCAAATTTTGACCTTTTCTACTCATTCCAATAAGAAATTAATCAAGAGAGGAATGACCCAATGCAGGTAACATGAAGGGATAGGAATAAAAGCAGCTATTTTTCTGGCTGCCAGCAAGAAGGGTGGCTATACTTATTTCAAGCTTATATTAGTTAAAAAACAAGGCTTTGGAGAAAGAAAGTTAATATGTTTACATCACATGAATTACTCGGCAGATGCTCTCTATCATTATTTCTATGAAATAAGATTAAATGCCTTACTACTTATGTCTCAAAACAGTTATCTTAAAGCAGGAATAACAAAGTAAATTGTTTGCTCTCTGCTCCTACAAGACTCAGACTAGGTGCAAACAGCACCTTGTGATATTAGAATGTCTGGGGGGAAAAAAAAGATACCCATGATAGTCCACAGCCCAAAGTCAATAGTACACTGAATCATGCACGTTGGTATGTTATTTACTTCTTCACTATTAGAAAGAAAAAAAATGGTAATTAATGACTTTTCCCCAAGCTCCACAAAGGACAGCTTATATAAAGCAGTGCCCCCTGTGCTAAGTGATACTTGCTTATAGAAGAATGTTGGTACATAAATCAGCTTGAAAGCTCCTTTATCTTTTTATTTCTGCATACTGAAATCATGTTTCATCAGATAATACCCTACTTTCATTCTTCTATGCTTCAGAGTTCTGAAAATGTTTTTCCAAATGTGCCAGGGAACTTGCCTCTAGCATAAGGCAAAGCACACAAATTTTGAGACTCGAGAGATGTTCTCTAAGAACTGTGCAAGCCCATGCAATGAAGGTGATAATAGAATGCTGAACACCAACACTAGGAAGAAATTCTTTACTGTGAGAATGGTGAGGCACCAGAACAGATTGCCCAGAGAAGTTGTGGATGACCCAACCCTGACAGCGTTCAGGGCCAATTTGGATAGGGCTTTAAGCAACCTGGTCAAATGGAAGATGTCCCTGTCCAGTCATGGTGATTGGAACTAGATGATCTTTAAGTCACTTCCAACCAAACCATTCTATGATTCTATGATTCTAATGTTAATTCTTGCAGTAGGAAAATTATAGCATTATACTGAAATAAAATAAGAACTACAGATAACTGTTTCTCAAGTGAAAGATATCTGAAAATTCTTTACTAAAAGTTAAAAGGAAAGCTGGAGTACATGGGAAAAGCAGACTTAAATTTTTTGTGTTAGAAGTAGAATGAACCTTTTCTCCCACGGGGAAAGATGACTGTTTTGGAAGGTACAGTATTGTGGGTGCATAACTCATCACTGATATATAAACCAAAATTTTTACGGAATACAAGTTATTCAAAGGTTTATGCTTGGTAATGTTGAGTGGCCTGTGGCAGATGTATATTCATATCACTATCCATTAATTTGCTCATACTGTATTTCCTGGTTCATGAATCATCATGTAAGTAATTTGGACAAGATCATTATTGTTCTATTATTTCACCTTATGAAATGAAGTCAATAGGTCATAATGCATTTCAGCACTGTGAAATTATCAGAATAAGTGTACCATTAAAAGCAGAATCATGAATATATCCTTGACCTAGTATTTTTAAATGTTCTCACGTCTGGACATTTTTAATGAAAAAGTCATATTATACCTGAGATGAACATTAACCAGAGAGACCTTTTCTAGTAAAAAGGACTTCATTAGGTAGCCATCTACTTCAAATCTTGAATGGATGATTTTGTTTAGAAAAATGACTCTGAAAATAGCACTTTATTATGCAAGGTCTTAATTTTTGATGTATTTCTGAGTTGTATCATAAACACTGAGAAAAGTGAGTAAAATAAAGGAGCTTTAATATTATTAGTTGTAGACTTTTAATCATAATTTTTTTCTTGCTTAATGTATCAACAGTGTTTT
Source organism: Manacus candei (assembly GCF_025592945.1). Classification (NCBI taxonomy): domain Eukaryota; kingdom Metazoa; phylum Chordata; class Aves; order Passeriformes; family Pipridae; genus Manacus; species Manacus candei. The sequence goes on from NW_026138133.1 coordinate 612,768, forward strand.
CAGCTGTATTCTGAACGCACAGTCTTTGAGTACAGTTTGGTGTAAACAAAAGGGATTACACTCCCATCCTAATCTAGAGTGGCGATTTTATTTCAGCATTTATATAAAAATATTTTGATTCACAGTAAGATGTTGTATTTTATAATTAAATTCTTTTAATTCATAGTTTTCTACCTTACCACAAATTTACACTTCTGAGAGTATGAATACTTATTAATGACAGATATACGATGTTATAAAACATGGCTAATTTAAAAAAACTGTATCATAGCCATACATGGTCTGAAAGATATGCCTGTACACCATGAAGCATTCACAAAAATACTTTAAAGAGAAGCTTTGAGTAAGGATTTTAAACTTCACTTGATGTTCTGAGAGCTTGAGACACTTAAAAGGATAAAGAGTTTGTGTTTTCTAAAGAAGTTGTTTTGTAAATATAAGAACATTCAAAAAGTAATCTAGTATTGACTAAACAAAGGCAATACCCAACCGCCATATATCCTACCTATTGAGCAGTATTCTCAACACACTAGGTGAGATGCATTACGGAATATAAAAAAGACTTCTGGAGAGATGGATGATGTCCTCATGACATCACAGAAGGCTGATTATGACTGTTTGCCATCAATACAAGAAGGTCATTAATTCCATCAAGAAATGGTGTGCTGAAAAACAACTGTGATACAGATTTTGTAAAGAATAATAATTCAATACTGTAAGGGAAAATTCTAAACTGTAAAACTTTCTAAATGAAAACTAAATTACAGAACTAAGGCTCATCTTTCTTTTCTTAAAATGGCTAAACCAGGAACATTTAGAAAGCAAATACAAGACTATAGACCTAACTTTGTTAACATGTCTTCTGTAAACAATGTTGTTACACGTTGTTCATAGCAACAGTAATGGTGGAAGCCAGACTGAAATTTCACTGTAGGAGGCAGCATGTGCTTTGAGTAAAAGAAGCAGGTAGTTAATGAAGTGATCCAGTTGCATCAAACATTTGTACTTCTAACAGGGCACTGTAGTGTCTCCTAATAGTAATTCTATACATAAGCATTTGTGCACCAACACATACATATACTAAGCATATGCAACATAAAATTGAAATGTTGTTACCTCTGAGATATATACAGAAGGAAATGTTTGTTACTCTGCCAGGTCATACAATGGCTCTCTGAATGTTTCAGGTGCCACCTAGTGCCCAGTTCTCATGTGTCGAAGTCCCCTTCATGAGAAAACTGGTTTTCTTTGTGCCCTTTTATGCCACTGTCTAATGATATGTCCACGACACATCCCATATCCCCATCTTATACTTTAAATTCCGATTTTTTACCCTGAGTGATTTGCACTAGCAGAAATAACCTTCCTTTTTTCTTGTCTTTTTTAAAACAAGTTGAAAGGTTCAACATACCAAAAGTTGTCTGCCCCCAGTGTTCACTTCCTTCACAAGACACAACTTGTAGTAGGGAAACCTAGGCTAATAAGTCAGACATGAAGCATGATTGATTAGCCCTGTGTATGTATCCTCAAACTACACACTGGTCAGTTCAGATGATCTTTGCCAACAGGAAGCTGGAAGGGATGTTATATTCTTTTTAAGACTAGCCAGTCTCTACTTTATAATAATTTAAATCATAAATAATTCAGATTAGCCTTTATAACAGTTTGAGTCAGTTTACTAATTATTAACGCCTATCAGTGCTCTCTGACATTTCTATTACATTTCTTTTCCTCTCCTTTAGAAGTCCCAGTACTTTTCCATGAAATATATTTTATTTTGTTCTGTACTCTGCTTTCGATATTTCTATCATCTTGAATATAAAAACTGTGCATCTTACTAATATTTTGAATACATCTTAAAAATTGAACCCTAATTTCAGTAGATTTATTACATCAAATATATAAAATTATTGTCATTTATTAGACATATGTATCTATTCTTGTCTGTGTAATTTGTGTGGAGATGCTGTCTATGTGATACCATACAACTTGCTTGTGCTATGACGTCCTCCTTCAGTGACTAAACTTACTTTTCCTAAACTCCATTAGGTTTTTATATATTTGGTTACTGTAAATTGCCCAGGTAAAGACAGCCAGAGAGCAACAATGCAACATTAATAAACTACCTAGCATAAGGTAAAACAAGGTGAGGCACTGAGGCAAAAGTGAAATGAAAAGAACTGTGAGATGGTTGTTGCCATAATAATTCAGAAATTGAAGATTAAATTCTTTTATATAACTCTAAAAGGCATAGTAAGAAATACAAATTACAGAATGAATATCAATATGGTATAAGTTTTAGGATTATTTTTTTTTAGTTTAGATTGTCCTAGGCTCTGAAATATTGTTCTCTTGGGAATTACAACAGCCTCTCCCCAGCTGCCTACAGAATACAGCCATGTTAAAAAAGTGCTCAGAATCACTGCAGTCTAAATGACCAATTCCATTGTAACACATACATAGGCATATCTACACAGCCTTTGCATGGCAAGCAAGGTGCATCTGTCTGGGTTTCAGCCACCTGAGAAGCTGAACACCCATCCCATATGGCAGATGCAGTACCTCAGGCTTCAAACTATACTGATTTGGTTGAATAGTTTCAGAACAGTGTGGGTGGAGGGATCTCTGTGACACTTGCAACTCTATGCACATGACAAAACTTTATGTAGTCTCCAGTGGTCTTTCTCAGTCCATGCACTATGTGTATTTACCTGCCAGCCACACCTGAGGTTTAATTGGTGCCCTCAAGAGCTGTACAGGAATTTACTGCAGATAAAGCTCTAATCAAAATCAAGTGGAATTTGATAAAAGCAAATAAACATGGCTGGTGCTATTAACTGTAGAGCTTTCCTAATTATCTGGTCTTTACCTGTTTTTCATTCCCTTCAGGTAACACTTTAGAAGTGTGTCTGGTGGGGGAATGTCAGATTTAACCATATTTATTGAAGTATATAGCCATCTTTCTGTTGATTTCACTTGGTTCCAGGTTGTGCTGTCCCATGGTAAAATTAGTGACTACCATTGTCTTTTCGCATGGTCCTTCAGCTCTCCAGTGCTGTTCTGTGTCTGCACCTGATTTAAACAGATATTCTGAACAGCATATTGCATGTGAAGGGAATGTGTTGCAAACCCTGGACCATTTACAATGTATTACATTGTATCGATGTTATTACACTGTTACAATTATGACTTTTTTTCCTTCACATATCCTCGAGGGTTTTTTGCTGTCCTCCTTCTTGCTGATTCCTTGCTTGTAGAAGAATTATATTCAGGAAATTCTAACTTACTTATGTTGAAACAAGTTTGCTCCTGTTAAAATAGCATATGACTTTAAAGCTCTAAATAGAAACATTCTGGTGTTACTAGCAAAGAAGATACAACCAGTGATTGTTTAAATGCACTTAGAACCAAAATCAAATTCAGTATAAAAATCTACATTTTACTTTAGATAATCAAGTTCCTCTGTCCTTTTTTGACATGCAAATAATTTCAAAAGGGAGAAAAAAGCAAAATTATGTCATTCATTAAAAAATAGGTAAGAGACTGCAATGTAATTAGCTGTATTATCTTTAGTGAACAGTAGAGACCCTCAGTGAGGTAACTATTGCAAAGCTATTTGTCAAGAGAGAGCAATTAAGAACAGGAAAAGAAAAAACATACTTTACCTTGTTTTCCTTTAGGGGAAAACAACCCCAAACTTCTCACACTGCCTCTTCTTTGCCTGTTTATAGTTTGACATCAGAATATGACAGTCTTTTCAGACTGATCCACAAAAAATGCAGAAATTAAAATAAATACTTCCGATAAGGTTTGATTGTTAGACAAATCGTTTCTGCCATTGTTGTAAACAAATGTGAATTTCAGCATAGTGACTTGCACTTGTATCTTGAGGTGCCAGATTTGTTGGAATCAGGGGATAACCACTTTTGTTGTGAACTTCTACAAAGGAGAGATCTGTGTTTTGGGGAAGGGAAATTTATTTAATTCAATACCTGATGTCTTTTCTCTCTGAATGCTACATATTTGTGCAGTTAAATTGACACTTAGATACTAAGTTTTTCATTTTTTTTCCTTCACTGCACTGATATTGCCTAGTCCAGTTTTTTTTTTCTGTGGTTTCCCTCACTCTGTAATCTCAAGTGGAACAGGTGTGTATATGTATATGTCAATATGTATGTAGGAAGACAAAAGTATACTCACCAGTTATTCTAGCCACTATTATATCTACATCTAGACTATGCTTACTCATATATTCAGAGCAGTGTGAATAGAAAGTAGGAAAAATATACATTTTAAGAAAAATAAGCGAAGTATTATGAGGTAGAAGCTATGTATCTAAGTTACTGTTTTAGTTTATAAATCCTTTGGAAAACTATGTGCAACTAAAATAAGCCATTTTGAGATTCAATATAGATGAATTTTGGACAATGGAATTTCAGGCAACTTCATATTGTTACGAATACATCATCTGTCCTTGGGGCCCTTGGAATATATAGCCCTCCCTATTGCCACACACATGCTACATGCAGCACTTCTGAAATCAGTCTTGAGTCTTGAATACCAGAGCATTCTTGCTTGGCAATAAGACAAAGTACATAGGCGTCATTTTTCAAAGGGATGTCTGTGTACAGACAAGCAGTCTGGGACTGGTACCATGCAGTAATAGAGGGAGATATCCAAACTGAGAGTGTAGGGATACCAGAAATATTTAATTACAAAGCTACTAAAGGAAGCAAATATTAGCCTCTATTGGGATATTATGGAGATCTTTCAATGAGTGAGTACTCATGAAGATTGACAGTATTTTTCACTTTATATTGGAAGAAATGGGATCATAGTGACTTGCAATAGCTGTGAAAAAAATCTGAAAATATATGGATCAACCCTTTAAAAAAGACAAAATTAGTTATTTATGTTCCTAAATTTCTAATATCATATTTAGTGTGTGAAGAACATTAGTCTTCAGCATTAAGCTGAATGGAATGCAATGATACGACAAATGCTTTTTTTACTTGAATATTAGAAAATAATTGTTTTGTATATTTAGACATGAAATAACAAATTTTATGTTTAGACAGTTTAGGGAGGACAAGTGCTACTCTTGATATAATAAATATCATAATAGAAAAAAAATACTATTCCTGACTTAAAATCTGAGTAAAAATAAAGTAAATTTGAAATTTGTATTTTTGGTCCTTATTTGTTTCTCTTTGAGTGAATACTGACAAAGAGAGTCTAAACTTCTGTCAGCCTTGTTTTTGGAAGAATTTGCAGAAATTATATTTAATGTGATTTATTTTGAATAAGTTATTAGTTAGTATTTATAAGTGGCAGAAATTCTGCCAATTAAAATCTTTAAAGACTTAAAGTCTTTAAAGACTCTAAAGTCTTAGTCCATTCCCACTAAGCAGAACTCTCTGAAATATATTTACCCACAGTTTTTTAACAGTATTTCTATTTTCAATAAGAAGCATTAATGTAATAGAAATTTATTGAACAGCATTGAAGCATATTCTAATCTTGGTGGTTTATGATTATGGAAAAAAGAGGACAAATAGGTTCATACATATCTTGTTTACAAAATTAAATCTAGGACAAAGAAAATTCCTACTTGGAAAGAGATTGAAACAACTGGGACAGCTTGCTTTAAAAAAAGACATGAGAAATAATACGGAATAAAAATGCAAAAAAGTAGGATAGTGTAAAAAATTCAATTACACTTATTTTCAGAGTACACGAACCAGGAGAAGTTCAACCAAATTACAGTGTGGCAAATTTGAAAGGAAGTACTTTTCCAGCCTTCTTATCATTAGTGATTATGAGAATATCACTGAAGTCAAGAATCTGTGCAGAGTTGAATAAAAATTACAGTCTAGTTTGGCAATTACTGTGTTGCCTGACAGATGACTATCTCAGAGTAAGAATTTGTAGCTTTAAATGGAACAGAGTTGGTAGTACAGTGTCACATGCAGTTTGAAAATAGATACTGCCTATCAGAGAAGACAAATGCAGTTACTTAGTGAATTATCTCCTCCCTCCCTCCCCACCCCCCAAGTAGTGCACTTGTATATGTTCAAAATGAAAATACTCACAGAATAAACTAATGCACTTAAAAGTGTAAAATTATTTTCTACTTTATTATCTAGAATCAGGAACAAAATGGCTTGAAGGGTTAGAAGTAGTAACTTACTCCCTACCCGGTTTCAAAATGTTAAAAAGTTAATGAAAAATGCCAAGTATTCCTTTTAGATGAGTCATGAAGTATTGCAACTGGAAAATTAGTTTTATTTTAGAAGGAGGGTGATTTTTAATTAGTGCTTTAAAATATAATATAATTTCATAAGAATAAATTGCCTTCTGTGGGTAATTCTTGGTGAGACAGCAGTAAGAGTAAAGGAAGCAATTTTAGGCAGTAACAGTTAAAGACATTGGTAATCTTTATATTTTTTATTTCAAAAGACAGGACGTCTTTCTGTGACCTTTTTACAAAGCCCTAAGAGATACAGGATTATGAAAAACTTCATCTTCTTGGAGAAGTGGAAAATGAAAACACTATGTACAGGCAGAGTTTTCAAGTTAATATAATATGATTCATATGATAACCAAAATCCATAGGATGATATTCTTACCTCTAATTTGACATGCTATGATAAATTGAATGGCCTTGAAAACAGTTAAAGGATTTAAAAGAAATCCGTTTGCACAAGTATGTGGGAATAGCTGCAGCATTGCCTTCTTTGTAGAGCTTGCAAGCACATTTGAGACCAGGAGAGTGTTGCCTCAGCACAGAACACTTTGATAAAGCAGTGGTGAGAATATCAGCTCTTTAGGTGAGCTTTAAAGTGACCAAGATGAGAGAGGTCACATTCTTACTTTTGTGTTGTGTCATTGTGCAAGGCAATGAAAGTCAAATCCAGAACCACAGAGTTCATTATGTAAGAGAAAGCAAGAAATAGCAGCAATGACATCAGCAGCTAATATCCATATTTAACACATTCACATCAAAACCTGATTGGTACCTCAAATCTTGCAGATGAACTCATTGGGATCATATATTTTATTCATAGTGTATGTATATATGAATGTACAGAGAAATATATTTATGACTATGTTGGATTATGCCTTTTGATAATTGTTACATAGTTTCATTTCATGGCTGGTGTCAGAAATCTAGTAGTATATCCCAGTTGTTGGCATGGGAGTTTGAGAATGTAATGAATCTCATGAGCCATACTGCTTGTTTTGATAAGCATTTATACCTTTTTTCTTTAATTGAAACCTACTCTGACAGTTTGGGTATTTAAAGATGTTGTGCACATACTCATGAGCACATCAGGGGTGCTGAGGAATAATTTAGTCACATGGAACTCAGGAAAAAAAGTTGAAACAATACATACATACCTTTCTGTCATTTTCCTTACTTTGTAGATTAGGGAAATTTGATATTAATTCAAATACAGGTTTACATGATTTGTCTCTTCCATATTAGCATTAGGTTAGTAAGAGCTTTGAAGAGCTCAGGATGAGAGTGTGAAATATCTTTTGCTCACACTTGCACAAAATCTATCTTTTAATGTCCATTAATCAAAGGACTTCAGAAGTAAATGATTGAAAATGTAATCACGCTATTTATCATGGTGAAACATCAGTCAAAAGAGTACACAGTTAGTATATGAGTACTAACTAGTAAAACTGAACTCTAATTAATGCCCTCAGAGATAAGACTAACAGCAGCCGTGAGTCATTTTGGATTCTCAGTGGTTTAAAGCTCTGCATTAGAGTAGAAGTCACCAGATCTGTGGTATTTTACATGGTTGAATGAACTAATCTTTTGCTCAGAAATCAGTTACCCACAGTACCTCATCACTTTTACCTCATTATCTAAAAACTATTAAATCATTAAACAGATTCCTGATCATGCTCAGACTTATGCTTATTAAGATTTTCTCTTGTCTTGACTATTTTTTTTCTTGCAAGTTTTGTTCAATTTGAATCTGATATTCTTTCATGGCTGTAGTACAGTTTTGTTTATTGTTTTGCATTTGTATACATCAAGTTCCTTTGCTTCCTGTTCCTATGTAATGAATTCCTTGCTGTCAATTTAACAAAGAAACTTATGAATATATCTATAGATGGAGATTAAGGAAAACCTCATGCTCATTTTCATCTACTTTTGCATATGTGGGTTCATAAATAGACTAAGTCAGTAATGAATTTTCAGTGTTAAAAATTGTATAATATCCATGAAAACACTCTGTCTGTCCAAAACTGTCTTAATTTAAGTGTTCTATATTCTCAAAAAAAATGAAGCATTGATTTACAAAAACATTGTAAGTAATAAATATATATCTGGTCCAGAATTACAGAGTAGTTCCTGTGGCAATCCAGGAGTTCCACCAAAGGGTATCTTGTACGGTACAAGATTTGATGTTGGCGACAAAATCCGATACAGCTGTGTAACTGGATATATTTTGGATGGACACCCCCAGCTTACTTGCATAGCTAACTCTGTGAATACAGCATCGTGGGACTTCCCTGTTCCTATCTGTAGAGGTAAGAGAAATCCTACAGCAAAGTTCTTGAAAATATACATTAGTATGAAAAAATTTTAATCTCTGTATTAACTATTAACTTTTAAGCTATGATTAAAGAAAAGCCCTCTTGAATATTTTGATCTCTTGCTCACACATATGATGTATCTCATCATATATACCTACTAATTTTTAGGTCAATATTCAATGAAAATTATATTTATCATCTATTTAAAGATATGTTATGTAGTAAGAACTAGAAACGTAGTAATAAGTAGAATATAAATGTGTACAACATATTTACAACTATGAGAATGTCAATTAGGGATTTATTAATACTTCCTAGGGACTGATGTTTTGTCTAGCAGTAAGTTGGATATTGAACAAATAGAAATTTGAACCTGCCAGAACAATTGAACTACAGTCTTGCCTCATTGTCAGTCAGGTTTGATTATCTTAAGATTTCTATACAGGATATCCCTTGTATTCTAATGAATATAGGTCAAATCCTTTTTCATTGCTCATATTAGAAATATAGCAGTAGCAGGGAATCCTGTTTTATGGGTAAATCTTATTTTCTGAGACTATTAGATAGAAATAATGTTTACAGAGTAACAAAAGCAACCATGCTGATAAAATGGAGACATTATCACTACTATACCCAACCAAATACAATAAAGATAGTATTTTGATGAAACATTTATGTCATGCAAGCTTAAGATCAGTTTCTAGATTCTCAGGTTAATTTTACAGAATGCAACATTTATATTTGTTTAAAAACATTGATACAATCTTGCAGAGGCTATAAAAACATTCCAACTGAAATTACTATTCTGAAAAACTCAGTTTGGTTAAATATGGTTACCCACTACCACAAAAGAGGAGTATGAGAAATGTGTATCATTGGAAATACCCTGCTTTCATTTCCTATTTTTGGCTTAGAGTTATTTAATATGTTTATTCATGGTCTTGAAGAAATTACAAACTTATTTTTAATTATACTATTTTCCATTAAAATTATAACTTCTGAATCTTCCCCTCCTACTTCCCAGAAAAATGCTAGCTGATAATGAAGGAGATAGACAATTGAGGCATAAAGCTAAATTTTGTTTCTGGAGATGATAATACAAAAGATTTTTTGGTAATATGTTAACTTGCAAAAAACTTACATTTGTAACAAAGTAGAAGTCTAACAGGCTTCACTGCAGACCATTTTTCAAATTCTAGACCTACCAATTTTGAAACGAATTGACATAAAAAATAAATGAGGAATATGAGAGATTGGAACCTGATGCTTCCTCTCACCAGTCAGTCATCACAGTCACAATGTTACAGTTTTCTTCTGATACAATAATTTTTAGTAGATCTTTTGATATATTTTGTTGTTGTTTTTTTTTTTTTTCCAAGGGGACATGAAAATATACAGTGTATATTTTAAGTGGAATAATAAACTCCCAAAGTAGCCCTGTGGTTAAACAGGGATAAGCAAATGACTACCACATAAGAATATGAAAAACATATTCTTTTTTACTCATAATTAGAGAGGTCATTATCTGAACAGTGTCACTTTTTCAGGCAAAATAGAGTTAACAAATTGGAAATTGTTCAGAAAAAAAGAGGAAAAAAATTCTGATAGATTTAAAAATTGTCATTTTGTCTATAGACTGAAGGAACTCTAACTTTTCAGTGTATGTGAAATAAAATGAAGAGATGGCTTGATTTACTGCAGAAACTCCTGCAGAAGGCAAGCATATATTTGAGAAGACAATTCTCTAATCAATAGCAGTGAAGAGTTTAAGGGGTAAAAGCTTGATGAATAAAGAATAAAAACCCCCAAGGTACACACTTTAACAGTGGTGAACACGAATTACTGAAACAGAACCTAAGAATGTGACAGATTCTTGATTGCAGTCTTAACATAATGGCTTAAAGGCTTAGTGCACCAAATTGCTGTTAAGGTATTTTTGGTCTATGTTCAATTAACAAAAAAAAAAAAAAAAGAAAAACACCTAATTATTTTCAATAGTTCCTTCTATGAGTCTATGTTTGATATCAGAAGCATCCAACTTTACATTTAACACAGACCCTTGTGATTCCATTCTAATGAATCTCTCCTAATTTTACCTAATGCAATTATCCAACACAGAATTCTACAGAAGGTTGCTAAAGGTGATTACCCACTAATGAGCTTCTGATCTCTTTGTCAGTGTTTGGCATGGAGACTCTCTTTGATTAAACACTCATCCTTAAAGATTTCCTCTGATAAATGTCTTATTGTGCCCTACCAATGGTCATTAAGTCTAAAAAAGAGAATCCTGACACGAACAAATGGTGTATAGTTTTCAGATTTTGAGGGTATATGCGTAAGAATTAATGTTTTTCAACACTAAAGAACTTAATTACTGGTTTTTGGGTTGGTTTGCTTTTTTGTTGGTTTGTTTGTTGGTTTTGGGTTTTGTGGATTTTTTGTTTGTTTTTTTTTGTTTTGTAGATGGGCAGGTCTCTCCAGACGTGTATATACTAGTTGTCCATTTTAATATAATTCATTGGATTGGTCAAATACAGAGTTTTTCACTGCCACGACCTAGGAAATACCTTGTTTTGTTAGGAAAAAAAAGCCCCAAGAAAAGAACAAAAGTATATTTTATTCAACATTAAGTTGGGGGTTGTTTGTTTGTTTTTACCTTTAGAAATCAAAATTGTAAAGTTCTGAATTTACAGCATGCTTAGAAGTCAGCAGACTTAAGCTCATAGATGCCTGTAAATCATCCATATATAAATATCATTGTCATCTGCCTCTTTTAATTCAGAACAAGTACATTTGGAGAGTATTTTTTTCCTTATTTTTTTTTTTAATAGATCATTCCTTTTACCTTGCCTTCCCTTTGAGGGGGTCATGCTTGTGCCTTAGCAATGTAATTCTTACAGATTAATGTCTCAAAATGGGGAATTTTATCAGAAACAACAGTGTTTTGTATTTCCAAAATCATACATACTGCTAAATGCTTTTCAAATGTTGTTGTTATGTCATTAGTAATAACATCTCCTTTTTGGAGATGTGAATGCTGGGGGCAGCCTCAGCTGTGGTGACCATGAAAGTGGGCAGTTCAGTATCGGCTGAGGAGGGAGCAGGGCAGCAAGTAAGATTACAACTACGGTCTTCAGGAGAGCTGACTTTAGCCTCTTCAGGGATCTTCTTGGAAGAATCCCATGGGAACAGGCCCTGAAGGGAAGAGGGGTCCAAGAGAGTTGGGTGGTATCCAAGGATCATTTCCTCCAGACTCGATAATAATGATGCATGCCAATGAGCAAGAAACTGGACAAAGAGAGAGATCTGCATGGATGAATAAAGAACTCCTCTCATTACTCCAGCATAAGCAGGAAGCACACAGTAAATTGGATGCATGGTCAGGCCACTTGATATGAATATAGAGAGTTGTCAGAGTAAGTAGACATGAGACAAGGGAGGCCAAGGCCCATCCGGACTTAAATCTGGCCAACAATGTCAAGGACAAGAAGGGCTTCGCCACGTCATCATGGCTGGGCTTCGCAAACAAAGATTTGGGAAGGGCACTACCCACGTTTGTTGCAAGTGCGTTGGTGGCTAAAAAGGCCAATACGAGACAGGCATGTCCGGTTGCAAAAGGCACAGCAGAAAGACTCTTTAGATGGTATATTTGGCATTGCCTTTTCTCCTTGAGAGTGATCCTGCGTGCTTTCTCAAAAGCATCAGCAGTGTTGAAGATAGTGTGTCTCCAGACCTCCAGATTGCAGGCCAGAGCAGACCAGTTATGTTGATCAATATGGCCAAGGCTGAGATGTTGTTTCAGGGAGTCCTTGTATCTTCTCTTTGGGGCTCCTCTCTTGCAGCATCCGGAGGCAAGTTCACCATAAAGCAAGATCTTAGGGAGGTGGTGGTTCCTTCATCCTGGAGACGTGCCCTGCCCAACACAGCTGTGTTCTCAGCAACATGGCCTCAATGCTTGTGACTGCTGCTTGTTCTAGAACAGATGTATTAGTCATATAATCTGACCAGTGGATGTTTAGGATTGTACGGAGGCAGCATTGATGGAAGCGTTCTAGGAGTCGCAGGTGGTGGCAGTAGATGACACATGATTCAGATCCGTATAAGAGAGTAGACAGCACAATGGCTCTGTAAACACTGATCTTGGTGCTTTTCTTCAAGTGTTTATTTCACCAAACTCTTTAATGAAGCTTTCCGAAGGCACTGTATGCTTTTGCTAACCTGTTGTCTATCTCTCCGTCAATCTTACCGTTGGAGGAGATGAGGCTACCTGGGTAGTTAAACTGCTGGACTGATTTGAGCTCTGATTGGCCAATGGTGATATGGGGATGATGGAAGACTTCCTGAGGTGCAGGTTGATAGAGAACTTCTGTCTTCTTTAGACTGACTTCCAGCCCAAAGAGCTCAGCAGCCTCTGCAAAGCAGGATGTTAAATGCTACAGAGCTGCTTCTGTGTGTGCAACAAGGGTGGTGTCATCAGCATAAAGCAGCTCCCGGACAAGATGATTTAAGGTCTTAGTATGAGTCTTCAGTCGTCTTACGTTGAAAAGGCTTCCATCAGTGCGATATCAAATGTAGATACCGTCCTGATCATCGAGGTCTGCCGTGGCCCTTTGGAGCATCATGCTGAAAAAGACTGTGAATAGGGTTGGAGCGAGAACACAGCCTTGTTTCACACCATTCTGAATTAAAAAGGGCTCAGAAAGTGTGTTGCCATATCTGACTTGGTTGTGCTGATCCTCATGGAGTGAGATGATCATTTTGAGGAACTTGGGGGGACAACCTAAACGTTCCAAAATCTGCCACAGACCTTTTCTGCTCACAGTATCGAAAGCCTTGGTGAGATCAACAAAGGTTACATAGAGACCTTTGTTGTGTCCCCTACACTTCTCTTGCAGTTGTCTGAGAACAAATGCCATGTCTATGGTACTCCTGTTGGCTCTGAAACCACACTGACTTTCAGGAAGAATTCCTTCTGCTATAGCGGTTATTAGTCTGTTCAAGAGTATTCTTGCCAGGATTTTGCCAGCAATGGAGAACAGAGTAATACCACGGTAATTTGAGCAGTCTGATTTAATTCCTTTCTTCTTATACAAAGCGATGATGACTGGATCGCGAAGGTCTGATGGTAGTTCGTCTAGTTCCCAACAGCGCATCACAAACTCATGAAATTTGGCATGGAGTGCAAGGCCCCCATGTTTCTAGATTTCAGGTGGAATTCCTTCAACCCCAGCTGCCTTGCCAATTTTCACCTGCTATATGGCCTTGAGGGTTTCTCCCAAAGTGGGGGCAGTATCCAATTTGTACTTCACCGACTGTTGTGTGATGGACTGAATTGCTGAGTCTTGGACTACACGGTTGGTACTAAAAAGAATCTAAAATTGTTCAGACCATTGATTCAGAATGGAGGGTTTATCTGTTAGAAGCATTTGACCATCAGCGCTGAGTAGAGGGCTCTGTACTTGGTATGTAGGCCTTATGCTGTTTTCAGGGTCTCATAGAATCCTTTGTGATCACCCGTGTCTGAGCATAATTGAGTTTTTTCAGCTAGATCAATCCACCACTTGTTCTGGATGTCACGGAGTTTCTGTTGGAGGATGGCAGTGCAAGGTGTGCTTGGTGAGCGGTTCTCTTCTTCTTCAACAGTTCTTGGATCTCTTGATTGTTTTCATCAAACCAGTCCTTGTTCTTCTTGAAGGAGAACCCTAAGGATTTTTCAGAGGATTGCAGGATGCTGTTTTAATATGGTGCCAAATTGTTTCAAGAGAGGAATCTGTAGAATCTATGGAATAATTTTTGAGCCTAGTTTGAAGGTTTGCCTGGAATCTGTCTCTTGCTGTGGCTGATTGGAGATTTTTAACTTGGAGTCTTCTCCTTGGGATACTGCCCCTTTTAGATTTGAATTTAAGACTGAAGTTGAGTTTACAGTACACAAGTCGATGGGCATCACGCGGGTATGGTGGACATCATGGACATCTCTCCGTCACACCAAGACATAATCGATAAGGTGCCAATGCTTAGATCTGAGGTGCATCCAGGTTGTCGTCAGACTATTTTTCTACTGGAAGATAGTATTAGTGATGGTGAACTTCTAACAGAAGTCAGCCATTATCATTGCAGTTTCCAACACCAAGCTTGCCTAATGTTCCTTTCCATGCTTCAAAATTCTTACCTACTCTGGTGTTGAAATCACCAAGGATAATGATCTTAGCATCTGCAGGCACCTTTTGGGTAAGGTGGTGCAGGTCAGCGTAAAATTTATCTTTTTTGGCAGGGTCAGCTTGGAGAGTTGGGGCATATATACTAAAGAGGACAATGTGTTGCTTGTTATTTAGTGGAAGGCGTAGGGAGATAATGCTGTCAGAGTGACCTGTCGGCAGATTTTCGAGTTTTGGAACAATAGAGTTTTTGATCATGAAGCCAACTCCAGAGAGATGTTTTTCGGTTCTGGGTTTACCTGACCAAAGAGTGTGTAACCGGCACCATGTTCTCTGAGGCTGCCTTCCTCGTGAAGGCGAACTTCACTGAGAGCAGCAATGTCAATGCTGAGACGAGCCAGTTCGTGGGCAATTAGGGCAGGATGATGCTCAGGACGTCCACTATCTGCAGAATTGAGCATGGTTCTGATATTCCAACATACTAGAGTTAATGTAGGTACATCTTTGGATGCAGATGTACGCCTTTGACTTTTGATCTTTGTGTGACCGCATTGGAAGAAGATGCCCGTTGGCCTGTGGTTAACCAACTGGGTGAAGGTGGAGATGAGCTTTGTTTAGGCCACCTTTTCTAGGCCCCTCTCTGAGTGGAGCAAGCAGTGCTGTCCTTGAAAAGGCTGCTTGGTCATCCAGGGTGCTGCCCCAAGAGACTGTCATCTCCGGCCAGTCTCAAATGACCAATATCCTGAACCGCCTGCATGCAGGGTTGGGTCTGCGGCTTCCAGTGCACCTTTCACCTGCTGTTTCGACCCTCACCCGTCGCTACAGGGCTTTTTGCATGTGGGTAAAGCCTTCAAGCCTGTGCAATGGATTTTTTAGGTGAGATGCAGTATGCGCGGAACTGAACCTACCCTTTAATCCTAAAGTTCAGGCTCCATCTGCCCGGGTTTGGGATTAGAGTTGTCCTTCTCCTAGGATAACTGCCAGAAGGCTAATGAACTCATCCTGCCCAAGAATGTAGTAGATCTGGACCTATGATTTTGACCTGTCTGGCATGGGCGACCCTACCAAAGGCATGTACCATCACCAGCGTAGCTTGCAACCACATAGGGGTACACAGGTTTCATTCCTATTAGAACAATTTTGGCAGGTCTTTCATTTCCTACTTTACTACCACCTCTCTATGTACAATCTCAAGGAAATACCCAGGAACAACCCTTTGTCCTGACCACCCTTTCAGGATGTAACAAAGTAAAGCAAATATATCCAGAACATGCCAAACCTGGGCAGTAGCCGCAGGTGAGCCAAAAATAAACAAACAAACAAACCAACCGTTCTGGCCCCTGTACTCATCCAAGGCTGGGGTACCTTTCAAGACCCCAGCCCGGCCGGGACCCCCATCACTCTAAAAGAACCCACTGTCCATTCTGACCTTATCCTTCCCCCACTGTGTTACCACATATCTTCAGGCGCACTGCTCACCTGTGACATTTCATACAGGATTGCCCCACTCGCCCTCCCGCCAGTCCGAGGACCCCCACGGCCCGCTCGACACCCTTCTCCCCCAAACCTGGAACGGCAAACTTCTGTGTGCTCCGAAGCTCCCCTCTCCTCTTCCACGGGGGTGCGGTTCCCGCTTACGAGGCTCCCCCTCTCTCTCCTTTCTCCTACTGGGGCCAGGGTGGGGGCCGGCCGCGGCCATACCCGGGGGCCGGGGTCATCAGAGCTCCGCGGGTGCGCCGCGGGGGCTTCTGGAGTCCCCAGAGCTCCGCGGGTGCACCGCGGGGGCTTCCCCTTCTTCACGTATATCAATAACAAAAGGAAAACAAAGGATAATGTGCATCCATTACTAAATGAAGGGGGGACCCTGGTAACAGAGGATGCAGAAAAGGCAGTTATTGAATGCCTTCTTTGCATCGGTCTTCACTGACAAACCAGTCCTCAGGAATCTCTGACCCAGGAGACTGGGGTAAAGGGATCTTGGAAGGAAGACTTTCCCTTGGTTAAGGAGGGTTGGGTTAAAAAACACCTGACACCTACAAGTCCATGGGCCTTCATGGGATGCATCTACAAGTAGTAGATGGCAAGAGGGATCTGGCAAATTTCATAGCGAGGCCACTCACGATTATCTTTGAAAGATCGTGGTGATCAGGAAGGTACCTGAGGACTGGAAGAAATCAAATGTCACCCTGATCTTCAAGAAAGGGCAAGAAGGAGGACCAAGGGAACTACTGGCCAGTCAGCCTCACCTCAATCCCTGGAAAGGTGATGGAGTGCCTCATTCTGGAGGACCTGTCTATCCATATGAATGACAAGAAGGTGATCAGAAATAATCAGCATAGATTCACTAAAAATAAATCAAGCTTGACCAACCTGATGACCTTCTATGCTGAAACAACTACCTGGATCAATGAGGAGAGAGTAGTGGATATTGTCTATCTTGAATTCAGCAAGGCTCTCAACACTGTCTCTCACAAAATCCTCGTAGACAAACTAAAGAAGTGTGGGCTGGATGAGTGGTCAGTGAGGTGAATTAAGAACTGGCTGAACGGCAGATCCCAGAGGGTCGTAATCCATGGCACGGGGTCTAGCAGGAGGCCTGTCACTAGTAGTGTCCCCCAAGGTTCAGTACTGGGCCAGTATTCCTTAACTTACTCACCCATGACTTGGATGAAGAGGCAGAAGCCTCCTCAGCAAGCTTCCTGATGACACAAAGCTGGGAGGAGTGGCTGATACCCCAGAGGGCTGTGCACCCCTTCAGAGGGACCTCAACAGGTTGGAGAGGTGGGCACTCTGAAACTGTCTGAAATTCAACAAAGGCAAGTGCAGGGTCCTGCACCTGGGGTGGAATAACCCCACACACCAGTACAGGCTGGAGGCTGACCTGCTGGGAAGCAGCTCTGCAGAGAAGGACCTGGGGTCCTGGTGGACACAATTCTTCCTGCTTGAGCAGGGAGGTTGGACCAGACGGTGCGCTCTGTTCCCTTCCATCCTTAACTCTTTTGTGATTCTGTGAATTATACTGTGCATAACCCATGACTAGTTTTTAAATAAAGCCTTCTTCCCTGACAAATAATTTTTGATAAGGTTGTTTTCAATAGTGAGATATGCCAGCAGCTTTATTATATCACCTATTCCTGAGCTAATGTTGCAGCCTGCAGTTCCTCCATAATGCAACATGCTAGAAATAATTTACTGATGGTAATAAATAAGGTTTCATTTATACGTAATATTTTCACTCTATAAAGATTAAAACAATTCAACACTTTCATAATCCAGGAAGTATTCTGACTTTTACATTTTTAAAGATTTTCCTATTACACAGTAAAATGGCTGTCATAAGAATCTCCATTCTAAAATTTACTGGATTTTTTTTGGAATTCAGAAATTTCAAGAGCAGAATATGGTTGTATTTGTGTTCTTAGAAGTTCTGTTAAAATATTTTCAATATTACCTGTACATATAGCTACAAGATATTTTTCACTATAAAACTTCTGTTTGTATTTTTAACTTGAGGCCTTGTTTTTCTACTAGTCTAAACTGACATGCATTTTGATCAGAGAAATGCACAATCCTCTGACTATAAGTTCCTTTGTTCCATGGACAAAATGCATTTCTACTTTTTTTTACTATTTATCTGGGAGGACATTGAGGGTTTTTTTCCATATTTTGTCATGACAGGAAATATATTAGAGAGGTTGTTACTAAATTCCAAGTATGGGAATTCTGTAATTTCTCATTGATATATGTATATACACCTATGTACATATAAAGATATGTTTATTGTTTATTTCTACCTATCTGCATATTTAATTTCTTCTTCTTCAGTGGATTTACTGCAAATGAACTGAACTGAGATATTTATAAGCTCATATTTTAAAATATGATCTAACAGGTGTCAAACTTGAATTAGAATATTCAGCTCACTATTGAATTATTTTGCCATTTCCTCTATGAAGAACCCACTGAATTGGAAAATTTGTTGATTGCAAGTCACTGGTTTAATTGTGTAACTACATAGATACATGACTATACATATTTCAAATACAGAAGGTAAATTTTAGGTCAAATAAAACAGAAAGTAACTTCAAATGAAATTAAAGTGTCTTGTAGACCTTCCAGTCCATTTTTCTTGAGTAGTTGTATCTGTTTATATACGGTCTGTAGTAGTACAGAATTTTGAAAAGAAAAAAAATTAATAAACTTCACATAACTTCCAAGAGGTAATCATATAGCAATGTAAGCTTTCACAGACAGATAAATTTGTCTGCAGGTAGATTTTTGGTTTTAAGACATCCTGGCAAATAGAACCTAGTAATATAAGCAGTAAATAAGATGACTGCCTTTGTATCTTTGTTGTAAGATGGTCTTTGTAGGCTGTGGAGAGAACAAAGCAGGAGATAAAGTCAAAGTATGCACTTGATTCCATGTAGTGCATTAACTACTGGAACTGACAATATACACAGAGGAATATAGAGTGCACTAACTTAAAAGCAGGAATAAATTACATCTCACAGGGAACGAGCAGCTTTTTGCCTGAAGCCAGTTCTTACATACAAACAGTTGTTACTGCTTATTCTTGGGAAAAACCCCAGTCAAGCTGTGTAAGTCTGGATAAGAAACATGTTGGATTAGTTAAAAGAAGTCAAAAAGAAAAGAAAACAAAAAGAATATTGTAGAATGAGGTATTTATATATAAGCAATTATATATATGAGCAATTTTTCAGAGATTGTTCCACAGATCCTTTTTGGGACATTATACATCGGTGGCCTAGAATGGCCAAATTCTTATACGTGGTACATTCAAAAATGTAAATGGTCTACATATGGAAATGATACTCTCTAAAATTAGAAATGTTAATTAAGACTGGGAGGAACAAGGAGGAAATTATGAAAAAGGTGTAACATTTTATTGAAATAGTAATATTATATGAATGTTGGGTGGTTTCAAGTATCATACTGTGTCCTTTCAAGCAGGGCTCAGAAGATCTGCAAAATAATCCCTGGAATGTCTTTTTGAATGAAGAAAGTTACATTACCTTTTGTTGCTTTGAATTTTTGCAATAAAGAGACTTTGTGAGCTCTTTATTTTAGCCATCTTTAAAATGTATAATTTTTCAGACCAATAGAATCAAACTTCTACCTTTATGAAAAGCATTGAAGTTGCTCTCTAGTGTACCCTACCATACTTGTCTTTTCTTATTACATTAGTGTTGTTCTCAGGATAGTATCTGGTACTCATTACTGGGGACATTTCACATAAATGCACAGTGTGCTTATGTGAACGAATATACTTGATCTTGAAGAATAGCAAATCCCCACGTGAATGTGTGAACAGATCCATGGATTTCTTATTGTTCTAAGTAGTGGTGAAACTCTACTGAATTATGTGAAGCTAATCTAAGTCACTGTTGATGTGTTATAAATCAGGAAATTGGTACAGAAATATAAATGTTTTTCATTATAGAATGATCATATATTCCTAACACTAATGCTAAAATACACTAGTTTTACTGTACTAATAATAACAATATTTAACATTACTAATATATATACTGTCTGTTAAATAGAACTCGCTGAAAATATACCAGCAGCAATAATGATCTAACATTGTATGCATTCCTTAATGAAACAACATTATTCATGTGAGTTCCAATAGGTTTTAATACATTAGATTAATATCTAAAACATGCGCTGCTTTATTTTGATAATGATGGTTAAATAACTAACTTATTGTGATGGGTCGAGAACTACTCACATGTGAAAACTTACAGTGTGCAATGATGTGCTAATGTAGTAGTGATGATACTTGAAAAAATTACTAATTTTCAGAAAGTAAACAGTATGGAAACCTTTTTAACAGAAAAGAATTCAATTTTATTATCTTCACTTTTTAATCAAGATTAAGTTTTCAAAATATCAAATATTTTAAAATGTTTTTCTCACTTGTCTTTTTTTAAAAAATGTGTATATCTTCATCAGAATATTCATCAGAACATTAGAATCATACTTCCATTTGGTTTACATAGTTTGGCTTTGCATATCTTTATGTGATTCAGGAATTCCTATCAGTAGTGAAGGGAGTTATGCTAATTAGAAACTTACAGTAACAGTGGGCTAACCCTCAGTTGGTGTGATATAGTCCAGAATAAAAAGGTATTTGGATCAAAGTAATTAACATCCATCAGTGCAGTAACCATGTTAATTTTGAAAACAGGCCTCTTAAATTACATCTCAAAACAGAATATAGAGGACTGGGGAAAGGAGCAGAAATTAACTGTCTCTAAATAAATTAAATTCTGTTTAGAAGAAGAAAGATAGTATATATAATTATTCCAGAAAGAGAATGTTTGCAGGCAGTTGTAGTTTATACCAATCTAAGAATTACAAAAGATTGTTATAAAAATTGATAAAGGTGATGAAGAGGAAAAAAGAAAGATCAGATTTTAAATTCAAGAAATCTAACCCAGAACCAAACAAAATAAAACTTAAATACCAATTTGTCCAGTCCTGTCTTGTGTTCAATCTGGGAATTAGGACTTCTTACACAAGCAGGTGAAAGTTAGTCAGGATGGATAGTGAATGGCTTGAAACACTGCTTTTATCTCCTGTTTTCTTATAAATTTTCTTAAGCAAGGACAAAGGACATAGAAGTTAATGATGTATAGACCATATTAACATATGCAGCTGAAATTATGATGCAAAATTTTGACTGAGGACAACATAACAATGAGAATTATGCCTGCAACTGAAAGAGGTGGAGGATCAAGATGAATAAATGGGAAGGAGGAACCTGGAAAAGTAAAATAATAGTTTAGGATAATGTTTGTCATCAAAGCACAATAATAGAGGTTTTAAGTACAGCATATTATTTAAAATTAATTTCTAATAAAGTTTATTTTTTAGAAACCTCTAAAGACTAATTTAAAAGTGTGGGTGTTAAGTGTATAACTAGCTCAATTCCAGTTTGGGCTAATAAATTCTTCCTTTAGCATCTTACATTCTTCTTTGGTTCATTTTCTATATGGTATTCCTGGATAAATCCTTCATAGTTATCAATTAGCAGAAATAATATTTATAAAATAATTTGAGATACTTTGAAAGTAATTAGTCAGATTCATTAACTCAATTTACTAAGCTGCTTAATCCAAAAAGCTTTGTCATGGGTTTTTAAATAGACTAGTATATTTTCCTCACATTATTGAAATTACAGCTTGAGAAACCTTTCAGTGTCTCTCAATTTCTGCCTAAAATTAGAATTTACCTGAGTATAAATAGAATTGTGAAAATATTGTTCAGTATTTAGGTATCACTTTGCAAAGCCTGTTTTATAACTCAGTTGTAATTACATCTGGAAGGCAGAAGTCATAACAGATTATTTTTCTGGCGAGTCTTAAAAGTCCTTCAAATATTTCTCCAAAAGAATAACTGATCGCCAGTAGTGGTTTTTTCAGGCAAAATATTTTGTTGCTAAAATTATAGCACATTTTACCATTTTTCAAGACTACATATGTCTAAGACTGCATCTTTCTTAGGCTAAATAATAATTATTGATTCATCTATAGAACATGAATCTTGATCATCAGCATTAATTAATCTTCTTGTTCTCATCATTGACAGGAGTGTTGCTGGTTTATTCAAGTATCAAGAGATTGTTGTGGGTGTCTTGTGAGATGGTTTTCAGAAATGTAGCCTCTTTTAAAAGTTACAATATTTAAAATTGCACACTGATGAAGGAGTCTGAAGATGGTTCAGTTGTGTCACAAAAATAAATTTGGATTTTCACACAATTTATTCATCTTTTCATTCAGCTCTGCAAATTCTGAGTCTAAAACCAATCTACCTTAAATTCCATTGAAAATGGAAGGGCATTTAATGTAAAAGAAATTGTAGCAGAATTTTGCTGCATATGTATGGAAGAGTCCATCAGCACAGATTTAGTTTCTCACAAAACTGACTGTAATGAACATATAGGTACGAGGTCTGTTTTGTTAATTCATTCATCTGGTATAATGGCCTCTTGAGTTTTGTTCAGGATGAAACCTTTGATTGTAGATCTGTATGAATGTAGCACATAAAATTTCTTTCACAGTTCTGTCAATCACAAGCTGAACTTGTTTCACCAGAACAAAGCAATTTATGGGCAGAGTTCTCTTTGCTGCACTATATCATAAAGTTGATTCTGGGTTCTTCTAAAACAGACTGAGAGGGGGTCAAAAACTTTAACTGTGAGAATTTAAGATCACTAGTTGTTTCATCAGTTTAACCTTTCTAATACAAATACTCTTCACACTGGCTGGTATTTTACAGTTCAGAGAAAGAAACCTCCTACTGTGCAGTTATGCATTAATTCTTTCTATGTCACAATTCCCTCTTGTCTTTCATTTTGAATGTTTGATGTTATATCCCAACATTATATATTTCACAGAATCAACAGAATCATCAAGGTTGGAAGAGATCTTTAAGATCATCTAATCCAACCATCAACACAACACCACCGTAATCACCTTTAAACCATATCCTCAGACGCCACATCAAGATGCCTCTTGAACACTTCCAGAGATAGCAATTCCATCACCTCCCTGGGCAATTTATTCCAATGCCTAACTACTCTTTCAGCGAAATTTTTTTTTCTAGTATCTAATCTCAGCCTCCCCTGGCACAACTTGAGGCCATTTCCTCTTGAGGCATGACAGAAGAGACCAACCCTCATATTTCATATAATTTCTATAACTTTTTTCCCCCTATCATTGTAAGTATCTATAATTAAAATTTTTATATATGTCTTAGGACTTCTAAAAATTCTGTAACCAATAATGAAAGAAAAAAAATGTAGTTTTTGGGGTTTTTTTTTTGCGGCCTGCTAGTTCCCAGTTTTCTATTCTTCAGTGAACCATTAGGAAAATAGAGAGCTTGTTCAGTATCAATACTTATATAATCAAGTTGAAAATAAAATAACTTTATAAATCCTTGGTGTATGGATAATGTCCACATGACTTGCATAAATGACACAAACAAACATTTGAGAATTTTCCTGCAACTGGGGATGAAAACTCAAAGGGTTTGCGTCATTTCCATTTAATATGATTAGAAAGGACTTTTATAATTTACTCCAAATGAGTTTTTCTTGCTAAAATTTAAGTATACTATCTTTCCCCGCCCCTCCCTCGTATATAATTTTGTCCTATGCACATTAAAACCCAGTTACTTTCTTCCTCTTTTAAACTTCATTTTACGTATTTAGTTTTTGGTCTTTTTTAACTACATTAAACCTAATACACTCTTACTGCACAAGTCATGCTCAGAAGACCACTGGTCATTTTTGTTTATTTCCTCTTGATTGTTTTTAATTTATCCATGCTTTCTTTTGAAGTATTTAGCACCAATTAGCAAAGAATTTTTGTGTTTCATTGATCACAGCTCATAGTTATTGCATGCTCTTTCTGATCTCTGTCCAGTTATTCACCTAGTTAGTCTATGAGGGTTATTTTAATTCTTGTTCCATGATTTAAATATTGTTCTGGGTTTTAAATAACATTTTTAATGAAAAATACTTTGGTTTTGGTTTTTTGGTTAATGGGTTGTTTGAGTTTATTTTGGGGTTTTTTTTGAACAGATTAATTTTGAATTCCAGGTAGATGGGCAAGGCCTTTATCTTTCTGTATTGTCCATGTAATGAAGCACTTGTGGTAAGGCACAAATGAAAGAGTTCCAGTAGCTGTAGACAAATCTGTCCAAAGTCCCAGAATAATGTGGTCTTTACCACAATCTATAAATCTCCAGGCTGGCCAAAAATATGGTGTCAGATTCCAATTTTCTAACTCTATGAAGTAAAAAGCAAAGTGCATGCATTTATAGGAATAATGCTGTAGTTTAACTCTTCCTTTTCTCCTATTTCATTTCACACAAATACTTAAAAAGCAGTATTTGAAGATTCAGTCCTCCTGCATCTTTGGGTATCAAGTGAAAATGCTGAGGCACTGTTTACTTCATGTCAAACTGAAAGAATGATGAAAATTACTTTCTATGCATTTGTTCATCTGAACATAATTAGAAGAAGCAGAGGTTTACGGATAACAATAATGATTGTAATTTCATAAACAAACATTTGAGAATTTTCCTGTAATTGGGGATGAAAACTCAAAGGGTTTGTGTCATTTATTCAAGTCATGTGGACATGATCCATACACCAAGGATTTATAAAGTGTTCAGTTTCTATCACCACTAAGACTGAAATCAAATTTTATAATCATTAACAAATGCTAGCACCCCATCACCTGGTAAATCCAACTGAGGTGACTGATACTCACTGAGCTGGGGGTTATCACCTATAAATGGTACAGCAAATGGAAGAAGAGCAGTCCACGGAAGGCAGAAAGCAAAAGAATGAACAGAAGAATAACCAGCAGTTGTCTGTCTGTATTCTCAAAGTACAATAATGACAGTTTTTCTCTTTTCTAATTCCCTGATGATGTAACTTGACAAGATAGTCAGTTCTTTTCATAGTACGTGCAGTAATGCATCACTCATAGTACAAGATTAGTAACTCCAGGGTCTTACCATCTTCCTTGTTTAATTGCAAAGCTGCATTTAGAATGCAGCTAAGTCAGCAAAGTGACTTGCCAACCATTTCTCTTTCTAAATTTTCAGGCAGCCATGCTAGCTCTAGTTATTCTGATATCTCTAAGTGCGTGGTGATTCCATTATCCTCCTTTACTGGTCACTGTAGCAGCTCAGCAAACGTGAATTGTGTAAGAAAAACAAGTACATATAACAGCTAAAAATTTCTGCTATTTAAAGAGGTCTCTTAAAAGGGACTTTGTTCCCCCACTTTGCAAATTTATGTCTTGCTTTCTGAGTCTGTAAACTCTTGTCTGAAATGAAAGGCAGCCTCACATCCCTCACACTCAGGTGTAATTTGATGGCACTTTGGGGTACTGTTTTTCATGTTGCTGCAGGTATAACATATTCTTTTTTGCAGTCTTAGGTAATTTTTGGTTTTTTTTTTAGTTTTTTAGTTTTTTTTTGTAAATAGAAATGTACTCAACTATAATCAAAATATAATTCAAAAAATAAATTCAGCATAATGCAGACGTTCACGGTTTCTTTCCTTCTGACAATCATATATCAGTAGAGTTAGATCCTCCACTTTTGATCCTGTTTCATCTGGAGCTGTCTGGAAGAATGACTTGATATTTCAGTCTTGTATAATTGACACAGTAAACTGTGTTTTATTTCACTTTCAAATGGTCTTACAATTATCAGATGAAAGATATTGTAAGTTAGATATTTTTGTGAAATATATGGGACACTGCCTCATTACTATCATTCTGTTCTTTTTACTTCTGTAGGTACTAATTAAAAGACATTTACTTCTCTGTGCTAAGGATAATTCTCTTATATTAAAACCAAAAAGGAGTCCCTCCAAAATTCTCTTACTGATGCAGCTGTTTGCATACGATATTATACTCTGTTCATTAGCTAAATAGAGAAAAAACACCAACCATCTTAATGATTTTGATATTATTTGTCTCCAATTCATTTCCAATAGTGATACAATTTTCTTTTTGTCCAAAGAGGCTTGATAAACCACATGTTTCTTTCCACATATGTAATCATTTCCCACTGTTACTTAAAGAATTGTAGTTACCAAAGAGTCCAGAGTGCGCTCCATCCTTCTTGGATTGAATTTCAGATATTTCAGGATGACAAATTGACTCATTCATTTTATGTGAGAATAAAGAAACTGCAACTAGGATTGAGATTTTCTAGACTTTGAAAAGTTTAGGATAGTTTTCAATGGCTTTTCTGCGGTGAACATATCCATTCAAAAATTCATAGAAGTACAGGTGCTCAAGACTTTGGAAACAAGTTATTTCTTTTCTTCTATTCCCCTACATACCTAGTCACTTGTATTTGGAGATGAAACTACCATATTGCATTTAAGCAATATAGTAAGTGTATGAATTCCTGCAAAGTTTAACTAAGCAAGTAGTTTCCTTGGAGAGAACTTGATTTGAATATCTATTCTAACAGCATTAAATGCTAAAAAGAAACTAAGGAAATGGGTTTCACATATCTCAGAGTCTAAGAACCATAGCAGGAATGTATTTTTTAGCCAAACCTTTTCTACATTTTTGTGCCTTTATTTTTTTTTTGAGGAAGGTGATATTAAAAACCATGAATACTAAATTAATATGTTTTCCCATTCCTAAACCAGGATAAAATAGAATTTGAACTCATTAGATTAGTAATGTTTAATGAATTTAAAATGTAAAAATATATTAATGGATGTTTAGAATATAATTTTCATATTTTGGATAATTTGTTGAAGTACCTGACATTGTTTCTTGGGGGTTGGAGTTTTCCATAAGAATCAAGCTATCCAATGATTACATTGCTTAGCATGTTAAGCTTAGCTGGTTCTTTCAGTGTTCTGTTACTATTAAAAGCAGCATTAGCGTTTTGCCTGACATGATATTTAATTTTTCCTCTGAATTGTGACTCTCCCTAAAACGTTCATGTATAACTATATGAAGAAATATTCATGTTCTGCCATACCAAGTTTCCTGTTGATTGCCTTTAGTTTTGACTGCTAACACTTTCTGTATCGTTATTTATCAAACATATTTTAAATAGTACATAAACTACCAGGACATTATCTAAATGTAAAAACCTGCAGAATACATAGCAGTTAAAACCAGTTTAGGATGAAATGCCCCTATAACACAGATATGTTGAGATGGTAAGGAGAGATTACTCAGGAGAACATCTTTTTCTTTACCTCAGTGCAGTGACACAGTATTTGTAGCAGAGATTTATCCTTCTGATTTATCCTGCAAGAAACTTCTATTAATATATAGGTATTGTAAAACTTTGCTGTCTGTGGCACTCTACCATCTCCCTGGGAAGAGTATTGCAATGCTTAACAACCCCTCCCATGAAGAATTTTTTTTTAATAGCCAATCTAAACCTCACCTGGTGCAAATTGAAGCCATTTTCTCTTGTCCTAGCACTTGTTAACAGGAGAGAAGAGGCCAACACCCACCTCACTACAACCTCTTTTCGGGTAGTTGCAGAGAGTGATGAGGTCTCCCCTGAGCCTCCTTTTCTCCAGACTAAATAATCCCAGCTACCTCAGCTGCTCCTCATAGGACTTGGGCTCTAGACTGTTCACCAGCTTTGTTGCTCTTCTCTGGACCTGCTCCAGCACCTCAATGTCTTTCTTGTAGTGAGAGGCCCAGAACTGGACACAGGATTCAAGATGCAGCCTCACCAGTGCTGAGTACAGTGGGATGGTCACTGCCCTGGTCCCACTGGCCACACTATTGCTGATCCAGGCTAGGATGCCATTGGCCTTCTTGGCCACCTGAGCACACTGCTGGCTCATGTTCAGCCACTGTTGACCAACAGCCCATGTCCTTTTCCACCAAGCACCTTTCCAGCCACTCTTCCCATGAAACTGAATAGCGATGGTAACAGGCAAAAAAGAAAATAACAGAGGAAGTGGACAAGAAATACTATACTACTGGGAAAGGGTAATATATATGCTATTTTTGTAAGGCAAGACTATCTAGGAAGCCCACTACTTGACTTCCCTTTCAGTATGAAACTATAATAACATTGTTGGATCATCATGGCTAAGCTTTGCGAATGAAGATTTGGGAAGGGCTCTACCCACCTTTGTTGCAGGCGCGTTGGTGGCTAAAAAGGCCAATATGAGATAGGCATGTCCGGTTGCAAGAGGCACAGCAGAAAGACTCCTTAGATGGTATATTCTGCAAGGCACAATTCTTTCTACGTTGTCCTTTCTCCTTGAGAGTGATCCTGCGTGCTTTCTCAAAAGCATCAGCAGCGTTATAGATGGTGTGTCTCCAGGCCTCTCAATTGGTGGCCAGAGTAGACCAGTTATGAAGATGATTCTGGAAAAGCATGCGCAAATCCAGGATGATATGCATCTGCACATAAATCTGTCTTTCAGAACTGTAGTTTTCAGCCATTCATTCTATCAGATTTCTACCTCTCTTAACTCTGGAGGTATCCACAAGAAATGCAAAAACATTTTTTTCAGTATCATCAGAAAATGTTGCATTACGAACAGTATTTCCTCAACAGCATTAATATAATTCTTAAGATTCCGGATATAATTTCTAAGTTTTGTGAGTGAGGGCAATTATTTTACAGTTTTTTCAAGCTCTGTTTACTGGAAAAGCTACAAGTTATTCTGGTCTTGCAGTATCTTCTTCAGTGTGTGATAACACATTGGTGTTTACATGCCTTGTTACTCCATTATCTATGCTACCTCTGCTCACCAACTAGAGCCTTAGATAAATTGCTTGACCTAAGGTTCACATGTGCAGAGAAGAGCCAGAAAAGTGTGTCATGTATCCTGAAGTGCTAAGCCTGACATTGAATGTTAATTCTGTTTGTTTTGTGCTATTTCATATGAATTTACAGCTATCCCAACTGAAATTATCTTTGGATTATATCTGTTTGTGTTTTCTGTCTACTCTGCTGTTTGCAAGACTACCTGCCATTTTGAACAAGGATGCTATAATGATCTTGCTATTAGCCAAATAATTTTCTCTCAGGCATAAATTCCAACACTGCATATTATCTGCTTTGTGCCAGGACTATGGAAGTGGTTTACAGACATAGTGATATTATAGCCCTCTTGTCCCAGAATAAATTAATGTATAATCTGCACAGTGTCAGAACAGGAGTTGGCGGGCTCGGTAGATTCTGCTGCACTTCAGCCGTTTCCTGACTAGGGTAGCACAAAGAAGGTCCAATTAGATTTTCTAAATGTGCACAAATATTTACACTAAAAGCTCCCTTTTCCATCATCCCCAATATTTCACTCTTTCAATATGTCTAAAGATCAGACTTTTTTCTTCATTGTTGTGCAATCAGCTGCATAACAGTCTGAAAGATCTATGGTCCACGTCAAGAATTTGCTAGCAAAGAGCTTTGCCATCAATATTTAGATACACTTCAACAATAGCTTGAAATTTATCAGCAACTCCTAGAATGTTAAGAGAACACACTTATTTATGGACACTGTTCAGATATCTCTGTTAGATAAGAGCTTTCAGTTAGAGGATTAATATTACACACGTTTATAGAAAAATATGTAAAAAGTGAAGATATAAATATAAACATTACAATCTTATAAACAAATAAAAAAAATTTTGTGAAGTTAATGCTGTCTGACATATTACTTGTAAATTGAGGGATGAATATGGAACTCTGGAACAAAAATACATTTGTCCCCCTCCCCATCACCTATTTATTTAGGAAGTTCTGAAGATAAACTGTTCATGTCTAAGCATATCATTTGTCATAGCTACCTCCAAAGATTTCATGTTGTTAAACTACCATTTTCTCTTCGTATCAAAACCTAAGCAAACCCAAATAGCAAATGAAGATAAATGGACTGATTAAGTCACAGACTCTTCTAGCACATAGGTAAACAGTCAACACATAACTTTCAAGGTCTTGTAACAGCCTGGCCCAAGAGGCTGCAAACCTTGGTGAAATTTATTTTGTAACACATCAGATTAAAAACTCAGAAAACAGTCAACAGTATTTAATGTGAACAAATATTTGACAAGCAAAGTAGGCCTGTGTAATCTGAAGCCTTATGTAGAATCTGAAAATGAGGAGCACGTAAAAACTGTTTTCAGAGCTGGCTAATAAGGCTAAGTATGAAAGTCCATCTAAGAGTAAGACTGAAGCATAGTCAGTCCCAAAGAAAGAAAGGAACTCAGGACAGTCCTGTCTTAAGGCATAGGCATCAGACATCTATTTGAAAGTGCCTGAAGACCTGGCATGTGCTGTGTTTTAGGACTCAAATCCACTGACAGCGATTCTAGGTTCAGTATGTATGATGGGGTGTTTTTCGTGCAGGAAGCAAATCTAACATTTTGTATGTGCATATGCAAATATGCAAATTATCTCTTCTACTAAATATTCAGATAAATGCATAAAAATGAGTGTATTCTCACTGAGCTTCTATAAAAAAAGAAATGCTGCACTGTTTGCATATATTGTCTTGACACCAAATGTGTCAGATGGCTGGGTTCAATTCAGCTTGAGTAGATTTAGGAGGTGTATTACAGGGTTGCTTGGAACATTGTGTATTCTACTGCTTCTAAAAACTTGGATTACTTTTTACCTATATTATTTAATTTATTTTTTCATATTTTTATGTATATTTTTTTATCTTTAACACGTGGAACAGAAGGATTGGTGTAAGTCAACCAAAAACATTGTCTTGTCCTTTTGTGTAGGTAATTGCATGTTATACTGTTTTCCTTTTTGTTATGAAATTTATCCAGTATCCTTCTTTGGGAATATAAATGTGGTATTAAGTGAAGAGCTGTACTTGAAACATAAAACAAGTTGTTGCTAAACAATTAGGAAGCATTATGTGATCACCAGTTCCCTAGAGGATTCTATCCAACACACTGGCAGGGTTTCCATGGAAACAAGAACCCTATTAAAGCCAAAAAGTCCTGTCTCTCTCCAGTTTCTCCCCCTGCCTCTTTTTTAGCTAGTTTGTGCTGTGCATAAGCATTTAATTTCAAATGGTGCAATAAATGGGAGGATTTAATCCCCTCATTAAATGGAATGCATTCCTTTCCATAATAAGTTCTGAAATTCTGTGAACCTTGTGCTGCTGTCCTAATTTTAGGCAGTTTTACATTAAGGGGATGTGATTATTTGCTTACTGAGAGTAAAGGAGGACATGTGATCAAGACTCCTATTTTTCTGTCATGCTTACTTTTTCTAGTAGCTTTAAGAAAAAAGAAAAAAAATTGTAAGAAGGATGTGACATGTGACTTACATCAGCTTACTAACTTGTTTATTCCATATCTGAATTTCTGTAGTTCTTAAAGAGTACTAACACTCAGAATGTGGGTTTTTTTCTTGGACTGAAATATTTGCATTTAAACATTTCTGCTAGGCTCTGAACTATGTGTATGCATTTGAGATGTTTGATGACAACTGCAGAGAAATCATACTTGCAAAAAAATATCATTTAGCTGAGAAAACATTTTAATGAAAGATTTGTTCAACAGGACAGCAGTAAATACGTTGTTAAATCTGTCTTTTTAATGGAAATGAAACTGTGTTATCTTAGTAATAGAAGCCTCATATTCTCTTCTGGGATTTATGAAAAATAAAGAGTTTAAGTGAAACTGGGGTTTTTTTTCCATTTCTCATATGTCCCTTTCTTCTCATGATAATTCATTTTCATATTATGTGACTAATTCACATTAACACCATATAACAGTTTTAATTCATTTGATGGCAGTTCTCAAAATTTTTAGAAGTTAGGAATGCTGATAGATGAACAAAAAAGTTAGAAAATTTCCTTTAAGATCAGCTTAAGTGAACTTACAAATCAGAGGCATATTTCAACGGATTTGGAACAGGTAGAATGTGAAGTATTCCTCCAACCATCTTCAGTATAGAAGTCCAGGTAAGGACAGGAATTTAGAATTACTGTCACTGGCAAAACAAACTTGACTTGGGGAAATTAGTTTATTACCAATCAAATCTGAGTAGGATAATAAGAAATAAAATCAAATATTTAGACACCTTCCCATCACCCATCCTTTTTTCCTGGTCTTAAGTTTACTCATGATTTTCTCTACCTCCTCCTCTGAAATAGTGCAACGGTGACAGGGAGTGGGAGTTGAGGTCAGTTCATCACATGTTGTCTCTGCCACTCCTCCTCATAAGGAGGACTCCTCACACTCTTCTGCTCCATCGTGAGGTCCCTCCCATGGGAGACAGTCCTCCACAAGCTTCTGCAAACTGAGTCATTCATATGAGCTACAGTTCTTCACAAACTGCTCCACCATGGGTCTCTTCCATGGGGGTTAGTCCTTCAGGAACAGGCTGCTGCAGTGTGGGTCCCTCACAAGGTTACAAGTCCTACCAGCAAACCTGCTCCAGCGTGGGCTCCTCTCTCCAAAGAGCCATAGGTCCTGCCAGGAATCAGAGTCTCCTTCAGATGCATCCACTTGCTCCAGCATGAGGTCTTCCAGGGGCTGCAGGTGGTTGTCTGCTCCATCATGGATTTCCATCAGCTGCAGGAAGACAGCCTGCCTCACCATAGTCTTCACCACAGATTAGAGGGAAATCTCTGCTATGGCATGTGGAACACGTTTTCCCCCTCCTTCTTCACTGATCTTGGTGTCTGCAGAACTGTTTTACTTGTGTTCTCACTCCTCTCTCTGGTTAAAATTGCAGTTTTTATCCCTTTCTTAAATATGTTATCCCAATGGCACTACCACCATCACTGATGGGCTTATCCTTGGCTGGCAGTGGGTCCATCCTGGAACCAGTTGGCATTTGCTCTGTTGAACGTGAGGGAAGCTTCCAGAAACTTCTCACAGAAACCATCCTTGTATCCGTGCCCCCCCCCCCCACCTCAAACCATGCCACTTCATACCCATACTAGACTTCTAATATGGTGTACCATGAAAGTGTCTATTTCTCATAAATTATTATGAAAAGAGCCTAAGGTGACTAGCTCAAATATAGAAGTCTACTGTGTATGTATATGAAAAGTTAGGTGAGATTTCCAGTTCCATATGTTAAGCGGATCCTGCAAATGCAAAGTGGAAGAAATTGCTGGAAAAAACCTATCTCAAAGTACCAGACTATGAGTAAGAAGAAACATGAGAGAAGACAAGATATAGCAGGCAAGAAGATTCTGAGAAATGGAACAGGCAATTTTGACACTGTTAATGGAAAAAATCCTCACAACTCAAGAATGGGACAGAAAATAAAATAATACATAAGAAAAATACAGTGATTATAGAGTGTTGTTAAAAGACCAAATAAGAAGGTCAAAGCTGGGGAAATGGAAAAGGTGCATGTAAGGATATAAATATATACAACTGGAAACAAATTTTTCCAGGACAACAGCTAGTAATATGTTTCCTTGAATGTATATGAATCTGTTTTAAAAAAAAACAACAAACCCAAACAACTTTTGAATATCAACACTGTATAGTCTATATTTTCTTTTCTTTTTTCTTTCCTTGTCAAAAAACGTATTTAGAGGCTACTGCATTTCATTTACTGATAACCATTGTAGTGTATTCTACCAAAAATGGTACATTTCCCTTTGCTGAATTCAAATAAAGAGTTTTTCACTCTGTCAAGAGGAGAAACATGAAAATTTCCTTGTTTACAAATTAACAGAATGAAAGGCAAGTAATCTAATTGCATCAGTGGCATGTCAAGATTTGTTCATTTTAGCATAGCATTTTCTCAAAAAAAAGCAAAAAAAATCTGAGAAGATAAACTTCATAAATCTGCTGGATTTTCAATATTATATATTTGCTAACAAAAATCTAACAATAGTCTTATACATTTTTCATCTGTGTACTTCATATAATAATAGGAATACTGAGTATATTATTTATAC
Source organism: Manacus candei (assembly GCF_025592945.1). Classification (NCBI taxonomy): domain Eukaryota; kingdom Metazoa; phylum Chordata; class Aves; order Passeriformes; family Pipridae; genus Manacus; species Manacus candei. The sequence goes on from NW_026138133.1 coordinate 646,929, forward strand.
ACATTATATAAATATATGTAGTTATTATCTACATTCGATACCGCACTGATGGAAGCCTATTCAACCTAAGGCGACTGAAGGCTCATACTAAGACCTTAAATCATCTTGTCTGGGAGCTGCTTTATGCTGATGATGCTGCCCTTGTGGGCCACACAGAAGCAGTTCTGCAGTGTTTAACATCCTGCTTTGCAGAGGCTGCTGAGCTCTTTGGGCTGGAAGTCAGCTTAAAGAAGACAGAAGTTCTCTATCAACCTGCACCTCAGGAAGTCTTCCATCATCCCCATATCACCATTGGTGAATCAGTGCTCAAATCAGTCCAGCAGTTTAATTACCTAGGCAGCTTCATCTCCTGCAATAGTAAGATTGACGGAGACACAGACAACAGGTTAGCAAAGGCATATAGTGCCTTCGGAAAGCTTCATTAAAGAGTAGCAAAATAAACACTTGAAGAAAAGTACCAAGATCAGTGTTTACAGAGCCATAGTGCTGTCTACTCTCTTATATGGATCTGAATCATGGGTCATCTACCGCCACCACCTGCGTCTCCTAGAACGCTTCCATCAACGCTGTCTCCATACAATCCTAAACCAGTGGATACTGGTCAGATTATGTGACCAATACATCTGTTCTTGAACAAGCAGCAATCACAGGTATTGAGGCCATGTTGCTGAGAACACAGCTGTGTTGGGCAGGGCACGTCTCCAGGATGAAGGACCACTGCCTCCCTAAGATCTTGCTTTATGGTGAACTTGCCACTGGCTGCCACAAGAGAGGAGTCCCAAAGAGGAGATACAAGGACTCCCTGAAACAACATCTCAGCCTTGGCCATATTGATCAACATAACTGGTCTACTCTGGCCTCCAATCAGGAGGTCTGGAGACACACCATCTATAACGCTGCTGATGCTTTTGAGAAAGCACGCAGGATCACTCTTGAGGAGAAAAGACAATGCAGAAAGAATCGTGCCTTGCAGAATATACCATCTAAGGAGTCTTTCTGCTTTGCCTTTTGCAACCGGACATGCCTGTCTCGTACTGGTCTTTTTAGCCACCAACGTACTTGGAACAAACGTGGATAGAGCTCTCCCCAAAGCTTTGTTTGTGAAGCCTAGCCATGATGATGAAAGTACATAAACATATGTTTATATAAATGCTATAATGAAGTGACCTACTATCTATAGTTTTGTGATATTATTTTTCAGGTAAGTTACTTCACTCATATTTTTGAGATTGTATACCACAGGCTGATAACTATACTTTTAATTTTTCACAAGTTCTAATATTTTAAAAGCATAACTCTTTGATCTTAATTTTTAATAATTTCTGCAAAAGTGTAGGGAATTTCAGCATTAGAGAATAGGGTAGGAAGAAAGTAGAATATGGTTTCAAAAATAGTAGCAATAGTTGTAGGCCCTCAGTACCTAAAGGGAGCCAACAGTAGTGAGTTTGGACAAGGGTGTATAGTGATAGGACAAGGGGGTCAGCATGAGGCTGAAGGAGGGTAGGTTTCAATTAGATATTAGGAAGAAATTCTTTCCTGTGAGGGTGGTGAGGCACTGGAACAGTTTGCCCAGAGAGGTTGGGGGTATCCCATCCCTGGAGGTGTTCAAGGCCAGTCTGGATAACCTGCTCTAGTGAAAGGTGTCCCTGTCCATGGCAGGGGGGTTGGAACTAGATTATCTATAAGGTCCCTTCAAACTCCAACCATTCTACGATTCTGGTATTCTCAAAGAACTTTATTTAGCTGAAGTTATTGTAGAGGGAGAGAAATATATTCACTTACAGAGACAATTTCAGTTTAGAATACGTGAAAAAAGCAATTAATGCACTCACAAGTATCACTGTTTTTCTCAAAATTGGAAATATAAAGTAAGAAATTTGCTGAGTTATATTCAGCCTCTGATCTAGTCCTTCAAAAACAAGCCAGTTAAAAAGACAAGGTGAAAAATTGGCTTTCTGGTTCTATCCCATCTCTGAATTTTCATTACCTAATAGTATGATTGAATTCCCTCTCTGGTGTGTGAATTCTACAATGGAAGAAGTAATTTATCCAGTTGCTTATTTTCATGAAAATTTTGCAGTGTTTTTAAAAATGTGTCACTACTGCAAAATTTGCTAAAAGCTCAGCTATAGATTCAAGAGGTGCTGTGAGAGAAGAAGCCAAACTGTAATTCTTAGTGATCGTATGGTTAATTCAGTATCAAGTTTCAACAATGCAGTCTGGGACTTCTCTTGCATTTTACTATACAAGGAATCATATGCACTATGTTCTCCTAAGTACAATGTTTAATTTATATGACAATAATTTATGCTGTTGTTGAAGTATTTAACTTTCAGGAGTCTGTGTTGTAATGTAAGAAATGTGGTTTTCTTTGATTCTAACTTTTACACTGACATCATGATGAAAATAGCATGTTATGCATTTTATTACCACATTATTACATTGTGTGTGTTGAGAATTGTCACTTAATGTAAATACTTCGGCAGCCAATTAATTGTATGACTTTCCTCAGCCAATTTGTTTTTTCTTGTTGATTTTCTTTGTTGTTCCTTGCACCTTTGCTGAAGGTGCCTAGACACATAAATGGAATTCACATTGTGTCAGCATGATATTAAAGCCCAGTTCATTTTAGAATTAATCTTTTAAAATTCTCTTGATATCAATTTAGCCTGCTGACCTTGGGTTTTTTCCTCACTTACCTCTAAGTACTTTTACTGAGTAAAAATATTGCTTTAGTAAATCCTATGGAATGCCAGATGGAATTGCAAATCCATCCATCAGTACACATCCCATCCCGTCATCTTCATAAACAGTGTGATGTGTCAAGTCTTGGATGAGAAATGTTACAACTGAATATATAAATATGTCCACATGTATATATCAGGGTGTTGGAGTCTTGAAAACATATCCTTGACAGTCAGTCTCACGTAATGGTCAGGACAGTACTTTGTAGTTACTTGTGCTTATCTTACATTGCAACTTTCTTATGTGGATGCCTCCTATGCACATCTAAAAACATCTTTGTTCCTTTGGTGATCACATGGCTCACATACTTCTCAAAAAAGCTTGTGTATTGTGTCTCACTATGGCATCACAACATCACAAAAATGCTTGTGTACTACTGGTTATGCTGTTACATTGGTTACATTGTTTCAGCATGCTTATATTGGGATTCAAGGTAAACAAATATTAATTATATCCTGATTCACACATTTTAATTTTTGAATAATAGATCTCTGCTCTGGCTACAGGAGTCAGAGTGTGAAGTTGGGTATATTGAGCTAAGATGTCCATATTCATTCCCTTTTGTTATTTATTTCATCCAGGCACTTCAATAGCATTGTAATCTGATATTTCATTTTCAACATGATACAAATAAATAGTGATGAGTTATCACACACATTAGCAGGATACTGTAAATCCTAATTTTAATTACCTTTATCAGGAGAGCACTTTTGACAGCAACAATATGTATTCGGCTTTTTTGATACTCTGAAAAGGTTTTAAATTTAATAAGATTTATAAATTATTAATAATAATTAATAATTAATAAGGATTTATAAAAGAAAACAGTTCAGTGTCTTCTATTCTGAAGGTATCCTTGCCTGTGGCAGGGGGTGGCAATTAGATGATTTTTAAGGTCCCTTCCAACCCAAACCATTCTTTCATTCTATATCCTGCTGGAGGATGAATAGGGGGTGAATATGACAATAAAGATAAGCTTTTTCAGAATTCAGAATTCAGAATTCTTTTCTGTGTTCTTTCAGGAAGGTGGTCTACTATGAGGTCTGTCATCAGGGACCTCAGAGCTTTAATTCTGAAATTGATGCCTCTCTAGATACTTGCTCTTCAGCTCAGCTCTGTTTCAGTCTGGAAAGTGCCTCTAATAACTGTGGTCAGTCATAGAGAGTGGCTGTGACTTTTAACATCAATAAATGTATTGCAACACCCTTATTTGAAAATAGCACTGGAAAGATGTTTGGGGTTTTTTTGTGTTTTTTTTTTTTTTTTTTATGATTAGCTCAGTTCTGCTATTATTGCTTTTTTCAAAAGGTCATTATTCCATGTTTTGGCATGTGTTTAAGTCCTGGCAATTGAATTTTTGAAATTTTCAGTAACTGATGACAAGCTACTGAAAATAAAAGGTAAACATTTGGGCCAAGATCTATTCACTTTCTAAGTTTGAAGTAGTAAAATGGGCACCAAACTGGGATTTTAGGTTGACTGCTACACATTGTAATTTTCCAGGAAAAAAAAAGTCTGATTTTTGGCACATATCTTTAATACTTTGGATCTCTATCATGAACCAGAATGGCTCTGAAGATACCATTACTACCTGATGAGTGAATGATGTGGGAAATAAGAAGGATATGTGTTGTAGGCCTCCATGGCTCTAAAGACAAGCCTCTTATAAAGAACCATTATGTAGAACTTTTTTCATTATGTTGAAGAGACAAAATACACAGATGTAAAGATACTAAGAACAGGTGTGTGCATGTGTGTGTATTCACTTCACAATTTGTCGGGGTGGGGAAAGGAATACTGAAAAATGTACTCGCCAGAGCTCAGTCTTTTAAGTATAAAATCAGAGGGATAGATGTGTTAGGTTAAAGCTTTTACCTTACTCTTGCTGAGACACACTGTGATCACCACTCCACAGTGGATATCAGTTGTGTCCAGGGAAGGCAATGCTCGTCGCAGTCGTTCTCAGTGCTGGTGCACGTGCAGTGGCTTGGCTTCAACACACAACAGTTCCACTGTGAGCACTTTGCTTCTATGCGATTTTGTATGGCCATATTAAAATACTTCCATCAGATCTCTACAGATAAGCATATTTGTAGAAAATCAGATCAGCCCACAATGACCTAGACTCTCTGCCTTTCCACCATTTTCTAGTATTGTTGTCCAGACAAGTATTGATCTGTGGCCAGTGCCAAAGCCTGTTACACTTAATTCTTGTTTACAGTATCCTGGTTTCCATGGCTCTTCACAGTCTGCAATGCACTCACCTATTGACCTAGGTGAGGGTTTAATATTCCCATGTCACAGAATCACAGAAACAGACAGTAGCTGAGGTTGGAAGGCACCTCTGAATATAATCTAGTCCAAGTCCCCCTGATAAAAACAAGACTACCTAGAGTGGAGTAATCAGGGCCATGTCCAGTTGAGTTTTGATAATCTGCAAGAACAGAGACCCCACAACCTCCCTGGAAAACCTGTTTGAGGTTTTAATCAACCTTACGGTGGGAAAAAATATGCTTAAACTCTACTTCTTCTGTTTCAGTTTGTGCAAATTTTTCTCTTGTTATTTTACTTGATACCACTGAGAAGAACCTGACTCCAATTGTTTATTCCTCCATCAAGTATTTACAAGTATTGATAAGATTCCCCCTGAACCTTCTCTACCACAGGTTGAACAGTCCTAACTCTCTCAGACTCTCCCAATAATGTCTGGAACCCCAGTCCTTGAATCATTTGTGGCTCTTTGCTGGACTCTCTCTGTCCATATCTCTAATACCAGGGAGCCAGCACTGGAGAGAGTGCTCTAGATGTGAGGTGATTGGCCTCTATCTCAACTTCATGCTGCTTCATGCATTTCACCACCCTTTGAGCCCAGCTGTTTCAGTCAATTTTCAATACTCTTCATCTACCCTGTATTTTATCCATTTGTCTATGAGATTTTTACAGGAGACATCCTTAAAAACTTTACTAAAGTGCAGGAGATATATTCAACTTCTACTTGAAAAACTTCATACATCACTCAAGCAGAACACTGAAACTCTTATTTCTACATGCTTCCGTGGTGTAAAAATCTTTTCTTTCTGATTTTAGTTTTCCAAATTTGAACATGTCTGTGAACTTCTCAAATGCAGGCAGACTTAATTTAAGTTTGATAAATTTTGGCAAACAAGATAATGGAGCTGCCAAAGCAGTTGTAAATTGGCTGAGAAAATGTCTTCAGAAGAGGTTAAGTCCTGCTTCTCTCTTCTGGTGAAGCAGTAGTCACAGTTTCCATTTCAGAGTGCTGAATTTTAAGGTCTCTGCATAATTAAGCAACTACAGAAATCTTGACTCTGAAATCTTGAAAAAATTTTGTCATCCTTAGGCATTTTGTGCTTCAATAAAAGAAAAATTCTTGTAGCAACATAGCATTACAGGAGTAAAGAGATCACAAATGTGCCACAGAAACTGTGCTTTCTGTTTTGCATGATACTTAGTAATATAGCCTCTTGTTTAGTTGTTTTATAAACATGAGCATATGGAATTGTACATTTTAGAAAGAAATTTTGATGAACATTTGCATTTTTCTTCATTACATAAAAGTAAATTATTTTAAACTGCACATTCCTTGTAATCCAGTTGTCATTAGGCCAGAAGGTTCAAAGGACTAGACAATGAAAGTTATGACAGATTCTTGTGCCTCTAAGGTCCAATACTGAATGTAATTTAGAAAATTACTATGAGTTGCTTGCATGGTGGTTTACATAAAAAGACACCCCAGTAGTCTCATTTCAACATTTTTAAAGCTAGGGTAAAAATGACTGAAGAATGACTGCAATCTTTTCTCCATTGGATGGTATAAAACTTAAAATCAATGCATGTGTTCTGAGGTAAAAAATACAACTTTGAATAAAATAAAGGGAAGTATTCTTTTTTACCCTGATCTTGCTCTTGATCTGACTTTAAAAGCAGATATGTTTTCTTAGGGTCTTGTGCAGCTCACTTTTGAAAACCTTCAAGGCTAGAAGTTCCACAGCCTCTCCAGGCAAACATGAGCTCCAGGGAAACAAACTCCATTGCCATAGTGTTCTCCACTGACTATAGGGGAACTTTTACTCCTGTAGCCTATAGCACCTTCTTGCTCTCGCTCTTCACTGATGTTGCTGTCTTCAGGTTTGCATTCTCATTTTCCTGACTCCATTCTGTCTCTCAGCTGCTGCACAGCATTTTTTCCACTTCTTAAATATGTTACCACAGAGGTACCACCAGTATTGCTGATTGCCTCCGTTTTGGTCAGTGGTGGGGCTCCATTGCAGAGTAGTCTGGAACAGGTTTCATCAAACATAGGGGCAGCCCCTGATCTCTTCTCATAGAGGCCACTCCTGCAGCCCCCTAATACCAAAACCTCACCACATAAACCCAGTACAATATTCATTTGTGCAAGCTTTTTCCTTGATGGTTCTTCAACATCCTGCCTGCTGCACTCTTCACCTGAGAAGGTCCTTCCAGCTGAGAGCTGTAAACTGATCCCAAAGGAAGTGCCAACTGGTCGTCCCTGCAGGCGGTGTTGGATGACACTGGGTGCCATGGCTGGTATTCAGCCTTCCTCCTGCTGCACCACCTGATTTTCATAGAACAGAAACAAATGTCTTTTATACAATAAAACATTAACAGATAAATAAAACAAGTGCCACTTTGAATACTTAGGTACTAATTTGGAGCTAGCGGCTGCGTGGTATTTAATTGCCAGCAGTTTTAAAACACGTCTTCACATTCTTATTTTATACATTAGCATAATCCTTTTTCTTTTCTCAATTACAGGTGCATTAATAACTTTGTGGTTCAGAGGCAAAACTGCAAAACCGGGTGTAAAAATTGGCCGTTGCTAAATTTATGCTTTGATGTAGTTTTTTTACAGAAATGAAAAAAAGACCCAAACCACAAGATCCCTAATAATTTCTAAAATCTCAGATATGTTATTTATCATCTCTTATATTCGTCATGCTTGGTATAAAGACAAGACAAATTTTAAAGACAAAATTACATTTTCAATCCATAGTAGAAAAATTTTGTTCTTTGCAGTATTAAAAATAAGTAGAAAGAAAGATAGTTAAATTTCAAATTGATGAATTGCAGTATTTACTGCTGGGTATATTTTTTCCTTTTCTTTGTCAAAACAATTAAGTAATTTCTGCTCTCTTTTGTATTCCATTTTTAATAAATTTACTCTTATGCCCTCTGCCCTTCAGCAACTCAAATAGCAAGTGTCAGGCTTGAGAACTATGAAATCTGAATTAATATCTTAACTTTGCAGAGCCGCTAAGCTTTATTGTTTCACAGAGCAATAGAAAACAGTTTGAGCAGCAAGAAATCTCTATAATTTCTTCTGTTATGCTCATGGAAACCCTGTTCAAATATTTTCATTTAAATTACCTCAGTTTGTAAGCAATAAAAGCATCAATCCCTCCCCAAAGCTCATTTTTATGTGAGAAAAATATGTATTACATTCTCTTGCTCAAGTCTTACTCTAGTAAAAAAAAAACATTAAAAAAAAATCACCTATGTACATTTTTTAATCAAACAGCTTCTGATGCTTTCTAAATATATAGGTAAGAGTTCAGCAGGCTGCGCACCATTTTTTTTCTTTTAGTAAAAAAACTCCAACTATTGGATTTATGTGCCAAGATTTTAACAGTGTTTAAATGTTACCTTCCTTCTTTATAGATAAAATAATAAATGAGACCTCTGTGCACTGTTTACTAGAAAACATTTACTTTTCCTATCAGTAACCCTTCAGGAGAGGCCAAGTCACCTAAATCACACCCACAACATGACGTTTCCTTGGGGCAAAAACCCCGCAATTCTGAGGAACTCACTGAAACTTAATTTATGGACAGGTAACACAAACATTTAGTTACTGATTCAGGATTTGCAGAACAAAAGAAGACAAAAGTTTAAAACACTTGGAGAACAGCCCTTTTTGCTCGACCTTCTCCTGCCACAGCCTGACTCGTGCTCTCCACTCTCTCATTCATGCCCCACCTCACCTTCAGCCCACCAGCGGCCTACGGAGGGTCTGCGAGGGGCCAGAGGCTGCTGCTTCCCTTTGACTTCCCTTTGACCCTCATCCTTCTGTGCATCCTCATCTGCACGTGTCCTCCCATGCTCCCCTTTGTGCCTTTCTTTGATTTATTTTTTTTCTAGCTGTCAAATCTGTATAAATTTTACAGGTATGTTCAGCACACAAGTGCAAAGTGAAAGATTTGAGGATGTGAACCGTGTCAATTTATAATCATCACTGGGTTTATTTGAAATTTAAAATCCGTGAGTTTTACAAATCGCCATTGAAAATAAGACTTCCATTTGTCCTCAAGAAGTGTTTTATGTCCCTCTCCTCAAAAGCTGGATGAACTCCATGTAAGTCATTGATGACAAATCTTCTGCAAAGCTGTCCTTAAAGATTTTCAGTTGATGGATGTTTTACAATCTTTATATTTCAATTTCTGGAAGCCATAAGGTGATTCTTATGAATAAATTATGAGAAGAGGCTGACATTTTTTATTACTGCAGGTTTGTAGAAAAAGTCAATATTTAAAATGTTTCTCAGATACTATTTATATCTATATCTTTTGTAATATTTGGACTTCTTAGAATGTATCAGAATATTAAGTGAAAATAAATATAATATGCATTATACTACATATACTGTTCTCTATACTGTACAGACCCATTCTTTTATTTGTTGACTCTGAGCATTATTGAGACTAAGTTGGAGAGCTAGTTTTTATTTAGTAGGAAAAGATCTTGCTAACCTAGTGAGAAGTCTTTAGACTGGGGGTTTTGTGATTGGTGACCAAAGCTTGCAGGTTAATCAAGGAACAGGATCAGGCAGATTATGCACAGGACAGAGTGATGAGGGATTTTCTTGCACTCTTTTTGAGGAAGTGAGGTGACCAGAGACAGTTTTCCAGTGCCTGTACACAAACACGTGTAGCATGGGAAGCATATGAATTGTAAATTCATATTCAGTTGCAGATCAATGATATTTTTAATATCACAGAACCACAGCAAAGCAGTTGGCACTGTTGGAGTCCTGCAATAGACATATACAGACTGTCCAAGAGAGATGGGCAGGAAAAAAAAGGAGTAAGTGTTGTTCGTGCAAAGGTGAGAGCTGAGGGAACTGACATTGCCTCTGGAGCTTCTGAAAGATATTTTTGTGACTATGCAATCTAGAACTGTGTTCGTTTGCAATTTTCATAATCAGACTATTATACTACAGACTTTAAAATTAAATTTAACTTTTTAAGGGGCTTTCCACTTCAGGCTGTATGGTTTCCATTCTACTGCTTGTCTGTAGCATAGCCAATGAAGAAACTTAATAAGAAACAAAATCTAAGCTGTTTTTTATGAAAGCAGTATAGGATGTGCAGAAAATTGCATAGCTGGAGCGTATTGGATTAAACACTGACCAAGTGTGACATTGGAAATTTGTGAAAGTTGCTGATGGATAAAGCAGCAAATTCAGACTTGTGGAAAATTAAGCTGAAAAAGTGTTATGAAGCTGCTTCTCAATGCTGTGCTCTGTAAAAAAAAATCTGAGTATATAAACATACAGACGGAAATATTAAGCATAAAATGCTTCTGTAGTAATAATATTTAAGTTAAGATAATTCTGAACTTCATCCAAAAAAAATAAAAAAAAACCAAAAACAATAAACCAACCCAGTAATTATTTCTATATAATTGTTATAAGCATATTTGAAAACATTCATAAGGAGCGCATATTGAAAACATAAATGCCCTTCCCTAAACAGTCTTCAGTGGGGCTACTATTTGGATGAGATTTATTATTTGTTGTTTAGACCTAACCTCTGGCAAACTTTCTGAAGTAGCAAAAAGAGACAATGTTCTTGGAAAAGAAACTACCTTCTGGTTCATAAATGTTTTTATAAGTTGCGTTATAGATAAGATAGTGTGCTGCCTTTTTAACTGACAATGTTTGCTTTACTATGCTAAGCTACTACTTGGAGAAGATAAACTCATTCTCTTTACCCTTTCGAGAATGAAGGTAATTTTAAAAAAATCTTATTTAGAAAACACTGGTAGAATTTTATTGCAATTTTTTTTTTTTCTGTCAGAATTGAGACTACAGGATTGTGGTTTTGGAAAAAACATCCAGGATTTTTATCTCAAAACTAATTTCAGTTTCCCTTCTTTATTGCATCAAATAATCATGAGCTTTTTCAGTAAGATATAAAAAGCAATAGCTTCCATTTAGAAACATCTAAAAATACTTAGCGTTGCATTTCACTATCCACATAATTATTTTATGCATTTAAGTGGTTAATTTATTTTTAGTGTATTATAAAAACAGGGTGATGGAGTAGAGAATGACATTTCTAGGGTCTCTGTTTTCTTCAGTTGTCCATCAGAAATCCTAAAATTTAGATACCTATATTTGAGCCACAAATGAAAATCTATACATAGAGTTTGTGCAGACACACACACACGTGTTTGTTATGTAGAAACAGGTAAAATTGTTTTTCTCCATACTAATGGAATCAGTAAATTGTGTTATGTGTTTGCCTATATTACATTCTTTGTAAGAGTACTCGAGTTTCTCAAAGAATGGACTGTTTTCATGATCCATATATGAAAGGTAGTTATTAATGGGTATATTTAAGAGTAATAATTAAGAGAACTGTAAAATGCTTAAAAAGGGGTGTTAGGTTGCTGATTACTTTAAATTGCTCAGCTAATTTTTCTGAAATAAAAATGTATAAAATTTGAAAGAGCAGACAACAGTATGTCTGGGATTGTACCTGAACTACAATGTGAAGTGTGCCAAGAATTTCACAGAGGTTGTGTGACTGAGATCAAGGTGTAGAGAATTACTGCAATTCGTCTTGGCTTTCCATGATGGGTTTCTTAAAAAGTGGCTCAGCTTGCTCAGAACTTCTGTTGGCTGTATTAAAGATCATTGTTTAAACTTGGAAAGTTGCTGTACTCTTTTTTCTTGCAGTATTTTCAAGAATAGATATCAGATGTCTATTACTCTGTGATGAGTTAAGCACTTAAGTTTAACTGTTCTGTTCACTATAAATATCTAGATAGATAAGATGATGCCATATATTGTGTGCCAAATTGAAACTTGATCTACCATGCAATCTCATTGAATTCTTAATGGAAGCCATGAATTTGCATGGCCTACAAATCCCTGATAACATTGCCTGTCTTTGATCATTTATCTTATTGAAATTTACAATTCAGTATTTATGTAACATTATTGTGAATATCACTGAAACCTACAAGAAAAAGCAGAAAATTAAATAAGTCTTAACTAGAGAAATGTATTTTCAAAAATTGTTGTGAAAAATGTTATTAAATTAATTTTCACCAGAAATTATTTGAACATCTAAACATTTCACATTATTTCTTTTAATTGGCATTTGGCCATAACATTGTGTAAAAAAAAAAAAAGAGAAAGAGAAAAGCTGTAGGCATCTATGTACATAAATAAAAACAATCTATGCCCACAGAAAGAAAAAATAAAAATCAACACCAAAACATTACTCTCGTAATCACCACTCATTATATCAGTGATACTCCCTCTGCATAAAAGCCCTCATGCATATTCAAACATAGATCTTCATTTGAATTCATAATATCTTGCAAAGCTTTTCTATGCCAAGTCCCCACTTGCATATCACTCTGAAAAATCTTCCCCTTTCAGCATATGGTTAAGATCAGAGAAGTATGTTGGGAAAAGTGACAACTTGGCAGTATGTGTATTTTTTGCATTTATGCCTTCATATCACATTTGCAAGACTGTTGTTGGATGAAATTTCCCACTATACATTTATTTGAAAATATAGAGTATGAATTTTAAAAGTAGATTTTTAAAAAAATATCATCGGTATTAGCTATGTATTTGTAGTTGAACAAAAAATGTCAGATTCTATCAAACCTTAACTGACGTGTTGTCTTCTCACCATTCCTGTGAATGTTTTACTTCATATTTGATAACTGGAAATTAAAAGGACAGGGACACACACAATTCTTTCAAAGCATTTATGTGCTTAACTGCTGTTTACATACTACATTTTATTTCAGTGATTTTAGTGTGTATTAGGTCTGAGAACATAAAACACATACACATACAACGTATACTACAACCTTAAAGGATCCTTATACCCAACATACAGATTAATAAGTTTTCATTAACTAGTGTCCCCTGTCCTTTCACATATAGATATTATTTTCCCATTTCATGGACTTCTTCCACCCCTCCAGATGTTCAAAAACAGGCCATGTTTTGGGCTCCATTTTGTCAGGATGGGTGGTCAGGACAAGAGAAGCAGCACTCTCAATCATTGGGCACCAACATCAGCCCAGCCCAGGTCACTTGCACTCTCCTTGCTCCTCACAAAATTCGCTCTCCATCAGTTCTTGTATTCCTACTACTTCACTTCCTGCAACATACAATTTACACCATGAATTATTTTCCCCCCAATATTAATACCCCAAGATTTTTCCCCCCAAGGTTAAATCTTCTTGAGGCACGCACCAGGTCTCCTCATCCTCCTGCATTACCCATCAAGTACACCCAGGTCCTTGGGCAAAGACAGTCCTACAAATGGGTTTACCTGTCCCTTTGGGAAAAAGGGGGTTAGACACTTAAATATCTTCGAGGATTCCTACCTTGGTGGTTTGACAGAGTTAATTCAGAAAGTTATGGAAAGGCAGGGAAAGCGATTCTCAGGGCTCTGTACCAAAATCACTGCAAAGATTATCTTTCCTCTCTTTCTTCCTTGTTTACCTATCCTTATTGGGCTTGTTGCACATTGATGGGGATCAGCCACTTAGTCTTCCTAAATGTTCCCTCGCCAGTTTGTTTTTTGTTTGTAAAATTTCATAGCTGGCATCTAAGCATATATGCTATTTCAACGTGATAGAAATGCAGGTGCTCTTTCTGTGCGGATTTCACAGAAACAATTACTACATTTTCTTTTATTTGTCAGCGTCTTGTGCACTATGCATTAAGTCAGTGGTAGAATTGCTGTTGACAGTGTGACAATTTAGCTGAAGAACAAATCTTTTTTTACAATGTCTTCACAATTTAAAATACCAAATATTTGCATGGGGATTAATATTTGTAAGCCTTGTCCCAGATGGGAGTTTTTACCTATGGGAATCTGATCTGGAACCAATTAAATCACAAGCAAATTATATTCTAAGTGGAGGAAAATAGGACCACAGCACAGTAATTCTGTTATTTATTGGTCTAGTCCTTGCATTACAGAGGCTAAGATGATATCTAGTGTGCGCTTGACTATAGTGTGCTATATAAATGTAGTTAATATTGTATTTGTAGTAGATTTTCTGCATGAATCAGAACAAAATACATGATGATTGTTTGGGCCATTTTACTGTTAGTAGCAAAAATCTCAGATGTGGCAAAAATCTCAGATGTGGCTCAAAATAGCAGATTGACACGGTCATTGACATCGCTTGTGGTTAAGTTAGTGCTGGCACACTAATTTTTTAAGTGGTAGAATATAGCAACATTGTTAGTAAGTAGTTTTTTATATTGCTAGGAACTAAGATAGGTTACTCTGTAACTGAGTTTTGAAAAACAAAAGATGAGTTCTGTAGTACAGTATTTTTCAAAAGAACTTCTATTTTTGAGTCTGAGAAAGCTGTTCCAAAGTGTTTAGTCTTTCATGACACTCCTGATGTTCTGCTTTTAACCTATTACATGAGCTGAAAAGCTATTCACATGCAACTATTTGTCTTTCCAGTTTGCACAAGCTTCAAGAATTTAGCTATGAAATTTTACCTGTAAGAACTTTTTAAAATCAGTACTTGATAAAACATTCCAATCAATATTTAAAAATCAATATACGGTTCCTTCAAAATCTTTGAACAAGTATGTTACCCATTCTTTTAATGGACATTTTACTGCTGTTAACCGGCAATTTAAAATTATTTTTCTGAATGTCCTTAATGCACGAAAACAGTACTGTTATTACTATTATTATTTTTGGGTTTTTTATTCCTTTCACAGTAAAGGACCAGAACCTGTGATGCGATGACGTTTCTCAGTTTTGTTGTATTTAGTGGATTCAAAGTGCACTGGCTAATTAGTAAGATTAAATCTAAGATATGTTTTTACTTTGCTTTTCTATCTGTCCATGGCATAATTTAGCAGAATTTTTTAGAGACAAAACCTAGTATTTTAAACTCCTAAACTGCTGCAATTAAGAGATTTCTTACAGTCAGGAATTTTTTCCTTTCTGTTAGAAGTGAACCATTATATGTGTCAGAATTCTTTAAAGTTTTTTTTTCTGTGATGCTTTACTTCTTAAAGGGTTTTTTCTATCTTTATCATTAATTTTTCATGAGTATTGACTGGGTTTTCAGACTCTAGGGCAAGTTTTATTCATGTTAGCACTCTAATTAAGCAGAAAAAGAACTACTTTTCAAGTATGCTTCAAACATTTGGCTAATAAACTGAATAAGCAATGCAATATTTCCATGTAAGTTATTTGAAAGGTATTTCCATTTTTGAAAGTAGTAGCACTACAGTGTTGAACAATTTTATTAGCTCACAGAAGAAAATTTACCATAAGATCCTCAAAAACAATTTTTGAGTTATTAGGCATACACACAATTAATAAAGAAGATACATAACATCAGTCATTTGAGAATTGTTTTCTCGTAGAATTAGTTCTATTAGAACTGATTTTATAAATTTTATAAATCCAATGTTTGCCTAGTTTATTGAGTATAAGATTGTTTCAAAAAATATGCTGAGTTGAAAGGGACAGTGTCATTGAGTCCAACTCCTGACCCTGCCCAGGACCATTCCCAAAAGTCACATCATGTATGCTAAAAAATAGAGCATTCTTGTGTCAAGAGTCACCCTCACAAAAAAAATAATTGGTTGTGATGATTGGTAAAATAATTTCATGATTATTCACAAACTGTAGGGAATGTATTCCTATGGTCAAAGTTGAAATATTTGATTTATTAAAACTTGTACCCATTAAAATGACTCTGATGTAAACATTTTATTTGCAAAAGTGTCTTGCATCTGACATTAAGAAATCACTCATGAATGACTTTGTTTTGAAAACTGATCAGCTGTTTGAAAACTGGAAAAAGATAATTGGAGAATGCTCACTAAAATAAAATATAACAATATAATTAGCATAAGATGGATAAGATTCTCATGATTCTTTTCTCAGTATAATGTGACTGCTGCACATTACATGTCAGACTGCATATGATAGGGATTAAATGCAACTTGCTTTATGAAAACATTTTTGGTTAAAGAGGAAATAATGAAATTTTTGCAGGCTATTGTAAAGTGAGTGAAACAATACTAATCAAGGTTTATAATCTACTACTAAGTACTAGATTATAAAAATATGTGCTGGCAAAAGTATTATAATTCTTAAATAATTGAAATATGAAGCAATTACTTCTTTAACACCTTAAACTTGCAGCTACATTCCAAGTCAAACATGTTACAAAATCTTAAGCAATTGTTCACCTAAAAGGCAATAAAATTCTATCCTCAGCAAGAAAGTATAAATTTTAAGGAGTGATTTTAATCATATTTATAATTATTTGATTTTTTAACAGCTGAGGATGCTTGTGGAGGAACTATGAGAGGATCCAGTGGAATCATCTCGAGCCCCAACTTTCCTAATGAATATCATAATAATGCAGATTGCACATGGACAATTGTTGCAGAACCTGGTGATACTATCTCACTCATATTTACAGATTTCCAAATGGAAGAAAAATATGATTATTTGGAAGTAGAAGGTTCTGAACCACCTACAATAGGGTAAGTCAAATGTTGCAATTTTAATGTGGTAAAAAAAATATGGTGAAATGTGGAAGTACAACTTTTTGTTACTTTTCCTTTTGTCAATAGGTAGTCTTGCTGATTAAAAAAAAAAAAAAGAAACAAAACAAAAAAAAACACATTAATGATTTTTACCATGGCATAATTGTTGATATTCCAATTTCAGCTGTAAAATTATTTCCAAATGTAGTCCAACCATTTAGCATCAAGATGAAAGGCACTGTAGACTCATTCACCTCATTGTAGATCTAACTGTTCTAACCATTATTGTATTTAAAATGTACATATTTAGAAATAGAATGGAATGGACTGTTGCTCTGGTAAGGATTGGTGAAGCCTACAGAGAATTTCATAATGTCAGAAAGTGAATGGCATGGTGGCCTTTTCAGCACAGAGCTGGGGGGATTTAGAACTGGCCACACCTGTTGGTCACAGATTCTTTCTGGAGGATTTTCTGTGCAGAGAACTGTACACAGCACTAAATAATTTGCCCTGAGTGTGGTTGGAGATACACTTACCTAGAAATTTCCATCCTGAACTGTGGCTGAGTAGTCACAGTACTCTTTGGGTTTGGTTTTACTCCAAATATACTACCTTTAAGGAGTATTTATAACTGTTTGTTTGTTGGTTGGTTTAACAGTAATAATAAAATTTTTGTTATTCTGACTGCTCCAGTTCTTGATCTTAGTGTAGATGCATTATGTAGATAATGTAAAACAAGTCCAACAAATAAAATAGTAGATATCCAGTTTCAAGATCAAATTCACTTAAGTAGAAAAAATAAATCGTACATTCTTTGGTTTTCTGGTGTGGTAGTTTTGTGGTAACACAGAACCACTCTACTCAAGAGACATGTCAATATGACAAATCCTTGTGTTTGTTTTATTGGTTTAGTTATGCTATTGATTCACAAAAAAAGAGGATGTATACAAACCCATAAATAGCAGTTATGATCTCCAGTAAAATCTTAAGCTCTTAACTGGCTCATAAAGCAGTATGGGGGTTCTGCACAACAGACAGGTGTGTGAACAACAGGTGATACAACAGGTGGTTCTCTAGACACATTAAATTCAGTAGAGTCTTGTTTTTTTAATATCGATATTAACCCTACTTCAAACATAGCATAGACCAAATAAACAGAATTATTTTTGATTTTATCACAAGAAAATATCCCAAATTAGATAATTACATTGTTTTGAAAGCAATCAGTCTTGGTTTCTATAACTGATACTTATAAGTAAAATATTTTTTATTACTTTAGGGTGTAGTGGAAGTCTATAGACTAATTCTAAGCTTTAGCAAACAGTGTTTTACAATTTGATTTAATTCATACTGCTACCTACATAGTTAATTACCTCTATTAGAATATTACTTAATTGCCAGTGAGTTTTTCTAGCTCTTAAACTGAAATCTTTTGAACTAGTTGTCAGCTAGAATAATTTTTAAAAAATAATTTGTAATAATTAGTGAGATATTACCAATGACATTAATTCATGGGTGGGCTTCGCGAATGAAGATTTGGGGAGGGCTCTACCCACGTTTGTTACAAGCTCGTTGGTCCCGTCGCTACAGGGCTTTGCAAATGCAGGTAAGGCCTTCGAGCCTGCACAATGGGTTTTTTAGGTGAGACACAGTATTGTGGAACTGACCCACCCTTTAATCCTAAAGGTTCATCTGCCAGTGGCAGCAAGGTCCTCAGGATGTAGGTTTAATTAGAGTATCCTTCTCTTAGATGGATGGCCTTACAGGGCTAAGCGAGCTTCATCTGCCCAGGTTTGGAATTAGAGTTGTCCTTCTCCTAGGATGACTGCCAGAAGGCTAACGAGCTCATCCTGCCCATGGATGCCAATGACATACAGACATTATTAATCACTTGAATAGCTAAATAGGCATTTGATTTTTCTTGAATGTGTTTTATGTATTCAGTCATGAGCTTCATACAATGATTTCATTTCTTGTTTTGCAAAAGGCTTTGGCTATATTCAAATGATATAATAAGATTACTTTATATATGGAAATTCCCATTATCTGTTTACAAAACATAAAAATTTACAAAGCTAATTTAATAATTGCTCATGTAGAGAAGCAGACTGGAAGCATATTCTTTTTTTAGCCTGTCATTTATATTCCCTAAATTAGATTGATATGTTCAATTATGGGAAAGTATCCCCCCCCATATGTTAGGAAAAACAGATTTGGAAAGCTTAATTAACAACAATTTGTTAATTAGATTTAGAACGGTAAACTTTATATCCCCTTAGACTTTCTCTAATCTAAAACCAGGCTCTTTAATTTTGGAAAAAAAAAAGTACATAATTTATAAAAATTACTAAAAACTTATTGGTTGATCTGGATAATAAGTATTATTATAAAATAATTTCTTAGAAACTTTGGTTCTTTACGTGACTATTACACTTATTGATTTAAAAAAACCCTCAAATTTTTTTTCTTCTACCCATCTGCTGTGTAACAAAATATCCCTACTTTTTGATTCAAAGTAAAACAATGAACCAGAATATACATCAAGTAGATTGGTTGGAGTTATCCATGAGACAAGACTTGAAATTCTTTATGAAGTGTTAATTTTCCGTAGTCTTCCAGTCAGTTGTTACAGTATTTCAGATATACCAAGTCTTTTCTGTAAGAAAATCTTGGTAGGCCATTTTCATTTAAGTAGTGGAAAAAAATTCTGTTGATGCCCTTCAGGGTTCTTGTCGTCTTGTTGCTTATTCTGATGTTTGGTAACTTGAGCTGAACTAAGGCATTTTTTGTACTTTGGAAGTGAAACAGAAAGAAAATTATTAGTTTGAGGAAATTATTTTCACCATTTTTTCTCAACAACAACAAAAATTAGGTAAGATCTAGTGAAATGTTCCTTTTTACCTAAGTGAAAAGTTGGGGTTTGAGACATTAGTTAGTGAAAGAAATAGCAATGTCATTATGGGATATCCAGCATATAGAAGTTCAGAGTTAAATCTTCTGAGAATATCTGAACATGTAAGAGTTTCCAATGCCTCTAGGATGCTCTGGTTGGAATGTTTCACATATTTTGCTGTTGGTCACTTTTAGTGGAATATTTACTAATCACTGAGCAGAAAACTAGATTGATTCTCTAGGCTGCTTTGACATAGGTAACCTGGATTCGAGTATGTACTCCAGTCTGAAATATTAAGAGAATTATTAAAACACTAGTTAAATAGTATAGAAGAAGTGTTAGAACCTCCTTCCCAGAACAGTCTCTGAAAGAGGTGCTTAGAGCACTCTCCAGATAAGAGCTGGTGAGGATGGACAGTATATAATATCACACTTTCCTAGACGAAGACATTACCTCTATATCTTCTGTTCCCCATTACCAGCTTAAATTAGCTCTTGCAGGAAAACAAGTTGACAATTTTCCTTCCTATATATTTGGAGAGCTTAGTTATGATAGAAAAAAACCACAAACAAACAAACAAGCCTAAAACAAAACAAAAAACCCAGCAAAGGTGTTAGATTAATTGAATTTGAGACGTTAATACGTTTTGAATTAACTAATGTATTTTTGGTGGATAGGATTTTCTATCACTTTCCAGTAGATAGTGGAAAGTGGTAGAAAATAATGGTTGTCATAAAATCTGTGCTTAGAACCTTTACTCAGAGAACTACGGATGCAGTCTTGTGGCAGTTTGACAATCTCAACCTATGACAAGTCTGAATAAAGATCACATTTTCTTTACAAGGAACACATTATGCAAAATTTTTATTGTTTACATGTGCCTTAATGCAAAGGTGTTTTGAGAGTGTAACAGGGTCTCAAATGTTGTTGGGCAAACGTACTTAACTTGTAGTATGATAAAACAAAAAGTCCAAAGATTTCAGCTCTGTTCTTACTGGGTAAGAGTGGACTTCTAAAAAAATCTTTGTGTAGTGTTCTAATAATTGACCTACCACTGTCAAGTTCATACAAAGTAATAGGGCATCTAAAGTACTCTGCTATCACATGTGAATTTGAAATATGATATGATTACTTTTTTTAAAGCAAAATAACTCACCTCACTTCTTTCTTACTGATACTGTATTCTTGGGTATTTAAAAGTATTTCCTGTTATATTTTCCTAAAATGTAAGGGAAACATAGAATCTTCAATAATAAATTGAAGTATTGTCTAGACTATCTATTTCTGATTTTAGCCAAATTATAATTTTTTCATATATAAATCTGCTGCAGACACACAGCAGGGACTTCCCTGCAGCACATGATGTAGATCATAGTGAAGCAGGCTGTCTCCCTGCAGCCTCTGAAGGTTCATGGTGGAGCAGATATCCACCTGCTGCTTGAGGAAGACCCCATGCTGGAGCAGATGTTGATGCTCAAAGGAGGCTGGGAAGCCCAAAGGCTTCTGGCAGGAACTGTGACCCCGTGCATGACTCACATTGGAGCAGTCTGTTCCTGAAGGACTGTGCCCTGTGGAAGGGACCCATGCTGAACCAGTTTATTACAAACTTCAGTCCATGGGAAAGACTCACTTTGGAGAAGTTGGGGAGGATCATACTGGAGCACGGGAAGAGTGTGAGGAGTCCTCCGCCTGAGGAGAAAAGAGTGGCAGATACAATGTGTGATGAACTGACATCAGTCCCCATTCCCTGTCATGCTCTGCTCTGGATAAAGAAGGTGGAGAAAATCATGAGTAAAACTGGGGAGGTGTATTTAAGATTTTTTTTTTCCTTCTTATTATTCCTACTCTGATTTGACTGATTTAATTTCCCCAAGTCACATCTGTTTTGCCTATGATGGAAACTGGTGAATGATCTCTCCCTGTCCGTATCTCAACCCATGAGCCTTTTATTATGCTTTCTTTCCCCTGTCCAACTGAGAAGGAGAATGATAGAGAAGCTTTGGTGGACTTCTGGTGTCCAACCTGGGTCAACCCACCACAGTGACATACCTGATGAACTTTTCAGTGGATATGATGTGTTTCCATTCATTTTTTTATATTGTGGACTTAATTTGTTTACTGTTCTTTGTAGGACAGCTAAGGAAAATTTATTAAGCAGACTTCATTCATTACAAATTTACAGCAATCATAATTTCCCTGTAGGGGTTTTGTGAAGCTATTTCTCATTTTTAAAAAAACTGCATAATTCATGAAGGTTGGAAGCTCAAATAAAAAACATGAGAAAACATTTAGTTTTAAATGAATAGTATCAATATACTGATTGGTCAGTAGCTTTAAACACACTGTTCGTGAATGTCACAGTAGATTCTCTTTTTCATTTTGTAAGAAGATAATTATATTTTAACTTCAAGTATTGTCATAATGTTGCACTTACTGGCTTTTTTTACCAAATCCAAGCTTACAAACTCTGTTAATAAAGTTTCAAAATATTAGTAGTATGTTTAGAAAGGACTTAGACAAATAACTTACAGTCTTTTATAGAGAAACAGTATGTTTTAAATTAATATTCATATAGAATAAACTTTAAATTATATAAACTAAAGGTAATTTACCTCTAAGTTATATAAATTTCACAGAGGAAAAAATAATTTTGTAAAGTTTTGTTGATGATGTAGTATGGTATTGCAGTAATATGTGAACATTATTTAGAAAAGTCATTTTGGATCAGAAAATGTTTATGTTTGGTGTTCAGTGTCTGATAGTGGCAATAACAGTTGCTTAGGAAAAGAATAGAACACACTGGGATGATGCCCTTCCCCCTTGTGTAGACATAGCTTCTGCAGTCAGTGATTTAGGAACTTCTTGAAACAACGTTTTCCTTAAAATCATGTGTTAAATAGCTGTAAATAAATCTTTCTTTTGTTAATTAGTCATTTTTCAAGGTTCATTATTCAAGACTCTCTGTAGAGTACCAAATGAGTTTAAAAAAAATAAAATCCAAGCAGGTTGTATTAATGGGTACCCTGTTACCCACACAATCACGTATTCCTGAAAATAACCTGAATTGATGAGTCGGTCATATCATTCCACTACAGAGGATATATCATCCCTTTCCTTTCATTCATCCCTGTATATACAAATTTTCTTAATCAACTTAATGAATGCTTCCTTATAAATCCTGGAAACCTGGTCATATGTGTTGTGCAAGGATCTGTTTTTCTCAAGATTTCTCTCTCCCTGAGACTGAATTAGTTGTGGGATCAATATGTCCTAGGTTCCACCTCAGTTGATGGTATGAACAAGAATGTGTTGGGTTCAGCCTCATTATTCGTAGAGCAGTCATTTGATCCTTATTCCAGGATGGCACTATGCATTTTGAAAGCATCCCACATTTTCACATGTTTGTAGCCTTTATACCATGTTGTAAATCCATCACCCTGCAGGTATGCAATACACATGACAGCAGTATGTTACATCAAACATTTTGAGCACTAAGAACAGGCAAAATATATCTTAGAAAAATGGAGAAGGGTCATAGGAAATTTTGTCCAAGTACTACTCAACCTGGTTGTTGCCCATTCACTCTAGAGGAGCCTTAGTGTCATAGCATTCATGGTCTGATCCCTTATCATTGCTTGGGACAAGTGGTTTTAGCGCTATAGAACTCCTGTAATATCTAGAATATGAAATCTCCTGCTCTTGTGTTCCTCATGATGCTGTGTCTAAAATACATGTAGCATCTTACATCTAATTTTCTATGCTTTTGCTGTCATTTGCAATTTAATTATGGAGAAAATCATAGAATCATAGAATAATTAAGGTTAGAAAAGACATCCAAGATCATCAAGTCCGGTCTTTGACCGAACAAAGGTTATTTGGTTATTTGTCATTAATTAACATTTCCTGACTCTTAAGCCCATTTTACTAGTGCTATGAAAGAACAAGATGATAAATAGAACCTTTAAGACATAGTATTGAAGAATATATCAACTAGTGCTGATTAAAAGCAAAGTGAGGATAATCAGCCAGATAACAGTTATTATGGAAAAGGGTATTATTTGGGGTTGGGGTTTTTTTGAGAGGAAAATGCAGTTATCCATGCTAGACATCTACATGGTAATTTTTATTGACAGTTCAGTTACAATAGAAATTAGCCTTCAGGAGGCATTTAAAAATTAAGTATACTGTTGTTGACAATTAAACTACATCAGACACATGCATTAATAAAACAGGTTCTCAATCAGATCTTTTTAACAAAGTGTTTATTTGATTTATGCAACCATCCAGTGTCTGAATAGGCTAGATTTATTTTCAGTCAATGTACTTCATTAAATAATGCTTATATCTAAGGCTACAGGAAGACCTCTGCCTGACATAAATGTGGCTGCACAGGGGTAGACAATCACATCTCAGTAGTGCAAGTACCAATGAAAATAATAATATTTTGAAGAAAAAAACCCAAAACAGACAAGACAAGAAGCAGAGGTGCTCATAAGAAGAGATTAAAATGGAAGGAAAAAAACCCACCTCAGACCCAGCAATTATTTTCTTGAAAAATCACTTCAAATGAGAAAGTGAAAAGTATAATTGTTTCCTTTTTATAAATGAAGACTGGTGAGACGGCTTTAGATATTAAAACTGTTTTCTCACTAATACAAACTTTCAAAATCTGTGTTTAATGCTCAGAGGGAGGACTCAGGAAAGCAATATTTATGAGTAATATGATTCTAATAAGGATGTTAAAAGACCTAGATGATGGACAGATTGTAATCTGATAGGAGTTCAATTAAAATTTAAAGAATAGTAGTAAAACTTATATTGCTTAACACAGGAAATGCCTTCAGAAGAGTGTTGTGATTATAGCCAAATAGGTGGAAAGATTTATTCAATTAATATAGTAAACAAAGTTCAGTCATAAAACCCTGCTGTAATTAGCAGAGTATTTGCTTACTGATAGTGGATAGAATTAATTTTTGCTAGATTTAATTGCAGGGAAAAAATAAAGTGACTGCAGCTGCCAAGTTTTGGAGTGCCTAAGTCCTTCTCCCCTTCTAAAGCAGGGAACAGAAGGTAACAGAGATAATGCTTAACTGTGGAACAGGGTGAGCAGAAAATCAGGAATAGGAAGAATACTAATGCTAAAAATATTTTCTGGTTTGAGCCCTTGATAATCCATCCATTGTGTGTTATCATTTTCATCTTTTTCTGAAGGACTGAGAATAAAAATGAAGTGTTTGCTTTCTTTACACAGAAACCAAGTATTTCTGCCCTTTAGTGTTTGTTTCTGTGGTTTAATTTTTTGCTTGGTAGATCAGCATTTCACCTGTGTCATTTCCATGAGGTCATTTGGAACCATCCAAGAAGCAGAGTGCATTGCACAATGTGTAGGGTCAGGCACAATGGTAATGTCAGGAGGGGAATTTGTTACAGTGATTGTGGAGGTTAATGGAACATTTTTCGTTTTTCTGTTGTGTGATTCCATTTGGAAATCATCATCTGAAAAGGACTTTGAAACTGATTTTACATCTATTACTTTCAAAATTCTTACTGAAACATGAAAAAGATTTGAATCTAAGAGAGGAAAAAATATGAAATCATATGTTTAACAGTAGAAGTGGAGGCTTTTTCTTGGTGTCATTTTGCACTATTTGTTCTATTTCTGAAGAATCATAGAAGCATAGAATCAGCCAGGTTGGAAAGGACCTCTGAGATCATCAAGTCCAACCCTTGATCCAACACCACCATGGTTACTAGACCATGGCACTAAGGCCACATCCAGTCTCATCTTAAAAACCTCCAGTGATGGAGAATCCACCACTTCCTTGGGCAGCCCATTCCAATGCCTGATTACCCTCTCTGTAAAGAATTTCTTCATGATATCTAACCTAAACCTCCCCTGGCAGAGCTTAAGACCATGCCCTCTTGTCTTACTGATAGCTGCCTGGGAGAAGAGACCAACCTCCACCTGGCTACAATCTCCTTTCAGGGAGTTGTAGAGAGTGATGAGGTCTCCCCTGAACCTTGTCTTCTCCAGACTAAACAAGAAATAGAAGGTCCTTCCATAGTATCCTGTTCTTGTGGGGTTTTCTGCATTAATTTCTCAGGTTGTAGTTCAAAGTGTAGTGCACAAACATGTCTCAAACTTTTCAAGCAGAATATACACATACGAGACATGTAGCTACTTTGTGGCGTTTACACTAAACAGACTCAGTGCTTAGTAAAGGGAAATTCTGACTTTAGGAAATTGCCACATCCATGGAAATGCCAATCAACCAAAGGTGTAAATACAAAATTTAATCCTGGTACTCAAATTGTTATCTGTGCATCCATATAACTAGGTTGTAAGGAAACACAAGACAGAGTGATAAAACCTTATAAGCCAGATCGGCATTGAAGGTTGCTCAGTGCTTTATCCAGACTGGTGTTGTAAATCTCCAAAGATGGAGACTGAACAACCTGTGTGGGCAATCTTCTTCAATGCCTGACTGTCCTCAGGGGGGAAAAAGCTTTTCCTTTTTTTTCTTTATTTAGAAATCATTGTTTTCAGTCGTAATAAGCACACAAGACTTCATTATCTCCAAACATCTGTTTGAGGTTCAGAAATCTCCTGTGGATAGGCAGTGGTATGACCTTTCCTCTGAGCAGGTTGACTGATCTTGCCAATCCTAGCTCATGAGTTGTAGACACATGGGATCATTTTGGAGTCCTTCCTTCCTGAGGCTGATGTTGTCCCACTCATAGGGATATGTACATGACCAGAGACATGTATATCTTCCTCCAGACTTCTAAAAGCTAAAGCTTATCTGGCACATGTGATTTATTACTATATAATAGAGTCAAGCCTCGATGAGACAACTATCAATTAAATTACTGTGTACTTACATCAGGCAGGGAGTCAGATGCAGTCAGAGAATCACCTTGGCTCATTTTGCTGAAAATGAATACATGGCCACTGTGATGTTGCTTCCCACTTTTATTTCCAGCTCATCCCCTACCTTGTGTTGTCTCAGACGTTTACCCAGTCACAAAGAACTGCACCAGGAAGTGATACAGATAAAACCCAAGGTTTTTTTCATCTTGTGTTAGTCAGCAGGTAGCCCAAGAGTTGAAGAGAACAGTGAGGCACATCGGGAGTGAAAAGTGTTTCTTGAAGGAGTAGGAACACTTTATTGTCAAAATAAAGCCTGAACTGTTTTCTTCTCAGGTATTTGTAGATTGAATGACAGTATCTATGCAAGGATTTACTTTTTTTTTTTTTTTTTTACATTATGCGCAGACACTTCACAGAGTTAGTTGATTTCCTTTATGGTTTTTTTTTTACTGTATCCTTAGTTTCATGTATTCCTGTGGTGGTGTAAAATATTTCATTTTGTTTAATGTACACAGTGTCAGGAAGACAGTACTTCATTGTTGCTGTTGCAGAAGATAGTGTATCCTGGTGGTTAAATGCACTTGTTCTGAGGAACCACTTCTGAAGCTGCTCCTAATTTCTTACCTTTCCTATGTTCATGAGTACTGCAAAAGTGAACATTTGAAAGCCTTATCTGAAGTTGGATATTTTCATTATTCTGATGGAACTTTTTAATATGTATGAAGGTATACTCACCTGGAGTCAAACAGATATCCACCAGCAGTTATCAAATGAGCAGTTATACATTGGATGGGCTTTTTACATACATTCTTCTCAACAGAGATAGGATTATATTATATTACTTCACAAAGTCTTATCAACGTTATTATTATCATCAAAGTCTTATCAAATTGTTCAGAAACAAATTGAAAAATAGTTCTCATGACCCTTTATATGCAAGAAGAGTACTCAGGTTTTTCCACCATCCCTCTTGAACAAAGGTTTACTGAATGCTGTTTTTGTGCTTCTGTGGCTCACTTTAACCCTCTTTGGATGGAGCAGCCCAGAGTGCTTCCAATGTGGGTTATTTGTAACTCTATTTTGTAGAAACCCAGTAAATAAAAGTCTAAACCTTGTGGATTTTACTAATGAATACTTAAAAAACATGATCAGTAATAAAAATGAACAAAACCAAAAAATCTGGAGTCTCTTCACAGCAGTTTCTGGGGAAAAAAAAAATAGAGATAGGAAGATGGGTTGAGGATTTTAATGGAGCACTTTCACTGTGCTTACTCCAGCAGAATAGTGCACTTGTTTTCATGTGGTCATTCGCTATAGTCTCAGGATGGCAATTGTTAGAGTAGTGAGGGAGATTGATTGCTCTTATCTTGACTGAAACACCAGTGACTGAACTTGC
This sequence comes from Manacus candei, assembly GCF_025592945.1. Lineage (NCBI taxonomy): Eukaryota > Metazoa > Chordata > Aves > Passeriformes > Pipridae > Manacus > Manacus candei. The sequence continues at coordinate 674,674 of NW_026138133.1, forward strand.
AAGTAAGGCTGAAACAGCCACATTTTATCCTGCATGAGTCGTATGGTGGGGGAAAGTGTATTAGGACAACATAAATCTCAAAACAAGACAGGGAAAAGAAAAAACTACAACCAACTCAAAAAACCAAAGAACAACTAAACCTCAAAACATATAGTGTTTCATTTGCCATTCCAGAGTAATTAAAACTCCACGCTTTCTTGTCATATGGTCTGAGTCCCTGCCATGTTTACTTTATTCAGCAAAGTAAGTGGCGTGTTGTGGGAGAACAGTAATCTCTGAAGAGATAATCCCAAATCACTCTTGTTTCTAGATTCTGAATTTAAAACTTTCGTATGTTTTGTACGTCGGGTGAACTGTATGCATTCATATTTCCGACTTTTATGTCTCAGGCACAAGAACCAAAAGTACAATATTTTGAATACATGAATGAAATCCTTTGCATTCATGAATAAATCCTGACAGGATAAAGCATTGCTTATATTGGCCCGACAGACTAATTAGAACTTCAGATGCTGATGCTTCTTTTTGTGATCGTCCATCTGTTTTTCTTGTGGAAATCAGTTTAGGTGATTTAGAGTGCAAATTCCCTTGTAAAATGAACCAGTGACTAAAACAAACCATTATGCATCTTTTGAAACTGCTAATGCAATTCTGTTATATTAAGGATCAACACAATGTCAAACCAGTGTCAGAGCAATTTTTTATAATTGCATGCCATCCAATATGCAGGTGCCCAGTCACAACCCACAGGTTCCTGGTCATGACATAACGGTCAGTACAAAAAGAAAATAAGCCATTCATGTATACTTACTGTATGTTTATTTCTTTTGCATACAGTAGGTCATGAAAGTGACAAAACCCCACAAAATTAAGCAATCTAGAACTTCAATATGAGCCTTAAACAAATGAATTATTCTCACCCCACCCCAGAAGTTAAAAAAGGTTACTCAAGTCATTGTGTTAATTGCAAAAATATTTTTATCCCATAAACTTTTAAACTGTTTCTAAGGTTAACAGTTTTATGTGTTTCCAATTGAAATACAAGGCCTTTTCATTATTTTGAAGCCCTGAGAGTAAAGTAATCTAAGTATATTTGAATAAAAATCAATATTTAAAATTTAAATGCAATTTTCCTCTGATCTAATTAATGAGCCATGTTAATATTTTGGTACCCTATTTTAAGATAGGTATAAGAAACATGATAAACAGTACAGAAAAGGAGAAAAAGTATGGAAAAAGATGTGGAAAAGAATCCATGGAGAGGAATAAAATAGGCTAAAACTTTATAATCTTGAAAAGAAATAAGTGAGAATGGATATGAAAGATTCCTAACATTATCAATAACATATGTCAGTTAAATAAAGAACATTCATTCTTCATTTCTTATGCTAAAATAAATAAGGATGATCAATGATTTATCAGACAGAAGATTTAAAACAAAAGGTAGAACATTTCTGTTGTATACTTAATTCAGCTGTGGAATTAAGTTACTGGCATGTGATGTAATGGAGGGGCTTTAATGTATGTACCTTGCAGTTGGCAAAGGCACAGTTGAGAGTCTCTGGGTAAGGATTAAGGGACAAACAAATAAAGTGGATGATGTTGTGAGGGTCTTCTATAAGGAACCCAGCCAGGATGATAATACCAGTGATTTATTCTATAAGGAACTAAGGCATACCTCTAAATCAAGCAGTCTTGTCCTTGTAGGACTTCATTTGCTAGATGTTAACTGTGAGTACCACACAGCTGGTAGAAACAGGCCCAGAAGATTCCTAAAATACCTGGTTGGTACAGGTACTAGGGGACATGCTCTCTTTGATCTGTTTGTTAACAGAGAGGGGCTCATGGTGAAGTGGCGATTGATGACTGTCTCGGGCACAGCGACCATGAAGAAATCGAGTTTAAAATCTCTGATGACAGGAGGAAAACCTCCATCAAAACTTCAACTCTGTACATGAGGAGAGCAGACTTCAGGCTGCTCAGGAAACTAATTGATAAAGTTCCCTGGGAAAATGCTTTTGAAGGTGTTGAGATTCATTGATGTTGGTCACTTTTTAAGTGTCACCTACTAAGAGCTCAGGAGCAGGAGATTCCCAAAGGTTGGAAGTAAAACAGGTGAGGCAGAAAGCCGTTTTAACTGAAGAGGGGTCTTCTTTAGGAGCTAAAGCGAAAAAATAAAGTGTACGGCCAGTGGAAACAAGGTCGAGTGAGATGGAAGGAATACGGAGATGTAGCCCACCACTTCAAGGAGAATATTTGTTTGGCCAAAGCTCAATTAGAGTTGAAGCTGGTCAGTACTGTGGAGGACAAGAAAAAGGACTTTTAAAAAATGTGTGAATAGCAAAAGGCAGTGTGGAAATAACACTGACTCATTACTTGATGAGAATGGTCACATCAAAAATAGGGACACAGACAAGGCAAGGATGTTTAATGCTTTCTTAGTGTTTGTTTTCAACACTGATTATGGGTTCAGGGAATCCCAGTGCCTTGACCTGGAGGACCATGACTGTGAGAATGATCAACTTCCAGTAAGATCAGAACCTGTGTGGGATCTGCTCCTCCAGCTAGATCCTGATACATCTATGGGACCTGATAGGACTCATACAAGTGTATTCAAATAAATGGCTGATGTCATCATGACACCTCTGTCAATGATTTGGGAATCTAGAGAGTTCCCAGTCAAATGGAAGCTTGCAAATGTTGTCCCAGTTTTCAATAAGAGCCAGAGGTGTGACCCTGGTAACTTATAGGCCTGTCAGTCTCACTTCAGTGCCTGTTAAATCATGGGAAGATTATTCTGGGAGTTATTGAAAAACACCTGAAAGATAATGCAGTCACTGGTTATAGCCAGCATGGGTTCATGAAGGGAAAATTCTGTTTGTCAAACTTAGTTTCCTTTTATGGCAAGGTAACCCATCTACTTGATCAAGGGAAGAGAGTTGATGTAATCTTTTTGTATTTCAGTAAAACTTTCAATACTGTCTCTCACAGGATCCTTCTTGCCAAAATGTGCAGCACACAGCTGAATAAACACATGAGATGGGTGAGAAACCAGCTCATGGGTCAGGTACAAAGGGTTATAGTAAATGGGGTAACATCAGGTTGGTGATGAGTCACTAGTGGGGTTCCAAAGTGCTCTATTTTAGGCCAGTGTTCTTCAGTGTCTTCATAAATTACTTACAGGCAGGACTTGAAGGTGTACTAAGTTTGCAGATAACACTAAATTGGGAGAAGCTGTTGACTCCTTTGAAGGCAGGGAGTCCCTGCAGAGAAACCTTGACAAATTAGAGGACTGGGCAATCACCAACCGTATGAAGTTCAACAAAGGAAAGTGCTGGATTCTGCACCTGGGATGGGGCAACCCTGGATGTATGTACAGACTGAGAAATGAGAGATTGTAGAACAGCACTGGGAAAACGTACCTGGAGATCCTGGTTGATGGCAAGTCAAGTATGGGTCAACAATGTGCCCTGGCAGCCAGGAGGGCCAACCATATCCTGGGGTGCATCAGGCAAAGTGTCACCAACTGGTCAAAGGAGGTGACTGTCCCACTGTATTCTTCTCTGATGTGGCCTCACCTTGAGTACTGTGCAGTTTTGGCGCAATATAAGAATGAAGTAAAGCTATAAAGAGTGTCAAAAGGAAGGCTAGGAAAATGGTGAAGGGCCTTGAAGTGAAGCCATACAAGGAGCAGATTAGGTCACTTGGCTTGTTCAGCCTGGAGAAGAGGAAACTGAGGGGAGATCTCATAGCATTCTGCACCTTCTTCAAGAGAGGGAGTGGATGATATCTTCTCTCTGACCAGTGACAGAACCCAAAATAATGGCATGAAGTTCTGACAGGGGAGGTTTAGGTTAGATATTAGGAAAAGGTTTTTCATGCAGAGGGTGGTTGGACACTGGAACATGTTCCCCAAGGAAGTGGTCACAGCACCAAACCTGCCAGAGTTCAAGAAGCATTTGGACAACACTCTCAGGCACATGGTGTGATTCTTGGGATTTCCTGTGCAGGGCCAGGAGCAGAATTTGATGATCCTTGTGGGTCCCTTCCAACTCTGGATATTTTCCATTTCTATGAAGACCTGCTTGAAGGAGCCTATTCAAAAAGCCTGAAGTCCATAAAACTTCTGGAAATTGTAATGGTGTATGAAGTGATGAATCTCATTATGTAGAATCACAGTTTCTGACACTCCTAGTGAATTACCTGTTACTCCTCATTGTCCGAAAAAAAATATTAGTCTTATTTAGCACATCAGCACATACATTATTAGATACCATCAAGGATATGATAGGTATTATACAGGTGTTATAATTCCAATCAAGTCAATAAGAAATTTTTGCATGATTTATATAAATCATAGAAATTATCATATCTGAGGTGTATTAAGAGTTTTGTATCTGTAAAACATTTTGAGTGCTGAAGTTCACAATTTTATTGTTTAGGTTATAAGAAAGTTCTACCTTCATTTAAAGCTTGTGATAAAACTGAAAGCTGCCAAGTCATTATTTAAGGCATCAGCAAATATGGAATCTAATATTCCCACCTTGGACTTCTGGCAGGCAGGCTTTGGGCCGTTTAGGACTTTGATTGACAGAATCTTTTGGGAGTCAGTCCTGAAGGTCAAAGGAGTCCAGGAATGGTGGATGTGATTCAGAAGGAAGTTGTTAAATATTCAGGAGCAGGCTGAATGTGTAGAAAAACCGGCCTGGTTAAACAGGGAGCTTAGGCTGGAACTTAGGGAAAAAAGAGAATCTATCGTCTCTGGAAAGAGAGTCAGGTAACTTAGAAGGACTAAAGGATGTAGGGAAAAGATTAGAAAGGCCAAAGTTCAACTAGGACTTTATTTGACTGCTGCACTGAAGAAAAACAGAAAAAGTTTCTACAAATACATTGGCAGCAACAGGAGGGTCAAGGAGCGTCTCCATAATTTGTTGAATGCAGAGGGTAGCATAGAAGATGAGGAAAAGGCGGAGGTGCTTAATGCTTTCTTTGCCTCAGTCTTCAATATTGAGACCAGTTGTCCTCAGGACACCCAGTTCCCTCAGCTGGAAGGTGGCGATGGAGAGGTGAACGAAGCCCCCATATTCCAGGAGGAGATGGTTAGTGACCTGCTAGGACAATGAGACACCCACAGGCCTATCGGCCTTGATGGGATCCAACCCAGAGTAATGAGAGAACTGGTGAAAGAACTTGCCAAACCACTCTAAATCATCTACCAGCAGTCCTGGTTAACTGGAAAAATTCCAGCTGACTGGAAATGAGCAAATGTAATGCTCATTTACAAGGAGGGTCAGAAGGACAATTCCAGGAATTACAGGCCTGTCAGCATAACCTTGGTTCTAGGCAAAGTTATGGAAGAGATCATCCTCAGTGAGATTGCACGACACATGCAGGACAAACAGGGGATCAAGCCCAGCCAACATGGGTTTATGAAAGGCAGGTCCTACTTGACAAACCTGGTTTCCTTCTATGACAAAGTGATCCACTGAGGAGATGAGGGAAAGGCTGTGGATATAGCCTATCTAGACTTCAGTAAAGCATTTGACATTATCTTCCGCAAAATCCTCCTAGAAAAACTGGTTCTTGTGGTTTGGATCGGTGGACTCTTCAGTGGGTAAAAAACTGGCTGGATGGCCGGGCCCAGAGAGTTGTGGTGAATGGAGATAAATCTAGTTGGTGGCCTGTCTCTAGTGTTGTTCCCCAGGGCTCAGTATTGGGACCAGTCGTGTTTAATGTCTTTATTGGTGATCTGGACCTGGGGATCAAGTGCATCTTCAGTAAATTTGCAGATGACACTAATTTGGGTGGGAATGTTGAACTGCTTGAGGGTAGGAAGGCTCTACAAAGAGACCTGGACAGTGAGCTAAGAACAACTGCATGAGGTTCAATAAGGTGAAATACCAGGTCCTACACTTGGGTTGCAACAATCTTATGCAGTGCTAGAGGCTGGGGAGGACTGGCTTGAAAGCTGTTCAGCAGAAAGGGACCTGGGAGTGCTATTTGACGGCTGGGTCAATATGAGCCAGCAGTGTGCCCAGGTGGCCAAGAAGGTGGCATCCTGGCCTGTATCAAGAATAGTCTAGCCAGCAGGACTAACAAAGTGATCATCCCTCTGTACTTGGCATTGGTGAGGCTGCACCTCAAGTACTGTGTTCAGTTCTGGGCCCGTCACTTTAAAAAGGACATTGAGGTGCTGGAGCCTTTCCAGCGAAGGGCAACAAGGCTCACATAAGGTCTAGAAAACATGTCTTATGAGGAAATGCTGAGGGAGCTGGGTTTGTTTAGTCTCCAGAAGAGGAGGCTCAGGGCTGACATCATCCCTCTCTACAACTACCTGCTGTGGACCAGAGGAAATGACCTTAAGCCGAAACAGGGAGTTCATATTAGATATTAGGAAAAAAAACCCAACAAAACCAAACCAAGCAGGGTGGTCAGGCATTGGAATAGGTTGCCCATGGTGGTGGTAGAGGCACCATTCCTGGAGGTGCTTAAGAGTCATCTGGATCTGGCACTTGGTGATATGGCTCAGTGGTTTAGTGGTTGCAGGGGTGGTGGTGGGTTGACAATTAAAGTTGATGATCTTAAAGGTCTTTTCCAACCTTGAAGACTATGTCATTTCACCTGGCATTGTGTAATGTTTAATCATAATGAATGTTAAGATGTGAACCATACTTTTAATGTCAGTTTTGTATGGTTGTTTTGTGAAGTTTTTTTCTAGCCATTTAGGAATTCCCATATACTTCTCTTCCTTCTACTGAAAAGCTTGTTCATGAAGATATATCTTGATTAAGTTAACTCCTAGTCTTCTTTCTTTGCTAAATAGACTTTTTGGATCTTTCTATAAGAGCCAGTAAGTTGTTGGCATTTCACATCTCTCAATCAGCCTTTTCTGTGTCCAAACTTGTAGAATTGGAATAGTGTCTTTGAATCAGCAGAAAAAGTACCTACTGCATAGTACATACTCTCTCATCCTTGAAGCATATAACACAGGTTCTGACATCTTTCATATGGATATATTACTCTGCTCAGAACTTCTTTTCCCCATTATTTTTTGTGTCAGATGACAAACTTTTACCATCATCTCTATTTGCTGAGCATGAATGTCCTAAGTGAAGTGAAGGGTAAGGTGAAGGACTGTTTGAATAAGGCTTATTTTCTGTTTAGTAGCTGACATCATGTCTTTCAAGAAAAAAAACCCAAACAACCCTGAACTGAAGCTTTCAACTTTCTAACAAAACTTACCAAATCTGTATAATTTATACAATCTGAGAGACAATCCCGAAATTTGCACATCTTTGCTTGTTTGTGTTTTGGTTATTTTTGATGTGTGTGTTTTCCAGGGAGGTTATTAATCTTCCTTAGTAAGATGGAATTAGGGAAGTGCTACAGTGTTGAATGCAATTGAAAGCAGAGTTCAGCTCCTGTGGGAGAGAAATGAGAGATGATTATGACAGCAGCAAAGGCTAACAGTCCTTAGAGTATTATTATTTCATTTAGTTTTGAATTAAAAATTAATCTGCTAGCAAGACTTTCCACTAACCTGTTAATGGATTTAAACTATCTAGCTGAAAGTTAAGTTTATACTGAAAACTTCACTAAACATGACACCATAGCTTTACTAAATGTGCTGCAAATTATTTTTATTACTGTATTCTATACATCTGGCATTTATAGACATACGTTGGAATGTTATTGAAATATTGCCATTCCATTTGGTTTTGGGGACTTTGGACACAAGATCCTCGAAACTGTGAAGTAGAGCAGCATGCTGTACTATTCTGTTCTAGGAAGATTCAATATAAAGAAATAAAGCTGAGATCCCCAAACTTGCTATTTCAAGTATGTGTTGCTGTTTAAAAGGTAATGCAACTTGAATTACTGTGAGCAGAAAAGCTCTGTGACAGATTTTGTAACGCTTAGGTTGTCCCCCCAAGTTCCTTAAAATGATCATCTTACTCCCTGAGGATCAACACGTCCAAGTCAGATATGGCAATGCACTTTTTGAGCCCTTTCTCATAACGAATGGTTTGAAACAAGGCTGCATTCTCGCTCCAGCCCTATTCACAGTCTTTTTCAGCATGATGCTCCAAAGGACCACAGCAGACCTCGATGATCAGGATGGTATCTACATTTGATACCGTACTGATGGAAACCTTTTCAACCTAAGGCAACTGAAGGCCCACACTAAGATCTTAAAACATCTTGTCCGGGAGCTGCTTTATGCTGATGACGCCGCCCTTGTTGCCCACACAGAAGCAGCTCTGCAGCATTTAACATCCTGCTTTGCAGACGGTGCTGAGCTCTTTGGGCTGGAAGTCAGCTTAAAGAAGACAGAAGTTCTCTATCAACCTGCACCTCAGGAAGTCTTCCATCATCCCCATATCACCATTGGTGAATCAGAGCTCAAATCAGTCCAGCAGTGTAATTACCTAGGCAGCCTCATCTCCTCAGATGGTAAGATTGACGGAGAGATAGACAACAGGTTGGCAAAGGCATATAGTGCCTTCGGAAAGCTTCATAAAAGAGTTTGGCAAAATAAACACTTGAAGAAAAGTACCAAGATCAGTGTTTACAAAACCATTGTGCTGTCTACTCTCTTATATGGTCATCTACCGCCACCACCTGTGATTCCTAGAACGCTTCCATCAACGCTGCCTCCGTACAATCCTAAACATCCACTGGTCAGATTATATGACTAATACATCTGTTCTAGAACTAGCAGCAATCACAGGTATTGAGGCCATGTTGCTGAGAACACAGCTGTGCTGGGCAGGGCATGTCTCAAGGATGAAGGACCATTGCCTCCCTAAGATCTTGCTTTATGGTGAACTTGCCACCTGCTGCCGCATGAGAGGAGCCCTGAAGAGGAGATACAAGGACTCTCTGAAACAACATCTCAGCCTTGGCCATATTGATCATCATAACTGGTCTGCTCTGACCTCCAGTCGGGAGGCCTGGAGACACACCATCTATAACACTGCTGATGCTTTTGAGAAAGCACTCAGGGTCACTCTTGAGGAGAAAAGACAATGCAGAAAGAATCATGTCTTGCAGAATATACCACCTAAGGAGTCTTTCTGCTTTGCCTTTTGCAACCGGACGTGCCTGTCTCGTATTGGCCTTTTTAGCCACCAGCGTGCTTGTAACAAACGTGGGTAGAGCCCTTCCCAAATCTTCGTCTGAGAAACCTAGCCATGACAGTGACATCTTGGATTAAATTAAAGCTTGATTTATTTAGTATGACTGCTCCCCTTAGCTTTTGCAAAGCTTGTTACTGATGCAGGAAAAGGGTAAAAATGAACCCAGTGGTTTCAATTGCCTACTTCGGTTTACACAGAGGGGTCCAGATTACTTTGCAACATATCCTGTATTCCTCGTCTCTGGTGTTCCTTTGTTTTTACCCTGAAACATGCCACATAAACTTTAGTGCCCAGAATTCATGGCAGGAGTATCTGTCATGGTGGTCATATTGAAAACCAGTTGATACAACCAAGTGTATGATACAACCAATATGTATACGTATTTTCCATTCAAAAAAAGATTTGGAAACAAACACCGTTAAGTCTGCAACTAACCCTGAAAGAAATCAGAGTTCAGAGTAGGATGCCATCGGGGAGAATAATATTCAGCCAGCTAAATATTTGGGTTTTTTAATGGTACTACATCAAATAGGCAAAAAGTGAAGGTAGAAATACTGTATAAAATACTAGGTATATATATATTTATTTGCATTGAGCTAAGTAAAAATAAAAATGATGGATTTCTTGCAATATATGCTTTGGTATTGTATTTTAATATATATCTGCATTAAAAAAAAAAAAGGAAAAGAGTAGTGCTGCCATTATTAAATGTTAAATTAGTAGAGGGAGGCATTATTTGTATTTTGAAAAATTATCACATACATGTATAGGACAATTTGATGAAAAGGAGGACTTAATTTATCTGGAAATAAATTGAAAGAGCAGAATGACCTACCAAGTTTTTAGAAATAGGCTCTTTTGTTCTTTCTTTTGTGCAAAACGAAAAGATTTTTTTCTAAAATGATGAAGGATTAAGGTACTTTGAATGGAAATATATTATTATTTAAGGGTAAATAGATATCAGTACTAAGGAAAAGGACAATAGACATTAATAAACTCACCAAAACAAATTTAAAAAAGAGTAAGGTTAATATAATCTGCAGGAGATCTGGCAGTAAGTGGAAGTGAATATATCAAGCGCATAATAACACACTATCCTAATTCAAGAGCAATGTATAAATCATAATAAGAGACCTTTAGAGCTCCTAGTGCAGTCATAAAGACATACAGAGCAGAAAGGAATTTTGCAAAGGATGAGAAAAGAACCACATGACTAATGAATAAAGGCCTAGAATAATAAGAAGCTGTAAGAATATAGTATGAAAGGCTATTACAGTTGCTGAATTACAACTACCAAAGGATATAAAAGACAGTTATAGAGAGAGTTTGTAAATACATTACAAGTAAAAAGAAAACAAGAAAAATGCAAAGGATATAAAAGAGGACAAAGGATAGGAACACGTGAGAAACTAACACAGACAGTTAGCTCTGAACCCTGAAAAAAATAATGGAGTAAGTGATGAAAAATTACTTACTGCAAAATCTAATGTTTTTTACTAACCATTTTTTTATTAAAACCAGTGGGAAAAAGACTCAGTGTTGTCTCTAAATATATGGTATACTTAATTTGGAAAAGGTACAAAAGAATAGTTACTGGTTAGTCTCTGTAAGTCATGTGTTGCATCTTAGATGTCTTAGTTCTAGGCCTGGTAATGTTAAATATTTTTGCAGTATCTTGGATAGTGGAAGAAGAATTATACATAAATATCATTAGTGACGCTGAACTGTGGAGGGTTGCAGGCTCTCTAAAGAACAATAAAGAAATATGCTTCAGAATGACACTGATAAATCAATGTGAATTTGAACAATGTGAAATTTATTTCAGACAAGTACGAAATGCTGTAGACTTAGTGAAGAAGACAAAGGTGTATCAAATAATGAGTTAGTACCCAGACAGAGGACTAGTCTCCAGCAAATACATCAAGAAAGTACAAAATAGTAAATAGCTATAAGAAAAATTGTTAAACAGTATGTCCTTGTTGCACGAGTTTGTGTTTGTGCAAAAATAAGTTGCTTTTATGGTATTCACCCTTAATTTTTGCAGGCACACAACCTTCATAAATTGCAGATCGGGTTAATAAGGATACTGGAAAGTGTTGAATTCTGTCATGGTTTGAGATAGCCCCAAAATCCAATTCCCTAGCTCCATTCCCCCCTCCCACATCTCAACCTAATGTGAGATGGGTTTTTCCAGACAAAACACACACCAGACTCAAAGTGGGGGAAAGGGAATATATTACAATGACTATACAAATAAATACCACATCACATTATACACACGATCACAACTATCTCTACCACGACATATAGTATTTACAGTGGACCAGATCTCTTCTCTCCTCCAAATAAAAGTCCAGGAGGGAAAGAAGGACAGATCCCTTCCAGTCTCTGAACAGCAGCATCTTCTGAGGCAGCAGTCTGTCTGTCTTCTCCACATGCAGCAGCTGATAGCTGGATTTCTGCCAGCACTCACGAGGGAGGTATTCAAGCCTCTCTCGGCCCCATCGCCTCCAACCGAGGGGTCTTCCGTGGGCTTCGTAACCCCAGACAAGGTCGTATCACCACGTCATATCACGAAGACACAGGGGGGTCTTCGTGACGGTCTGGTATCTCCAGGAGACTCAGCTCCTTGCAGGGCCTCTGTGCCCTGTCTCTCAGGCTGCCACCGTGGCAGCAGTGCAAGGGGGGAGCCAAGGTCAACTCCCCCCGCATTCCATCGGGCCGTCCCGGTCCAGCTCCGGGACGCTCTGAGCTTCTCAGCTCCTCTCTCTCTCCAGTGCTGCATGTCTAAAACTCTTCTCCTTAATAGGAGTCCATCTCCCTCTTTTCTCAGAGGGATCTCAAAGGAGTTTTGGGGGGCTGGTACAGTCTTACCCCCAGAACTCTGTCTCTCAGGCTGCTGGCTCTCTTTCTCCTCGGCTCTCTTTCCAGGAGTCTTCTCTGGTGCTGCATGTTGTTTCTGCTGCTCCTTCAGTTCAGGTGTTATCTATCCTGGCTCTCTGCCACCGTTTCTCTGGTCAGTGCCGGCTGCTGCTCTGCGCCCATGGAGAAAACATCTCCCGGCATAACTACAGGCACCTAGCCCAGCTTATGCTGTTCCAGGTCCCCGCAGCCCCCAACCAGGGGCTGGGAGGGCCCAGAGGGCCCAAGGGGCTCAGAACCCCTTCCTCGTGGCTCACAACATGGCCACCTCTCCAACAACAATCCAAACTACTACTCATCTCTTCCGGTGAGCTTGTGGGATGTTGACATTTTTGCAGGAGCGCCCATTGGACAGAACTCCAAAACTTCCAGGGGTTTCCACCCCTTGGGGTCTACCACTTTTCTAGCCTCTGGGGGAAAACAAGATTCAAACCATGACAAATTCTTAAATAGCTGAACAAAATGTGCCTTGAACTTCATTTACAAATTTAAATGATATTTGATATTTACACAGCCTTTAAAACTGCATTGGCAGTTACACAAATTTTTCATGTTTCCTAATCAGGTATTTTCCAGTATATCTTAATAAAATCCCCCATCCCCCCAAAAAAATAAACTGTTTTTTAAATCATCAGGTGATGGTGTGGCTCAGTAGGTCTAACATTTGTTCACTACAGCGTGCTAGGATAGGTATTAAAGGTTAGGAGTAAAGTATACTGGCGCAGCTGTGGAGCCCAAGCTTGTTTTCACCTGTCCATGGCTATGTGTAGTCTGTTCTGGTTATCTTTCTAGTAATTATATTCTTATAAATGCAATATTTTAAAGCTTAATCTTAATTTATAGCAAGTTGATTAGTGACCTACTATCTTTTATCAGTTATTAGATCTGAGTATTTGCAAACTTTTCAACTCAGATATATCAGGATAATGGTCTCTCAGAGTGCTCAGATAACATTATCTCATTACTACTAATATCAGTCAAAGACATCATATAAGAATTTAATAGATAATAGGCTCTGATACAAGATATTTTCAAACTAGTGTTATTGGCTTTTTACGGCATAATTTATATTATATCACTCTCCAGTCAAATGTCATGGACAAAAGTAAAATTCTTCTGGTGAAATACAACTTAAATTTTTGAAGTAATACTTTATTTATATGGTAAAGTAAATCAAAATTATTATTCTAAGGGATGTTTACTCACTATCTACTCTAGTCTGGAAAATCTACATAATGAGCTGGCTGCTCAACTGAGGTACCAGATTTTCCTTGAGTATAAGATATTTCATTCTAAAAACACAGACTATTGGTAAATCTTCTAAACTTTGTTTTTGTTCTCTAGCAAAGCTTTTTTATATATTAGTCAATATATTAAGCAATTACATTAATTTTATTATAAATAAATACTTCAGTAAATATTTTACATTCCTTATAAAAGCCAGCATTATTAAGCAGGCCTACTTTCTTCACTTTTGGGGGAAGAAGGAGAGGCAAATAGGTGAGAATTAAGAACAAACTTTATTTGCTTATATCACAATAAAAATATTACTTTTACATTCCAAGACAAAAATATTTATTTAAAATGTTTTTTATATTTTTAACAGCTGTAAATTGAAGACTTTTGAATCCAAGGAGTTTTATAAGTAACACAGACTGATCTAGTAAAATAAATTTTAAATATTTCCAATTATCACCTTTTGTTATTTTAAATAATGTTAATTATCTGCAATTAAAAGTAGACTAATGGATGCTATAGTATTCAGGAGAATCAGATACCTTTGTCTTAGTTCATAATTTATTGTTTATTGGTTTTTTTGACATTTACTACCCTTTAAATCTTTGGTATGGCATGTGTTAACAGGGACAGCAATGTGTTCTGTTGGACAAATTAACCTACAAATTTTCAGTTTAGAGATGTGGTTCCAAATCATGGAGAGGTTAAACTGCTGTGACATGGATCACTAGTTCACAGTCTGATTTACTGGAAACAGCAGGTGGCTAGCAGTCAGACCCATGCAGTGGTGCCCCAAAGCGTATGCTCATCTCTGAGAGCAGCACTTAGTTTTAGAAAGAAAATAATGACATAAATTGTGACTTTACACACACCTGTGTATGTAGACTTGAAATCAATAAAAGAATTTTTACATGTATACGTGCTTATACTTCAAATTAAGAAGCAAAAATTCCTTGTCTCATTTCCCATGAGATTTGCCACAAATGTTGCTTTTTAAAATTCTTTTTATAATATCTATTTTTCTGAAAAATGTTAAACACACTGAAAAATTGTATGTGTCTGGTTTTCTGGATATCTTAGCATATGTAAACTCAGTAATCAATAATATATCAATACTACGCGTTGGTGCATCCTTTTCAACATGATCTCTTGTAAGAAGAGGAGTTTGGCTCAGACTTTCTTTACACACACGTTGTGTTCATGTATATCTACGAGTAGCTCAGTTCAGTGTCATACCAGCCTAGGTCTAGAATTGGAAGCAGTACAGCTGCAACAATAGGAATCCTTGCTCAGAGCAATTATTCGTGCTTCTGTGTTCATGAATATCTCTGCATATTGTTTTACTTTGAAATACAGGAGTGTGTTAACTCCTGCCAGTTATGTGGCACAAAAGGCCTAGATATGCCAGTAATCTACAGAATATACCCAGAACTGAAGAGGACATTGATTCTCAGTAAAGAACAGAAGAGATAATTTCAGTCACTAATCTCTGGAGTCAGTAATAAAGGCATTATTTTGCATGACAAAAGTACCTCTTCTAATATTTTAAGATTCAATATGTGTTTCATAGATACAGGGTTTAGTACCAGCAACCACTGGATAATCTAGTGCCTCCTCCCATAAATGTCAGCCTCGTGCATTTCATTTGTTTTTCTGTGCTAATTAAAAAAAAAAAAAACCCAAAACCAAAAATCAGTCTTCTCCAGTCTTCTCTTAAAAGCACTAAGTAATAAAAAACCCCAATTATTTCATTTTATTTTTTTTAATCTGTTCTAATACTCACCATAGTTTGCAAAAATAGGATGAAAAATACACTTAGTGTGTGTTTAACATTGACTTCAGCTGCTGTTTTTTAGAGAAAGAGATCTGTGTTTTTTACATTCCTTTTCTTTTAAATTTGATACATTAGGAAAAGCTGGTACATCAATTTTGGGGTGAGGCATCTCTTGAAGCCCCTGGAACACTTCCTCCTTCAGAGCCCTCGTGTCTGCACAGCTGTTTCTCTCACATATTCTGACTCCTGTCTTCTGGCTGCAGTTATGCAGCAGGTTTTCCACTTTCTAAATATATTTTCCTAGAGGTGCTACTGCTGTCACTGATGGGCTCATCCTTGGCCAGCAGTGGATCCATCTTGGAGCCAGCTCGCATGTGCTTTGTTGGACATAGGGCAAGTTTCCAGCATCTTCTTGGAGCAACCAGTCCTGTCACCACACCTCCTACCAAAACCTTGGCACTCAAACCCAGTAGAATCCACCAAGTGCCATGGTTTCTGTTAGGAGAGTCTCCTTCAGTGTGGAGCTCTCTATGGTAATAGCTGGAACACTTCTTGACCCTCCTCCTTTTATGACCTTGAAGCTCACAGGATTAGTTCCTTACATACTTTTTTCCTCATTATGATTGACTGTGCAGTTTTTGCCATTTCTTAAATACATTTTCACAGAAGTGACAGCAGCTCGGATGATGGGCTCAGCTGTATCCTGCAGTGAGTTCATTGTGGAGCTGATTGGAGCTAACTGTGCCTGGCACAGGGCAAGCCCTGGTCTCCTACAGAGGCCACTCCTGCAGCTCTTTGTGATAAAGAAATAAAATGTTCTGAGATTTTTTTAGGAGGTGTTAATCTACAAAAACAAGAAAAGAAAAGCAAACGAACTGCATCCCCAGAAGAAAACACAATATAGTTTACTAAACTTCATATAAACAGAAACATCATGTGTTCTTAACTTCTCACTTTGTACGTTTTTATGACCCATCAAACTGGGAATTAGAGTCTAAAATCTCTTTGTAAAGTGTAAAAGTAATTTCTTTCAAAGTGAGGTGTTTTACATGAGTGCTGATACTACTTGTCCAATCCCCTTCTCCCTTTTTAACTCTTCTAATAAGGCTAAATGTGAGCTGTCCTGGCCCTTATTACTCAGATTTTTCAAAGCTTTCATCCTTAGTTTTAAAGACATTCTGTTGGTTATATGTCTATGAAGTAAAAGTGATGGAGGTATACGATAGCCACATCTCAATTTTATCATAACATCTTAAAAATACTTTATATAAAAAAGTATAAGAAAGATTTCCCTAATTGCACTCAGAGAACATGAATGTGTTAGAGAATATGAATGTTACAAATGCAGTAAGAGAAGTATGATCAAGTACACAGAACAAAAGCAAATTCATAGTGTTTAAATGAGATAAATTATCATAGAAAACTAGTGCAGTTCTAATGATTAGAGCAGTTTAACTTGGAGATTTGAACTCTATTTCTATTTCTGTCTAGGAGTAGCAGGAGCAAGGAGGTGGCAATGGGGAGCCAAGGATGAGTCCACACAGGCCACAGTTGCTATGCACTCACCAATGATATGCAGTCCTGCAGGGGCTGAACACAGGGGTCATAGCCAGGGACTTAGATGACAAAGTCAATTGACAGCCCACAATGTGGTAAGTGATAAACCAGGTCCAGGGTCCCTCCAGTCACACAGAGATGATCAAGGACAGAGTTAGAGCAGTCTTAAGTTGAGCTGGAATTGGGTTCCTGGGCCCAAGGGCAGAGGCTTAACAGAGTCCCCAGGCAGGGCTAGTCAGGGTCAAGAGGGTGCCCTTACAGCCCAGGCAGTTTCTGATTTTGTCTTAGGTTTTTGTGGTGGAGAACAATATATTGTCTCTTTCTGAGTTAGATTTTTTTTTTTAATTATTGTTATTATTAAATAAAAATGGTACAGCTTCTCGATATTTGTCAAGCACTTTGAAATAGAAGTTCTGTAGAACTGAGTAAGAAATTTATTTGCTTACAGATATATTGCAGGAGTAAAAGTCACTACAGATTAATGTAATCAATTTTAAAATGTAAATGTCTTATTTGATAAATTCAGTAGAATTAGAAGGAGCCCAGATGTTTAAGATACAAAAGAAAGTTCTTGCACAATATGTAGCTGAGCAAAAGATTAATTTACAAAAACTGTAAGGTGGAAACTAAGGTGAATGGTTCTGTGAGCAATCTGCATGGATTCCTTGACAACAATTATATTTAAAGTATGCAATAAGAGGTGGTTTTTCTGACAGATTTTAGAATCTACCTTGATACGTTTTCGAAGGGAGAAAATAGGAAATAGGAAGAGATGAAGGTTTAGAAAAAGATCACCTGTAGTTTGATTCAAGCTTTTTAATGTTTATCCTCTTACTTCATATTGATGAGTTGTTCTTTAAAGGCATTTCAGGTCTTTTGTCTTATTATCACACCTAAAAAGATGAAATAATATAACTGACTCAGACCTAACATGACAGCATTTTGAATTTTTATTCTAACGTTAAGGAACAACTCTTTTAAGATATATTAGCATTTCGATGTAATATCTAACTATGAGTGACTAGAGTGGCAGATACTCAGAAAAACTAGATTCTATAAAGTACTCTTTCTAATAAGACCCATGGGGTTCTTGATTTTGCTGCAGAGTGGGAGTAATTTAACTTATATTTTAAACTTTATCTCCATCCAGAGTTGCATACCAGTTTCCCTTCATGCTCTGCAGAAAATATAATTAGAGTCTTTTACTGGTTTGAAGACTGCACACCTGTATGAGATTTTCATTTTAACTACTGTAGTTACATGAAGTACTAAGGATTAGGGAGAGAAGTTAAATGAGAGTTAGCTTCATGAAGAAGTAGTCTTTGCTTCCTGTTTCCAATGCCTCCAAGTTTCTTTAGTATGAATCTGATCATACTGAGAGCAACTGACAACTCAGTAAATATGACTTCTGCCTTATTATTGGGAAGTGGCTGCAGGCCTTTTATTAATCTGACAGCTGGATTGACTCTTCTGAGGTGTCGTGGCCTGGGCTGTTTTTGGCTTGTCTTTGAGCTCTGACAATTGTCTACTGGTCAAATAGGTCAAGACTATGTAACTATCATGTATACACAAGGTTTGATGACCCCAGGCAGTTGCTGTGTAACACATATTGGCCCTCTGTATTAAATGGGGCTGGAGAAGGCTGGGAACCACTGAGAGAAACAGAAGGTTCTGTTTAGGAAACAATAAAATTACCCAAAGATTATTCAAGATTGAGGAAGGAGAGTTGTGTCATGATGATTTCAGGATACTGATCATAGAATCTTAGAATGGTTTGGGTTAAAAGGGACCTTAAAGATGATCTAGTTCCAAGCCCTCTGCTATGAGCAGGGGTACCTTCCACTAGACCAGATTACTCAGCACCTCGTCCAGCCTGGCCTTGATGGGATGGGGCCCCCAGGGATGGGGCATCTACAATTTCTCTGGGCAACGTGGTGCTGTCCCTCACCATCCTCACAGTAAATAATGTCTTTCTAATATCCAATCTATATCCATTCTCTTTTAGTTTAAAGCCACTCTTCTTGTCCTGTCACTGCATGCCCCTGTTAAAGTCCTTTTCAACCTTTTTTGTAGGCTCCCTTCAGGAACTGCAAGGCCACAGTTAAGTCACCCTGCAGTCTTCCCTTCTCTGTGCTGAACAATCCCAATTCTCTCAGCCTTTGCTCATGGGACAGGTGCTTCATCCTAGAGGCCCTCCTCTGTGCTTGCTCGAACGGGTCTATGTCCTTCTTGTGTTGGGCATGCCAGAGCTGGTTGCAGTACTCCAGGTGGGATCTCAAAAGAGCATAGTAAGGGCAGAATGACTCACAATAAACTCTTTTTATTTGGAAAAGAACAAAGATCTCAGAACACAGAAGAAATATGAACATTTAAGCATAACACTGGAGAAAAGGGATACATGTTAGAAACATTTCTTTAATTAAAGAAGTTACAGGTAGTATTATTGAGACTTTCAATATTTAGACTGTTCATCTGTTATAGCATCAATTGGAGTAATAATAAGTTTTGACACCACATATGGGACTATTCTCTTCTTACCCAACACGATTTTCTGTGTAACAAGCTATATATTAGTATTGCATATATGATCTGTTGACCATCACATTGGAGTACAGTCGATGTTTTTGTGGTTTTTTGTTTGGTTCATTTATTAACACTTACCAGAAAGGCTCAAGAACAAGCTTCCTTCCCCCTTTCAGGCAGTATTTGTAAATATAACAATTTGTTATATAAAATTGAAAAGAGAACAGCTGGTTCTGAAATAGTAGGATTATGGCAACATTTTAAGAGAGGTAAACTATATAAGCCTCTCACAGATAATGGTCCCAGTTATTCAATTTGACTATTGCCCAAAGAAGAAATTGGTCACATACAAGTTGTATTCAATTTAGTTTTATTTAGAGTAACAGTAAAAGTAGAGGGAAGAAATGTGCAAAATTCTAGGGAAAACATTCAGATAATCACATTCATCTTTATACCTGTCCAGGGTTCTCAGCCTTGGGATTCTTGAAAGAGACAGATTTGTTTTAGCATGTGTAGGAAAAAAAATCCTGGGACAGCTCTTGGTGTCCACAATATCCTAGCCTCTGGGCCACCAGGATGAGTGCCTTTGGGGCATACCTCACCTGCACAGCCTGCAGTAGCTGGGCCTGTATCTTCTCAGTGGTGCATTCAAACTCAGCCACCCCTGCTCCTTGTTGGTTGCCCTGACCAGATTGATCTCATCAGTTATACCAAGGAACTGCTCAGGTTGCCACAGCTTGTGTGGTAGAAAGACTCATGCATTAACCATCATGTGCAGCCCAGCTGAAGTTGATATGTATTTATATTGTTTCTATGATCTGCTCAGGGAGTTTGAGTGATAAGTGCAAGGTCACTTTGCATATGAAGTATTTGCATCATATTTATGAATAATGACTCCTTTCATAAGACCCTGACATCTATATGAAAATCAGCAGCTTATGCTGGTCCTGCAGGCAATCAGGACAGCAACACTGTCTATCAGTGTTATTTACTTTTGTCACAAAGACCAGATTACTTATATCATAGGCTAAAAATTCACAGTATGTGTATTTGGAAGGTTCCTTTTACCTTTCATCATACTTCATTATTCTACCAAGTCAAGAGCTTAACTGGAAAATCTTTGACATATGAACAACTGACTTTATAAGATGCAATCTACTTTTGAAGTTAGAAAGTATTTCTTAATATTGGCACTTTTCAAAATTTCATATCCATGGTACTACAAACTTTCATTAATCATCAGCTGGACCTTTATTCTGTCCTTAATAATCATACAGAGGTTTCTCATAGACTTGCTTTATATGACAGTAACTTTACTCCAAAATTGAACTATTTCCAACATTGCAAAGGCATGACAAGGCTTTGATATATTTCAACACTGACATTTTTAAAACAAAGACTTTTTTTTTGATATTTCAGACATCGTAATGTACTTAACAAAAAGTCATAGGGCGAATTATTTTTATCACTCTATATGAATAACTCTAAAATTAATCAATAGATTGTTAAAATAATTTACAGAACACTGGGGTTTTTTAAGGTTACATAATGCAGAACTTTTTTTCCTCTACTTCCCAAACATTGGCTTATTTAAGTTTTCATTTGTTTGTTTTACAAATCAGAAATAAGTGATTGCAGTGGAGTTTCTACCTAAACCTCTACTTTAGTTCTAAATAGCTCATGAGTCTAAATTTGAATAATGGCAATTCACTGTTCTAAAAATAAAAAACCAGCTTTTTGTCATTCATTGGGCTGTGGTTCTGAGATGTGGAAAAAACAATCAAGGCTACATCTATCATCAACCTTGTGAATGTCCTGATTCTCAGAAACACAGAATGCTTAGTCCCACTATAGACAATATTACAGGAACTAACAATAGGAATTAGGTCTTTTACTAACTTCTACCTTTGTAACCGCTTAAAACTTAGGCTATATATTACCCTCAAACTGCTAGTAGAGCATTATATTTTAGATTCTTTTCTTTTGAACATTTTTCCTTTACTTTTCTACTCCATATTTACCTTTGAGAAAGAGTTAGTTTTAGGGAGAGAAAACTTTGCCTTCTTTCCTCTTTCAAGACTGAATTAGTACTGTTTACTTTCTCCCTGGAAGGATGTGTTCTGTCATTCCTTATGACTGGACACTGAACTATGTCATTGCAGAAGATTAACTCAATTCCCTTCCTGTTTTGTTTTCTTTATTCATATGCTTTTTGTGTTTCCAAGTTAATCTTACTGTGTCATTTTTTGTTTTCGTCATTTGAAGACTCAACTGGGAAACTTTACTTATTTTGATACTGTAATTACTTTTAGTCTCTTTTCTGAAGCCAGTCTGTTTTTTCACTAGATGGTCAATTCCTTAATCATCTAGAGAATTAATTGCTCGAGTGTACTGGATGCACACACAAGAGCAGCCCTGATAACCATCTGCAGCTTTGGTGTCACACATACAATTAAATGAAAACTTCAACTTAAATAAAAGTTCTATAGCTTCTGTCACAGAGATGTCTCATTAAGTCTTTTTCTGTAATACAGATATACCAGTGTTAGATATGTTAATACTGCATAAGTGTAAGCTGCAATTAAAATTCTAGGAAATTCACAGCTCTTAAAATACTTTTATATTACTTGAATATCTATATTAGAAATACTTTCACAGAAGCAAAATTTACAGGCAATAATCCATCTTGTTGACCTATGCTGTTACCCAAAGATAACTGAAAATGCCTATTAGGATTTAACTTTTATTTCATATCTTCAACAGAGTTAAAATCTTGAGTTCTCAGTTTAGACAGCAATAGATTTTGTAAAAGATAGAAGAGATTGGTTTTTTTTTTTTACTTTTTGACAATATGTGTCACAGTGTCCTTGCTCTGAAATGATTTAATAGAATTTGGATAGAACATTTCCAGGAAAAAAAAAGGCCAGTACCCAAAGTTGTCATGCAACAGACAGTCAC
This sequence comes from Manacus candei, assembly GCF_025592945.1. Lineage (NCBI taxonomy): Eukaryota > Metazoa > Chordata > Aves > Passeriformes > Pipridae > Manacus > Manacus candei. Next base: position 696,784 of record NW_026138133.1, read on the forward strand.
ATCTATAATGACTGCCATTAAGACCCATTAATATAATCACTGGAACTGGAAACATAAAAAATATTGATAGGCCTAGTCATAAAAAAAAAAAACCTTATGTTTTTAGTGCTTTACCAAAGTATCGATGTTTAGGTTAGTGTCTGAAATTCAATGTAAATATCATACAAAGTGGGTTGATGGAACAGGAGAGGTATGTTGACTTAATCATTGAATCCTTCAGGATCTTTCAAATCAAACAATGTGTTAAATATTCAGTTGTTTTCAGCTTTGCTTCTCTAGTGTGCAACTGGATGTTTCTAAACAGATCTGTATTTTTAAATAAGAGATCTGAGTTTTAATCTTGTGCCCTACATTGTGGGGTGGGTCCTTTTCCAAAAGATATTTATTATGAAGCTTGCGGCAAGAGTTATTTCGTGGGATCAAGACAGTCATAGGGAACAAAGAAAAAGATGCTAGAAATCTTTTCAAATGAGTGTATGTTGTATACAAGTATAGGAAACACAATAAGCTGAGTGGTTGATACTTCAAATTTCTGTTTAATACGAGTACTGACTAATTTAAGCAAAATTTAACCAAACCAGACAAGTCATTGATCAGATGCTGTTCTGTTGGGTACGTCTTTCCTTTCAAGGGGCAGGTGGCTGTTGTCTTTTCTAGTGTATTATACTGTGTAAGTATTAAGCCCCAGTAGCATGTACATGGACGTGGACAATGCTCAATAGCCCTTATCAAAATATGTGATGCTTTGCCCTTTTTTAATCAAAACTTTTTATATAGTAGTTTTATTTCAGTGGACAAATAATTCCAATGAAAAAGAATCTGCACAGCTCCTTTGAATCAAAACAAGCACTTAGGTTTTTCTAGTGCATATACATGAGTGATGAGATCTATGTGTGCACCCAGTCATGCTAAGATGAAAGTCTGTGTTAGTCTAAAGCTTTGGTAGTATTAGAATGTGTTTCAGCACTGGTTTTAGATGTGGTATCAACCTCAAATTCTTTTTTTGATTAATTCCATTTCTGTGAATCCTCTGGCACATGAGGAAATGTAGGAACCATATGCTTAATAAAAAGTTTTGTGTGAAAAGCTTTGCTGTATATTTTAAAACAAACCCAAAACTTTTTTTTCTGTTAGGAATATTTTTGGACACATTGAATGCCTAAATTAAAGCTTTTATTAGCAGGGCTTGTGTGCTTGATACTTGATAATAATCAGTGTATTGACAATTGTGACAATCAGTTACAACTTGTTTGTAAGAACTGCAGTTTTAGATGATTTTTAGTAATTAAAGCTACCTTGGTACATGAACAACACAGGAATTTTTGAACCTCTTCTGATGATTGTAGCTAGAAGACAGTGTACATTTCAAATGTCCAAATAACTGTATTCCTCCTCTGGAAAAATGGAGGATCTGCACTATGCTATTAAAAAACCCGAAAAAACACTTTGCAACATAAGGTGGGAGTTATTTGTTAGAATTTTGAGGGCAAATAAAATACTAATTGACTTCACTGGATGGTTAGCCTAAAGCAGAGTGATTTTTTTTTAATTAATAGCTAATTAGTGCATGAAGGAGTGGGATGGAGCCATGCTCTTGTAATGAAGTGCAAGAAGAATGAAATTTTGATTCTCAGAAGTGTTAGTGTCTTATTTCTTCTGTAAACTGTGATTTACCTACAAGCAAATAAAATGCATAGATGGGAACTTTACTGACACATCTACATGCATAGTCTTACACTTCTACTAATCCCTTGATTAGCAACAAAGGTGCGTTATTTCAGTAAGCACTTCTTTTTTCCAATACTTTTAAAGTAAATAACAGTAAATGCTGTTGACTATACACAGTGGTGAGATACTTTAAATCTCTGGTTTAAAATGAGGTTCTCCATTAACATATTTAAGAGTTTGTGAAAGACAGCTGCAGAAGGGAATCTTGCTCTCTGTTGACTGAAATTTGCTATACAGGATTCAGTGCAGCTTGAGAGGGAGCTTTTGAATTATAAAAGAAGATAAAACAGCTGCATTTCCTTTATGGAAGATATGGTGTTTTACTTTGAATTTTAGGAAAATACTGTAAATGCAGCATAGCTATGTGTGGAATAGTAGCTGGCACAGAAGTAGGTTGGGGTGCCAATGCATTATGGTAATAGTGAACAGCTTTATAATTTGCTGAGAAGATAAATTGACGTGAGAAAAGGGGCGGTTGTATAAACAGAATAAATTTTGTCAGTATGTAAATCTACTTTCTGGGAACAATCTGACAGAAATCATGAACTGTAAAAATCCAATTTTAGGAACTGTGAATTTACTTAGAACTCAGCATGTGCTTACTTAGAATCACCTCAAATATAACTTAGAGCTGTCGGTGATAGATATATTAGTAAATATTTGATTTGTTAGGTACATTTAACTAGATATTAGCTATTTTAGAAACAAAATTAGTCTTTTACCATGATCATATTAAAATGCCTAGTGCAACATTTTCTCATGCCTTGGACAATACACTTACTTAAAATTTATTTTTCACATGTTTTTGTGATTTTTAAAGAGAAGCTTCATTATAGGCAGAATATATATATGAGTCAAAATAGGTGTTAGGAACTGTGCTTTACAGCTTTATTTTTGTTCTAATTGTTCAGTAAGACCTCTTCCAGTAACAAGCTTATTTTAAAATATGTAACCAGTGACAAGTTGTTTCCTCCATATCACCTAAAAATTAGTTGGAGGGTGAGAATTTAAGTAAAAGAACTATTTTCTTTGCGTCATTAGGTAATATTATTATACAGACAAATAGCTGTACCAAAAAGGACACCTAATTAAACTTCTACCTTCCAAAAAACAAGCATCGAACTAAAGTATACTTCTGACATTTCTAATAAGAAATTTGTAGCAACTAAAGTCACTTTATGGCTGGTAGGAAAGTGCATTTCATGATAAAATTCAGAGTGAAAATTCAGAAATATTTGATGTTTTCTAATCAATAAGTTTAGGCTTCTGCCTCTTAATGCTGAATACATGTTATTGTGCAGTTCTGACTTTAATTGGTACAAAGCAATGTGCAAATGTAATTTAATATCTAGCTAGAACCATGCATCATGTAGTAAAGCTAACCAGAAAAGGAAATGAATTGTTTTTGGTTTGGTTTGGTTTTTTTTATTTTGTCATTAAATTCTGAATATTAGTATTGCATATAATTTTATGAAGTTTCTAATGGTTTGGTAGAAAAAGTTTTTATACTGACTGGGAGGCAAATCAGAAAAAGAGAACTGAAAGGTCCACTGAGCCCAGCAGCTGAATAACCAGGCAGTTTGGGGGCCCAGAGTGATCCTGGAAGCCACATAGCAAAGTACCAGCAGCTGGAAAAACAGGTTTTGTCAGAATGAATATTTCTATCAATCTTACTGACTGTAACAATTTAATATCACAAATACAAATTTAATATTAGAATTATTTGATCATAAAATGTGAAATAAAGTATTCATTGATATAAAAACTAGTCTTTCCCTTTTTAACACAAACAAGAAAGGAGTAGAATCAGAATCATCAAGATTGAAAAAGACCTCCAAGATCATTCAGTGCAACCTCGGAAGGAAGTTAGAGAGCTGAGGTTTCCTTTCTGCGTCTTCTGCCTACACTCTAACCTTTGCAGACCGGAACACTTTTCATTTTCCTGCTGGGTTGATGAACACATTGATCTTTTCACAGAATGGCACTTTAGTAATATGAATGGTAGATAGAAGACATAAATGAATACATATATTTGTATTAAAACTGCCTCTCTATACATGTCATGTTGTATTGAAAGTGATGAACTAAATGACATTTTTGGATCCCTTCCCCTTTGTCTGAAACAAGGATTAAACTGATATGTTCAGTTTCCTGTATAAGTGCTGTAACTTCTTAATTTGCTATATATATTTTAAAAATAAATAAATAAACCAAGAGAGACTGTAAGTATCATTTCTGACTGATTTTTGCATATTTTGTATTAGGGATAGTATTAATGGCTTGAGCCTGTCAGAGAACTACATGGACTATGTAGATTTTTAAACCCCAAATACCAACTAGTATGAAACCGCTGTTCCTTGGAGTGGTGCTTTTACAGGCCCATGCAGAAATGTGTGGCAATTCTGTGAGGCTGAGGTGAGGGGGTACAGCAAAAAAGAGGTACTAATATAAGAACTAATACTAATACAATATTACCTAATCCGTTTATCACGTCCTGCTGCAATCTCATAGTCCTGTTTTTTTCTTTCTAGGATCTAGGATCTAGGATTTGGAGGCAATTTCACAAGGTTAAAGAACTTAGATTCTCTCTGTTCTCTGACTGAAATGAATTAGATGAGTTAATGTGTCTCCATAGTATAAAATAAATTTTTTTGCAAGGATTTGAAGGAGTTTTTATAGCCCGTGGTAACTATCAAGCATTTTGTTGTTTATATTAGTGCCTGAGGGAAAGAGGGTGCTAGAAAAGTTTCAGAAATTTGGAAAGTGTTCTTAAACATATTCTGTTTTCAGATAGAGTGGTTGGGAAAAGATCAAAAGAACACTACCTCCAAACTGTTATTCTTTCAAAAGTCTTCCTCACAAAATAATACCTACATAGGCTTATTAGTTATTTATTTAAGGAAGGTTTGGGTTTTTTTCCCACTTAAAAAAACACTTCAAAATTAGTTGCTTTGTTATGAATACAGTTTATCACAAAATAGAAGAGGAATCCTCTATGTCTGAGTATAAAATGGTATACTTGTTGGCTAGTATTTTATTCTAACTACAGGAAAAACTTTGTTTAGGAATAAATGGAAGGACATAGATAATCCTGAAGATGTGACTTATCTTTCTGATTTTGGTGAGAAATATATCTTGGATTACTGGTTTGATGGAAGAATTTTTTATGTGTAGCTTATTCACCTTCTTTCTAACATGACAACTCATCTAAAAATAAATTTAAAGAAAAAAATACACAACAACAACCAACCAACTAACCAACCAACCAAACAAACCCAACCAACCAAACCAACAAGAACTTAAATACAAATATTCCTAATGAACAAGTCAAGATGAAAGACTACAGTAATTGGAGAAATATCCTGATGTTAAAAATAATAAAAAAAAAACAAACAGAAAAAAACCCCAGTAAAAAGTCAGGTAATTTTGTATACTGTGTCTAGTGACTCAGAGTTAATGTTCTTTGTAGAAGCCCATATGATGCTGTAGTTTGGATTTGTGACTAAAGCAGTTGATAGCACAACAAAGTTTTGGCTACTACTGAGCTGGGTTTGTACAACAATCAAGGCTTTCTTTTCCCCCTCTTCTGTCCCCATAGACCAGGCATAGGCAAGATACTGGGAAGGGTCAAAACCTAAACAACTGACACAAATTGACCAAAATGATGTTTCATACCATATAACTTCCTGGTCAACAATAAAAGATGAGGAGAAGGGCTGAGAGACAAGTAGTCATTGCTTGGAGACTGGTTTGATTATCTATTTGTGCAATATGGTGAATTATTGCCTTTGCATCACTTGGGGTTTTTTTTCTTTTTTCTCACCTCTTCACTTATTAAACTGTCTTTTGAAGAGTCTTTATTTTGGTCCATGAGTTTTCTTGCTTTTTCTCTGCCTGTTCTCTCCCCTTTATGCTGTTGGGGGCAGAGAAGGGAGGGAGTGAGCAGCTGTGTGGTGCTTGGCTGCTAGGTGGGTTCAATCCACTACAGTTCCCTTCTCTTCTTGTACTTTTAATAACTGATTTCAAAGTCACTCAAGTGATGGAATATTTCTTTTTTCTTTATACCCTGAATGTAGAAAATTACTTACTCTTGAAAAATAGGTGTCAGTATTGTAGTTTCAGAGAGTGATCTGCATAACCTAAACTCTCTTATTCCATATCTTGAATGTGAAAGTCACAGGGCACAGTCCTTTCCCTTGTGCCCAGAGCAAGGTTCTGCCTAGCCCGTGTAATAGATTGACCCTGACTGGATACCAGGTACCCCCTAACGCTGCACTCTCACTCCCCTCTACAACTGGACAGAGAAGAGAAAAAAAAAAAACCAGTAAAGGATTCATGAGTTAAGAGCTGGGAGAGATTTAGTGATCACCATCACGGACAAAACAGACTCGAAGTGGGGATATTAATTGAATTTATTACAAACAGGATCAGAGAAGTAAAATAATCTTAAGAACACCTTCCCCCCACCCCTCCTTCCTTCAAAGTTCTACCTCCTCCCCCGCCATGGTGCAAGGAGACAGGGCATGAGGATTATGGCAGTTGTTTCTGCCACTGCTCAGGGAGAGGGGTCCTTTCCCTGCTCCCGTGGGGTCCCTCTCACAGGAGACAGTCCTTGATGGACCTCTCCAGTGTGAGTCTGTCCCACAGCCCAAACTGCTGGCCTGTGGGTCATTCCTCCATGGGGTACAGCCCTTCACCAATGAGCTGTACCGGCGTGGGTCCCCCACAGAGGCCACAAATCCCACCTGGGAAAAACGTTCTCCAGTCTCCATGGGCTGCAGGACCCTGTTCCATCTTGGGCCTCCCACGGAGTCACAGCCTCCTTCAAATATCCACCTGCTCCAGCAGAAGCTCCTCCATGGGCTGCAGGCGGGTCTCTGCACCCTGATGGTCCTCCATGGGCTGCAGGGGCACAGCTGCCCCACCATGGGCTGCACCACGGGCTGCAGGGCCACAGCTCCGGTGCCAGGAGATCCTCCTCCACCTCCTTCTGCACTGACCTGGGTGTCTGCATTGTTGTTCCCATGTTCTCACTCTGCTCTTCCCTGGCTGGAATTCTTTCTGCGCAACAACCTTCTGTTCTTAAATATGTTATCTCAGAGGCATCACTGTTACTCCTAATTGGCTTGACCTTGGCCAGCGGCAGGAAGCCCATTCTGGAGCTGACTGGCACTGGCTGCATGGAACTGGGGAAGCTTCTAGCAGCTTCTAACAGAAGTCACCCCTGTAGCCCCCCCCTGCTACCAAAACCCAACCACAGAAACCCACTATACCCGTTATCCGACCTGGATAGACACAAATTCTTTCTAGCCTGAGTGCCATTGTAGTTGCATCTTGACAGTGCTGTGTCTGACCAAAAACATGATTGTATGGTTTCTGGATTAGCACTCATTTGTATCCCATCATTTGGTCATGCATAGTGGACAACTTTGACTATTCATGCTTGTTAAAACTCTACTAACTGATAAATAAAAAGTTCCGTAGGGGGCATGTCAGTGAATACTATTTTGAATATAAAGGTTTTCCTGATAATTTTTAAATCTTTTAATAATAATCTTTATTTGTTTGTTTTGATTCAGGCTGTCTGGAATGAATATACCTCCTCCAGTTATCAGCAACAAAAACTGGCTCAGACTACATTTTGTAACAGACAACAATCACCGATACCGAGGATTTAGTGCTCACTACCAAGGTACATTTAAAGAAATACATTTTTTGTTGTGGTTGTTTTTGTTAGGATAAATAGTGCCTGAAGTTTTAGAGGAAATGGGAAGTGCCCCTCATAAAAAATCCTCATAAAAGTATACTTTGTTGTACAACCTGCTGTATCAAATTACAGCATGTTAGAGTATAGGTATTTTATTATCAGGAGATACCTGCTTTAATTTAGCCTGTGACAGTACTTAGGTTTTAAAAAAGGTCCTAATATTCTGGAAAATACTGTATAAAAGATACAGAAATCATGGTTTTATAATTAAATTATGTAATTGACTCTATAGTTGTATAAATTATGTTTGTAAAACAGTAAGTTTCTATTTACTAATGTAGTATTTAGTCACTATTATCTCTTACTACCTATTTCTGAATGCTTTGTGCTATTAAAGGTTTAATTAACTTGTAAGATTCTACCCACTATTTTTATGAACAAGCAGTATTTTGAATAAGAGTGAAATCATCTGAAGCATTAATTTGAGGATATCACCCTTTGGAACAAGGTCATTCTATTGATGAAGTGTGGATGAACCGAACTTCATTAGTGTATGGGAATACTGTAAATAATATTTTTCAGTATCCACAGTGGATATTCAGGGGACAGCAACTCTTTTTGTGTTTTTTCCATTTATCTGATGAAAAAAAAATCATGGCATTCTTATCAGGATTTAGTTCAAGAATTTCATTTATTTCTTATAGAAAATTTAGCATAGGAAGAGGTTAGCTACATAAAGTGCAGTGCAGAATCTGATAAAATTAGTCAACTAATGTAAAAATTGCAATTAACAAAAGCCTATGGCTGTTTTTTTCATGAAATTGATCTTTGATAATAGTAAATTTTACAACTCTGTCATTGTCTGAAATAGCCTATTTTATACAAGAACAGAAAATATTTGATTACTATTTTCAACAAATATTGTATATCTCTATTTGGACTTCCTGATTCATAGATCTTCTGGAATGTGCATTCTCTGTGAGCTTACATGAAAGAAGCTTTCTTACTGTAGCTCCAGGGCTGCTATAACTGTTTATGAAAAGCAGTGACTTGTTTTTTGCATGATATCTTTCATATCAAATATGATAAATCACACTCTTTACTAGGAAATTTCTATTTTACAGGACTGTTAAAAAATAGACAGTAGGAACTTTATTAAATCTACCCCACAATTGAGAAATCACATGATAACTATTTTGGTGGTTTGAGTGAAGTAGTTTGGATTGTCGAGCTGTTCATTTTGAACTAGTGAGAAAAAAAAGAACAAACTGTGTCTCAGATGGCACACATACATGTATTCCTGCTGAAAGTGTGAGGTAATACGTAATGGAAGAGAACAGACTTTCAAAAATGTGTTTTATGCAAGACACATAAAACCTGTGAGTTGGTAGGTGTAGGAGATTTGAATATGCTGTGTTTCTTCTATTTCTCTTTACTACCTACGAATGTAGTGATTACATAATGAGGTTTTTACTATTGTTTTGGTTTGCTCATTTAATTTTTAATGTTATATTGCTGAATGTATATTGCTAAGTTGTCAAATGATTCAGTAACCCACCATATGTAAAATTAAAGTAATGTCTTTTGCAACTCTCTAAAAAAATAAGCAGGAAAAATATTCAGCATGTTAAGGCATTAAGTGTGTGTACTTAAATCTGTATGATCAATAAAAAATAGCCTTAATAGTAGAAATGTAAAAATGCATGGTCAGGTAATAGGGATGAGTAGTTTCTGGGTCAATGGTAGACTAAAGGACAGACTGTGATGAAATTAAATAAATATCATAGAATCATAAAATGGTTTGGGTTGGAAGAGACCTTAAAGATCATCTAGTTCCAAGCCCCCTGCCATGGGCAGGGAACCTCTCACTAGACCAGGTTGCTCAAATCCTACCATGAACACTTCTAAGGATGGGATATTTAAAAATCTTTAATACATTTAGAAAACAAACAAAAATATATAGCAGAAAGTATTTCAGTTTGTTAAGAAATGAAACCTTACCTTTTTTCAGTTAGAGACAACTTTAGCCTTCTTATAAAGACCATTTTCAAACATTAACCTCACTGCTGCGCTGGCATGAGTTTTCAAAAAACCGAATACCTGATAAAAATCCAAAAGAGATTTGCAAAAAGCCACATAGTACAGGTGCCTCTTTTTCTTTCTGCATCACTTTTGGGAGGGCATCTTTCAATAGCCTGTATTGTCACTGTATTACACAGTAATAACTGTAACTTCTTTCTGAGTTCCCTCCTTGAAATTTAATATTTCCTACATAGTACCATTGTAACCAGAATTACTAATTTCTTACTGTTTCCTCTACTTTAATTTTCTTTAACCTAAAACATTTTGAAGGGGTCAGACGCCAAATTCTGAACTTCAGAACAGTGCATAATTTTATTCTGTAGCTCCATGGCATTTCATACCCTTTTCACCTAATTACTCCCTTGGCTTGCTGATTCTATTTTCACACGTAGGCATTTTGTGCTAGCATATTTGGGTCATGGTTTAATCCTGAGTAACAGTGAAGCCCTCCCACTGCCACTCACTCACTCCACCCCCACAGTAGAAAAGGACAGAAAATAAGAAGAACAAGAGTAAAAAAAGAACATGTTTGAAAGGAAGATGTGGAAGATCAATCATCAATTACTCTCCTGGGGAAAACAGTCATATTATAAAACATTTAATGACTGACCGGGGTTTTGGAAAACAAAAACAAATAGGAAAACAAATACAAAAAACACCCTGCCTCTCCTCTTTTGTAGGCTTAACTTCATTCCAGGCACTTCTTCCCCTTCTATCTACTCCACCACAGATTACACTTTGTCTCTGATGGTGGGCAGTGCAGGAGGTTCAGGTCAAGGTGTAGGAGTTAATTTCTGCTACTCCTCATTTCTTACTCCTTTCTTTTTTCATTTATTTCTTCTTACTCATTTCTTCTGCTTTGATGTGCACTGACCCTGGACCGCAATCTCTTAGGGGAAGAACCTGCTCCAGTGTGGGTTATGCATGGGCTCCAGTCCCTAGAGGGTTTTACTAACTCTGGAATGGAGCACTCATGCTCTGACCTTGTTCCTTTTCTTCAGTGTTTGTTGCCTTATCTTAAATACATCTTCACAGAGATGCCACAAATTCTACTGGTCGGCTCAGTTGTGTCCTGTGGTGGGTCCATGTGGAACCAGATGTGATAAGCATGGGACAGTTCCGTGCTGCCTGAGGGCAGAAGGCACATGTGCAGCCCCTTCACCCCCTTGCTTCCAAACCCCTGGCATTTATACTAATTACAGTCTTATTCCCTTCTATTCTCTTAAGTTTATGAAAGCTGGTTTTTTAAGATTCTTTTTCATAAGGCAGCCTCACATGGCCAAATATCAGTGTAATATATGAAGCTACTGTAGCCTAAAAGTGATGTAATGCGAAGTCAAAATATAGTTGCCTATGAAAAAAAAAACAAATCCACAACAGAAAAACCTAATAAATTTTTGTAATTTTTTGTAAACACCCTTTTAGTTTAATTAATTACCATATTTTCCTAATTTTCTGTTTAAGACCTTGCAAACAGGCAAAGGCCTGTTCAGGCCCTTGAAAATTTTTAAATTGATTTATACAGAACAAATGAAATCTACTGAGATACATGAAATGGTGGGAAACTCTCAGCTTCATGTAAAAATATAGTAATGAAAATTATGTGTATTACTTTCTTTTAATAGAAATTTTATATTCATGAAAGATAATGATTTATACAATATTTAAAAGACATTGGTAAACAATAATCAAAGTGATATGTGTCAATTAGAAGAGAATCAAAATGTTTCCCTACCCAAGACACACTTATTCTTGCTTGTCTGGTCATCTGTGTTTCAGCACATCTTTCTATTCACTGAGGGTTCTTTGTCTTGATGTTTTCTCTTCTCCTTCCTTTGTTAAAACTCCCTTTGAATCAGAAACTGTTGGCTGAAGTAGAACAAAAGCTTCTTTGGATCCTCCTGAAGCAGCTGCTTCAGTGTTTCTTGGCAATGGTAATCCTCTTTTGCTGTTTCTAAAATTAGTTGAGCTTTTTTACTCCATCCATTTGCAGTTTCTTTTGGTCACTGCTTTCTGTTGGCTACTTTTGCACTCTGTCTCTTATGTATGAATCCATAATATTATCTAAGTGGACAGAAGGGATTAAGTTAGCCTCACAGCATCTGCTCTTACAGACTGGCATACACAAACTTCAACCTTCTTTATATCAAGCATACCCAGACTCTGAAAGGGCTTTCAGAAAAAACCAAAACCAAAGCATCTTCAGTATCTGATAGTTAAATATTACTTTAAACATCACTTTAAACATCTGTAACTTTGCTATCTTTTTATATCCCACATCCTTTTCCTCTCACTCTCTACCTTCCTCCTCCTTTAAAGCTCTGGAAGGTTTCATTAGTAGCCCTACCGTTGCTATTTATTTCACTTGTGAAATCCATTTCTAAACTGATTTTGCTTCCTTCTCCTGTTCATTTGCTTCTGTTTAAGATATATGAAAACTAATGCCTCCACTATGAAGAAAATAGTATAAAATATGTAAAAAATGTAAATTGAGTGCACAACTACATTTGCCTGCCATTAGGAATTTTTGCTTATAGGAAAATACAGATGAAGAGCTGAAATATATCCATCAGCTTTTCAGAATAAAATAAAATTTAATTGTCATGCTCATGTTTAAAAGTGTGCAAATGGTTACTCTTCTTAATACTTGACAGCCAGCTATATAGAGCTGAGGTTGGATAAATGCAAGAGCTTTGAATGTGGGATGCTGCAATATGGAGAAAAAAATGTTGAAAAGTTTCCTCTTGCTCTGTTTGATTTTCTGTTGTTATTTTCCTTCTCTTTTAGTTATTTTGTATATGAATAGAAATATGTTTTCATTCAGAAATTATTTATGGAGTTAGACTTCTCTTAATTTTTTTTTGTTGGTTTTGCTTTGAGAAAGAATTTGAAGCAATTGGCAATCAGGTAAAGAACAATAGCTAAGTTGCCTCAGAACATCATGGCTAGAGTTGCCAGAAGGAGAAAACTTTTTTCAGAACATTTAGCAATTTAAACATATTTTGTCATTCATTCCTCATCTCAACAGCTATTGCAACAAACAGTACACAGTACTACTGCCATAAAACTTAGCCGTTGTAACATGGGTGAGATTTTTATGTTTAGACTCCTATAGGTATCAAGATATCCATTAAAGTTGGAGAGCTGTGAAGCACTGTGCATGAATATATGTGCACTGATATATCACTGAAATCGCCTAGGGTACCCAAGATGTTTTTATAGCAGTGACAGAAGTGCAGAGGCTCTTTGGGCAGGCAAAACAGGGAGTTGCAAAGAGATACGTAATGAAGTTACAAAATTGCACCAAGTCAAATTAGGTGTTGGTAACTGAACCTTTGCTAATCCTGCTAGTGAGGGTTGCAGAGTGAGACAGCTGACCCAGCTGGCATTGGGTAGAGGTGCTCTAGAGTGAAAGATACATCTGCATAGTGTTGGCAAATTTGAATTTACAGAACATATGGTGTGGTTTAGTGTATACCTAAACACTATGCAGCTATTTGCTCCCAGTGAGGCAGGGGAGAGAGCTGGAAAAAAGGTAAAACTCATGGATTGAGATAAAGCCAATTTAACAGCAGAAAAAGAATGGGAAAATAATAATAATGATAAAAGAATATACAAAACTATTGATGCACAAAGCAACTCACCACCAGCTGATCAATGCCCTGCCAATCTCCAAGCAGTGGCTGCAACCACTCAGCCAAGTCCCCTCAGTGTTAATGTTCAGTATGATGTCACATGATATGGGATACTTCTTTGGCCAGTTGGGGTCAGCTGTCCCACTGTGTTCCCTTTCAAATTCTTGTGCACCCCCAGCCTCCTCATTGGCAGAGCAGCATGAGAAGCTGAAAACTCTTTGACTCAGGGTAAGCACTGCTCAGCAACAATTAAAACATCAGTGTGTTGTTCTCATCCTAAATCCAAAACATGGTGCTGTAACAGCTACTAGGAAAAAAATTCACTCTATCCCAGCAAAAATCAGGACAGCGTGCCATTCTGGCACAGAAACTAGAAGATGGGAGAATAAACACTTACAGGCAACTGTTATGTCCTTAAGTACATACTTTAAAACTAATTAAAGCACTACAATGACTAAATTTCCATTTCTTATAATAGCTTGTATGTCTAGTGCAACTACAGACACACTGATGTAGGTATCTTAATCTCAACTTGCACCTACTACACACTTACTGAAATGTTTTTTTACTACCAGAAGACTCATGGTCTTGAGATTCCCTGAGAGAAATAAAGGTGCTGCATCACTTGAGTCACATTTGTAGAAGTCTGCTACTTGAACAGGGCTGTGCCTGCTTCTGCTCAGACCAGTGCAAATAGGTTACTGCTTGCATTGATAATTTATTTGACAGAAGATAGATTTTTCCTTCCTTTTTTTAGACAGATACTTAGTTATCAGAATTGTAAATCTGTGACTTTTAAGACACTGAACTTCTATTGTCAAAACAACCCAGATGTCTACCGGATTTTTCAATGGATGGAAACAAAAGGAATCCTCTCTTTATAGACTGAAAGGAAATTACTAGAGCTTCTCAGAAGATTTCTTTTTTTTCCTCTAGACATAACAAAAACTTAAATTGCATATGTTGTCACTTAAGTCAGTTTTTGGAGTGGATTTTCATACTCGTGGGTCTTTTAGCTGCACTTCATCTTATACTGAGCTATATTTTGTAAACAGATTATTTTTCACCTTTGCACCCTTGAGATGTCTTTTATTCACAACTATACACCCACACAATAACGGTGCAAAGAGTTACATTGATTTTGCTCTAGTCAAGTCATAGAGGAGAAAAAGTGCTGCATTTACTTGACCCTCCCCCGTTTTAAAGAACTTATTTTTAGAATTCTGCCAATGAGAGGTTTTAAAAACGTCACTGTTGACAGTTAGCTCTGTGTGCCCATCCAGAAAGATCTGTTTTTAAAATTTTAACTCACCTTTTTCTACTTCAAATAAGGTAATGCTTCATTTAAAAAAGTTGATAGTACTAATGTTAAATATTAAAACTTGGCAGTCTGTGCTAATGTTTAAATTGTTGGATTGTAATTTACTTCTGAAATAAGCATTAAGTGGTGCAGTAAAGAGTCCTTTCCAATTTTAATGATTTAACAGATGCATCTTCTTAATTTCATACTTGCCATAAAGAAAAACCTCTAATATTTTAGGTGCATTCAAACATTTTAATGGCTTTCTGTTTCATTTACTATTCTACACACTTCTAGTTTTGTTTACAAAAGAGCAAATGATAATATTCTAGGTACTACTGACTGTAAATAATTCCATCTGCTTTGTAGAAGACAAGAAAAATGTACTGAGATACTATTTATTTCAATTTAGGTAATGCTTAGAAAGCATTTTCTTTGGTTAGGTCAGGTTTGTTGAAAGTTCAGTACTTTATAAATTTAAATGAAAAACATAATTTCAAGCAACAATAAAAACCAAGGAAAGGATATATTGAAACTATAAAATCTGTAGGTAATATGAATAATCCTGGTTTATGGAAGAGGGAAAAGTATTTAACGCTCAGTGTGGTTTTAGTGATCGTGTTAATACATATATAAATATTATATACAGTGATATATAAAACTATTTTTATATAATATATAATATATATTTTATATAGAACTGCATATACTATTTATAATTATATATACATGTATACATATAGTAATACATATGTGTATATGTATACATATACATATTTTATACATATATTAAAAATATTTCATCCAAGGAAATCCACTAAAATTCAAGAAAAATTAACTATTCTCTAGCGATTGAACACTTCTATTGATAGTACATAAACTATACAGTGTATTGGACCTTCAAAATACTTAATTTTGATAAGGTCAAAACATTGATCCTTTAACCTATACATCTGTATGCTTCATAGCCTCCAAACACTGTAATATATTACACTGATGATCTGTTCGTGTCAAGATGATAAAACAACTGAGGGAAGAACATGGAATGAAACACTTGTTTACATTCAAAATATTTAGTACTATTGAAATTAACTGTTGGAACATCTTGTTTCCCCTTTGAAAATTGTTGACATGCATATGTTCTCATAATATGCTTGGGCTTTTTTTTAAGTGATTTATATTTTTCTGTAGTGAAAATCATTTTACCATGGTCGAATGTGACAAGCCATTCAAGTTAGTTTATTAACAGTTTTGAACATTATAAAGTTTACTGGACACTAAAGGAAGCAAACCTGAAGTGGTCGAACTTTAGAAAACAAATTTTAAATGTTGAATTAATACTCACTGACATCAGATGTTTTGGAATTATTTCTGCTGGAAGACTTACTCCCATTTCCTTCCCTCCCTCCTCCCTCACCTAGAATTTTCAAGATTTTTAAGCGCTAGGAGGTAATTTTTCATTTTGGAGGGGGCGGTCTTCTATCGTTGAGGGACACAGACACAATGAAAGAAATCATTTTGATGAGAAAACAACAGTCAGATGAAGAGATAATGAAGTAACTGAATATGGGATTTTTTCCCATGTACTTTCTAAACAGACTGTATAAATTATTATGCTGAATTATCTCTTCTTTCCATCTCTTCAGCCTAAAGAAAGAATCATTTGCTATGTAGTTACAGAGAACACTTGCACTTATGACAGAAAGCATATTTTCATGTCTTTGAGGATATAAAGGTGGAGTAGTTATTTAGTTTTAATTTTAATCATATAAACTGGCTAGCTGTGTGTTGAGGTATAAAGTATGTCAAATATGGCTTTTATGCTCTTTTAAATATTTCCTCCTCCTCTTTTATTTGTGAAAACTCTAACCACACCGTATATGTGTAGACAATAATATGCTGAATAACCTCCTGCCTAAAGATAGGAAAGTTATTCTTTTTCCGATAGAAAAAATAAAACCAAAATTCTGCTTTTGAATTTGAATATGGAAGTGACCCGTGCAACATGTTATGTCAGAAGTTATTTCTTAGTCTTAAATAAGATACTTCAGTTTTTACTCATTCCCAGTATAAGTAAGATTGAGGACATTTGGTACTGCTCTTCAGAATTGTCTAAGATTATCTAATTTCAGAAGTAAAAGTACCTTTTGCAAAGTATGCCCCAGTAAATAAGAAAGAAAATCTATTTAATGAAAAATTAATCTTTTAATGAATGCTTCTTCAAGTAAGGAAGGAAATTTTCTGAACTAATTTTTCAATTTCCAGTTACACTTTCCCCACCTTAGTTCCTGCCAATGAATACTTTTATACTTTAAAACATTGACCCCTTTATTCATGTAATGTATCAGTAGCAGTATGAGAAAGCTGAAAGAATTTGACTTTTCTTCTCCATTCACAGGCACCTGGAAATTATTGAAATATACATCTTCGTTCAACAAAGTATTTTTACTTAAACACAGCTGAGCCAATAAACCTTACATACTAGTACATATTATTCTATGGAGTTTGTTAATCTGCAAAATCAATAACTACGACCAAAGAGATTCTCAGTTATGCAATTTCTTTAGATCTTCATTATGTGAAATTTCAGTACTGTTCATATCTGAAAGAAAACTTAATAGAAATCTCCTGAGAACCATGGTGGTCAAACCTTCTCTGTTTCTGTTTGAAAATTGCAAGAACAAATGTAGAATAGCAGTGTGAATACTAAAGTATTTGTAGCATTGGTGTTTGTTGTTTTGTTTGTTTGTTTTTAATTTACTTAATTGCTTGGTTTTATAGATGTCTATATATATATACATTTTTTTTTGTCTGAATCCTGCAGCAATGAACATTGGTTTACCTTTTCAGAAAATGAACTTTTCTGAATATGTAGGAGAAAGATAGAGAGCCAAGTAAAGTGCTTAGAGTGGAGAGTGAGGCATTGTGAAGGAAAGACTTAGCTGACAGGATGGACAGTAATAAGGAGATGGAACCTGTAGGGAATCTGTTGAATAATTATGACTAACCGGATAAGAAAACTTCTTGCATGATATGTACCCTGGCTGGAATCTAGTATGTGCTAGTTGGATTTAACAGTTAGAGAGGACAAATCTTAGAAGATACAAGATGGTGTGGGCAAGGAGAAATGTTCAAAAATGAGTTTACCAGTATCCTCGAATTCGAACTGTGAAAATTCACCTTTCCAACATGAAATAGCTGAAACCTAGCATAAAAGTTTGGGTTAACAAGGTACTTTTTGGACTGTATAGAGTGGATTCCATCATGAGCAGTTAAAAATAGTGTCATGTAGAGTTATCATGGTTTAAAGACCTCAGCTTGTGTGGCTTCTTTGTTTCTCTCTTTGCATAACAAGAACTGCAAAATTATCTTAATTTCATGGGATCATACAATAGCTTGAGTTGGAAGGGACCTTTTAAAGGTAATCTACTCCATCCCATCTGCAGTGAGCAGGGACATCTTCAACTAAATCAGGTTACTCAGAGCCCCATCTAGCCTGACATGTATATTTCCAGGAATGGGGCATCTGCCACCTCTCAGGGTGAGCTGTTCCAGTGTTTTACAACTGTAATTGTAAAAAGTTTTCCTTATATCTAGTAAAAATTGACCCTGCTTCAGTTTAAAACCATTAGCCTTTGTCCTATCATTCCAAGCCTTGCTAAAAAGTTTGTCCCCATCTTTCTTATAGGCCCCCTACAAGTACTGAAATGCCATAATAAGGCCTCCCCAGAGCCTTCTCTTCTCCAGGCTGAACAATCGCAATTCTCTCAGCCTTTCCTGATGTGAGAGGTGCTCCATCCCTCTAATTATCTTTGTGGCCCTCCTCTGGACCTTCTCTAACAGGTCAATGTCCTTCCCGTGCTGGGGACCTCGGAGCTGGATGAAGTATTCCAGATGGGATCTCATAAGGGCAGAGTAGAGGGACAGAATCACCTCTCTTGACCTGTTGGCCACGCTGCTTTTGATGCAGCCCAGAATATGATTGGCCTTCTGGGCTACAAGTGCACATTGCTGGGTCACATCCAACCTCTCATCCACCAGCACCCCCAAGTCATTCTCAGCAGGGCTGCTCTTGTTCTATTCAACCCCCATCCTGTATTGATTGCAGGGGCTGCACCGACCCAGGTACAGCACCTAGCACTTGATCTTGTTGAACCTCCTGAGATTCCCATAGGCCCACTTGTCAAGCTTGTCCAGATCCCTCTGGATGGCATCCCATCCTTCAGGGATGTCAACTACACCACTCAGCTTGATGTAGTCTTCAAACTTGCTGAGGGTGCACTTGATCCCTCTGTCTATATCATTGATGAATACACTGAATAACACTGGTCCCAGTGTGGAACCCTGAGGGACACCACTTGACCAAAATGTCCATCAGGATACTAAACTGTTGACCACTTCCTTCTGGATGCAACTGTCCAAACAATTCCTCATCCATTGAACAGTTCACCCATCAAATACATCTCTTTCCAGTTTAGAGAAATGGATGTTGTGGGTGACCTTGTCAAAGGCTTTACAGAAATCCAGAGAGATGGCATTTCTTTGTCCATTGTTGCAGTTGGTCCATTGTAGAAGGCCACTAGGTTGCTTAGACAGTACTTGACCTTGGTGAAGCTGTGCTGACTGTCCCAAATTACCTCCCTGTTCTCCGTGTGCCTTAGCATAGTTTCTAGGCACAGAGGTGAGGTTGACAGGTCGTTAGTTCCCAGGGTCTGACTTTCTACCCCTTTTAAAATGGGTAAAATGTTTTTCCTTGGATTTTCCCTGGGATTTCACCTGACTGCCATGACTTTTTAAGTATCATGGAGAGTGGCTTGGCAACTACATCAGCTAATTCCCTCAGGACTCTGGGATGCAGTTTATCAGGTCCCATAGACTTATGTATGTGCAGGTTCCTCAGGGGACGAACCTGATTTTTTCTTACAGTGTAAGGGACTTTGCTCTTCCAGTCACTGTCTTGCAGTCTGTCCACTCGAGAAGTGTGGGAAGAGAAGTTGCCAGTGAAAACTGAATCAGAAGAGTTTGCAAATAAAATTATGAGATCTGTTGATCATTACTCTTTTAAGTAAAATCAGCAATCTCTTATGTTCTAACATAGTCAGTATATTAGGAGCACTTCATAGTCCTCAGGTCCATACTTAGAATGCTTAAAAAAAGCACTCCTTAGTGCTTTTTAAACTAAATATTAGGGAAAGAGTAGAGGACAGAACAGAAAACCCACTGCTGTATAAATCAACCTGCACCTTGACTCCAGTTGGTGCTCTGACTTCTCTGCATTTCAGAAGAATTTAGCAAAGTTGAAGAAAGTTCAGAGGAAGCAAAGATCATCAAACACATAGATAAGTTTCTGACTGAAAAGTGATTGACCTGTGTAGGACCCTTCAGCTTGGAAAATAAATAGAGTTGTGGGAGGAGGGGAGATACACAGATTAGAAAGTCATGAATCACAGGGATAGTATTTGAAATATTTATTAGGTCTACTTTGGATTCCAAAATTCAGGCACATACTTCATAGTGACTTACCCAAAGTCACCCAGAAAGTTACCAGTGGAGTAGGACACCAAGGCTTTTGAGCCCTAATCTGGGGCAGCTGGAAACTATGTAATGCTAACCCTTCCACTTTTCACAAATCTGGCAGAATTGCTTTGGTAATGTTTATAGTTTAGTTTATAGTACTACTCTGATACACTTTGATATATAGAAATAATTGTGAAGAGAATCCTTGACTCGAAGGACATATATTCAAATTCAATAAGGCTGACTCAAATTCAAAAGGGAATATTGACTTTGTGAAAGTAAAACAAACTGCTCTTCTCATTTAATTGGGATTAAAAGCAATACTTTTTAATTCTTAAAATATATGTCTAGTGTATAAGTGCAACAGGTAAATAGCATAAGCAGGTTTATAATTGGAAATATAAGAAGATATATATTTCATTTGTAGACAGCATAATGTTGGGTAGTTTGTCTTTTCATGAAAGGTTCATGTTTAAATAATATTCTTCCATATATATTTCTCAAACCTATATAATTTAAGTAAATTAATGATAAAAATATAATTATGGTTTTGAAGGAAATTTCAGTTAAAATAAATTGACCTTATTCTGTTTGTTGAAGCCATTTGAGCACACTCTTTTGACACTTAGAGCAAACTGGTCAATAGTACTTAGGCTAAGAATCATTCAAGTTCCCAATGACACTAATTGGAGTTTTTGAATGTTAACCAATGTGCTAAAAATTGATAGAATCACAAAACAGGTATCATAGAATGGTTCGGGTTCAAAGGGACATTAAAGATCATCGAATTCCAAGCCCTTGCCATGATCAGGGACACTTTTTACTAGACCAGGTTGCTCAGAGCTCCATCCAGCTTGGTCTTGATAAGGGTAAGGTTGAAAAGGACCCCAGTGGGCCATCAGGCCCAACCTCCCTGCTCAAGCAGGGTCTTCCTAGAGCACATTGCACAGGATCGTGACCAGATGGTTCTTGAATATCATATATTCATCCTTATACCTCTTGTGGAGGCTATCACAATGTCATTTTTGAGTGCAATTTTGATATTGGTCTTTGTACAGAGGCAAAATATCTCTTTTTTAACTCAACTTTGTACTCACTTTTTCTTAGAATTAGTGTATGGTGGGTTTTTTGGGGGGGGGTTTTTTTGTTTGTTTTATTTTTAATTTTTTATTTCCTGAGGGAACAAATTTACTGCTGAAAACTCTCAGTCACTGCTATCCAATAACTTTTTTTTACATTTGAAAGAAGTTGCTTTGAGACTCTGTAGAATCTTTTGGAAGCTCTTGCCTCTACAAACATGGGCATAGTACCATTTAATTTAGGTTAAGTATCTAGCAATGACTGTAAAACTGCTGACTGTTTTGACAAAAACCAAATTCTAAGATGCCTTTCAACCTCAACCATTCTGTGAAAGTCTGAGATGTTCATATCTGGTGAGCAACCAGCCATCTCAAAATTTGACATTATTAAGTTCTATGACCCAAGAAATGTAAGAAGTATCCAAATCCAGCTGCCATTTCTGAAAAATCACAGAATCATGGAATTGTTAGGGTTGGAAGGGACTTATCTAGTCCAATCCCCCCTGCCAAGGCAGGGTCACCTGGAGCAGGTTTCAAAGGAGCATGTCCAGCTGGGTTTTGAACATCTCCAGAGAGGGAGAGTCCATGAGCAGCCTGTTCTAGTGCTCTGTCACCCTCAACCTAAAGTTCTTCCTCATGTTGAGGTGAAACTTCTTGTGTTTTAGTTTATGGCCATTGCTCCTCTTCCAGTTGCTGGGCACCATTGAAAAGAGTCTGGCACCATCCTCTTGGCAGCCACCTTTGAGACATTTATATGCATTAATGAGATCCCCTCTCAGTCTTCTCCTTTCTAGATTAAATAGGCCCAGCTCCCATGGTTTCTCCTCATAAGAAAGATGCTCCAGACCACAAATCATCTTTGTGACCTCCACTGGTCTCTCTCCAGTAGCTCCTTGTCTTTTTTGTACTGGACACAGCACTCCAGATGTGGCCCAACTAGGGCTGAGTAGAGGGGGAGAATCACTTCTCTCTACCTGCTGGCCACACTTGTCCTGCAGAATGGCAGCACAGCCTTCAGCTGTATCAGCCACTCCCCCGTTTTTATGTCATCAGCAAACTTAGTGAGGATACATTCTCTCCCTTCATCCAGGTTATTGGCAAACAAGTTGAATAAGACTGGACTTAATATTGATCTGGGGGGGATGCCACTGACTACAGGCCTCTAACTGCTGATCATGACCCTCAGAGTTCTGCCATTCAGCCAGTTTTTGATCCACCTCACTGTCCGTTCATCTAACCCACATTTCCTACGAGGATATTATGGGAGATGGTGTCAAACTGCCATGTTTTTAGACATGTCAATAAATCTTTTTTCTGTAGAAGATTTCTCTTTGTGAACATTTCTCTGTACAACAAAAAGATAAGGGAAGATACTTGCAGCAATGGAGACAGCTATTTTGGATATTAGTCATTTTGGCTATTAAACGAGAACACTTTCATTGCTATCATTGTGTTGTGGTGCAAAATTGTTTGAAATGCTCATTAAGGCAATGCATATGTAACTCTTTTCAAAATGATTTTGAAATTTATTTTAGTGTGTAAGCATTTACTTTAGGGCATCTTGAAATTGTTGGCTAATGGATTACTGGGGGCATCTCACAGGGAAGCTTTTCCTGAGGCAAAGCTCTTGTTTTGCACTGGATGCCACTTCATAGCTTAAAAGTTCACTTACTGCCCACTTGGTGCTGACAGCACGTAATGTTCTGCAAGAATAGTTTTATCTCTGTAAAGTCTAAGTGGTTTTTGAATCAGTTTTTATACTGAAGGAACGTTTTTCTTCCCAGAGAATTGTTTTCATCTCATTTAGGACCTGACCTTTCTTTAAAAGTATTATTTTTTAAACTGTCCTGACCTTTTAGATAAAATCAAAAAAACAAATATGGTACAGTTTCATTTATAAATCATTCAACTTTGCTTTTATTTATAATTAACATTTATACTACTTAGATATTAACTTTATTTTTTTATTTAGTCCAAGTGAGGAAAGAAAGGGAAAAATAATTCTTCTTTTTAAATGTAATGCTTTGCTTTGTTCATAGGCATTTTATTTTTCACAGTGAATAAGAGACAAACAAAGGCCATTGGCTCCCTGAAGGCTGATGAGCTGGGAACCACAGAGAATTGGGGTTGAGGCCATCAGTGCTGGACTTTGCAGCCAGTGCTGGTCCCACTGCCCCCAGCCAGGGAACAGAGCAGGTTGTGGGGGGCACCTGGAGGCAGACCCAGACTAGGGCATCAGGCACCTCCATGGGAAGGAGGACAGGCTGAGGACAGGCAGGGACATTAGCCCCATGGCTGGGAAGGGCAGGGAAGTGGGGAACAGAGGACCAGTGCTGATGTGGCATCACTGGGGCAGAGACTGATGGCTTCACGTGTGGTCCTGAACCCATGGACGTGGGTGGGGGGAGGCCCAGGGAAGGATGGGCAGTGCTGTTTAGGCCTCTTAGAACTCTCAGAGTCCTGACAGTTATTGAGGAGTACTTCAGTGGTGTAAAATACATTGAAAGATAATGTATGTTTGGTATACAAAATTTCAGGTCTAAAGTTAGTTGGATTGTAATTCACTTACATAATATAATATTAGCCACAGAACCTTGTTGTGGCTGAAGGGAACACAATGTATATGGAATTGATAATTTATTTTTATTCAAATAAAATTTTAATGGTCTGGTAGTCTAAATTATGTAATACAGAATAGTATCAATAATAATAATAATACATTTATAAAAGTTAAGAACTACCTTCCTACTCTCCACTGTATTTCTCTACTTTATTTTCACCTTTTTTAGTGTGCCCTCGGGTGGAGATTACAATTAATTGAGATCATCCAAGGGTTTCTGTTAGAAGGAGTTTGATGCTCCTGGAGGTGGCGGAGTGAGCTTCCTCTTCAGTCTTGGAGTTTGATTATTTCTTTTTTGTATGTTTTCTTAACACAGTCTCCCTCTTTCTCATTGTTGTTTATTAAAATCTGAAAGTTACACATTAGCCTCCCTCAGCCTCACTAAGTGTAAAGGGCTGTTGCTTGCTATGCAGGGATTATGTAGCTTTATCAGACCATTGTTGTATGCAGTATTATCAGAGCACAACATTTCTGAAATAAAATCAGGTCAGGAAATATTCACTTGACAACTATGAGCTACCAAAAATAATGAAAACATCCTCAGGCCAAGGCCAGCCTACATGGGGTCAATATAAATTCCGTGGCCTTGTATTACTACTGGTAAAATTATACTTATTAGACGACAGTCTCTGTTAATTTTTCTAGACACAGGTAGGGTAAACAATGCAAAATATGTGCTTAAGTGTTAAAAAAGCTCTTAAAATAATCTTCCCTGTAGTGAAGATGACTGCATTGGATAAATTTCTGGAGTCTTTAGTAATCTTTAGTGCTAAGTTTGTGTCAAATAGCTTCTTGATGCCTAACACTGGATTTAGAATAGAAAATTTGGGCATTTAGCCTGCTTAGGGCAAATGTTAGATACCTGATGTAGATACTCAAAAGCAATGGTACAAAGATTTTTTGCCATTAAGAATAAATGAAAGATGATTATTACTGGTTTTAAGATTCTTTAGTTTTCCACGTATCTGAACTTCATTGAAAATGTGAAAAAAAGGAGTGTCAAATCCATATCATTATGTAGATCAAGCTATGGCAAGTATTGTTCTATCTTGAACTGTATATTTGATTTATGGATGCCATTTTACTTGCTAATAACACTGAACAGATATTAAGCAACTAATATTAATATCTTTCTGGCAATAAAAGGAAAGTGTGGATTTAATTTTGTTGAAAAGAAATGAGAGAACTACAATGTGATGGCATGTCCATGGTGACACAGAAAACAGAATTAGAAATCAGAACCTTTAAATTTTAAACTTATCTTTTTGTTAAATGGTTTCTATATACATTGTTGTGTACATAATCTGTAATTATTCTTTAAGAGTTACCTATTCGATTTTATCCTATCCTTTAAAAGGGGAAATAACACTTTCTGTTGCACTGCAATTCACAATACCAAGTTAGAAAGAAAATATATATATAAGACAATATTGGCAAGGCTTTTTAGTTAACAAATACAATAAAGGTACCCTTATTAAGATGGCTACAGGTAATAAGGTCAGTAGACATGAATATTTTCCATTGCCAGCATTATATAATTCATTTAATATATTCCTATAGTATTGTTGAAGAATTTATAAGTTGGGTTGTTTGGGGTTTTTTGGTAGGTTATATTGGATTACACAGATTTATCATTGATGCACATGTCTTTTGAAAAGAAAGCACAGTATAACTATATGAATATAATTATTTTGTATTTCAAATCACTGATTTCTCATTTACTAACATTCATTTGTGTTAAACTTTGGTTTTGGTTTTTGTTTTGTCTTAAAAATAATAGATCTTTCAAAAAGTACTTCCTAAGTTAAACCAACTGAAAACATTATCCATATGTGGGCCTATATTGGATTTTTTTTTCTGTTAAACAAGCATACATTTCTGCAATAAAATCTATTATTTGGATAGATATATATAAAAGAAAAAAAAGTAGTAGTTCTCTGTTTATGTCCTTAGTTTAGTGGAGAGGACATAAATCATGTTAAAGATGTTTGGCATGTTTGTGTTATCAAAAACTAGAAGGTCGACTTTGTCTGGATTTTCAGATTTTCAAAAGTAATCAGTTTGATAACTTTAAGATGCATAAATTTACTATATTTTCAGTATCTACTTAAAAATGTAAAGTGATCTTAAGTTCACTGAGAGAAGCATTTGGAAGATCATAGACACATGCATTTGTGTGTACTGACGGATGACATATCTCCTGCATCACCGAAAATTTCTGTTTGATGCTTAATTGTTACTTTCAGACTTTTCCGGTATACGTCTTACTGCAGCAATTGATTTACATTTGAAATTGATATAAAACAGATAAAAAAAGAAGAAAGAAATAACAATAGAGAGGTTGATAAAAAGAGAGAGGGGAAAAGGAAGGATAAAAAAAATCAGAGAAGAATGCGGTAATGCAAAGAAGTAACTTCTGGTACCAAAAGAAAACAAAAATTAAATTCTGAATCAATTCACACAGTTGTGGACAACATGAAAACAAAAGGAACACAAAGTAGTTTATTAAACATCTGGCTAGACAGCTTTTGAAGTCTTTGCTATTTGTATAAATCCAGGGATCATTGTCTCTTTGAACTAAAGTCTAGCAATTTGTTTTGAACCATATTTTTTTTTCAGTCATGTATTTCTTTAAATCCACAGTTTTATTTCTTTTCTAAATAGCTGGGAACTGAAAATCGATTTGGTCAGAAGAATGTTTTATGTCAGCCATTAACACTGATTTTAAGTTCTCAAATGTATGTTTATGTATCTGATTCCTTTCTTTTCTGTTACTTTCTTGTAAATCGACAGAAGCAGAACTGTAATTTGAACTTAAGAACAGGTAAAGATACTAGAAATTTCTGAAGACTAAAAAAAGTGATTTTTTAAAATAATAAGGCTGGAATGACATATTTAAAATATGTTAAAAGAGTCAAATAAGCTATTATATCTACACTAACTTGAACAGCCCTTTAACAGATCCAGAATATATTCTTCTAATTAGCTTTGTAACTTTATTGGAAATTTCTTGCTAGCATTCAGATGTTTAGTGACAGAAAACATCAAAGAGAACAGTTAATTAAGATAGGAAAGAAAAAAGTCTTCTTAATAGGATGCACTGGTCACTCCAAAGTTAGTTAAGTATAGGAAGTTTATAAGGAAGCTAAATAAGTCTTGACTAAAAGTCCTTCAGCATCTGAAAGAAGAAAGAAGATAGTTATTACTAATTTTTAAATTCTATATATAATTTTAAGCAGCTCTTTTTCTCTTTAATGAGATATACTTTTTAATTTTTACTGAAGACAATCTAAATTTCTCTCTCAATTACCCATTGCAAAATGATAGTCTGGTTTACTTGCTAATAAGATACACAGGAAAAGTCCCAGGCTGACTTCACATCAGACACCTCATTAGCACTCTACTATCGTCTGAGTTCCATTTAGGGTCATCTGCATTAAGGACCTTTAACTTTGCTTGAGAAGTCTGTGGCTGGATCATATGTGTCACAAGGACTGATAAAGTCCTGGATCTTGAATTCATCCTGAATAAATAAGGTAGTGAATATCCCTGTTCGCTTTCACATTTTGAACTCAAGCTGATTTGTAGGAATTAATCAGCAAAATTAATTCTAATTAATTAGAATAGCTGTTGGGCCGTAGCCTTAGATCCCATTTATTTGGTCTTATAAACAATTTACTTATTTTCATCTGTTCCTTCACCACTGCAGCTAAAAAAATTAAATTCAGAGAATCATCATAAATGGGGCAGACTCTCTACCTAGAGTCCAGTAACAAGTGTAGTACTACAGGAGTCTGTTCTGGTTCAAATTCTGTTCAATGTATTTATCCATGAGCTTGAATGAAGGACAGAGTGCATTCTTATTAGATTTGCAGATGACACCAAAATACCCGTCATTATAGCTGAGGACCAACAGTCAGTATAGTTGAGGACAGAGTTGCTGTAGGGACATAGACAATCTGGAGGAATGAGCCAAAAGGAATCCTACGAAACTCAACAAGGGCTAGTGTAAAGTCCTGCACTTGGGTAGGAAGAACACCTGGCAACAGGATTGTCTGATAGAAAGGAGTTCTGCTTAATAGACCCTGTGTGTTACAGCAGACAGCAAAATGAGCATGGCCCTGCAGTGTGCCCTGGCAGCAAGGAAGGCCAACAGCACCCTGAGTTACATTAATAAGATTGTGGCCAGTAGTCTAAAAGGAAGGATTATTGTCCTTTACTCAACATTCCTGTGACCATAGTTGGAATAATGCATCAAGTTGTGGACCCCATGACAGGGAAGAGGGTTTTTCACTGAAGCAAGTTCAGTGGAGGGCCATCAAGATGATTGGGGGTTGGAATACTTGCCCTGTGAGAAGAGGATGAGGAAGCTGAGCTTTTTCAACCTGGAGAAGAGGGGAAATGGAATAAGTGAACTTCCCCAAGTTATAGTCTTCTAAAAGGGAAAATAAACAGATAATTTTCAACAAGCATTTTCACTCTATTAGATATAATTTTTTGCCTTAATTTTTTTTCTGGTGAGTGCTTCTGCAGAGTGGGCAAAGGTATTTATTATCTTCCTAGTTTATTCCCTCAGAAATTGTAATAGTTAGTCCATTAAATTAATTTAAATGAGAACTTCCACTATGAGTTTATCTGGGGTAAATTCCCTTTGCTATCATGTTTACAACAGGAACCCTGTGTATACTTGTAGTATATTGCATATGCAAAGTGTGTGTTTCTAGCACAGATTCATAATCTATTTTTGGAACTTTGTTTCAGGCAAATGTCAAAGGCTATTGCCTCTTTCCTTTACTAAAAATGAACCTGTAATCAAGAACTTCCACTCATGTATAAATAGAAAGACTTATGGGTCTCCCATATGTTTGCATTATCCTAAGTTTTAGCAGTTACAACACTTTTGAGTAGTGTTTTGTTCAGACTAGTTTTCTAAACTGAATTGCTCTGTAGATCATCAGCTTGATCTCTTTCCACTTCTACAAAGTTACAAATTTTTATGTGTAACTTGCTTCAAATCTTTCCTTGTGTAAGCAGGCTAATTTAATACATGAAAACTCCTCAGTTTTACTGATTTTAATCTGTTCTTCCACAGCGACTTACTTAGAGAAGTGCTTGTTCCAGTCTAGTAGGTCTCAGCTGGGTTGGTCAGGTTCTCTTTCTTTGTGCACACATGCCCTGAGCAACAATTACTCTTTCTCAACCCCTTGTCCTTATTGCTTCTTTGTATGGTGCAGCCTGGCAGTTCCTCAAGCCTCAAATTTTCTCAGTTGCTGATTGTGAATTCAAAGCTATGACCTACCTCTGAGATGACTTCAGCTGACTGCAAATTGTTGGTTTAAACTTTTCCCCAAAAACAGAGTTCAGTCTTCCTTTCTTCTGTCTTCTGCCATTTATTATTGCTAGATTTTATTTTCTTTTTTTCTTTATTTTTTTTAACCAGAATATTAAAATAAAATAATATGTGAGTATATTTTGGATTATATAGGAAAATATAATTTTAAAGTAATCTCTTTGACAAACTGAAATGTCGGATGTGACTGCAAATGACTGAAGTGGAGAGTAAGTTACAATACCCATACAACATAGGTGTTTCAATTGGTCTAAAACTTTCCATAAAATACTAAGACATCAAAGTTCATGATTATATTACAGATTATAAATTATATTTAGAGAAAGATCAATGGATCTCTTCTATACAGTAGCTGATATTTACAAGATTGTTTATACATAACATACATTAATTTTCTCTCAAAAATCCTCCATGTAAATTAAACCATGCTGTTTGACTTTACTGATCTTCTTCATCGGTTCTTTTCTGCAGTGTAAGTGGATGTGGAAGCCTAGTGAGTTAGGTGTTCTACTTGAAAGTTGCCTCTGTATCAAAGTAGTACTTTTCAATGTATAAGCTCTGCAACTTTAGTTAAGTTTAATTTTTCTTGCTTTTTTCTTTTGAGATGAATTTTCTTTTAAGTTGTTTTCATTTGAAGTGCTGTACCTCTGTAAATCAATTGCACAGAACAGGTCATTTGACTGAGATTCTGAATCTAATTTTGCTTTGAGCTTGGTATTGGAAGCAGGTGACTGCTGGTTCTTGTACATTTTCTTGCATGATAAAGATGCGTCCACATAAATTTTGCTTTAATAATAGTGGTTATGTAACATACATTAAGTTTTCTTTCTTTTAATCAACATTTTTCTGTTACAAAATATCTCTTGGCCATGCATTTGTATTTTCTGTGTTTTAAGCTTGATACCAGTCTGTCAAAATTTATTGTGTACTGAATCATAAATAGTCTAGTCCTTTGATATTATGCATTGTTATGACAGTTTTCTTCTTTTATTCTGAAATAAAGAATAAAACGTGTCTAGGTCTATTTTAGTTACTTATACCCCTTTCATCACAGGACAGGAAACAGTTTTTGGTTTGGTCCCTGACACATAAATCTGTAGTCTTACATTGTGCTTTTAAGGTTTTTTTAGTTTTGCAGAGGAAACCACCGCTGTATGATTTAGAAGTGCTGTACTGCACAACAGATCTTAAGAAAATAAATGTAACACCGCAAAAATAATGTACCTACAGCAGCTTTATTACTTGTCTATATAACGCTAAAGTTTTCTATTACGGTAGTATTTTTTAATAGTATAATGAAATAAAACATTTTTAGCCTAAAATTTCTGCAGTAAACAATAGAGACTTTATTAACAAGACTGAGTATTTTTGGCATGAGGATCTGTTCCATTTATTTATACAGAACATTGGAGAATTCTGATCAGAGATCTGTATGCCTTGTCCATGAAAAATGATATATATTGCTTAGTTCCTCTGGGAGTCTTATTCCCATTTTCTAGTGTATAGGTGTTTCTAACAGTGGGAAAATTTCTTTTCATCCTGATATCACCCACTACCCATTAAGGACAAGTCTCAAAGGCTGTATGATAGAATGACTCAAAAGTAAAAAGAGAAGTGTGGAACATTATTGTTTGAATGACTGTTCAAGAACTCCTAATCATTATTATGGAATAAAAAAGCCATATTTTAAAGATACTAGTATGACATAGTACAGTTCATGCTACATCAAGTTTGTTTATGCAAATTTTTATGGTGAATTTTGTTATGCATTGCCCAGTCATTTATTCGTTCCAGTCAAGATGGAGTTTCTACTGTGTTAGATGTTCTAAATGCTCACAGGTGAGAGACTTGACTTCCAAACATCTGCAGCCAAATGTGGGGAATGGGGAAGGATGAAAATGTTAATAAAATATTGAAAAATCCTACATGGGTTATATATTTTAAGTACAAAAAAGTTAGAAGTGCTAAGTTAATGTTTTCATAGACAATTTTTTAGCTTGTCCAACATTTTGTGAGTGAGGTTTTTGAGTAAAATAATCTGGCCTATTACAGTAATCAGAGAGCAAAAAGAGAATTACACATGAAGCCTCTGTACAATCTTAAGTATAAACAATTATGCTGAGATGATTTGTTTAAATTTGTACTTTTTATTATCCATCTACCCTTGGCCTTGTGTCAAGTCTAAATGGGCTTTTAGAGCCCTGTCAAGCTTTGATGAAAAGAATGAATGTATTTGGCAGCCTTATTAGCAGTTGGAGTACAGTGGTTTTGCCTGCTGCCTAGGTTACTATATAATGCTGCTGTTTCACTCCTCAATAGGATGGTTGTCACTTTTCTACATATGGGGGTCCTTTTAATGATATAGCTGTATATTTTGCTCTAGCCATGCTGATTTCAGGACTGCATTTGCAGAGGTGAAAATTATGTGCTGTCATTATGCCTGGTACAGAAGTTTATAGTATAAGTTTTGAGAACATTTAAAACTTAAAATGCAATATCACTATAATTACAAAATGTTCACTAGCATTAAACAATGTTCTGATTGCTTCAAATTTTTAAATAAAGCATATTGACCTTCCTCTTTTTATGTCAGTTGTCTTTACTATGCTAAACAGAAGGAAATTTAATCTTTTAGATTGATCAGGAAAACACAATTCAAAAGAAAGAGTTAGCATCCAGTGCTACTGTGTGTCCCACAGGTTCTTCTTTCATCAAAACTGCCTCCACTGGTGAGTTAGAGGAGCATATTGCGGCCACTACTGGTGCCATTACTGTTGCTAGCACATCTGCTGATGTTGCTGTATCCAGTGCAGTGACCACCCATAGACAACCTTCTGAAGAACAACAAGTGCAAGCTATGAATGTAAGAAAATCAATTCTGGAGTCGGCCAGTTACAAGGAAGCACTCTCTCTTCATCAAGCAAATTTACAAAGCACAAGAAGACGACCAAGAAATGCTGAGCAGATAGAAAGAACTAAAGAACTTGCAGTTGTTACTCATAGAGGTATTGGATATTATTTTACTTGTGCCCATGTAGTTATGCAAAAATATTTTGTGTAAGTTAAAAGTGAAAGTTCAGGTATCCTTTCAGGAAATGTAGTTGAACCAAATGGGAAAGGGATTAAATCTGCCAAAATTTGCATTCTAATGGGGCAACCAAATGGAAAAATGAAATTAGTAATAATATTGTCTTGGTAATTTAAATTGATTTGATTTATAAAAACACAAAAGGGAAAGATATGGAATTTTCTTTTGATGCCCCTTTATAGCTTATATCATTATATTTCATAATGCAGCTTAGTGTAAGTAACATCTGATGAAAGTTTAGAGAATTGAGATTAGGATATTAATCTGTTCTGCATATGTGTTTAGACATAATTAACTATAGCATAATAAAATGTACTTTATAAATAACTGCTGTTCTAAACTAGTAGGTGATGCAGTTGTACTTGTCTCCCTTCTGCTTAAATTTTCAGTAAAATTTTGGCTTTTTAAAACATCTGTACATTTTCATTCCATCAAATATGAAATCAATGATCAAAGACAACGCAGAAAGAATTGTGCCTTGCAGAATATACCTCCTAAGGAGTCTTTCTGCTGTGCCTTTTGCAACTGGACGTGTCTATCTCATATTGGCCTTTTGAGCCACCAATGCGTCTGCAACAAACGTGGGTAGTGCCCTTCCCAAATCTTCGTTCGCGAAGCCCAGCCATGATGATTTGCTGTGTTAAAAGGTAAAGGTCGATATCTGAAACATGAGGATGAGAAAAAGTAATGCTGGAATGTCTTAATTTAATCAGCAGACATACAGAAGAAAATTAATGTGGTGGTTTTTTATACATACACAAGTTCAGAGAAGGATCAGCTTAATTTTGCAGGGTATTTGTTGGATATCATTTATTATATATTTTGGATTTTTCATGTTAATCAATTGTACATTAAGAATTTATAAACACAAATATGAAATATATGGAGGAGAAACATCTTTTATAGCTAAAGCAATTTACAGAAATTTCATTATATGACTGATACTTTGTAAAGACTTCTTTAGATTGGAATCTATTGTCTTACTGGATAGTCATCTAGTATAAGTTTTGTAGCATCATTTACTAACATCTTTTGAAACAGCAGAGGTGCAATTCTTCAGAATTTTAAAATATGTAATTTAAGTAGAACAACTAAAACACAAACAGTATTTGGTTTGCATATGAAATATAAATCAGTAAACAGATGTTTATATTTAATTCATATTAATTTCAATACAAATCGGAAGTACTTTCTGGTTATTGACTGGTATAAATTAATCAACAATTTGGTTTGTACTGGTTGTATAGATATGCATTTGTTTCAGAACATCTTAGATCCAGTTAAAAAAAGCAGTCTTATTTTCAGTTAAGAGGGAGTATCTGAGGGCCCGTAATAATATTTTGTATTTTAAAGATGTATGAGTGTACTAATTTGGCAGTTAAATGTGATATGCAGGCAGTTTTTTCTATTTCCTGCTTGTAATCATTAGACTGCAGTGTCCTCTCCACTTTTTTCTGTGTTCCTCTCTTCTGTGACCTATTCTTTAATACAAGATATAGGTAAGGTACACATTGTCATTTTAAAGTGCTAAACATTAAATTATGAAAAGAAAGAATAATTTAGAGACAAGATGCTGCTAAATTAATGTTATAGTGCTTATTTGTCACATGATAAAGTAGTACCACAGATATGAAAAGGTACGACAACCCACATACAAGTAACTCAGAATTGTATAGACCTTATTGGAGAATAAATCCCACACCTACTTCTGTGTGCATTTTATTCCCTCATGGCATTTAAAGTATTGATTTTGCTAACATTGTTTATAGAAAATCTTTAATTTCTTTTTTATTGTGTCATACTCACAGAACACTATATGTGTGCCTACTATTAAAGTCGTATGCATATACTGAGGAAAAATTTACCATTTTTACTTGGCAAACACCAATACTTGATAATATAATAGTCATTAAAACATATCAAATGACCCTCAATAAATAACCAGCAATTGTCTTCCAGAAAATATTCTTTATTGCAAAGACAAAGACATATTTTGAAGGAATTTTTGTGAATGTGAGATCATTGTTATTTGGCTTGAAAGAATTTCCATTATGGAGAGATATTCCACAGGTGTTTCTGCAGTTTCCTGTAGGTTACTATTGAAGTATTTAACTTTCTCTTTGACAATGAAATGTACACAAAAGTCTAAAAACTACTTGTCTTGCTCTGCATATTCAATTACTACGGAACTATATATGAGCTACTTAAGAATTTTATATAAATTGCTTTTTAAATTATTTCTCTATTTAATAGATATTAAAATTAGATTTTACTTTAGAAATGCATTTTTTGCTGTGCTCTTGATTTAAGAATTTCACACACAAATTATGCAAATTAATTAATGCTTGAGAAGATAAAATTTAATATATTAAATATAATTTACTAAAAATTAATATATATGTGCAGATATTTAAAATTGTAAAAATGTACTGTACATATAGTTTTAATTGTAGGTTTTTTTGAGAATATTGCTAGTAGGATCAGAATAGTGGAGTTTTATTGGCACTGATGCAAAATAACTACAGAAAAAGAGTAATACTGTTGCCTTCCATGGGATTGTTCTGGCAATAAGGTTTTTCACAATGAGTAGATGATAACAATATTGTTTTGTTTTGTAAAAATATTTTGTTAAGTGTATGCATGAATGAGATGTGGAGAGAGAACTAGAGGTTAATATGTATCCAAAATTCTGCTACTACATGTGAATTATTGTACCAAACTTACTATGTCATCCTCAACAATAATTTTAATTTTTGTCAAAAGCTGTCTGAAGAATTTCTTCTCTAAGCTTATTAGCTGGAAATCACAGAAGAGGACATGACTTTGAGTTTTGATTATTTAAGAGAGGTAAAAGAAATCCTAGGTGCATTTGGTGAAATATTTTCATTAGAGGTAGGGAAGTATAAGTATCATTTTATAAGGCAGTAGTGAGATCACATGAGGAATACTATACATGATTATAGTGTTCTCATCAAGAATAATTCAGATGGAATTAGATGAATAAAAGTACTATAATGATGTTACATTTTTCTGATCGTCTCAACTTAGAAAATAAAATGTTAGACAGGATGAAAGGATAAATTTTCAAGAAGTGAATGCCAGTATATGGAGAACCTAAATAAGGACAAGTTAGTATATAATATATACAACTATATTATATACTAAGATATACTTTTAAATGAAGATATAGTAAGGAGATGAGCAAGAAGAGTTCTTGTTATTGGAACAATGAAGTCTTCTTGTGGAAGGAGGGAGTAGATGAAGGACAAGAAGCTTACTTTCAAGATGTACCTTGATAGTTTAATGAAAAATATAATGAGATAGGATAGCTGGAAGAAAAACACAGCACCTCTTGGGTCCTTAGTTCTAAAGAAACCAAATGGTCAAGCTCAGGAAAGTTTATCCTCTCCTCTCTTCCAAAGTAGGGGGAAAAAAAGAGAACCCTAACCACTTTCATTCAATCAATACTGCAACCACAGTTTCTAGTATGATCTGTGTTTTTCAGATGTCCAGGAAGGAAATTAAGCATGATGTAAACATGGTATTTTCTCTTCTTTCTTTTTGTTTGTTTTTGGTTTTGTTTTTGATTTTGATTTTGTTTTTTTTTTGTTTGGTTGGTTGGTTTTGGTTTTTGGTTTTGGGTTTTTTTTGTTTTGTTTTTTGTTTTGGTTTGTTTTTTTTTCTGTTTGTTTGAGGTTTGGGGGTGTTTTTTTGGTTGTTTTTTTTTTTAGGCTGTTTTTTTTTTTTTCTGTTTAAGCATTTAAGTACTGTTAGTTTCATCATAACTAAAGTAGTGGAGGATAATCTGATATTTTTGACCTTTTTTACTATTTGTTTCATGTAGTGAGAACTGAGAGTTTAACAATGCTGTTAGTGCTATTGACTTGTTCTATAATTTATATCAACTATATCTTTTACTTCTTAAGGCTCTAGATTTTTTAAGTATATGCAAACATCATGAGAGATATTTTAGCACTTTTTCTTGTGAGTGCTTTTTAAGCATACTTTTACTGTCTAAAGATATGCCAAGAGGCATATGTCCAAATGCTGAGAGGTCTTTGTACAGTGCCCTGAATAATACGCCTTAAATTTTGGTCAGCCCTGAAGTGGTCAGGCAGTTGAACTATTGATCAGCATAGGCCCCTCCAACTATTCTATTCTACCCTACCCTACCCTACCATACCTTGTTCTATTCTTTCCATGTTCATTTTAATATGGAAGTACATGTACATCATAATTATATACCCCTGAGAATAATGAGTATCTTACTTCTGGTTTCAGTGGTAATAAAGAACAAAGAATACAAGGATTTCTAAAGAAATCTCAAGATAGGAACAAAGAAACAACAAAAACAAATGTGAAAGCTGGTGCTGTTGAAACAGCAGAGCTTTCTATTCTCTCATATAATTGAGAAGAATCTTTGATACATCAGTTTAAAACATAACCAAACCTGATACTCACTTTTATTTATGTTATTACACTTCTAGGGTTTTTAAAAGACCATAAAGTGAGTTTAAATAATTTTTAAAAAGTGAGTGTAATTTTTTTAAGAAACTTGATAACTCTACTGAAGGAGCATCAAGTGGATTGAAAATTAAATAAATCCAGTCAAGTCACTGGAGTTCTGTTCTTGATTGTAGTGCCCCAGAAATAAATAACAACTCCTATCACATAAGGCCAACTAAGTATAAACATTATATAGTAGCCATCCTTTTTTTACTTTTTCTAGGAAGAGCCATAATGTTGGGTTAAAATCTTTTTATGCAGCAGTCATGTTCGGCAGAGGCAATTGAACAATGGTTTAATTTCTTATATTGAAAAATGATGATTTAAAGTACTGTGCTTTTTTCTTCCTAATGAACTGAATATTTGCAAAGAATATTTATACCAGCAGTAGTTATGTAACTAAATACACCAAGAAAGTCACAAAGTGGAAATGATTGAAATTATTTTTGAGACTTAATTGATTTTAGTATAAAATTATGAAGTCTTACATTCTAAGACAATATCTCTTGTAAAAGAGTTTCTAAAATAAAGAAACAAATGAGTACCAGGAGCAAGCAATGTAAAAAGACTTCTAATACAGTTCATAATTCATAAATTAAATTTAAAAAATAAAGAGTCTGAAAAAGAGATACAGTGGTTGGAGGAAAAAAATTGCTTGTCGAGCTCAAATAGTTCCAGAAAGTCCTAGTGGGTGACTCTGGTCATTGTCTAGTTGTTCAAAAGTGACTCAATGTTTTCCTTAAGATCTTAAATTCCAGTTATTTTCAAGAGAACTTTGGATTCCAACAAATTTCACAACTTCAAACTTCTCTTTCTAAAGAGCAGAAATGTCACTAAGCATTTGCAAATTTTTAACCTCAGTTTATGGATTGAATATTATTAATTTTACCGATATCTCCATTCTCTCTTTCTTTACGTTTTCAACTTTGTTTTTTATTACTTTCTTATAAAACCTTTATAATTTTTCTATCCTTTCCCCTTTATTCTTTAAGAACACTTGTTTATCCCAACATATATTATGCTTTTTGATATCTGGCTTTATGTATGATCTTAGTAATAGGCAGGAAAAAATGAAATAGAGAGAAAAAAATTGTTCCTGCTTGTGTCTTACAGGAGAATTTATGATGGTAGCAGGCAAGAAGATTTTAAGATTTGTTACAAGAAATTGAAACAGATGCTAATGAAACTTTTGAAAACAAAAGGATATTAAGAGACTGTAATTAATTATCTTGGGTTTTTTTCTTTTTTTGAAAGATTCCCTGATGACAGATCACTACTTTGGGATTATTCAGTATAAGACTTTTAAAGATTTGTTAGAATATTGATACGTGTATCCTATTTTTTTGAGGATTACTTAGAAGCAGAAAGAAAAAAGGAGGAGTAGGGAAGGAGAGGTTTTCTGAAGAGCTATTAAATATTTTTAAGTCAAGTGGGTAATGACTATGCATACATCCTCAGGTGGGTTTTGTTTAGGTTTTGGTCGGGGGGTTTTGTGGTTTTTTTTGTTTGATTGTTTTAGGTTTTTTTGTTTGGTTTTGGTTTTGGTTTGGGTTTTTTTGCGGGCTTCTTTTGTCAGTAAACACAGAACTACAGAGATGGGTGTCTGAAGAAAGTAAATGTATTTTGCAGTAGGATTATTATGTTCTATATTTCTAAGTATATTTGTATATAAGAAGATTGTGTATTTATAATAGGGTTTTTTTTTGCAAAAATTTTAAAAATTTAAAGAAATAAGAGTAACTAAGATGCAATCTAGCACTCAAACATTTAGTGAACTATATGTGTGTAAAATTACATAGTACATTTGTAAATACCTATTTAATATGTACAACAGATCACATATATATGTTCTATTTGGTGGATGAACTCTATGATTTGTTAATTTCAAGATTTTTATTAGATAAAACCTAATAATAATGTCCAATAGTCAAGTCTGGAGTGATTAGAAGGAAGTGAAAAAACAAATCCGTCATAGTGATTTCAATAAATGAGTTGCTTAATGTTTTAATTGAATTATTGCCTTTTATACTTGCCTGTCAATTTTATTTTCTGAACTTGTTTCTTCTATTTATTTTTTCTAGAAATTCCTGCAGTTCTTTAGTGTTCTTCGTTATGTTATCCATGTTTAATTTTATAATTGCTATTTGGCTTCTCACATTCTGTGTCATCACTTTCCCTCAGTATTTCAGGTTTTCTTCTTTTGACCAAAATTTGTTGGTATATATTAGATTCATTGTAGTTAGAATGTAAAAAAATTTTCTTATTAGTGCAATTGTAAATTAATATTAAAATATACATATAAATATTAAAATATAAATATTAACATACTTGATTCCTTTTAAATAATTATTTTTCCATATTAGAGAACTTTGAGATATAGATATATCTCTCATATCACATATAATGCAGAATATAGTAGCAAAATTGAAATTTTGATAGTTTTAAACTAGTAATCATTTTAAAATATTAATTCAGTGTAGAAATGCAGTAGTTGCAGTAATTTGAAATATAAATAATCTATACAATCTGCTTTGATCAGGGTGCTATAGAGTTGAAAGGGGCAGAAGGTGTGTGGAGGGGTTGGATAATAAAAGAGAAACTAAGATCAGTTCATGTAAAAAGTGAAAAATAGAATAGTATGAAAAGTGGATGATTCACCACTTTGTAGTC
Organism: Manacus candei; assembly: GCF_025592945.1. NCBI lineage: Eukaryota > Metazoa > Chordata > Aves > Passeriformes > Pipridae > Manacus > Manacus candei. Next base: position 736,066 of record NW_026138133.1, read on the forward strand.
TGATTGTTAATCTTCTGAATGCCTCTTCATTAACCTATGCAGTTCATTATGTACTACAAAAATTGATGAAAATTTATGTCCTCTAATGTCCTTTCAAAGTGCAGAAAGGTTCTGGAAGACAGTGCTACATTAATGAGTGTGTTGGGTTATAGTGATCACTAGGTTTAGAGATTTTTAATGTAAATTTCTGAAGCCTTAAGTGCCATCACATAAAAACTAAATAGGTTGCTATCTCTTCTCTCCCATTCCCACCCTATTTGTGCAATCCCTTGAGGTGGTGATCCCTAAGGTATCTGGATCTCTAACACTTGTACTGTTAGAGTTTGAAAATTCTGGATGATCAGTTGCATCACATGCATAACGAACATGACATGCATACACAAAAAAAATAGAGCTGACCTTTATGTGAGTAGTAAGTTCAACACATTCAGGCTGTGGATGTGCTGTGCATGTAGATCAACTTCTAGTGGAAATACAATGAATTAGACGTATGCCAAAGATGAACTGGAAGTATCATGCATAATTTATTTGGCATATCTGCACATGAGCAGCAAATGTTGGAAGTCCAGAGTATATCACGCACTTGTTTCCATCATTAGAAATAGCAGTTGCTGCAAGTAAAATCTGCCATCATGACATATTTAAGTTTTTAAATACTTAGTGAATTACTGGTTCTGCACAAGTTAAAATCAGTTCTACGCAGTATTCCAAACAAATGTTTTGTGTCACTTCAGAAAGCAGTAAATGAGTTAACTACTCTTTATTTGTCAGATAAGTTAAGGTGAAGGTCATGTAATTCTGAATCTACTACTGCTTTTATTGTCAGCTTGTATCCCTAGCATCTGGACCCAATGCAAAGTAAACAAAAGGTATTGATTTCTGTTTTGTAAATAATAGCAGTGTGGTGGGAATAATTTTGAGAGGTCAAATTTATAGGAAGATTATCTTTTCTCTCTCAGCCTTGTGAGAAAAAAGAAAAAAGTAGGTTAAGACTACTTTTGTTTTTTTTTGTTTCAGATATGGTTGAAAAGAATCCTTTGCAGTTGATTTTAAAAAAATGTCAAAGATGAGGAACAGAGCAATACAAAGATTATGAGGGGGCAAAAAGATGTATATGCAAAAAAAGTTTAAGCACAGTCAAATAAACCATCTACTGCCTTTTCCACATGGTATTGTATTTTTGCAGATGTCAATTAAATAGGGCTTGAAATAGTGGCTTGAAATAGTGGCTTTGATATTATGATATCGTTCTCTGTCTCCACTAGCTGAGTGGTGGAGAATATAAAGTGAGAACAGTTCTGGAGAAGGGAAAGGCTGTTTCAGTTCTTGAACTACATTGAGCTACACCAAAGGAAATAAATATATAAGGTCAGATGAGGCCCAAGTTTCCCTGGTTAATACTCTGTAGAGTTACTTATAGTAATGCAACCCAAGTGCTGATTTTGCATAGAACAATGCTGTTGTAGCCCTCAGCATTTTAAATATAGCTTTTACTTGATTTGAAAATTTACGGAATGTAGACATGACAAGACGGAAAATTCCTTTACAAAATAAAAGCAAGAATTTGTAAGTTGACAGTGTTTTAAATGAATATCCTTCACATGGCTCTATACCCCAATGCTTCTGTATTGTAGAAGAAAATTTTCCTTCCTGCAATTTATGTCTAATGTAGCCCTCATGATACAATGAAACCAGAACTGTGTCAACTGAACAATCTTTTCTTTATTCAAAATTATTTTTTTTCTAGTGTATGAGAGTTTACTGCACTCAAGGTTGTTAGTCAAATTATACACCTGTCTTTTTTTTATGATATATATGCTTGAAACTTATTTACCTGAGGTCTTTTTTTAGTGCAACATCTATCCTGAAGAGGATATGAAAATATGGTACTTGTCTGGATTAGTTGTCTCTCACAAGTGTTTGTATGTAGTATTTATGTTTATGAATATGCATAAATATACATAATTACACAGCCCTTTTATGAAAAAAATAAGAAAATATTTTATTTCTTATATGTGTCTAAAACTTTGCCTGTAAGTGTTTGAATCTCCCTTATCTTACATGAGAGACCATTTTGGTCAGAAACCTCAACAAAATAATTCTGAATATATTTCACTTTACATATAAATTAGCTACTTGAAAAATGTACATGACTCTGGCTTGACTATTGACTGAATATTAACACACACATCTGTCATGCAAAACTTACCTGGACTTTTTTGGTTACCGGGATTGTTCATATCCTTCCCCCCTCAATAAAGCATTCAGTTCCATTTTTCTTATTTACAGAAAACATTAGACCTTCTTTACAGACAGAGAGTGAGTTGGGGCTGTTCAGTATGAAGAAGTGAAGGCTTCGGAGAGACCTTGGAGAACCTTCCAGTACCTGAAGGGGACCTATAAGAGAGAGGGACTTTTTATAAGGACATGCAGTGACAGAACAAGGGGGAATGGCTTTAAGTTGAAGGAGGGTATTTTTAGATTGTATATTAGGAAGAAGTTCTTTACTGTGAGCATGTTGAGGTACTTGAACAGATTTCCCAGAGAAGCTGTGGATGCCCCATTGCTGGAAGTGTTTAAGACCAGGCTGGATAAGGCTTTCAGCAAACTGTTTTAGTGGAAGGTGTCCCTGCTTATGGCAGGAAGGGTTGCGATGAGCTGGTCTTTAAGGTCCCTTCCAACCCAAACCATCATATGATTCTATCATTCTAATTTTCTATTTGTATTAAAGTGACTTAAACTGGGAAAAAACCCCAACATGAACAGCGTTGAGCAGAAGTCCCAAGGTGGATGGCTAAATTATTTTTAAGTTTTCAGGGGTTTTTGACGTAATCTCTGATTTGGTGCTACACAGTTCTGATGCTACTGCTTATGTTTCATCAGGTGACATAGTCAAAAATACATTCAGGATTGTCAGAGATGTATTTGGATAGGAGATGTGTACCAGTGTTCTTTCTCCTCCAAAAATAAACAATAAAAAGAAACAAACTTGCTGTCTTTATCTATAAATTTAAAGCAAATAACCCAACCAACCTAAAAGCCATATGTATTTGAAGTAGTCTTAAAAAAAATTTTAAGCCTCTCCTTGCATTATACACTGGATAGATGGTTATGTCAGATAGGTTTTTATAAATTTATATTATTTTTAAAATATACTTTTCTGGTCTTTATAGTCACATAGTTAATGACGTGAAAGTGATACTGAAGATTTATTCTACTGCAAATAGAATTTAGCTCAGTTTGTTCTCTGAGCATTTTTATTTTCTTGATCTAAATTTTCAGTTTTATATTTTGGTTGATTCTGGAAGGAACTGAAGGACAGGACATAAGGGAAGTTTTAGGTGCACAATTAGTTATGAAATATTATTCCCCAAGTATTGGAGAATGTTATCCCTATCTTCCTATTAAATTAGTATGCCTCCACAGGAGTATCCTACTTTTTGATGTAATCTATTTTCTTCTGTTCAGAAGAAAAAGTAGGTATCTTAAGGCCAGATGAATTGTGTTCTTAGAGTGTCTGTTTCCCTTTGTGGACTACTTAGAATGTACAACTGCTCTGTTTTCTGTCACAAGCCTCTCCTCTGAGACTTCTCAGAAGTGAAATCCACATTCAGTATTTACTGCCATGTGTATGACATGCAAAATAATGCTTATTTTGCCAAGTATAGAATATTTATTGGGTAGAGAATTTTTTTTTTTTTGCAATGGTGGGGTTGTTTTTATGTATGTACATGCATATGCAGCCTAACACCGAGTTTAGTGATGGCATGTTTGGACCAAATAAATTTCTATAACTACTCCTTCAGTGTATTCAGAAACTACTGGTCAATAAATCAACATACCATTGATTTAACATCCAGTTAAAAGTAAAATTCTTCTCTTGTGGTGTAAAGATTCTTCAGAGAACTGGAATTGCTTGCTTTCCTAGTGGTATTTAATAGCCTTGGCAAAGTGATGCAAATTATTATTAAAATCTCTGATGCGTTTAAATGTCTTCACCAAGACACTCCTGTAACTATTTTGAGTTCCACCTTATATCTTATGAACTATTCTTGTGTACATAAACTGTGGATATGCCATTCAGATGTTTGAGAATGAGTAGAAACAAACAAAAAAATACAAAGTAGTCTTCCTTTTTCTGTTTGTTCTTATGATGATTTCTGAAAATAGAGGAGAGAGTATTTAAACCTGTCCCAGCACCTGAGGTCATTCATTCAAGCCCACTCCCATTTTACTTAGGTACTGGAAGAATAATTCAGTCTATCTTCTGATTCATGAGGAGTTATTTTATATTGATCCTCAAAGCCAAAAGAAGGTTACAGTTATACTCCAACATTCCTATTTACATAGCAATAGCATTTTAGAAAGCTAAGACAATGGCTAGAGAGCACTGCTGTTATTCCAGTATGGATCTGCTGTGGGAAGGTAGGGCCCATGACTTCCACTGGATTTGGAGGGGAAGGACAACTTCTGCTACTAAGGATTAAAAATAATCTAGTATTTTGTGCAACAGACAAGTTCTGCTTCTGCAAATAATGTATTTCCCAGAACCATTATCAATGTTTATAAGTTACATTGTAATAATACACAAGGAAATTTACATTTTGCCTCTTGAGATAGTAACATCTCTGTATTTAGAAGAAAATACGGTCTCTTCCATCAGAAGTATAAAAATATTTATCAGCACATCCTGTATTTATCCTATAAATTGTCTTCCTTAGTAGTATGCTGTTTCTCCCAAATCCTGTTCTACTCTTCTGTGTGGTAATGACTAATTTACTTATAAAAAGATATCAATAATATTTTTCTACTTTGGTATTTATGCCTCACATCAGGGTTCTTTGAATATCCATCAATTTTCTGTAAGAAGTTAATGGGTATGAAAAATTCTTTGATGATGTACAGTCTATCTTCTTATATTAACTTCTACTAGACCTAGTTCCTTTAATCTATACTGTCTTCATCTGAGTACTTGCTTGTAGTTAATAGAAAACATCTTCTTCCGTATAGTTTTAAAATATATATATTCTATAAAGCCAGTCAAGTACACTCTACCTAAATTAACCTATACTTAAAAATTTAAAATACTTTAGGAGGTCCATTTTAGTGTATGGTTCATTGCTCATAGGCCAAGTCTATTAGAGATAAGAGGTCTTTAGTTTAATGACTGAAAATGAAAGTTTCTTGTGGTGCTTTTGCTTTATTCTTTCTTACATTGCTGATATATGATAAGTTTTGGGTTTATTCTCTTTTTATTGGTTGTTTTCTTTCAAAGGTATATTGAGGCCACAAGGTTTGCCTGGATTAACTATCTTTATCATAAAGCCAGACAAAAATAACGACTTTTACAGAAACAGATGAGCTGTGGGCTTGGGGGAGAGGAGGGAGCCAGCTACCTTCCATATCACACTTTGAAAATAACAATTCTTAAGGTAGAAAGATGATCAGCTGCAGAATCAACAATAGACTGTATTTTATTTTTTGTATTCAAATATCTTTTTTCTTTTTTTTTTTTTTAATGGAGAAAGCAGGGGATAAGTAACTACATTTTCTCAACACAGAAAAACCGCTGGTTTAGAGCAAACATATTATAATACTTTTCATTTTCCAGGTTCCATAAATGTGTGGCAATGTTTTACACAATTATATGGTCCATGGAAATAAACACTTTTGGCCATATATTTTTTTTTCGTATTATGGAGGAGAAAAATAAGTTACGAATCTCATTTCTTTCCTTTGTCAAGTATACAAATTGGTCTCAATATTTATTTTTGTAAATTGTTTCCCACCAAAAGTACACAATCGGAACTTGTTAGGTAGCCAGTACTCTAATTTGCGTATACTTCCATGATAAAATTTGTCAAATGAAATGAAATATTTTAGACTGTATTACCTGATACATGTTTTTGTTTTTTGTTTGTTTTTTTTAACTAGTGAAAAAGGCCATAGATTTTAAATCTAGAGGATTTAAATTGTTTCCAGGGAAAGACAACAGCAACAAGTTTTCTATCTGTGAGTGTACTCCTTTTTTGTTACTTTTTTCTAGTGCAAGAGTGAAGTTTGTGCTGTGTTGTTTGTGTGTTTTCAAAATTATTTATGTATTTCTAATAGAACTGGTTTCTCCAGTCTGCATGGTGAATTTTTAAATATGGTTCTACTCTAAAGGCAGTCTTTCTATAAATCTGGCATTGTAGAAGGACATATTATTTTGTCAGTCATTTCAAACTAAATTTACAATATTTATAAGGAAACAAATATTCAGCCTACTAGGTGTCAGCTGTAAACTTAGCTCCTATGAACAGATCTGTTATTTTAATTGAACGTTAGCATCAGAAGGCTGTGCAAACCAAAGCCTATCCTCATTTACAAATGCACAACCACATATTTTTTCAAGAGACACATCTGAGGTCAGTCTTTGAATTATTTTTTTTAAAAAGTCATTAAGTTTGACATTTTAACAGATTACCTAACCAAAATTTTAAAAATTCTGGAGATGCTTAGTACCTTCAATTTTAATTAGAGACATTAAAAACTGAATCAGGTGACTCTCTAGCACAAATTAAATAGGTGTATCACTAAATCGCTGCAGCCTGGGTTCGATTCCCGGTCAGGGAAACTCCCCCGGGCAGACGGAGCTCGTCAGCCCTGTAAGGCCATCCATCTAAGAGAAGGTCACTCTAAACAAACCTACGTCCTGAGGACCTCACTGCCACTGTCCAAGCTCGCTTGGCCCCAGCAGATGAACCTCAGGATTAAAGGGTGGGCTCAGTTCAGCGCATGCTGTGTCTCACCTAAAAAATCCACTGCGCAGGCTCGAAGGGTAAAGACCTTTCCCAAATCTTCGCTCGCGAAGACTGGCCATACATACATCACTAAATGCATTAAAAGGATACTTTTGTAAAAGAATGTGCCATTTTTATAGAGTTTCTTTTTGGAATAGAACCACATTTTAAATATTAGAAGTAAATAAAATGGACAATGTTTAGCCTATGTCTGATTATACTACATTTCATTATTCTTCACAGGAACTTGTTTTTGAAACACCTTAGGTTGGACATGTTTGCACTAATTTTTTTGTTAAACACTGTCAGTGATGGATTCAGTTTCCAGAATTTAGCAGGACACATTAGCATAGGTTTTAATTTTCGGTTAGATTTTAAACTATCAATGTATTAGATACGATTTCTTTTTTTATAGAAAGATGTCTTCAAGCAGCAAGACCCTTTAACATTTACCAAGTCAGAAAAACAAAGCAAAACACACTTCTACTCAGTTTTGTAATGTAACGTATTGCCATATTCAACTTCTCTGTAAACTGCATCACCTAAATAGTTCTGCAAGGCATTTCTGGTTTATTTAAAAAAATTGTATGGAGATATTTAAAAAAAAAATATTTTTTTTAATGAGTACTGGGTGAATGGAAAGTAGAGTGATTTTACAATATGAAATAACAGTAAGATAATTACAGTAGTGTTTATAAAGTACATCACTGAGGTCTCTGTCTGGTGGCCCATCTGTGTTTTTATAGTTAAAAATAATAATAATACAATGGATGATAAAAGAGACTGTTTCTCTATACATGTATTTTGCACTAATCCTTACATTTTCTTCTATATAAACTTTAATAGAAATTCCATATTTATAATGAATTATGAGAAACTTTTGATATCCAAAGTTGATTGTTATGAAATTAGTGATGAAATTTGTCAATATATTTTTGAAGGTCTTTACATAATTTCATAGTTATGATATTCTATGTAAAGCTGAAAACTTCTTTATCTTTTTTAGTGATTATGCAGAATAGATTATTTATATGAGTCAATAATAAGTGAAGGTGAAAATCTTGGTAATTGGTACCTTTAGTCATCATAACCTTGCCATAAATAGATAACTAAGATTTTATATCGTAATTAGCCTTTAGTTAGCTAGTCACTTTGGTAGCTGGGGAATTGAAGAACAGTATTTCATAAGACAATTATGTATTTGGCTGTTGACTAGACAGTTTTTGCAGTGTGTTCTCAACTGAGTCTGTACTTGCATTACAATGACAGATAAGGTCCTTTAAAAAAACCAATGTACATCATTCAACTGTTAGTGGTAATAAGTGACCTATTTTACATTATGCCTGATATTAGCAATATCTTTAGAAATTTTCATCTAGCATTCTCATCTGTATGTCCTTTCATTATTTTACATCTTTTTTTCAATGTTATATAACATTCAATACTAATGCACAAGTGATTTGCACAGAGGAAAGCCAGAATGGTGATATTTGGTATGATGATACACTTTGAAACAAGTATACATCAACCTAATTTTAGAAGTGTTGACAATACCAAATGAATTCATTGGGGAACTAATTCAACCAGGATGAGTACTCTGGAATTTCTTGCTCCCGGTTTCTTGACCACACCATCAATGAGTGCTTTCCCAAGATGCCTTTAATTTACTACAGGAAACCCTTTCTTTGCTTATTGTCATATGAGCATCTGGGGTGTAAAACAGATATCTGTGGAATTACATGGAGCTGTAGACTGAAAAATCAAGCATTATGTCAGTAAAAGTAACATCAATACAAAAATCCTAAAATGTGCAGTTATTTTTTACTAAGTATTTAACAGAAATCAGATTGGTTTTAAAATTGTGTAAATGCATTTTAGAATTGGGATCAAATCAGAAATTTGTTTAATGACTTCTACCTATTCATTTTCTTCTGTATTTTTACTGTACTATATGTCTTATTTTTAGAATTTAATTATTTTATTGATTTTCTTTAACATAAGCCTTTATATTTTTATTTATGAATATTAACAAATCCATATCTTATAATTTAAAGATCTATTTTGTAGATTATTTCTAGAATGAAACTTTTTACAGAAGATATAAAAAAGCAATAGGATTTTCAAGCTTCCATTTTCTATAGAAATTGAAGTGTATAATAGTGTATAATAGTGTATAATAATACCTTGAAATCCAGTAGAATATTCTTTTTTATATTAATATTTCCTCTAGCACCTGTGTATGGGGAAACATAATGTCCAAATATAAAATATTTATTTGAAATATGAATCCATGAATTATAATAAATAGAAATAAATCTGTTTAAATAATAGTTTTACTTTATTTTTTATAGTAAAGAATTTCTTTTGTGTGCATTGTTATATGATGCATGACCAAATGGCACCATTATAATTTCTATAATATTATTATCAGGCATCATGAATAATTTCCTAACTTTAGTTTTAATATATATTTAATGTCAGAAATGTCTTCTCTGTATATTCAGATTACTTATGATAATTCTGGATTTCTCATGTCTCATAATGAACGACCCAGATATTTCCAAAGATATTTCAGTTAATTCTAAATGCTTATCCAACAAGATGGCCTTGTGAAATGCAGTTTTTTCAATTGTAGTTGTCATATATATATATATATATGTCATATATATATATATATATATTCCAACATTAGCATGAACTTGGGTTTCTGTAGCTAATATACTTTCATCACATGTACAAGTATTGGGGGAGGAAAAGGCTGAAACCTGAAACCCTGAACCAGGAGAAAAAGTTGTCCTGTCCCCAAAGTCCCCTGAACATAGAGATGCAGATGAACAGAGATTGTCTTGGTTTGCTACTAGAGCAACCTTGAACAGCACAGAGGTATTTTGGGACAGAGGAAGGTAAATACTATGGATCCAGCTGACAAGGGCTGAGCTTGATAGGTTTTTTGAGCAGCGTGCTAATGTGAGATGTTTTCTTTTTAAGCCTCTGCAACATTTGCATTTGGCCTTTGGCTTTCTCAGGGTTACTAAACCAATTTTTCCCTTTCTCTGTGTGTGTAAGACAAATCTCAAGGAAGGGAAAACACCCAAGTATTCTGAATTATTTTCTTCTTCATTAAAAGCTGAAATTTAATGAACACCCTTTAGAAACATAGTTAGAATATATATTTTTCTATTCATGTGTATTATTTACAATGTAATGTGGTTGCCCTAAATATATGCAAACTTTTTCCTTAAAGAAAAGTAAAAATCTAATACTGCAAATCCAAATCTTTGAAAAGATTTTTTTCCACTATTTTATTACTAGTTCAGTAATAAAAATAAATAAATGTTAAAATCTTTCTGCCTAATATAAATCTCTTGGCTTCATGTAAATTTGTATTATTTTTTTTTAATATTCTTCTATAAGGCTATGAGTTTACCAAGTAATGGCAGACTAACCTCCTTTGCTAACTTTTTGGCTTTTTTGAACTCTGCTACTTCTGGGTTCAATGAACTTGAAAAATTAAGTGCAAAAGTTAGTAGAATTATTTTGACCTAAAATTATTTTTATAAGATATACTTTTGCAACCTGTAAAAATTACAAGAAAGTATATAATTCAAAATAAAAAAAGTAAGTGAAGAGATAGTTGAATATGTTGAGGGATATGCTGAGGCTTAGGTTGCTACATACAAATTTTCAGAAAAACACACAGACTGGTTCCCAGGAAGTTTATCTCTGAAGACCTGTTTCAGTTTATCGTAAGATAAATGTATGCAAATCAAACTGGCATTTTGAGTTTACCTTCAGTTCACCATATTTTGGGAATATATACATTTTCCATACTGATTAAGGACAATTCTCTCAGTAGGAGTTTATACACTCAAGTTTTATTATAATTCAAGGAGAAAAGGTCAGCTCTTAGTGGAGATGACATTTATTAGCGTATATTCAGAATAAAACCTGATGAACACTCCATTAAATGTTAATGTTTCTAAGGAAATAGCAATAAGTTTCTATATGGATTCAATAATATTACAAACAAAAAAAATAGCTGATTAATACATCTTATTAAAAAGTGTGAGGTTTTTTGGAAAAAAAATCAGAAAATACATGCTTTGCTTCTTATAGGGAGGACAAACTTATGTACTGAAACTAGAGTTTATATTGGTGATTGTATTCTGTAGAAAATGTGTTTTAAAAGACCTAAAATGAAAAGAATATACTTTTTCATATTTGTCAATTTTAATTGCTTAACTCTGTATTTTGTAAAAACTATATTATTTTATCTCTTTTTTTGTTTATTTTATTTTGTTTTTGTTTTTGTTTTTTTCAGTAAATGAGGGAGGTATTAAACAGGCGTCCAATTTGTGTCCAGATCCTGGAGAACCAGAAAATGGAAAACGGATAGGCTCAGATTTTAGGTAAAATATAAATCCTACCATTGTATCATTTCTCTAATACTGAACTTGGAAAATGTATCTGCTAAAAATGTATTACTGTTGTTGAGTACTCTTTTAAAACTGACCTTCTCAGTAAAAAGTAATCTGAAGTTCTGTGTAAAATTATGTCATTCAATATAACCTCTACTTAGTATGCAAACAAATATAATTCCTACTTGGAAGAGAGCATATATCTCTGATAATCTGGCAAAAATTGGATCGAAGGTAAGTTGAAGTAATTTTCTCTGTAAATACTGTATTAGATTTACAAATATTGAGCATACATGTGGTACTGGAGGTTTTTGTGAAGGACAAAGCAAAACTGAATGCAATACAAGAAGAACAGTAAAACCTCAGAGAAGAAATTTCAGATATTATAGAACTATTCGTTGGACTATAATAGAGAGTACTGCATTTTCTACAGTATGTTTTTGAGGAGTCCAGAGGTTTGATACATGCAGATGTATTTCCCTAGTAGTGGCTTAGCATCTTTAATGCAGACTATATTTTTCATTAATTTTTAAATATTCTCCTCTATTCTCAGCTATCTTTCAAATTCCTTATCTTGTAAGGAAAAAAGGTTTTTAATACTCTTTCAAAACATTCTACTGTCTTTTTCTCAGTGAACACATATGACTCCTAATTTCAGTATCAGCAGTGGTTGAGTAGAGAGACACATACATAATCACTTTTGAAAATGTTTTGAATTCATTTTAGTCTCTTTTCTGAGTTTCTCACTTGCTTCCTTTTCAATTGTTGAACATTTATTTTAAAAGTGTTAACATTCATATTGTTTTATATTTTATATATAGACACTTTAGACTGTATAAAAAGAATAAATCTGTGTTCTAGTTTCACATCATATGCTAATTTCACATTATCATTATGTTTACAAATCTCTTTGAAACACCTACTTGAGCAAAAATGAAAGGAAAAAATTATTAAAAGGGAGATTGATAATTTTTAAATTAATTGGTTTTATTACATTCAGGTTTGTTATTACATATTTTGTATTTTACATATCCCATAGCACACTTCTAAGCATTTGAAGATAATAACTGTTAGAGTAATCTGGGAGATGTACAAAGATATAAGAAACTAGGATACTTCATTCTTTTACATAATTTCTTGTACCTTCTTCTGTGTGTTTTTTGTTTTTTCTCATAATCAAGCAAAACATTAAATTGAAAATGACATCCTAAGTAAATGTGCTAGCTAGTAGTCAGTCATTATAATTTCAGTTATTATAGTCTTCCTATTTCTCTAGTTTTGAGAAAAGAAAAAGTTTAATGTGCATCAAAGAAAGATTTATAACTAATTTTATAAAAATGTCATTTGTGACGTCAGCTGGCAAAAAAATTGTCAATATTTTCAGATAAATAAAAATAAATTCACTGTGTTTAACTACCATGCTCTCTAGAATCATTACATAGGTCAGTGTTTTATATTTTAACTTCAAAAATACTCCTTGAGAATGAAAGCCTTTGACAGAGAAGATTCCCACCCTTTTCTAGTGTTATCTCTGCATGTGGTCACTGAAAGATCTACTTGCCAAGATTATTCTATGTGAGGGGCAGTACCTTGAAGAAGACATGATGATTATTGTCCCGCTCTGCTCTGCATTGTGGCCTCATCTTGAGTACTGTGTGCAGTTTTGGGCACCTCAGTATATAAAAGGCATTAAGCTATCAGAGAGCATCCAAAGGAGGGCCACAAGGATGGGGAAGGGCCTTGAGGGGAAGCCATATGAGGAGTGGCTGAGGTCACTTGGTCTGTTCAGCCTGGAGAAGAGGAGACTTAGGGGAGACCTCATTGCAGTTGCAACTTCCTCATGAGGGGAAGAGGAGGGGCAGGAACTGATCTCTTCTCTGTGGTGACCAGTGACAGGACCAGAGGGAATGGCCTCAGTGTTTTGTCAGGGGAGGTTTAGGTTGGATATTAGAAAAAGGTTTTTCACTCAGAGAGTGGTTGTGCACTAGAAGAGGCTCCCAGGGAAATGGTCACAGCACCAAGCCTGCCAGAGTTCAGGAAGATGTATTCTGAGTGTAGCTCTTAGAAACAACCCAAAAAAGACTAGTTTCCCTTGAAAAGATTTTTTTCCACTATTTTGTGGTAGCCTCTCTTTATAACACAAAAACATTGTATTTGGAAATAGTGAGAAGAGATATACATATGTATGCACAATTTCTAGCCACTTTGTTGACAGGCTTTGAAAAAGGTAACGATTACTCTTTGGGTTGTATTCGTCTTAATATGTTAGGGATAAATAAAGTGGTTTTCTGTCTAAGGCTTGTTAAATATCTTATGAATGTGAATGTTGAGATTCATACTTGTAAAGAACAGCGTTAGTGGGTGTTAATAAAATATGCACATTTATTTCATGTTGAACACTTCATGCATTGAAAAAAGATCTTACGGGGAACAAGAGCAGACTAAAAATTTTCAGCAGACTCATTAAAATTCCTTTTTAAGTTAACATGGTTTCAATTCTTGCCACTATCATAGTGGTTGCTCAATAGCTTCATAAGCTTCCAAAGTAAGAATGTTACAAATTCTTTAAAATAAATAAATAATACATTTACATTTGTTTAAAAACATCCAGTACTATAGAAAATCTTTTCCATGCTGTCTTATATCTGACAGAGGGAAAAATAGTATGCTTTCACCTTTCCCTTCTTGAAGTCCCTCTCTCTGTAATGAAGGAAATAGCTTTACTTTAGCTTGTCTTTCTTCTTCTCCTTTCTGAAAAGAAAGAGAAAATTCCAGTTACAATACCTTAATTTTAAAACACAGTATTTTGAAGAAGGGTTTAGTTCTATCTTTATTAAGATCAATCAAAATCTAATTTTGGTACAATTTAGTCTATTTTAGAGAAGATCATGCTCTTTTCACTTCTCTTTAGCTTTCTTCAAAGTGAAGGTGTAGGTTTGGAAGCATTTTATTGCAATTTCACTCCTGTTCTGATTATAAACACTACCTAAGCTCAGCACATTCATTTGTTCTTACATGGTTCTTATACAGACTTAGAAAAATCTGTAATGCAAGTTCTAAGACAAATATCAGCATTTCATTACATTCTTTGGGACCTGGAACTACCTTTTGGATATTTTTTTCTAATATGAAAATTCAAATGAAAATATCTAATGTGAAAATTCCCCATCACTACATTTTGAAGTTGTAAAGACTTTGTTTCTGATGCTAGATGCCCATTTGAGCATAACAGATTTTGCAGGTTGAAATAAAGTCAAAAAGACTGCCATCTTTTCCTGTACAAGAAAAATATTTTACCTCAGAAAGAAAACTTCCCTTCCCCATAAGTTTGTTAAAATTTTAGATGTACTAGTAAGTATTATGCTAGAGTTTCCTATTTTACTTTACCTGTCATACAATAAAATAAACATCTTTTTCACACTTGTCCAATTTTAGAACCAATGCCGCTATGGAAAATATAAGAAAGATATAATAGATAAAGAGAAAAGGTTTTCATGTGATATTGTTGTTGTTTTTTTTTTTTTGAGTTTTGAAGGGTTTTTTTCTTTGCTTCTAGTGGAATAAACATATCCAGATTGAATTATACTTGCACAGGTGTTTTATTATGAGGCAAACATGTCCCTCCACTGCCATCCCAAAGTTCTGTCTTCATAAAATGAATGAATGAGTCCATCTCTATCCCTCTACCTCTGTAGTGTGATACAACTGGTATTTAAAGTTGAGATTCTGATCAAACTTGGATCACAAAAATACAGTGAATGCTCTTGGACAGCCACAAAAATGCTAGCGTAGTCTTTAAAATACATATTCTATTGAGAGAAGGAAGAATATGAAGTTTATATTAAAGACAATTTATTTTATCAATGGCTTGACTTACAGTATAAATAATGATAATATCTTCTTTCATGTTATATTATAAATTAATTTGTAGTTATTCTTTGGAAGAATGACCTTGAAGTGAAATATTGATTGGCTAAATTGGCTAGAAGTTTCACACTTAATTTTCCTTAAATCTTCTCTGAATCACACACTTCTCTGCAGACACACAAGGTGAGCTTCTAGACTCTGAAACTTCAAGCCAAACATCCTGAAAATTTAACAAAACTCTATTTACAGCATGAGATGTGCTGACATACTGATTGTTTCTTTATGCTAACATTGAAATATATCATAATATTAAATTAGTTATTTGATAGAGACGGACTTTGAGAGATAATGTTTAGTTATTTCTGGTTGTACTTTTTTTTTAATGGCTAAAAATGATGTCTCTCAAATTTGTTCAGTTGCAGGTATGAGCAGAATAGGTTAATACAGCAGAAACATGTGAATCTTGGAGAATGTTTTTCTATACTTGAATTTATATATGACTTTTCAGTTGATTCCACAGAAAAAATATGGGACTTCAATGTACAAATTCAGATGTATTCCCTGCATATGAGTGCAAAAATCCAAACTGCATCATCTTGTTTTTCTAGTCTGTCTCACCTACTCATCACAAAATTTACACAAGAAATGTAAGTTCAAAGTGCAGAATAATACAATTTATCACTACAGCTGAGTTTGAGGTTTTTATTCCTTGAATAATTGATTCTTGTTCAATAATAATTTAAAGAATATATCAAATAATGGAGGAAAAGAACCTAAAATGAGATAGTTTGTTACATGAATGCCAGCTGTTAAAAGAATACTATTCAGTATAAACTTCATATGAAGTTCAAAATTTTAGGCTTACTCTTTCTCATCATTCAGAGATTCTATAGCTTCATTTTAGACTCCTTCTTACTGCTTTCAGTTTGTGTTGTTTAAAGAGGGGTTGAGGCAGATGATGGAGACTTTAAAAGAGATACGAGATTAAAGTTTTTACAAATTTGTATAACTTCCTTATTAATATTTACTCATACTTTTTTTCTAACAAAAATATATCCAAAATTTGGAGGGTTTCATGCAATTCAAACCTAATGGCAATCCTCTTTTGTCCTATCAGAAAGAGAAATTTGCAGATAAAGTTACTGAGAGTCAAGCATTCAATTGTGGAGCTCTGAAATACTTTAGCACATTATATTATATATGCAAAAGCTTTGAATGAATTCAAAATAAATTGAACAATTTAAGTGAGTCACAGAAAAATGATTAGAAGGGTCCTTCACAGGGCATCCACTCCAGCCTCCTGCCCCAAGCAGGACTAATCAGATCATCTGTGGCTTTGTTTAGCCAACCCTGAAAACTCCTAAGACTGAAGAGTCCACAGGAGTCTGAATATGCTGTTGCAGCTCTGCCCTGCTTTATTGAAAGAAGTTCCTTCCAAAGTAAAATCTGAATCTTCTAAACTGTCCCTCGTATATTATTTGCCACATTTAGAAAAGTTTGGCTTTGTAATGGTTCTTGAAGTGGTTAAGGTTTGCTATTTGATAGTACCTTAGCTTTCCCTTTGTTAGACTAATTAAGCCCAACTGCCTCAGCTTTTTACTGTAGGTCACGTGCTCTAAGTCTCTGACTAACCTCCAAACGCTAGAGTTCTTAGCAATCTCTGTCTTGAAGTGGGAGGCCAAACATTGGGTTTAATATTCCAGACACGGCCTCACCAGCTGAGTAATAATTTCACTTGATCTGCTACCACCACTTGATCTGCTGCCACCACTTCTAATGTAGTTAAGTATATAGTTTATTTTATTCAGGATGAGAACATATTACTGATCAATATTGCAAAACTTTGTACCTCTACTTGAGTTTCATGAGATTTCTGTTGGCCCAGTGCTGGACTTTGTCAGGTGTCTGGATTGAAGCTCTGCTATTCAGTGTGTCAGCTACTTTTCCTACTTTTGTAAGATCCATAAATCCATGGATCCATAAATTCTGTCTCACTGTCAAAGTTGAGGATGTAAATATTAAACAGGATAAGACTCCATATTGATTTCCTAATGCTCAGCTTATTACTGGCCACCAGCTGAATATGAAGCCATTGATTCCTACCCTTTGATCACAGCTGCCAGGCCAATTTTGAATATATATTTATTCAGTGCATATTTTGTCATCTCTCATAAGACACTGCTGTAAGAGGTGCTGTCAAAAACCTTACTGATGTTAAATGCTGTTACACTGAGCACTAATAGCTCTACCAGTGGTCTGTGTAGCCTGTCATTTTGGCATGGAAGACAAGCAAGTTGATCAAATACAGTTCATCTTTTGGTAAATCTGTGTAAGTGTTCTTAATTTCCTGTTCATGCTTTCCTAGAGTACGTGTTCTTTCTAAAGATTGATGTAAGGTTCCTAGCTTCTCCTTGCCTTTCTTAAAAGTTCATATAATGATTGCCTTTCCATAGTCACTAGGAACTTCTCATCACCATAATTTTTCGTAGATGATACCGACCTTGCACAGTCTCAGTCAGATTTTTCAGCACTCTTTGGTGAAAGTTCTCTGGCTCCCTGCCATCTTCTTTTACCTGTTGCTCCTCAGTATTGGCTGTCCCTCTTCTTCACAAATCGTGTTGGTACATACAGATGCCTGGGAGCACATGTGTTGTAGAAATTGATGCAGAAGAGACATTTAGTATTTCTGGCTTTTCCATATTGGATTTCAGCACCACAAAGTTGCCTCATCCATTTATTAATGAACCCACATTGTATATGAACTTTCTTTTGTGACTGATATACTTACAGAAGCTCGTTTCCATACTAATGTGCCTTGCCAGTCTTAGCTCTAGCAAGGGGCTCGTCCAAAGAGTCTAATTTAGTCACCCAGGGACTACTAAATTAGTAGCTCTGGTTCAGAAAGTTCATTAATCATAAATGATTGAAATATGGTAATGATCAGAAGGTGAACTATAAATGTTTGCTGTATTCTAAAGATTTTCTCTAAGCATTCACTTTTCATCACTTTTAGTGTTAGCATACTGGACTAAGTGAACCCAGTCTGGCCTTGGGCTGCATCCACAGACAACTGGTCTTTTGCTGAATATGTTTTGCTTTTGAAATTTGTAAGAGATTTTCATGCTGTTCTTTAGATTTTTCTTCTTTTTTTGGTTTATGTATGTCTATATAATATACAAAAATTAACAACTTCATAGCTATATCGTGCTTCAGTTCTCTTGAGATTTACACAGCAGATACAGTCACATGTTTAGGAGGGTTCATCTGGTAAAGAGTTTGGGTTAAATATAAGACAGAAAATCAAACTACCCTTATTTTTCCACACTGTTTTTGGTCACTTGTTCCCACACACTGTTTTTGGAATAGTCTGCCAGTTTTCTCTAAAATAATACCTGCCCACAGTTCAGAGGCAGACTACTCCAGGCTTCCATGATCTGATTTTCTCATTCTCAAGTTTTTAGTTCTCTAACATACAAGCAGGCTGTGATCAGGACTCTCACATGACCTCCTGCAATACCTCTGGATATGCAATAGAATCATCAGTTTTATCCTATCAAGAACCTCTCTTTGTCCTATAAAACCATCCTCAAATTACTTGGGATTCTGTCAAAGAAAAAGAAAATGAAACAAAACCCCAAACTTTAATGAAGTTGCTGCCTCATCAAACCCATGGCCAAGTGCTCTAGAGAAAACTAATTTGCATGTCCTTTTTGAATCTTCATGATGTTCACCTCAGGTATCTCATGCACCCTCCTAGAGAGGGAGGTGACACTATCCTCTTGTACTCAAGTTATGAAACTTTTTTAAGAGAAAGATGGATTTTGAACTGAATTCTTTTATGTCACAGATTAAAGTCAGTGGAGAAAAAATATTGTCATCAGAAAGAAGAAGGATCTCTCCTACTAGACAATTTTGAAAGAATTACTGTTTTTTCCATTTTTAAAAAAGTGTATAGATAGATAATGACAGCAAAGTATTAAAAAATGGTAATCTAGACTAGGCTTTTAAGTTACTGAGAGACAGATTTTAATATTTCCTTAGCAAGCTCTCTTATTATTGTCTTTTTTTAGTTGATCTGCCATGGAAATTGATCTCTGTCTCTTCTATTTTCTTTCTTAGACTGGTGTTTTATCATCTGCTTATCTAACTGCCCTTATTAGGTCTCAAACACATGGCACATATGTCACAGATTTTGTAAATTACCCAATCACACTGTGTTTATGAGTCAAGTATGCTTACATCATATACTATCAAATATCAGTTTAATATCAAAACTGATTTGGACAAGTAAAGTGGACTTCATATTTGGACTTCACTTTTGGAGGTGATAAAAATAATTATCATAGTTGTACAGTCTTTATAATCATTCAGACCTCTGGAATTTTTGCCAGTTACAATTTGGTTGCTGTGAGTTCAATGTAATTCGTAAATGGTGTACTTTCTGCTCAGTATTTCCTCTTTAAATCAGTCTGTGGTTAGTTAAAGGAAATATATTTTTCATGTTATTTTTCTTCATGTGTTCCTTTTTTTTTTCTAATAATCAAAGAGGTTCAGATTTTCTCAACATGAGTTTCTAAAGCAGATGGATTATTGTGAAAATCTAGAGAAAGATATTTTTGTCTTTACAATCTCTACCTTTTGAACTTTTCTAACAGTATAGTCCCTGTAGTAGCTGTGCATAACTTTTGACATTAGTGACAGATGGTCTTTGTGTTTCACAGTTTTGAAATTGCCTCCAACTCTGTGATCTGCCTTGTGACTCTTTTTCCTTAGTCTCACAGAGAACCTTTTCAACCTTACATTGCAAGGGCCTTTACATTATGTTTACTTTCTTATTTTCTTAAGTTTTTCACTTTTATATCCTTCTCTGTTTTTTGTGGACTCTGCAGTTCTTCTTTATCCCATTCTTTCACTTGACCTCCAAATGACTGTTAAAAAGAGGTAAACTAGCTCATGCCAAAGTGAGCATAGCCTTCAGCCTTTTACTACTGAGAGCAGAAATTACTGGATTATGTGTTTGTATTGTTTGTCAGGGCTGTCATATCTAAAAGAATGGAAAAAATTGACTGGTATCCATTTGTAAAAAAATGCTTCTTTTTATGTCATTGTTTATTTTAGCTTGGGAGCAACAGTGCAGTTCTCCTGTGATGAAGATTATGTGCTTCAGGGTTCCAAAAGTATCACCTGTCAGAGGATAGCTGAAGTTTTTGCTGCGTGGAGTGATCACAGACCCGTGTGTAAAGGTAAAGAGGAATTCTTACCCTTACGGTGATTTTTCTATTTCACATCTATCTATTGTTTGAAAGCCAATCTTATTAAATTAGTATTTTGTAAGTACCTGAAGTTTTAATCCCAATGTCCCCACCGTCTTAGTAAAGAAGGACACACCTATACTGTTTTGTCTGTGGATAGCTCACTGGAGATGGTTGTCAGACACAGCTAATTAACCAAGGATCCTGTCTCCCACCTTAGGTGTCTAAAGCTGTGTCATATGAGTACCCCAGAGTTTCTCCACTATGGAAATTAGGTCTCAAGAAAAGTGTGGACCAGTGAAAATGGGACAGAAGAAATGTTTAAAATATCAAAATTCTCTAAAATATAACAGTATAAACAAGTGTAAAAGAACTGGGTTGTTTTGATCTGAAGAATAAAGAATCCAGTGAAAAAAGAGGGAAAGTATAAGATATAATGGGCTACAATTGTGCAAAAGCAGGTTTAGAGTTGGACACTAGCAAAACTTTCTGAACTAAAGAAATTTAGGTACGTGAGCAGCAGTATTCAATAGCATATGAGATACACATATATCCAGGAGAGTTTAAACACACGCAGACTCATATTGAGGTGTGGTAATGGACTAAATACCTCTTCAAAGTTCTTCCAGTCCCTATTCTCTGTGTTTTATAAGAGAGAGAACACTTAAATTTCAAAACTGATCCACTTAAAAAAAAAAGAAAATCATGAAGACCATATGTAGGTATGGCTGCATGATAGGATTTATATATTTACTGTATGATAACCATGACAAAATGACAATCTAAAGATACGTGGCTTTTATATCCCACATAAACAGTAATATAAATGGTAATTGTACCACAAATAGAATCATAGAATCATTGAGATTGGAAAAGATCTTTAAGATCAACAAGTCAGTCCAACTGTCAACCCAAAACTAGCATTGTAACCCCTAAAACACTGAACCATATCACCCAGTGCCAGATCCAGATGCCTCTTAAACACCTCCTGGGATGGTGTCTCCACCACCTCCCTGGGCAACCTATTCCAATGCCAGCCCACCCTAATAGTGAAAAAAATTTTTCTGATATCTGATCTGCATCTCCCCTGTCTCAGCTTAAGGCCATTTCTTCTGGTCCTCTCACTACAGGCAGAGCAGACAACACCAGTCCCCACTTCACTACAACCTCCTTTCAGATAGTCGTAGGGACCAGTGAGGTCTGCCCTGAGCCTCCTCTTCTGGAGACTACACAAACCCAGCTCCCTCAGCATCTCCTCATAAAACATGTTTTCTAGAGCCTTCATGAACCTTGTTGCCCTTCCCTGGACATGGTCCAGCACCTCAATGTCCTTCATAAAGTGAGGGGCGCAGAACTGAACACAGTACTTGAGGTGCAGCCTCCCCAATGCCGAGTACAGGGTGATGATACCTCCCTAGTCCTGTTGGCTGAACTATTCTTGATACAGGCCAAGATGTCATTGACCTTCTTGACTACCTGGGTACACTACTGGCTCGTATTGACCCGGCTGTCAAACAGCGCCCCCAAGTCTTGCTATCCTCGGCATATTATGCATTTGAGAATACAATTTAACCATCTGTCCTTTAAAAGACACTTTCAAAGGAAAGCATATTGTAATTAGCAGTTAATTTATCAATAGCACACACACTGTGTTTTTTAAAGTATCTCTCCTAACAGACAATAAAGTGTTATCAGCAGTACTGTGTCAAGACTGAGATGTATGCACAGCTACTTGTAAGTTTTGAAAGGTAGTTTTTGGGGAATATGGCCTTCAAGAAAAAGTCGTTATTAAATACATTGCTTTTCACTTCTGTGTAAGTTTTGAACTCTAAATAGCAGCAGGTATTAAAGTACTTAAATATAAAAGAGTAACCACATTCTTCAGTTCATTTTGTCCGCTTTTTCTTATGATTAAGAACTAATCATTTTATAAATCATAATTTATAATTTATAATCATAATTTATAAATCATGTTAGTAAATGTGTCTAATTATAAAGTAAGCATTAATTATTCATAGGTGGTGGAAACATGTTATTCAAACCCAAAAACACAGCTTTTCACTTCTTTACACTCACTAACTTCATAGAACTAATTTCACCTTAGAAAGCAGACGACCAATATTAAAAAAGTTATTAGGAATTGATACAATGCCACATGGTGAAGCCAGACAGACGGTGTAGATATTCTATAGTTTAGCAAATATGAACTGCTTTAGAGTATCATTATTTGCATTAAAAATACTGATTTAAGTACCTTAGGTGTGCTTTAATTTTGGTTGTTTTCATTAACAAGGTGTTTCAATTACACTCTTAGATATACTAAAGCTGGAATATAAGCATTTCTTCCTGACTAGTAATGATGTCTTCTTTACATTTCATGCACAGAACACATGATAAACATTTTGAAAGAATTTTGTATAAGTAGCATAAATATCATATAGTAACATGAAAGGTCTGAAAAAATATGTTTACGTCTTTTAGTTGAACTTACCTGTTTGTGTAGAAACCATTTGGGAGAACAAATTAGGCAATCATGTACAAATGTTATTTTATGCAAGAAATTATTGTTTTCTTGTAAATTGATGCAGCTTTGCAGAGAATGAGGACATAGGTGGTATATTAGATACTTCTCTCTTTAGATACATCTTTAGAATAACATCTATCTGTTATTCTCTAAAATCTCCATTGAAGTCCTGCTTTTTATCATGTGCTTTTTCTTATTTGAACAGTACAACTTGCAATTGTTTTCATTCACTTATATAAATTATATTGAGGACACACCAAAAATCCTATAGTAATGATACATTTTTCAAAAGTGGCTTGTGAATATCCATAATAGCTGCATTGAGATACTGCAGTTGGGCAGGAACAGGAGCTTTTCAATTCTGTTAGATGCATTTGATTTGACATCATAAATTCTCAGGACTTGTCCTCATACAGCATATGAGTGACTGAATATAACAGCCCTCTAAAAATGAAAGATTAACTCTCTTTAGGAGTTATCATGCAATACCAGCAGGAACTGGCATAAGATCATATTCATGAAAGTGAACCTGGTATAAGTTTGAAGCATTTCTACAGGAATATAGTAGGACTTTGAGAAGGAAAAGTGGTACATCACTTCCAAAACACAAGCAAACCTTGTAGATGATCAACATCTTTTAGACCTTCTTCTCTTGAGTTTTGGCTGATAAAGAAATATGGCAAAAAATCAAGGTATTTGCCCTATTTTGATTTACAGACAAGTGATATTGAAACGAAGTTAAAATTTAGGGCTATGAGGAAATAGCTTTGCTGTAGGCAAACAAATAGATTAACATAAGCAGCAGCTGAAAATTAACTCTTCAATTGCTCCATTTTATAGGAATTTTAAATTTGATTAATCTTCTCAGACATTTGTGGTTTCTTTAGCTTGACATTTTAAGATCGATGCATCATATAAGCCTAAAATTCTGATGGGGATACTTAATTAGACTTGTTCCAGTCTAATTGACCTCATATAAATCTTGTAACATACCACTGTTAGAGGACAGCAGAACAGACAATGTTTTCCCATCCTTCCTGAGAAAGGAAAAAAAATGTTAAAGGGAATGACATGAGAATCTTTGCCCAGGCATTCATTACATATAGAGTTATGATTGAAATCTGTCATTTGAAAGATGAAAATTTCTTGTTGTTAGTTATTTTGTATCCCAAGAAGTGCTTTATATATGTAGCTGTAATACCATGTCTGCTTTACATCAACTTCTCTGTGATTCAAGAGAGAAAGTTTAAACAGTTCAAGATTGAAACCCTACTTATTTGTCTGCCATGAGATTCAGTATTCCCCTACAGGGCAATGCTGTTATTACAAAGCCAGCTTGATTAAGCAGACAATTATCTACTTTATGAAACTATTTGTGAGTTGATAAATCTCTTCCTCTCATTTACGTTTCAGGAAATGAATCAGATAGATCTATTCACATTTAGTTCATCAGCCTTCTTATTTTCACGCCTGCCACTTCTGTTTTCTGCTTGCTTGTTTTTTAGTCACTGTCCTGTGAAACATTTATGAATGCTGCCTTTTGTAAGTCTTCTGGCAAGTCAGAAACAAATGCAGTATTTTGGAAAAGCTCATCTAATCTGTAGAAGGAAAAATTGTTTTTGAAATAATTCTTTATAACTGAGAAAACTAAAGGAGATATACGATTTGTGATCTTTATCATGATCATCCAATTAATAATCATGCTACAAAGTAATTTGGAATCTTAGTAGAAAAATAATCAAATGATACTATGTATGTGAATTAGGTTTGTGCAAATTTAGAACACAAGTTTTTTGCTTTGTATTGCTATTTTGGTCAGTTCATTTCACTGACTAAAGTGATTTTCAAATAGGTTGTAAACATCAGTCTGATTAAAATGTATAAGCAAGCAGAATGTACATTATGAATTTTAGATCTTGCTTTTACAAATACATTTACTTACCTATAGTGCATTTTTTAAAAATCCACCTTTACCTCACTTCTCTCTGAAATGCAGATGTGTATCTGGACCTCTTAATTGTCTTGCTGACTAACCATGTATGTGTGTATATGCACACACACACATAGACCCAGGTAATGTATCATAGATAAATAGGGGCAAAAGTGGTCCTAGCTGGTCAGTTCTATGTCCTTACTGCTCCAGCTGTATTTATTCCCAGAATGTGTTTGTCTAACATTATGTATTTCCAAGGGAAGTGCTCTTAGATCTTACTCAAGCACTCCAGTGCTTCATTAGCCTTGCAAGTAGAGGATTTTCTAATTCAAATGTGAACATTTGTTGCTGTACTTAACTTCTTTCAATAGGTGCTTCTATATAAAGGGCAGGTTTTTAATTTGTCTTTTCAATGGCTTATTGTATACTTCAAGAATACCTGATCTACTTCAAACTAACCAACAGCAGTTTGGTCAGTCCTTCTTCATGAGTTGTATACATATAGACCTCCAGCATTTTTCATCATTTTCTCAATGGATCCCTGAGGAGCCTTCCTCTCACCTCCATATTCTCTCCTTGTTTTCAGGCTTCTGGTGTGTCTTTGAACAGAGTTTTCACCAGAATATAACTTCTTTGAGGGGTAGAAGTGGTGCAGGTTGGGTGGCAAAAGTGACATTCTTTCTAGAGGCTAATGTGAGGGAAGGAACAAGCCTTCATCCAGCAGGAGCTGAATCTTCCTGTGTTCAGTATTGATCAAATAAACATGCTTTGTGAAAGTGCAATGCAACTGAAGGGTAATTTCACATATCTAAGTGTAATTTTTTTTACTCAGTTAAGCAAGATGGTCTTTCAGAATACAGTGGAAGCAATAATTCTTTACCTGTGCAATTTCTTTGTGGTATCATAATAATCACTGGACATATCACTGGGATAAAGTGAGGTTGCTTGTCAGTTCTACGTCTTCATACAGGAAAAGTTAACCAGTAGAACATTCAGCAAAGACCTGAATATCAAGGAACCATCAAGGAACCTTCAGCAGACCAGGAATTTAGTGCCTTAAAAGTCTCATTTGCAAGCAGAAAGGATATCCTTTGTATTATTTGTGATGCAAGATGCAACCTACAGTAAATAAGAATGTGTTTGTTTTTATTTAAGATATGCTATTGTAAATAACTATACAGACTTTGATTTATAAATATATTTCCTTTGTAGTCTTTAGAAATAGTTAACACTGTTTTGTGTGTCTAACTTCTACAAGTTTCCTTTAAAGTTTTCAGTGCTTCAGCCATGGGTTTAATGAGCAGTGGTCACAGCAGAAAAAATGCTGACATGCAATACACCAATACATATGCACAAAAAAGCACAGTGATAAAAGTGATCTTTTTGTTCTACTATCTAAACTAGTCTTTCAAGACCTTAGTGAAGGTGGATAAGTTACTTCTTGAAGTTTTAAAAATAGGACAGTTTCTCTTAGTGTAGCTATTCTTTTTACTGCAAATACATTTTTTTAAGATTATAAGCTTATACACAAGAGAAAGTCTATTTTATTCTGTCAGAATAAGTAAACATGAATGTTTGATTCTTTTGTAAGAGGTGGTTCTATTTTTGGTCAAAAGTATTTTAATTCTTCACATCTTGATTAGACTAAGTTAGAAACTGGTTTATGAATCTGCTACATATATTTTCTATGTGAATTAAAAGATAAACTTTCTTTTTGCAGTCAAAACTTGTGGATCCAATCTTCAGGGACCTGGAGGCACTTTCACATCACCTAATTTTCCATTTCAGTATGACAGCAATGCTCAATGTGTGTGGGTCATCACGGCTATCAATACCAATAAGGTAAGTTTAAAATTTTGTCTTTGCTAAAAAACAAACAAACAAACAAAAGAACATGCAGACCATAACATTTTTTACTAATATGATTTATCTCTGCAGTCCAGCTGCTGTACTAGGTGCATTTCAAACATTTTAAAGAAATGTCTGCTCTTAGATAAGTATGGACAGATGTTAAAACCTCTTGTTTCCCTCAAGATTGTTTTGCTTTTTGTATGCCAAATAGATGCTATCATGTTTTTATGTGATTCTCTAAATGAATTCCCAGAAGCAACTACTCAGTGGTACAAAGCAAAGTCATGGGTCTACTAATATTTTGTTACAACCAGAAGAGCAGTTTTGTGTATAAAACTGTTTATATCATGTTTCGCCTTAGACTATGTAAGAAGTCACTGAAGTAAACTTTCCCTTCATGAGGGACTGTTCTGAAGTTGTTTATTTCATTGTCTGAACCACTGTATTAAAATCCCATATACTTTATACCTCATTTTAAACCAAAAGTACTAGGAGTTTTGATAATGCCAGATGAGTCAAAGTAGAGCAATAAAGCTAAGTTATGACACAAGTTGTCTTTAATTTCAAGAACTAGACACCTGGCAGCAATGGCTATATTCTATTTCCAGGTGTATCATTTTATCTGTACTGAGTGTAATGGACTTGTTTAGATGTAATAAAACATAAATTAGCTGTGCAGCTCAGAAATGTTTTATAAAGGACTATCAACATCTGTGTTTGCTGGTACAGGGATATATTCTACCTCTAATTTCTGCCTTATATTGCCATCTGCATCACACTCCATTAACTGATCAGACAGGCCTAGAAGGCCTACCTCTTTGCACCTGAGTTCATCAGAGGACTCAGTGAAAACCTGATTACATTTCAGAAACCATTTAGCTACACTGGTGTATTTCTCTCTCTAATTTTACAAAGTCCTGTGTGGAAGCCATCCTTATGTTTCACTTTGGTAGAAGAAAGAAGGATATTTAAACAGTTAGTTATAATTTATAATGGAAATTATAGTCATGTTTTGGTGGGGGACGAGTGAGGAGCTATGATTGTCTGTTTGTTTAATTCTTATTCCAAGGACTGCTAATCCAATTTATTCAATTTATAAGTCATTAAAAATGTGTCAAGAGTCTTTGAAAAATGATGCAGTCTCTGTTCCACAGATGGGCAAGAAGTTCAAAAGTAATAGTTAAGGTCCATTTCATTCATAATTTTATTTCTTTAATGAAAATCTATTGGTAAGATGAAATCTGTGCACATCTAGAATTTCTGAAAGTTTTGTCAAATGTGACAGTAGATAGAATTTAATATCATACTGTGTGAGGAAATGAAACACAGCTATTACACTTTAAACAAGTTTTTTAAATGGCCTGAAAACCTCTATTGAGCCGTTGAATGAAATTAAGACTCTTTTTGCCATATTTTGCATAAAATGGTTTCCTTTCTTAAATGCAGCAAGGGCATATCTACATAACAAAAAAATAGCCAAATAAGATTTTAGACATTCTACCAATGGTAGAGACAAAACTTTAAGCTGAAAAACAGGTATGTATTTACTGGCAAGTCATAGATGATTGCAGGTTTAAGATATTAGTGACTTGGAGATTGTTAAGGATTACACTCAGATGAAGATATTCATGTCTTAATGCTACCTTCCTCCTCTGTCCCTGCCAGTTCACAACATGCTTATGCAATGTTATCTTCAAAACCTCCGAATTTTGTTTTGATCAAAAATATTCTTTACAGGAGTATTCAAAAACATTATTCCTCAGTATTATTTTCCCTATAAATGTACAGTTTCTGCTTTTAAGAAACTTTGAATTAAAATCTGAGTGCAGAAAATTAATTGAACAAATAGTTCTGGTTGTTGGTGTGATTCACAGAGCTACAGAATGATTATGGTTGGAAGGAACCTCTGAAGATCCTGTAGTTGAACTCCCTTGCTCAAGCAGGGCCACCTACTTGTGCTTGGCAGGTGCAGTTGTTTTCCTTTCTCTCAAAACACAAGATTAAGTTTAAAAATTCCAATTCTAATGAAAACAATATAAACCCTCTCTTTGTTCATAGACTGTACCTGTAATAGGTCAAATAAAATGCATTTAAGTAATTTTGTATTGATTTTTTCCCCTGAAACTGTAAATCCTGCAAAACAGCAAATGAGCACAGCATGAAAACTGTTCCAGAACCTGACTGATAACAATATATAAGTATACACCCAGTTTTAATATTTGGGGAGGAACCAGAATTCATAGGTTGAATCTCTGCACTGGTTCAGTAAAACATTTCAATGCACTTGTGCTTCAGTTTTATCTGATTAGTACTTATGTTTCAATTGTATTTACAAGGTAAGGTTTGGGTAGCAGGGATAGCTGCAGGGGTGACTTCTCTCAGAAGAGATCAGAAGTTGTCCCCATATCAGATAGAGATAGTCCTAGTCAGGTCCAAAACAGACCCACCACAGGTCAAAGCAGAGCAAATCAGGCAAGCTGGTTGCACCTCTGTGGTAACTTATTTAAGAAAGTGTAAAAAATGCTGCACAACAGCAGCTAAAGGAGAAAAGTAAGAATATCTGAGAGAAACAAGACCACAGACACCAAAGTCAGAGCAGAAGGAGTGCAAGGAGGAGCTCCAGACACCAGAGCAGAGATTCCCCTGCAGCCTGTGGAGAGGACCATTGATGCAGGTTGTACCTACAGCTTATAGAGGTCCCTGGTGGAACAGAGATCCATCTGCAGCCTGTGCAGAACCCATGTCAAAGCAGGTGGATATGCCTAAAGGAATCTGTGACCCCATGGAGACCCCTTGGGGTAGCAGGTTTCTGGCAGGACCCATGACACCATGGGGGCCCATACTAGAAGAGTTCTTGAAGAACTGCAGCCTGTTCAGCCTCACACTGGAGAAGGGTGTGAAGAACTATTTCCTGTGGGAGAACTGAAACTGGAGCAGGGAAAGAGCATGAGGTGGAAGGATCAGCACAAAGTGTTACAAACTGACTGCAACCCTCATTCCCTGTTCCCCTGTGCCACTCTGGGGGAGAGGAGGAGGCAGAAGAGTCAGGAACAAAGAAGTGAATTTGAACCTGGGAAGAAGGGGAGTGGAAAAATGGTGGGTTAAGTTTTGTTCTTGTTGGTCACTTTCCTACTCTATTTTTAATTGTCAGCAAATTAAATTAATTTTCTCCAGAACAATTTGTTTTGCCCATGACAGTAATTCGTGAACAATCTCCCTGTCCTTATCTTGACCCATGGGCTTTTTCGTTCAAATTTCTCGTCCTGTCCTGCTGAGGGGTATTAATGGAGTGACTTGGTGAGCACTTGACAGACAGCCAAAGCTGAATGACCACAACTTGCATATTTATCTGTCTCCTATATATTTAATTATTGTGAAAGTGTTGAAGATATAGTAAAAGAGGGAAAACAATAGTTAAGAACAAGTCACTTATTTAAAATTAAATGTGAACTTTTAGATAAGGCCATAATCAAGAATACCTGTTTGTTGATGGTACATTAGAGAGTTATGCCAGTAATAAGAATGCAAAGGAATAATGTTAGGTAAAGCAAGTAGTTTTACTTCAAAGCATGAGTAATGAACGTTGTTTCTACACTTCTATGATGTACCACTGAAATTACTGGACTCTGAGAAGTGTTAGATTCATCACGAGTGCATTATAGTGCAAGGAATTGTATCATAATTGCTTCAGCATTACACAGAAAATACTGTTCTTTGCATGGTATTAGTTGGACATAATTATAACTCTTTAATATTGCAATGAAATGCAGATACACAGGTAATTATGGGGTTTCTAAACTAGGGAATAGATAAAACGTTTACAGTGTTATCTGTAACAACATTCAGATATGTTTATAGTTTTCAGAAAAAGGTGTCTAACACTGATTAGAAGAACATAAACTTGTTGAGGTTAAAAGAAAATGAGATCTTTTACAAGTTAGATTTTTTTTTTTAATCATATATTGAGGAACCTGCATGTATAAAGTCTTTGCTTATATCAGTGCTTTAATGTGTTCAGTTTTGATTCATGCTAACATTGCCTTACTGTTCTGAGCACAATACTGCTGCTTCGCATGACTGCTAAAAGGCATAACTTTTGATTTTTACCTTGAAGTCAAAAACCTCATTGATGTATAAATGAGGATTTGCCATTAAGAATTTTTTATAATGGCAACAACAAATAATATGATTGTATTCATTATAACATGACAATATTTACAATATTTTGTACCACAGCTGTGAGAACTATGAGAACTTATTGATCCTGATACTTCAGAGCTTTTCCTTGTTGCATCATTTGCAACAAAATAGCTCAGAAATTGAGAATCTTTTAAGGCAGAAAACAACAGATGAAAGATCCTGAGAGGATCTTTACCTCTGGTGTCAATGGCCTAGTTCCCGGACTAATTCTAGCTAATTTTCTTCCCTAACTGGTTTCAGAAAAAAGTTTGATAACAGCACAATATAGATGAAAGAAATATTTTCCCAGGAATTTGTCTGCTTCTTTAGCTTTGTACTACATTATAGTTGATCTCTTGCCTCATACAGTTAATCAGACATACTGTTCATGCCCAAGCCTTGTTGACAGTAGAGCCGTGATTAAATATCTCAAACATGGCCGGAGGTGATAGTGAGTTCACTATTGAAAAATAGAATAAAAATTACTTGTGAAAGGAAGGTCATATGGATGGGAGTCAATAGAAAAGGTGCACCAATACATCTGATGATATCAGTGAGTTCACCATATGTTCATTGTTCTTGTGCATGTTTTTTTGCATTCTTATTCTTGTATCAGGATCCTGTTCTCTGGAGTTCATCTGTTTAAGAGAAAAAAAACCTTTTTCAAGGTTTGATATGCCAAAACTCTGAATAGTGATTCAGTGGAAAAAGAAATATGGGCAATCATAACTTTGTACATAACTTTGTAACAGTGAAATATCTATCATTGCCTGTATGGTATCACAGCCAATAGACTCTTTATAACTCCTTGATGGTTTGTACCTTGCTTAGGAGATACTGGGGTGGTTGAAATTCCCTGTGATCAGTACCCTCACATGTGAGGCTTCTCCAACAGTATATGATGGAGGAAATTCATGGACAGTTTTTCCATTTCTCGTTTGTCTTAACATGGTTTCCATCTATTTTTTTATATACACCAATCAAGTGATTGTTGCCACTGTTTTATCCATGGCTACTCTGGACTCAATAAAGCTGTACTGGTCAAAAATAGCAAAGCTGTAGTCCCAGGGATATACCTGAAAGAACATCCAGGAAAATCATTCCTTTACATGGAACACTGAAGATGCAACAACTTTTAAAGTTTTTTACTTTGTTCTGAACCGTGATGCACATATTACTGAGTCCTTGGGTCCCTTGAAAAAATTCTTGTAAACAGCTGCTCAGAAATGAGAACAAGGACTTCTTAGTTTTTACTTAATTTCATTACATTTCTCACACCTCATAAGGGAAGTTATACCTGAACATCTCATAAGATATTGTATAAACTCATCAGTTAGGATCTGGACCATGCTATGTACTTCCAGTAGTGTATTCTGACATTAGGTAATGGGATAATTTTATGTTAACATTTTGAGTAGTAAATCTTTGTATTTTCATGACTTAATTCACATCCCCTGCCCACTGCATTTTTCTACAGATTTTCTCCTAAAAAATTAAAACTTATTTTCCTTTAATTGTTTCTGTATAAGATCAGGTGCTTGAGCAGTATTTCTTAGTAAGAAACAGCTGGAAATATTGTTTATAACTGTTCTGGTATTGCATTTGGTTTATTTTATTTCAGGTATGGACTGTATGCACAAAAAGAAGAATGCAGGCTGAATTTTAAAGTTTTGTGCATCTTGCTCCAGACCACTCTTTTTCTCAGGTCCTGTTATCACAGAATCACACAGAATCAACCAGATTGGAAAAGACCTCTGAGATCATTTGGTCCAACCCATGACCCAACACAAACCTGTTAACTAGACCGTGGCACTAAGTGCCTCTTCCAGTCTGTTCCTAAATACCTTCAAGGACGGTGACTCCAACACCTCTCTGGGCAGCCCATTCCAATGTCTGATCACTCTCTTTGTAAAGAATTTCTTTCTAATATCTAACCTAAACCTCCTGTGGCACAGCTTAAGACTGTGCCATCTTGTCCTACTGATAGTTGCCTGGGAGAAAAGACCGACTCCCACCTGGCTACAGCCTCCCCTCAGGTAGTTGTTGAGAGTGATGAGGTCTCCCCTGAGCCTTCTCTTCTCCAGGCTGAACAGCCCCAGCTCCCTCGGCCACACCTCATAGGGCCTGTGCTCCAGTTCCTTCACCAACCTTGTTGCTCTTCTCTGGACCTGCTCCAGCACCTCAATGTCCATCCTGGACTGAGGGGCCCAGAACTGGACACAGTACTCAAGGTGTGGCCTCACCAGCACTGAGTACAGGGGCAAAATCACTTCCTTGGACCTGTTGGCTACACTGTCCCTGATTCAGACCAGGATGCCATTGGCCTTCTTGGCCACCTGGGCACACTGCTGGCTCCTGCTCAGTTTCCTGTCAATCCAAACTCCCAGGTCCCTTTCTGCCTGGCTGCTCTCCAGCCACTCTGTGCCCATCCTGTAGAACTACATGGGGTTGTTCAGGACAAAGTGCAGGATTTGGCACTTGGCCTTGCTAAACATCATACCATTGGATTCAGCCCACCTCTCCAGCCTGTCCAGGTCCCTCTGCAGAGCCCTTCTACCCTCCAGCAGATTGACACTCCTCCCCAACTTAGTGTCATCTGCAAATCTACTAATGGTACGCTCAATCCCCTCATTCAGATCATCAATAAAGATATTAAACAGAACACAGCACAATGCTGATCCCTGGGGGACACCACTAGTGACTGGCTCCCAACTGGATGCAGCCTCCAATCATCTGGGACCTCCCCAGTGAGCCAGGACTGTTGGTAAATGATGGAGAGCAGCTTGGGGAGATCTTCTGCCAGCTCCCTCATCACGCTAGGATGGATCCCATCTGGTCCCATGACTTGTGAGAATCCAAGTGGCTCAGCAGATCACTAACTTCTTCCTTCTGGATAACGGGGGGGTATTTGGCTCCCTATCGCTGTCTATGAGCCCAGGAAGCCAGTTGTCTTGAAGACTTATGACTTATCCTTCATTCTAACATACAGTTGGTTTATCCATGGACTAAAAGCCCTTCTTAAAAGCAGATAGCAGTTTGCATCCTCTGAAGTGGAGTAGAGAAGCCTAGAGTAGAAGAATTTATATTTAGATATTTGTGTAGGAAAACCATAGGTAGAGGAAAATAATGATTTCCAGTGGGCTTAACAAAGCCCAGATTCTTGATTTTTCCCTTCTAAAGGAAAGGCTACAAAATGATCAATTTAAATTTAACTACAAGCTAAAATACCAGTGAAATCTGAATTAGGGCTAAAGTTAACCAGAGTTCAAGGCTTGTAAATTATAGTTGCTGATTTTTTTCTAAGCCCCAGTGACAGAAACACTGTGGAAAATATCAGTGCTAGAATGACAGACTTTCTGACAGATCTCAGCCACATTCACACCACATATTGTTCATCACCGTGCATCAAGGAGAAAAACAAGCAAAAGGGTTTCTTTAAAAAAAAAAAAAAGCTGTTTTTCCAAAATTGTAAGGAGAAATTAAATATGTAAGCTGACTGCTAAATTTAGATGCATCTGAAAACTAGGCCTGATTCTGTTAATTTTATATGGTAGGAATTTAAAAAAAAAGAAGTTTTATGTGATCATGTGTTATTTTTTGTTTGTCACCATCATATTCTAAATTTTGCATTGCATGTATTTTAGGCATAACATATTCTTACTACTTGCATAAATATATTCTTTAAAATGCTTTCCTTAGAATATAAGTTTTCAAAGTTTGCCAGTGTTCACTTTCTTATCTTTTTATCTATTTCATTTTGAAATAATTTTGAAATCAATAATGATTTATGCCTGACAGCTGGGAGACAGTTGAGCTTTGATATTGGTTTTTAAGATTTTTTAAATTATTATTATTTTTGCTAGAGATTTCTTTGGTTGGTTGGCTGGATTTTGTTTGTTTGTTTGTTTTAATGTCAATTATCTGTTAGGAATTCTGTTACCTGAATTTTGATGTAATGGCAGGGCTTACTGAAAATTTATGACATCTATTTCCAAGTGCTGTAGTTCCTTACTTTCTGAGAAACTTTTGAAATAGTTCAAAATATCTGAGAAACTCCTCACATGCTGTTTCCTGCCAGTCTGAAAAATTACACTGAAGGAATAACTTGCAACTGTTACTGAAATAATATTAAATATGGTTCTTATTTAATCACTCTGTATTAAAATAATCTTTTCTAATGTGTTTATACATTTTATTCTTCCCTTCCTCCTTCCTTGCGTCAGTAAGTTGCTGTTTTCTTCCTGAAAAAAAAAATTAATCTTTTAATTTCTGAGGTTTTTTACTTTTTAGGCCAAGTCAAAAATCAACGAAACAAATTCAGCAAAATGCTATTTACATTTAATTTATCACAGCTGTGTTATTTTGTTAACCATGTCAAAACTGTCAGTGGAACATTTCCTAAGCTTGCTGTTAAGCCTAAACCCAGTTGCCATTCATATATAATCATGTTAACAGTATAAATCTCAAGCAGGCTGGGTGCTTCAAAATGAACTCAAACACTCATTTCATTAAGTTTGTTTTGGTCAGGCCTGTTGGAACAAACTGTACTGCACCTCTTTTTACAAGCAAATGTCTCAAACTTGGCTTTCCCTAAGCCTAGTGTGAAGCTGTACCATGGGTCATCCAGACAGTGAAAGGATAAGAAAGTATGAGCATACTTAAACTCACTCTAAACTATATATTTTAAACATAATCCTATTTTTGATCCATGTAGATTAGAAAAGCTTGTACTGTATTTATCAATAGGAGATAATAAATTTTTATCCAAGATGAAAATAGAAAATGTAAAAATATTTGAGTTCTGATTAAATTTCTTTGTAATTTTAGCTACACTATTCTTCCATATTGTTCACATACAAGTTAAAAATATCTGAGTCACATATATACTACAGTTAAAGAAAAAATTCTTAGAAATATATGTGAACAGAAGTGCAATTTTCTCAGCAGAATAAGAGCCCAGAGGGGATCCAGCTATTCCTATGATGGGAATTTAGCAGGTTCATCTGTGAAGGATAAATTGGTGAATGATAGCATTTGGAGTCAGGAGGTATGTGCAATTGTAGAGTGGTACAAGACTTTTCCTTCCATCCTGAAATTTTGCTATAGGTATACTTTCATTATGAAAGGAGGACAGGTTCATTTTCTTAAATATTGTAAATTTTGCTTGGCTAATTTTTTCCTGCCATTTCTGTGACTATAGGAGTGATGTTTCACACTCTGAAAATAGAATCTACCCATAGGGAAGGGGTGAGATTGTGCCTATTGCAATAAGTTCAACAAAAGTAATTATTTCTGTTTCAGCCATCAGTGAATTTAGATTCTAGCTCTTGCCTGTATTTCAGGTATTGACTCCACCTTTAAATGCTGAATTTTAGTTTTAGTTCTGTTTGACTTTCTATAAGTTCTTAAAATTATATCTCCCATCCACTTTGAATGCAAACATTTTTTCTAATTTGTACTTATGAATATGCATACCCAAGCTAGAACTTTTTAAAAGACATATGCATATGACTAAGAGACTCTGATAGGAAATTTCCAGTGCTCTTGCACTGTGAATATTTGAGATGTTTCAGTCTTTTTTGTTTGATGAATTTTTGGCAGAGACTTGTCACTTTCCTCCATGGTTGAGTTCACTTGGTTGCTCTTGCGAGTGATCTTTATAGGAAATTGTTCTGCTCAATATATACCTTTTCTGTTTTCTATGACAGAACTCCTTTAAAGGTTCATGGTACCATTCTATGGTGGGCAAACCTTGGCTGCCTGATGCCCACCAGGCTGCTCTATAATACTCCCTCCTCAAAAGGCTGGGGAGAAAATACAATGAAAAAGATCATGGGTCAAGCTAAAGACAGGGAGATCACTCAGTAGTTACTCCCGTTTGCAAAACAGACTCAACTTGGGAAAATTAATTAAATTTATTGCCAATCAAAATAGAGTAGAATAACAAACAATAAGAACAAATCTAAAAGAAGCACCTTCCCCTCACCCCTCCCTTCTTCCCAAGCTCAAATCTCTCACAACTTCTCTACGTCTCCCCCTGAGGTGCACAGGAAGGACAGGGAATGAGGGTTGCAGTCAGTTTGTAACAGTGCATCTCTGCCACTCCTTCCTCCTGATGCCCTTCCTCTGTTCCAGCATGGGGTCCCTCCCACAGGCTTTAGTTCTTCAAGAACTCTTCTAGTATGGGCCCCCATGGTGTCATGGGTCCTGCCAGAAACCTGCTACCCCAAGGGGTCTCCATGGGGTCACAGATTCCTTTAGGCATATCCACCTGCTTTGACATGGGTTCTGCACAGGCTGCAGATGGATCTCTGTTCCACCAGGGACCTCTATGAGCTGTAGGTACAACCTGCATCAATGGTCCTCTCCACAGGCTGCAGGGGAATCTCTGCTCTGGTGTCTGGAGCACCTCCTTGCACTCCTTCTGCTCTGACTTTGGTGTCTGTGGTCTTGTTTCTCTCAGATATTCTTACTTGTCTCCTTTAGCTGCTGTTGTGCAGCATTTTTTACACTTTCTTAAATAAGTTACCACAGAGGTGCAACCAGCTTGCCTGATTTGCTCTGCTTTGACCTGTGGTGGGTCTGTCTTGGAGCCACCTGGAACTATCCCTGTCCGACGTGGGGGCAGCTGCCAATCTCTTCCCACCAAAGTGACTCCTGCAGTCCCTCCACACTCCCAAAACTTTATGATGTAAAGCTATTAGACATTTATGATGCAAACTGAAGGTGATACTTGCAAGAATGTCTGCTGAGACTTAAGTCACCAGTATGATTCCTGTGTTTCCTTCAGAATGTGTAACTGCCCATTAAGTTAGACTGACATCAGTTAGTGATCTCTCCCCTTTTTTTTTTGAACAAATGGCTTATCCTGTGTGGGATTAAGAAGGGCAGACTTCTATGCTGGATTCAAGGATATCCTTTCTGAGTAACTACTGGAAGGAAGAATAGAAGCAGGGGCAAGTTAATTAGAAGTCCTCAGTCTCTTGCTATGATTGCAATCACTTTGCTATTTAAGAACAATCATTTTTTTTCCTTTTTTAAGTTCTGACTGAGCTTAGTTTTATAAGGGAAGAATGATCATGAGGTTTTTCATTGTAGTTTTACAGATCAGTTGAATTTTTTCCTGCTTATTCCTCTTACTATCTGTTTATAGTGGTCCTGGCCAATCACACTTTTTTTTTAGGCTATCTAGAGCATCTTTGTCTTCCTGTGTGTGGAAATTAAAACAAAAAAGTTATTAGAGCAAAAGACCACAAAAATATTTCAGTTTTTTTCCTAACATATCTCCTTAGAAAGTGGCAAAATATATTGATGATAATTCTTTATTTAATGCAGCTGAGGATACTGTTTTCTGTCTTTGCAACAAGGGCACATTGCTGGCTCGTGTTCAACCTGATGTCAACCAGAACCCCCAGGTACAATTCTGCAAAGCTGCTTTCCAGTTGGATGACCCCCACTGTGTACTGGTATATGAGGTAGTTCCTTCTCAGAGGCCCAACTTTATACTTCCATTCATTGAACTTCATAAGATTCTTACTGGTCCATTTCTCCAGCCTGTTGACGTTCCTCTTCATGGCAGCATGATCCTCTGGCATGTTAACCACTACTCCACTTCTGGTGTTGTGGCAAACTTGCTGAGAGTACACTCTGCTCCATCATCCAGACAACCAATAAAGATGTTAAACAGGACTTGTCCCATTGTTGACCCCTGTGATACACCACCGGTTACTGCCCTCTAACTAGATTTTGGGCCACTGATAAATATGCTCTGGGGCCAGACTTCCCGCAGGTTTTCGATCCACTTCATTGTCTCTTCAACCCACACATCAACATCTTGTCTATTAATATCTTGACAATGTCAAAGGCCTACATGAAACCCAGGTAGAAAATATCCACTGCTCTTCTCTCATCCACCAGATTAGTTATTTAATCATAGAAGTCTTTCAAAGTTGGTCAAGCATAACTTCCCCTTGGTAAAGCCATGCTGACTACTCCTGATGATTTTCTTGTCCAAAATATTTTCCAGAGTTAGCTGCTCCATTGGTAGTATTAATGTTAAATAAAATTATTCCTGGTATAAATAATTTAAATGAAATTATAGCTCAGTTGTATAATAAATGATGGATTCAATATATTTCCCTTCTGAAACTACTCTTCTATAATCAAATATATAATAACACAATTATTTTGATGGAAGGACCTGTGATTCTGTGGAAAATTAGGGAGGGAAAGCCTATCAATCAGACAGCAGCATTTCATTAGCTTATACCATCAGATATAAATGCATATCATTTACTTACTGGGAAGTACTCAGACACCCTCATCACAAAAGCAATTAACCATCCTGAGGGTATATGAGGACACTCAGATACAAACAGGATGTATTTTCTTCTCCTTGCGAGTTTCTCTTCTACCAGTGAAGAAGGTGACCAGAAAATTCTTTTTGATTGATGAGCAAAGGGTGGGCAAAACATTATTAGCAGTCTTTAGGTGCTTTTTTTTTTCCCTAGAGTTAACAGTGAAAATTAAAGAAATTAGGTA
The DNA here is from genome assembly GCF_025592945.1 of Manacus candei. Taxonomy (NCBI): domain Eukaryota; kingdom Metazoa; phylum Chordata; class Aves; order Passeriformes; family Pipridae; genus Manacus; species Manacus candei. The sequence continues at coordinate 775,413 of NW_026138133.1, forward strand.
TCTTATGGATATATTTCAGTGAGGTGGATTTCTTGCTGCTGCTAGTATGTTTGGATCATTCATATCATGGGGTTTTGCAAGATAAGGTCTGGAGAAATAGATTTCTTGGTAGATCAATAACCAGCGTTCTGGCACTAGAGAGGTGCGCAGAATTTTCAAGTTCAAGCATTTCTTCTCTTGCTATCTTTTAGGTGCAAATGCCATTCCTACACCATTTTAAAGTTAGTTACTGTGGTGGGTTGACCCTGGCTGGATGCCAAGTGCCCACTAAGGCATTCCATCTCTCCCCTTCCCAGCTGGAAAATGAGATGTAAAACAAGTTCTAGGTTGAGATAAGGCAGTTTATGAGAGAAAAAGAAAAGAGAAATCAAAGAGAAAAAATAAAAAGGAAGAGGAAAAAAAATACGTTTTTTCTCTACTTCCCATCAGAAAGCACTGTTCAGCCACTTCCCGGGAAGCAGGGCTTCAGCACACGGAGCAATTGCTCCAGAAGGCAAACACTGTAAATAACAAATACCTCCCCTGCCTCCTCCTTTCCTTACCTTTTATATCTGAGCTGATGTCATATGGTATAGAATATCCCTTTGGCTAATTTGGGGCAGTTGGTTTACTTGTGTCCTCTCCCATGATCTTGCCCACCTCCAGCCCCTTAATGGGGAGGAATGTTGAGAGACTGCTGATGTTGTGCCAGCACTGCTCAGCAGTAGCCAAAACACTGGTGTGTTATCAACACCTTTCTAGCTACCAATGCAAAGCACGGCACTTTGAGGGCTGCTGTGGACAAAATGAACTCCCATCTCAGCCAGACCTAATACAGTTACTATGTAGTAATTTCCTTCAGTGTCTAGATCAAAAATTTTATCTTCTCTCATATTTTAATAAAAAGTGAAATTAACTTAATTTTATAGAAAGCCACTAGTAATTTTTAGAGGTAGAATGTAGCTCATTTAAGCTGTATCTTGGCTTAATTTTTAAGTACTCTTCTAAGGAGAAAAGATTCATAACACCTTTAGAAACTTCATCATTATTTTCCTGGTAAAATGTCATATTTTATGGAGTGAAAACTGTATTATACATCTGAAAATATTTTTAGAGTTATATTTGCATTGGAAGATTCAGGATAAGAGATGAACATATGGAAATATATGCAACTATATAATAAGGAACTAGATACACATATTGAACAATTGTCTGGAAAGCCCATTTTCTGGAACATATCCTCCTGAGCATGTGCTCTCTCGGAAAAGCTCTAGGAAGTTCTTGAGGTAGTCATTATCAATTCAGTAAAACCTTTTCTCATTTTACTTCTGAGTTGGATAATGGACTCAATTTTTCCCAAAGATTGGGTTTTAAAGGGTATACTCCAAGGCTCAGAAAAAAGACACATCTACTGAAATTTGTTAGTTAATGGATCTCTGCTCCCACTGATTCCTTTGAAAAAGTCCTTACAAAATTATTAGAGACCAAAATGCATCATCATAATTTTCAAAAAGTTATTTTCTTAATAGGACTTTTTTTTTCTGTTGAGATTGAATAATATTATTAGTATTACTGCCTTCTTATTATTATTTATTTCTGGGTTTATAACTTAAATTTAAATCAGGCATTCAAAGTTGTTTGTTGTTCTGGGTTTATAAATAGCAAGAGCAGGCTGGGATGTTGAGAGAATGTTGCCTCCTGTTTATCTACATCCATATCTTTTTTAGGGAATAAATAGGTCAATATATTTTATTTTTAATAATTTGGGGTTTTATATAGATGTGTGTATATGGAGGAAGAGGAAGTACAAGATTCCTTTATCCTCGTAGTAGTGTCTAGGGACATATTTATTTTCATCCACTGAAACAAAGTTCAAGATATTGTTAGCCTGTATCAGGTTAGTTTTAGTAGTCTGATATCTGCTGGATATATCACAAATGCTACTGTAAAGGCACAAAATTTTGGGGACTACTGAACATCTCTTTCTGAAAAAAGAAGAAGATAGTACATATTATATTGCCTCATTTAAAGGTATTCTTCTCCGTTCTGAAGCTGTACAGATACATGTCTGATATCGTTACTCGACTCATAATGTGTAAAAAGATAGATAAAGACTATGGTGATAAAATACCTGAGATGAAATTCTGCATCTTTGAAATTTTTCTGGTGCCTGTCTTCCAGAACCCACTTTTGATAGTATCATCCTCTTATTAGAATCCTGTAGCTCAGATGTATCATTGGTGAAATATTTTTGTTCATGGTATCGTTCCCTGACATTATTCCTGACCACTGAAAAACATTTTGTGGTCCCTCCGCGTTTTTAATTTATTTTTTTTCAGCTTTGAATGAGATTTTGGGGCAGTGAATAAATACAATAAATGCATAAATATATTATAGCATGCTTGCTGCTTATATGGATCAATAAAAACAATGGGTCTTATTTCATTTATATTAATGATGGTTTTGTCTTGCTCTGGGAAACTGGAAAAAAAGATTTTACTTGAATTTATAGATCAAGAAAGAATACTTGCCCCTGTGCTTCTTATTACTATGCATCTACTAACCAGATCAATAGCAGAATTTAGTAATGTTAGTCTGATTTAAAGTATGTGGTATATAGTAATAAATCATCACAGTTTTCCCTGAAGTGTTTATTCTTATGAACAACAGACTAAGATCTAGAATTACCTTAAGGTTTTTCTCTAATGTTAAACTAATTCAAGGATGCCACCTACCTTTGGTTTGCCATTTTTAACTTTTTCAGAGAATGAGCATACAGACTGTTAAATAACTGGTAAAAACAGAATTTTTGGAAATTTTATTAAAATGTTTTAAGTTATTTACTCATCTTACCTAAATTTCAGGTTTTATTTTTAAAGGCTCCGGTACACTCAACTTTTAATGCTGGTGTCATCAAACACCTTTTCAGGATTCTAAAGGGAATAGTCAATATAATAAGCACAGCAAATCCAGCTGTCTTTGAACGTGATCAAACTAAATTTGACATTGTGAAACAAGGACTCTGAAAACATATCACTAAGATAACACTTATTTTCTTGCTTGTTGGCATATTTGCAAGGATTTCAAGTACATTTTGTATTGTACATTGTGTGTGTACTTTGCATGTTAAAGGTAAACAGCAAAGGATGAATTTCCAAAAAATATGAAGTTTTTTTACAGTTGCAATATGAAAATATTTGCTATGTAGCAAATTGTTTTTCTGACTGTTTCATGTTGTATATTGACAGCTTTGCTCTTGCTCCATTTGTGCAAATTCCCCTAAAACTCAATGTCTTCAAGATCAGTTGACAAGCATTTTTGTTAAATAAACGGCAAGTTTACCAACTCCAAAGTTTGTGCTATAAATCATCTCAGGTTTGGTATGTGAAACCTCAGTTGAATTGGGTTATATATTAACTCTTACATACACCTTGCTTACCTTTTAATTACCTGGAATTATGAAGTACTTCATTGATACTATAGAGTAGCTATTAATATTGATACTATATAGTAGTTACTATAGAGTAGCTATTAGTGGTTGGTTTTAATCCTCTTCTGTCAAAGGTATGCCTGGTAAACAAAATTATTTACTGTCTCAAGGAATAATGTTTTGTTTTTTGCTATACATAAAATATGGTCCTATTTGGTGATTGCTGTTTCTGGTTCTGATTTACCACTGTCAGTTTTGCACAAAGTTGCAGCATTCTCTAATTTTCAGTTGACTTAGAAACTTTTAAGAAGAAATCATGGTAGTAGAACTACAAGAATAAGATTATCACATGTTAATATTCCAGATTTATAGTCAGTTGCTATAGCATATTTCGGTTTTTAATATATTCTTAAATCATTGCCGTTATTAATAACATCATTGCTACTTCTTTCTCAAAAATGTGACTGTTTCACAGAATATGATATGAGACAGATATAGACTAATCTATGCATGTGTGGCTTTATGGAACTACACTTTTCAATGTCATACCTATCCCATTATCACAGTTTTAGGTGAGTTACAAAGAGAGTGAGCTGGAAACCTTGTAACAAAACATCATTTTACTGAAAAATATTAATTGAGAAAAACCAAATAATAAACTTTTTCTTTTTCATGTACATTTATTTTGATTAAAAATAAAAAGCTTTCTTATCTCAGAAAATAATTTCAGAGTGCAGAAAAAAGAAAGGTTATATCAGAGCAGCCAGATCACAGCAGAATCATCAATAATTTGAGAATTCACTAGAGAGCAGTGGAAAAATTGAAGCTGAAGCTTATGATTTAAACACAAAAATCGAATTTAGTTATTTTTTTCATGTTTCACAGTATTCCCTAATGAGTCAGATATTTTCATGGAGTTCTGTTACTTTTTTATTTTTGAGCATTGCTAAAAAAGAATGAAAAAGGTCTTACATTTCTTCAGTGAAATGAAAACTTTTTTTTGTCGATCCTAATAAAAAAAAAAGATGTCTTGAAACTGACATTTTCTTTAACCTCTATCTTCTCCTTTCTGATGAAATACACGTAGTATGGGTTATTGTTGATTGTACTAACAAAATCTGTTTTAGCTTTCTGACAAAGTTTATAAAGACAAGTACTTCAACTACAAAAAGACAGATGCTTTGTATCAATTTGGTGGTACTCAAGTAAAATAAAATATCTGAACGGATATTAATTAAAAAAAAATACTGTTCCACTTACCAAGAAATATCTGATAATGAGATTAGATTTCTTTTTGTGTTTAGTGGAAAACATGATTAAGATTTCAGAGGATGAATTAATTATGCAATTTTGTAACATCTTGGTTTTCTTACTATTATGTATAAGTATTGATGGTTTTACTGCAGTGTTATTGCAAAAATGTATTTTACTGTTAATAAGTGCAATATAATTTCAAGTTGAATTCAATACTACTAGCATTATTTACCTCTGTATTATTGTGGAGTCTGTTCTGTTCTGATGTAACTGCACATCTAATTACACATAATTTTAAAGTAGACCAAAAGTAAGACGCTTTTTTTTTAAAACTCTGAATGAATATGTGTCAACCTTAAATCTAGATGTGGATTTCTGTTTAAATTCTTATGTTTAGGCTTACAAATTTTGTGACTAGAACAGCACAAACTATCAAAAATATTTTTTTAAACTAAGATTAAGAAAATTTATGAGTGGTTTTCTCTGCTTTACTCAATTAAAGCAAATCAGCTTCTTCCCTACACAATTTCCTATGCCCTGTCTATCTGTGCCCTCTTGAGTCTCTGTACTTGACTGCAGTCCCTGGGCTATGATGCACACATATACATGGACACACACATTTATATATGTGAATATGCCAAACTGGCTGTTCCTCAGTGTATTTATATTCCCATTTACACCTTTAAAGGAAAGTGTTTCTCTTCCCTTTGGACCAAGTTACAATCCTCATAACATACATCAGTTTTCCAACTTTCCTGTCCTGGCTTTTGTTCATAGAAACATGTCCTTCTTTAATTACCAGAACCCCAGTGTAACAAAGTAATATGAGCTTTCAAGGACTTGATATTAATCCATCAGAATGGCATCCACGTCTTTAACCACAAACACTCTCAGTTCTCAGTTATAACTGTCACTAAAGGCAATTTATTAAAGCATTAAAAATTCTTGCATATAAATATTCTGTCATTTTTATCTCTATGAAAGTTTGAGAAACTTCTATTATTTTACATAGCGACAGAGTAACCATGATTAGCACTTGGGTAGCAACAATGTGCTTTATTTTCTTTTCTAATAATATGGCTGAATTTTGCTCTAAGTGAAAAAGTCATTGTTTTCTTAAAATGCAGCTGAATTTTTTTTCCTTCAACATAAATATGCATACAGTGATTTAACTTACAGGATATTAAAAATGGCCATGTTTCTGATACTTTTATTTTACTAAGAAAATTACTTTTACTTTTGATGCCTCTCTATCCTACTTGAGCCAGATTACAGATGTCAGGAGTAAATTATATTCTTCACCTTCGCTGCATTTACTCAGTGAGGTACAATTATTTAGGTGGTATTTGAAGACAGTTGTATTGCACAAAGTGCAATTAGTTATATTGCCCTTTAAGTATATATTAATCAAAATCTAATGCAATTATCCAGAACTGTAATAAACATGTAACAACTACATAAATAAGTAAAATTATGGTGCTTTAAGGAAGTCAGCAGAGTGATGATACCTGTAAGTTATTATGAACCAAACCTTTTGGGTTAATTACAATAATTTATTGTAAAATATGCTAAAGTTGCATGCAGTTATTAATTAGAAGATATATTTTATTTACACTGATGAAAATCTTATTTACAGACTCATCTCTGAACTACAGTTATTTATTTCTAAAATATATTATTTTATTTCCTAGGTTATTCAGATAAATTTTGAAGAATTTGATCTGGAGATTGGTTATGACACACTGACAATTGGTGACGGAGGAGAAGTGGGTGATCCTAAAACTGTGCTTCAAGTGTAAGTCTTTTGCATTTACAATTTGTATGCATTGAAGAATGTAATTAGTGTGGTTTTGGTGAGACTAAATAATTATTAGGATCAGGTAAATAACAAAAACTAATCTTACTGAGCTTCTAAAATTACTGAAGGTGACAGTTTAAATACATTGTTACATAACTACTACTCTAAATTCAGAAAGAGATGAGCTAGACATCACAAAAGAAAAAGATAAGCTAAAATTAGAAGATTTTAAGATGCATAGTCTGGACATTCATGTGTAGATGTAAATTTTAGGTGCTACTGTGCCACCTTTATAAGTGTGTTCTCAAATTGAAAGTGTGTAAGAACATAATTGAAAATAGATAAATGGACAACTTATACACAAACTTTTACAATCTCCTAGCAAGGTTAACATGACAAAAGATATGCTATAGAATGTAGACCTTTAAGTGCTTATTGACTATCATGGATAACTCAAAAAGCAAGTTAATATAGTGATGAAAATTACTACAGAGAAAGGCTGAATAGGATATTACCTAAACCACATATTTCAAAGAAGCACTGAATATTGAATAAGATTCTTATCTTCCATTGACATTCTTTTAGAATATGTGAGCCCAGATATATAGACATATAATATACATAACAATCACCAATTAACTTCAGAATCCATATTTCTCAAATACTTAACTTGTGGCACTAATTTTTGTTCATTTCACAGTCACTTAAAAATATGCAGAACACTGTAATTAGTATTGTTGCCTGTCATTTTATGTAACTCCAGTTCTGTTCTGAGTAAATAATTCAGTATTTTCTAGGAGAAATGAATGCCCCTTAAATTACATTGTATTTATTTTTTTTCAAATGGGAATCAATTTTATGAAAAAAAAAATCCAAACCGAAAGTGTGATTTATTGCTTAGAAACCATATTTTGCTTGTAAGGGATTGTCTAATATTTAGAAAATAATTTTTTTAGAGGTCAAATATTATTTACTTGTTATTTTTAAATAAATTGACCTCCAGGAAGTACCTCATGTTATCATTAGTTCAAATGAGTTAGAAATTAAAACACAGATAAGAACAGAAGGAAATGTGAGAAAAGTTTAGTACAAAATATGTTTAATCATAAAAAAAAGAATAGCAAAATTAGGATTCCTTAGAATTATATTCACTATGGTATATTTAATGGAAATGCATTAAAACAACTTTGTGTATTGCAGTTTTCCATTATTCACCATTAGAATGATATCAAGAATTAGTTTGCTTGAGTACCCTGAAACCAAGGTTTGCCTCTTTCTCTGTCCTAATTTCACCTCATTAATATTAGTAGTTTTACAGCTTTGAACAGAACATACAGCTTTTTCAGGATTTGCAGATTTTTATCATGAATTCCCCCTCAGATTTGTCATTCAGAAGATAGATTATCTGACCTTCTAGTTTTTTAATTAGTTTTGTAATCATTCTATCTTTTCTGTTCTGTTCTATTTTGTTTAATATCTTTGTCAATGGTCAGGACAAGGGTTTGAGTGCACCCTCAGTCAGTTTGCAGACAACACCAAGTTGGTCAGGTGTGTTGATCTGCTGGAGGTTAAACAAAGAGGTGAAGCTCAAGGGTCTGTAGTTCGCTGGATCTTCCTTTCTCTCCTTTTTAAAAATGGGAGTGATGTTTCCCTTTTTCCAGTAACCAGGGACTTCAGCTGACTGCCATGACTTTTCAGATATGATGGAAGGTGGCCTGGCAACAACATCCACCAGTTTCCCCAGGATCTTGGATGCATGTTTTCAGGCCCCATAGACTTTTGGCTTTTCAGTTTTGTCAAATAATCTCAAACCTGCTCCTTGCTTACAGTGGGAGTGACCTTCTCCCCCAGCTCCCACCTAGAGGGTAGGGGAAAGAAATGGGAAGCCAGACTGCCAGTGAAGACTTAAGTCAAAGAACTTATTGAGTACCTCAGCCTTCTCTATATCCATTGTCACCAGTTCTCCCTTCTCATTTATCAAGGTGGTCACACTCTCCATGGCCGTTTTTTCCTGACCAGTGTTAGAAGCATTCATTGGACATTGTTCCAATGTCAAACGATGGAAGAAGCTGCCCAGGGAAGTGGTGGAGTCACCATCCCTGGAGGTGTTTAGGAGATGTGTAGATGTGGTGTTTAATTACATGGTTTAGTGGCAGACTTGGCAGTGTTTGGTTAACAGTCATAACTGATGATCTTAAAGGTCTTTTCCAGCCTAAATATCTGACTCTTAGCAATGAGAAGACCAGGATTTGCACAAGTATTTCAGGTTCAATTGCTTTAGGGTAATGCAAAGTCTCTTCAGTGGATTGCAGATGTGTTAATTGCTTCTAATAATAAATGTGAGAAGTGGGGAAATACTGTAATTTTTATTTTATAGGCAGTACCAATCATTAAAAATATATTTCTGATAATGCTGGAATTCAATTTCTGCTATTCTTAGATTCCTAAACTATATGGAATCTTCTCTCATGTAGAAAGAACCTTTATTAAGTACCAATTCACCAGGTCTCATTAAAATTTAACTGAAGTATTATTACTGAATTACAGTATGCATTGAGGCACAGTAAAATAATATTTTAAATTTTGAGTAATGTGGTAAAACAGTCTGTCCAGCTTGTAATTCATTGAACATGTTAGTATTTTATAAAAGTATTTCTGATGACAATGCTTAGTTGGGGAGAAATGATGACAGTATTAAACTTGTCAAAAATGTAAAGGAATTCTGAAAAATTTTCTTTAATAAAAAAGTTAATTAGAATTTCCAAGTGTTAACATATGATAAGAGAATCTGTTCTGTAAATAACTAGGTAAATAATTTTAAAGAGTTATTACTATAGTGATCCTGGAAAAGCAGAAAAGAGGTACCTCATTAATTAATGGGTTTTTAATATTAAGTGACATTGTATAATCAAAATGTATATAAATCACAAATATATTATTTTTGTTTACCAGTGGAATGATTATTCTATGATCAGAAGTAACAATGGTGAAGTTATTAGGATTGAAATGCATAAAAAAATTACATAGAAGATGGAACATAATTGAGTACTGTAAAAAGCATGTAAATCTTTTCTCCTGTGGGCCATGCAGACTTTGTCTGAGATATGATGCATAACAAATATATCAGCTGTTGTATCATTTAATTTTTGGATTTTAAATTTTAAAATAATTATCTTTCCTCCAGAAAATTGCTGAAGAATATTAGTTTGAATATGTCTGGTTTACATGTTGATAATGTCAAAACATTTATCTTCCAATTTATCAGTTAATCAGGGAACCTATCCAAGTGCTTAATCCTCTAGTTTTACTGGGCACTGCTTGATAGGAAGGTTCACAACTGAAAACTGAAGTTAAGTGGCATTTCAATAGAACTATGCTTCCTAAATTGATAATTGCAGTCCTGATTATTCCCACTCTGTGGATGTTAATCACAGAAGTAGCTAAACTGCAAAGCCTTTTCAGTACTTATCATTAAGTTACCCTGAGTGCCTGTAGTTCTGAGCCTATGTATACGTGGACCCAAAAATGTGAGTTTGCTCCACCCTAGGGTGAGTCTGGCACACAGGTGAACTGAAAGCTATACATTTTTTTGTCTCTTTGATAAGATGACTGATATGAAGGCATGTGTTAAGCGTTATTACCAAGGGATAGAGGGGTAGAAGGAAAATAAATGGTAGATCCTCTTTCATACATCAGTCCCAGCACTTTTTCAGGATGTTTGGAAGTTTGCTTTCAGCAGGGAGTCTGACAGTTGCTGCAGGTGACTTTTAAATGCAATATGCATCTGGGCACGGATTCCTGTAACACACGTTTGGAAAATCCAGTGCACAAGACATGAAACCCATTCTTAATCTTTTCGTATGCTTGCTGTGTTGGATGTGCAAGCATCCAATCTCCCATATTACAGACTGTCTTCTGCAAATGGAGAGTGTTGGAATCTTCTGAATATCCTCTAATCCAGCCTTCAGTGTACTCTCTCAGGGGGAGAATGTGTGTCAGTAGCATGTGGGAGGGGTAGTTCTGGAGTCCTAGAGGAAGAGGTGGAACACACCCTGCTGAGTATTGTAACTGTTAGGCTTTTTAATAAAAAGAGAGACTTCATAATCACATACTTCCATTTCTACTGCTCACAGTGTTCACTGTTCATCTTTTGAAAAGGAAGGTGTAAGAACTTGCTTCCAGGAGAGAAATCCAGGTAGTGAATCCAGGGTAGAGGAAGCCACATGAATCCATGGAAAGAAAGAAAGAAAGAATAATTCACAACTTAAGAATTGTGTTATTATCTTAAATAATTCTTAAATGCCATTTTTTCTGAATCTCATTACTCTGTGGCCCCTTCCCAACTCTCTTACAGGGATCCTGAAGGACTTAAAAATAGAGCAACAAGTAATTTATTGTGATAAGTGTTTATCATAGGAATTATTCTGTCTGACACGACAGAGAGATAAATATTCTCAATGGCCTTAATATTCAAAAAATATACTGTCAATCACCAGTTACAATTACAAAACACTGTTAGCCATTACATCAGTGTTGTTTCTGAGGAACATCCTGTTAATCTACTAGTTTGGCAAAGACTGAACTCACTGACGACACTTTCCCTTAGTGCAGGAATGAGCAGTTAATACGTTTTGGCCAGGCATTTACTTGTTCTGTTCTGGCAAGAGGCTTTGTAGTAGCTCCATCTGTGAACACAGATGTGGGAAACAGACATGAATTTCTCCCACAGTAGAGCATTTCATACAGAAACAAGCTAAAAAAGACCAGAGGGGAGAACTAAAATTAACTGCAAAATGTATTTAAAATAGTCCATTTGAAGTTTCAGCTATCTTTAAAAAATGGTTACAACTGTGAAAAAAATGAACTAACAGTTTGCACTCTTATACAGTCTTGTGCTTATGATCCATTTTACAAGAATGGAAAATGTTTTCGAACTTTTCAGCATTCTGTTTCAGATGATAAACTCTTACCAAATTTGGGACAAAGTTTTGGGAAAAAAATGTAATATGACATAAAACTGCAGCTTTCCCAACATTTCCTTTTTGCTATCATATTATTTCATTCAGCAAACAGAATGAATATTTAGGGTTGCATTGACTTGCAAATTTTTGCAAACAATATGAAAAGTGGAAAAAAAATAAAAAAGAAAAATCAAGTTTAGTTCTTTCTAATTAATCACCATCCTGAAACCAACATTAGAAGGTTTTAAAGTTGTGACATTTGTTATTTTTCTTAATGAAGAAGCAGACGTCAGACTGCTCTTCCATTGTTGTGGTAGAGGTGATGAGGGGAGGAGGGAGATTGCAGGGAACACATGGACCATCATAATAGTGTTGCTGTTTAAGAATAGCAGCTTCCTTTTCAACATGCAAGGCATGTATTCCAAAGTGACTAGTTGAATACCAGAGAAATCAAAGAATCAGTGTAATGCCTCATTATGGGCTTCTAGCGCCTTTGATATGCCTGCATGTACCCGAGTCATGCACACAGGGCTGCCAGATAAGGTTCAGGATTAGGGAAGTTACGTGACTTTCTGGACCAGCAACTGAAATATTTCAACACAACGTGAGTAGTAGTTACGTGTGTTTATAGGCTGCAATCAAATTTGCAGTCATTGGAAACTTGAGAGCTGTCTTCGCTAGCCAGCTGGGAGATAACTAAATTAGTGTGAGCTGAATGCAATGAATTTATAAAACATAAAAAATGCTAAATAGTTATTTAGATTCCTTACAAAAAGAGAAAAAAAAATCTAGTTACTTAAATGGCTTTACAGATTTTTTTTTTCTATCTATAGGTTAACTGGGAGCTTTGTACCAGACTTAATTGTGAGCATGAGCAATCAGATGTGGTTGCATCTTCAAACGGATGAAAGTGTGGGATCAATTGGTTTCAAGGTTAACTACAAAGGTAATGATACAACACTGGAAGCACATGTAATGGTGTACCAAAAATTAAGACAATATTATGAAATGTTTTTCTTTCATATTAGTGGATGAATTCTACTTCCAGTTCTTTCAGTTTTAAAAACAGGAAAATGCAAGCTGAATTTTAAAAAAATAGAAAAAAGTTAATTTATTCTCTTAAAGGTCTTATATCACATGAAACTGCACAGCTTTTATTTGCTGTGTTCTTACAGCAGTTGGGTTTTGGCATATAGTTTTACCTTATTTTATGGTATTTAATATTGAAAAATATTAAAATGAAGTAATTATTTGATTATTTAAAGCTAAATGTGAAAAACAAATGAATACTTCCAACATTTTTTTGAAAATTAATTATGCCTATCACAACAGAAAAAAAAAACACTGCAAGTGAAGAACTCGAATTTTTGCTGAGCTTGAGCCAAGACAAAGGACAACTTACCTAATAATGTTCTTTATGATCTTCAAGTGCATAATGCACAATATAAAACAGCTGTTGCTATTTGACATTTCTGGGAGAATAGGCAGTTTTTATAGACTATGAACAGCAAAGTCAACCAAAGACTAAAGTACAACATATACATACATATATATGCAGTTCTATATTATTGCATAATTAGTTATGTGTATTATTCTTATACTACATTTAACAGAGCTGCATGTATTCTTGTAAGAATTTTTTTAATTGAATGGTTTCTGCCTACCACCCAAACTAGAAAAAAAAAAAGTGTGATTATTCAACAGAAAGGGAGAGAGAAAAGGCAAAAGTTAAACCAGTGACTGCGTGTATTAGAAATGGAGCTGATGTTGCTGAGAATGGGAAAATGGAGTCAATAAGTATACTGAGATTAAACCTGTACAATGTGACTTGCTGGCTTTTTTTCTGTCCATAACTTTCCTTTGGCTTTCCATGTCTATTAAGCCCCATAGTGGTATGGCATGAGTGCACTTCACTCTTAATATCTTGTAGACTAAGACAGAAAGATCTTAGTACTTTGTTGTATGGTGGCCATTAAGAACGAGGATTTCCACATTCCAGCTGTTGAAAGGGGTAAGAAAAATAAACAGTATAAACAAGTTTAAGAATTTGTTAATATAGCAAAACTTGAAACATAGCTGAGTGAAAAAGGAAGTGTTTTAGATCTGAACTCCAAATAATCTGCACAGGTTAAGTTGTTGATTCTATTATTTACAGGATTCTTTTCTAGTAAAATTAATTTTACTTGCAACAATTTTAGTTTGCAGAAGGCACAGGATTATTGTCTATTCTTATAATGTACTACTATGTCTTGTTTTATTCATGAGTTACATTTATTCTTAGAAGCTATAGTTCTGCAAGAATAAAATTAATCAAATATGAATAGGTAGAAGGATACAGAAAGGGTGAACATTCACAACAGTATCTCCATATAATCAATTTTGTGATTGCGTGCCTAGATATTGAGTCTGTATTTCTTTCTTGTCTTACACTAGTTCACTAAATAGCACTTGAATGCATCAAGCATTCAGTGGGACAGATACTGTGTGGTGGGGCTTGTTTTGGGGTTTTTTTTGCTTTGTTTTGGTTTGGTTTTATTTTGTGGGTTCCCCCCCCCTCAATCCAGAATATGGGATAATTTTTTTATATAAATTGCCTTCACTTAGATACTGAGAGGATGTATTCATTAGAGAAATATTGGGCAATGTTCATAAAATGAAATGGGAGGAGTAGCAAGGGCAAGTCAGGTTTGAAGTGGTTGCTATTTCTGTTGTTTTTCCTTTGTGTTGAAGTTCTTTCTTGCAAAGATGGTAAGCTCTGAAAATGTGTAAATGGATAGTATTTTGGATGATCAGCTATTCTGAAATTTAAGTTTTGGAATTAATGAATTGGAAGATGAGAGAAAGTCCAGTGAGGTAAACTGAGTATTTATGTTAGAACAATGCATTCAGGGCTATGACAGAACTCTGAATTCTTTATAGAATCAAAGAATTGCAAAGAATTTTCTCTTTTCAAAGACTTTTAAGAATTACTTGAAAGAATTATGATTTCTAGGAATCAGGGTCAGAAGACAGTTTAATTGATTTCATGAATTATTAATTATTAATTTTGTGAATTGCTCCCAATTACTAAGTTAGGCATACAAGTACAAGTACGCCCAACTTGCTTGTACATCTCTTGACTAGATCAAATTCTATTCCTTTAACTTGTCCCACCTCAGAAATTTCACTATCCAATTAGACACCTAATTATGGCTGATTCTGTATCTATTTATGTCTTATATAATAAGGTCTTGTAAGTTTCTGCTTACATCAAAGGTACAATTAAATTAGCATTTTAGATTAGGTTCAGCAGTTTGATTTTTGAATGGAATCTTCTTCTGATCATTCTCACTGTCCTTGTTTTAGTTTCCATCATGGAGCAATCTTGAAAGGCACAAATTACACTTGTTTGAGGTAATTCATAATATGCAATTTAATAGCATCCAACTCCTAATGGGCATTTATCAGGACCTTATAAAGCTTTTCCAAAGTAAAACCACTAAAACATAATTAAATGCTCGTAGATAGTATGGATACTGTATCTTTTATTATTTCAATTTACAGACCTGCTTATGTTGGAGTTAATTAGTTGATATTGTACTTGATAACAGTACCTACTAACAGCTAAAATAATTTATCACTAAATGGTTTTGATGCCTAAATATCTGCTTTAGTGCTTCTGAGACTCAGCTAACTGGAGGTAGTGGAGATGTACATGCCTCATTCCATCAAAATTCATAAGGACATTCTTCAATGTAATTGACATTTAGTTCTGAGTCTGGCAGACATTTTTAAAATATAGATTGTTCCAAATCCTATGTGGAATATGATGGAAGGAAGTAAAGATCATTACCCAGTGCCCCTCAAAATGGTATACTTGCTCAAGGTGCAAGATAGAAGGTCACCTCCTTTCTGACTGGAATAGAATTGAATATGCCATACCATTTTTAATTATAGAAATAGACAAATAAATTTTTGAATACCTCCACATTTATCAGTTTTCAGCTGAGTAACTCCTTTAAACTTATGTTATTATAGGAACTAATATTTTATTCACTTTTATGTATCTGCCATTTGAGACAATCTAGTAAGTTTCTCTGAAATAATAAAATTATGTGTCTACTTGTACATTATTATGTGTCTACTTGTACATTAAGATGTTGTGTATGGAGTTATTTTATGGTTTTAATAGCTAGATCCCACTGTAATTATTTAAATATAAAAAATAGATATAAGTATTGGAGAAAGTATTTTAAAGTAAATAAGTTTTCATTGTTGTTTTGAAATTCCTTTTACAGTAACCCATAGAATAAAACTAATTAGGAAGGTAGAATAATGAATATCAGGATTGGGCAGGACAGAAATAGAAGCACTGCCTTACTAGAGATGTATTTTACCTGTTATCTCACTTGTATAAGCTGACTTTGTTTGTTTGTTTACACGGTTCAAATATATATGTAGTTTTATTAAGTAAAAGCATGGAATATTTAGAAATCTGAAATTTTAAGTTAATTATTTTCAAATCATAATTGTGGGGATTTTTTTTTTTTAATTACTGTTCACAAGTTGCATGAATACTTTGGATCCTTCAATATTTCAGGAAATGGTGCCATATTGTCACAGTAGCACTTCTATTCCCAAAGCCAAGGTGAAGAGGAAAGAAGTACTTATCTAAACAATAGAAGAGAGACAATCTCCAACATATTCAAACACTGGAACTGAATGGTCTTCATCTATAATTGAATAAAAAAGAGCTGCAAAAAATACAAGACAAACAAATAAAACCATGGCATAGCCTTCAAACATTAGAAACCCAATTTCATGAAGTAAGATTTTGGAGAACTGTGAATATATTTAAATTCACAAAAACCCTTGAGAATCTAGTGATGGAATCTTACAGTTCTTGGAAAACTATACATGAGAATTTTAAATGCAATAGCTTTCATATACACAAACTTCCTTTTGTAACTTCGGACATATGTGCAAGATTAAATTCAAAATATTCCTTATACACTTTCTCAAAAAAACCTGTATGACAGAATTTGTGGAATTAAAGAATAATGTAAATAATCATGATATAAATTAATAGAAAAAAAGGTATTTTAAGAAATGAAATCAGTAATGTAAACACAGTGCAAAACTATTCTGTATTAGGACCATGTGGGAAAGCTGAACTTCTGTTTAGGTCAGATTTGAGTTCTCTGAAACAGAAGAAACTATCCTCAGGGCAGTGTAATTCTGTTGGGTCCTGATATCAAACCCTTGGTTTCTGAGCTGTGGCCAAATCTGAGGGAATTTTTTTTTTGTGTGGTGTCTTGGTTTTATTTTTCCCTAAATAACTGGCTACATGCTCTTTAAGACCTCTTAAATTAGTAGGTTCTTCTGATAGTTCTACCTCCTATCAGGACAAAATCTGTACAACAATATCTGTACACAATCAGATATACTCTAATCTAATTGCTTAAGAAAATAAAGTTAAAGAAGGTTACGTTGACTGGAGTGTAATGATAAGTTATAGAAGAGGATTGTTTCATATGCCAAGTTAGGTAGGAGTGTAGGTAAAAAATGAATTTAAAGCAAAGTAGACTTGCTTATTCAATTTTCTACATCAATGATCTAATTTTAGGATATGGGATTTACACTCTGACACCCAGTATTTCAAAAGATTTCTTTTTGCTTAAAGCATGACTTTCATGTTGCTTCAACCACTGTGGCAGCCTGGGGTAGCCTTCTGGAGTTCGTGATCCGCATTTTCATCCTATTTTCCTAGCAGTAAGCACTGAGTTGCAGACACATCTGAGGTTTTTTTGTCCCAGATGGCACAGAGATATTTTTCCATGACTAACTGCTCAACAGCCTTTGCTTTTTTACTGGTGACAGAATACTGAATGATCTGAATTATGCAGATAGTTTAATCCACTGTTAGTCCTCTAACTATGTCTGGAAACATGAATTTCAGACGTATATGTGAAATAAGATACATTTGCCATAGCACAGGCTTAAGAAAGGTCTCACAAGTTGTGAGAGTAACTTATCTATGAAACATATGTCTTCGTGTTCATTCTACCAAGAAAAATATAGCTTTAATTCTTGCTGTTAATATTACAGGCTAACTTTAAAAAATAATTCTCAGTGAGATTGTGGACAGTTTCATTATGTAGTTTTTGGTTTTGGGTTTCACAGGACATTTGATGTGGTTTTCTTAGTTAAATACTACATAGTCCTCCTTTTGTGAGAAAGGGGGAAGTGAAGCTTTTGTCCTTTCTGCATATCAAAATTAGGAATTAAATCTATGACAAATTTCTCATTTCTGTTCAGTTTATCAATTTCAGTATATATTCTCTTGTGGTATTTTCACTGTTGTGATGATTTCTGTTACTCTTTTACCCACACTCCTTTGTGTTTCTCATCATGTGTTTGTTCTCTTTGTGTGTGTTTTGTGGTAATAACTAGACAGGATCATATCAATGATTTATGTAATTGGATTCTAATACCCCCAATTCTATTTCTTGTTTATCCTAACTTCATTTTGCAGAAAGAATGACAAGCAGAGATTCATATTAATGGCAAAAATCCCTGCAAATTATTTTAACTCATGTAAGCCTCATGATTAGTAAAGATTTTAAAAGATTTAAACACTTCTTTTTGTGCAACCCCACTAAGCAACAGTTTACTAATACAGCACAGCTTTCTTTGTACTGATTCAATTTCTGCTGAAAGTGTGTTATTGACAAGTTTTGTAATTCAAGATTGTTAACTTACTGCTAAGATGATAATTGGTGCTGTATTTTACTCTTGTGTTTTCCTGCTTTGTTGGCCAGAATTCACTGCTACCTTTTTCTGACCCTACTCAGTCAGTATTATCCAAATATGTTAATAATACTTTTATCTAATTCTCAACCAATATATTCAGCACAAAATTTCCTTTTTTATAATCTCTAGATTATAATAATATGAGAACAGCTGTACAGAGTCATGATAAAGATTCATTTAACTGGGTATGACATAAGGAAAAGAGAGCAAGCCATGATATAGTGATATTTCTTCAAAATATTTTTTTACTCCCTAACAGTTTATGGCATAGAGACTTCCTAAATCCAGTGTATTTATAGTAGTAAAACGTGATGGATCTTTTTTCATCCATGACTTTGTCTATTTTTCCTCTCAAGTCCACATACATTTTTAGTATTTTGAATATTTTATGTCATGGACATTTCAATGAAGTATCTCCTTTTGTTCACTATAGTTCTACTACTTTCATCTGATGCCTTTTTATTGTTTTCCTAGAAAATACCATATATTTAATCTCCCATTTTACTGCTTACTCAGTTTTGCAGGACCTTTATTTCTTCACAGGTGATTGTCATCGTTGTTTCATCTAATCTAGTATGATCAGCAAGCTTTGTCATTTCACTGCTTGCCTTGTATTTTATCATATCTACCAATATATTGTCCAACAATAACTTTAACTACCCTGACATCTACTGGAAAAGCAACACAGTAAATCATAAACAGTCCAGGAGGTTCCTGGAAAGTATTGATGACAATATTCTGACATGGATACTGGAGGATCCCTCAAAGAATGGTGTAGTGCTTGACCTCATACTAACAAATAGGGAAGGTCTTGTTGGAGGTGTGAAGGTTGGGGTCAGCCTTGGCTGTAGTGACCATGAGATTGTGGAGTTCAGTGTTTGTTGAGAAGGAAGCAGGGCAGCAAGTAAGATTCTAACCATGGAAAGTCAGGAGAGCTGATGTTAGCCTCTTCAGAGGTCTTGGAAAAATCACAGGGGAATAGGCACTGCAGGGAAAAGGGGTTCAAAAAAGTTAGTTGATATTCAAGGATCACTTCCAACCATCCTTGAGAATGCTGCATTCCGAAAAGCAAGAAACTGGGCAAAGAGGACAAGAGATCTGCATGGATGAATAAAGAACTCCTGTCATTACTCAAGCATAAGCAGGAAATACAGACGAGATAGAAGAGGGTCAGGCCACTTGGAGGGAATATAGAGAGTTGTCAGAGTAAGTAGAAATGAGACAAGGCAGGCCAAGGCCCATCTGGCATTAAATCTGACCAACGATATCAAGGACAAGAAGGGCTTCTTCACATATAACAATAACAGGAGGAAAACAAAGGATAACATGAGCCCATTTGTAAATGGAGGGGGGAACCTGGTAACAGAGGACACAACAAAGGTAGTAATCAAATGCCTTGTTTCCAGTGGTCTTTGCTGACAAGACCAGTCCTCAGGGATCTCTAACCCAGGAGACTAGGTTAAAGGGATCTTGGAAGAAAAACTTTCCCTTGATTAAGGAGGGTGGGGTTAGAGAACACCTGAGCAAACTTGACATGCACAAGTCCATGGGCACTGATGGAATGCTGAGAGAGTTGGCAGATGCCATAACAAGGCCACTCACAGCCAACTTTGAAAGGTTTTTATGATCAGGAAGGTGCCTGAAGACTGGAAGAAAGCAAATGTCACCCTGGTCTTCAAAAAGGGAAAGAAGGAGGACCAGGGAACTACTGACCAGTCAACCTCACCTCAATCCCTGGAAAGGTGATGGAGTGCCTCATTCTGGAAGACATGTCTATCCACATTGATGACAAGAAGGTGATCAGAAATAGTCAGCATAGATTCACTAAAAGTAGATCAGGCTTGATCAACCTGATGACCTTTTATCATGAAACAACTACCTGGATCAATGAGGAGAGAGCAGTGGATATTATCTACTTCAACTTCAGTAAGATTTTCAACACCGTCTTTCACAAAATCCTCATTGATAAACTCAGGAAGTGTGGACCGGAGCAGTGGGCAGTGAGGTGGATTGACAACTGTCTGAACAACAGATCCCAGAAGGTTTTAATCCAGGTCTAGTTGGAGGCCTGTCACTGGTGGTGTCCCCCAAGGTTCAATACTGGGCCTAATATTGTTTAATTTATTCATTAATGCCTTGGATGGTAGAGCAGATGCCTCCTCAGCAAGTTTGCTGATGACACAAAGCTGGGAGGAGTGGCTGATACCCCAGAGGGCTGTGCAGCCCTTCAGAGGGACCTCAACAGGCTGTAGAGATGGACAGAGAAGAACTGTCTGAAGTTCAACAAAGGCAAGTGCAGGGTCCTGCACCTGGGGTAGAATAACCCCATGAGGTACAGGCTGGGGGCTGACTTGCTGGAAAGTAGCTCTGTGGTGATAGACCTGGTGGTCCTGATGGAAATTAAACTGTCCACAAGCTAGGAGTGTGCCTTTGTAGCCGAGAAGGCTAGTGGTATCCTGGGGTGCATTAGGAAGAGCACTGCCAGCAGATCAAGGGAAGTGATTCTGCCCCTCTAATCAGCCCTAGAGGCACATCTGGAATGCTGTTCTGGGCTCCTCAATGAAAGAGAGACATGGAGATCCTGGAGTGGGTCAACATAGGGCTGCAAAGGTGATTAAGGGACTGGAGCATCTCTCTTATGAGGACAGGCCAAGCAAGCTGGGCTTCTTCAGCCTGGAGAAGAGACAACTGAGAGGGGACCTCATGAATGTCGATAAGTATATGAAGGGAGAGTGTCAAGAGGATGAAAAAAGGCTCTTCTTGGTGGTGCCAAGCAGTAGGAAAAGAGGCAGTGGGCGGAAACTGGTGCACACTATCTCACCTCAACATGAGATAGAATTTCCTTACTCTGCAGTAACCATGCACTGGAACAGATAACCCAGAGAGGTTGTGGAGTCTTCCTCACTGGGGATATTTGCAAACTGTCTGGGTGCAGTTCTGTACAATGTGCTCTGGGATGACCCTGCTTGAGCAGGGATGTTGGACCGGATAACCCACTGTAGTCCTTTCTAACCTTGCCCTTTCTGTAATTCTGTGAAACAGAATAGATAGTGAAGAAGTCTATTAGTGAGTTCTCTTCTCTGGTAAAACTGACCATTTTCTTTTACCATCAACTAACTATATTTTAAGCAAACATGCATAAAACCCCTGTCATTTTATGACAGAGATCCTAATATTTGTAAGAACTTTCCATTTGCACTTCCTCAAATGCCCTTTTAGAACTACAAATAGTTCTAAAACATGGTTTAAGTAGGTCTTAAAGGTCATAAGTAGCTCTTGTATTTTATTCCCTTTTCTGACATTGTTCTGGAGGAACTGTTTCCTTTTGAGCAGACCCCTCCCTGAAGCCATGGCCAAGATTGGGTGTGGGTTGCATGGAGAGGAAGATGCTGCTGGGCAGAAGCAGAACTCCCTCCATCTTGTCTGGAACCACATTTTTCTTGCTGGTAGCATGGAGAGAAAAGGAACGAGACACACCGGCTGCTGCAGCCTCTCAATTCAGGAAGCCTCACTACCAAGAACTCTTGGACTGGTACCAAGAAAGTGGCCACCGCCATCCCGTGTCTTGGGAGTGATGAGAAGTCGTACCTGTCACTGAATCATGTAACTGTTGCCACGTTCCAGGGGGTCTGAGCCACCCCCGGGGAGCCACCCCCAGCACAGTGTGAGAGAAGAAGAGAGTAAAACTAACTGTGTGACTACTGCAGCCGCTCCTCTGCGAGCTGTGTGCTCGGGAACAGCCCCTGCATCAGAACCAGTCTGGAGCTGAGCCCAAACCCCAGGGGAACTGAGCCCAGCTGAGCTGCATGGAGTTCCAGACAAGTGGAGCCAAATCGGAGCACAGGCAAGCCTCATGGAACCACTGGGGGTTGGGCTGGATTATCTGCAGAGGTCCCTTCAAACCCCTAACTATTCTGTGATTCTCTGCATGTTAGTGTTGTTCAATATTCTCCAAGTTGATTTAAAAATGAGGTTATTTGTATTCAAGAAGACTTAATATTCATATTTCTACTTAATGGTTTTGTTTGGTTAAAAGGAAGGTAATTATTTTCATGGCATACCACTTATGATCCATTTTCTACAACTCCCCTCTTATCAGTGGAGAACTGGTCAGGCAAGTTGTTGTTTGAAGGTGACTCCCAGGACTCTTTAATTTTGTTCAATAAAATGATAGGTCTTCTGCTTTATAACATTTAATTAAAAGCATTTAGCAATCCAACCTTTTGTAGTCGTGTTATCCATAAAGAAGAGAGGAAGGATTTTCTCTGCTCTGACCTTAGTCTGCTGGGCAATATGAATACATTACACGTGGAAAGGTCATCTTTTGCTATGTCCCTAAGTATTAGCTACTGCTTAAATCAAGACTCTGGGCTAAATAGCTGTTACTCTGACTTGTCCTCTTCAGCACTTGAATGTATATTTAACTGCAATTAGTTTTGTTGTCTAATACATTAAATATACATGTTGCATTTACCTCTGATTTGGGCGTACAAATCTACCCAGACCTGCTTGTTTATTTGTGGGAGTTAAGTTACAATTTTTGTATGAGCATTTTTGAACTTCATCTCTATAACTGAAAGCAAGAACACATATATATAAATAATAAAGCAATTCATGCTTTGGGAAGATTCTCCTGGGCAAAGCGTAGAATTAGAAAGCCCAATATGAGAGAATAGCAGTTAGGATATCTTAACCTGAAGAGCTCTATAAAGTGCCATGTGTATGGAATTCTGTCGCAATATTTAATATCTTTCTTATCTCTAAGTGAATCTATCTCATTGTTTACAATACATAATTTTTGTGTTCTCCACCAACTGGCCATGATTCCCAAGTTCAAACCTGGCTCTTTACTCCACATATTTTACAACACTGAGAATTTGTGATGCCTGATTAATCTCCTTTTACCACATTTGAATTTGAGTTGATGGAGGTCCCCCTCCTGGCTGCATTGTGCCAACTTTCTTGCAGTGGTGAAGATCTGTGTGTGGCAGTATCTGGAGGTGTCTGCTTTCAAAACAATAAGATATATTTCCTGCTACATCAGCCTGTGAAAGCGTGGCAGACACAAGATTTCCATCTGTTTGTCTGCTGATGTAACATCATGGCATAGTGGTTGATTAATTTCTTCATCTCTTGGCATTGCATGAAACAGAGGGTTAAAAATTTATTTTACTTGCTTGCATTAAGGGTGAAGCTTGTTGGTTTGGTTTGTATATTTCAGTATGTAGGATAGCTACAAGCAGGTCAGCACTATATTTAAAATACAGTGAGAACTTAAATTTAAAATGTATGTATGTAGGTAGATTTTTCAAAATACTCCAACTAAAACACTCCAAAGAATCAGCATAATTTGTTGAGATTTTTCAATTCTCTAGCTTGGACTTCTCAGTGTCCCATATTGCCAAGCATATACCCTGAGAATATTCTTTTTTTTTTCCCCCTTCTTTTTCCTCCAAGCCAATAATTAATTTCTGTAAGTGCTATTATGCTAGAAAACAACTACATCAGCAGTACCTTTTCATCATATATTTTCATATTCTGAGAAACTTCTATTAATTAACTATATTGTATATTAGAGTAGACTGTATCTTATTGCTGGCTTTTTGTTTGAGTTTGCTGTTGGTTATCATTTTCTGTAACATATTTCTAGAGAAAATACCTATAAGATGTAATGCTGTAGATTTGCCTGGCTGTTGAGGTTAACCCCAGCAGGCAGCTAAATCCCACACAGCCACATGCTCACAACCCCTGCAGCAGGATGGGGGACAGAATCAAAAGAGAGAAAGTGAGAAAACCCATGGACTGAGATAGAATTTAATAAGTAAGTCAAAAGCTGCACATGCAAGGACAACAAAGCAAGGTACTCATTCACTATTTCCCATTGGCAGCTGTTTAGCTGTTTCCAGGAAAGCAGGGCTCTATCATGCCTAATGGTTACTTGGAAATGCAAAGTCCATATCTCTGAAAGTCCCCATCTCCCTCCTTTCCCCAGCTTTTATTGCTGAGCATGACATCAAATTGAATGGGGTATTTTTTGGGTCACTTGGGATCAGCTGTCCCAGCTGTGTCCCCTCCCAACTTCCTTTGCAGCTCAGCCTCCTCACTGGTGGGGTTGTGAGGGACAGTAAAGGCCTTGACTCTGTGTAAGCACTGATCAACAACAGGTAAAACATCAGTGTCTTATCAACACTATTTTCATTGCAAATCCAAAACACAGCACCATATGAGCCTCTTTGAAGAAAATTAACCCTATCCCAGCTAAACCTGTTACATCAGCTTACTGTATGATGATGCTTACTTCCAAAGATAGTGCACAGATTTTGCATTAATCATTACCTTTCGTTAAAATTAATTAATTATTTTTATGCACTGATGAGTCTGTACTTACTTTAGTAAGTGTTACTGCAAACCTTTTGGTATAATTGAATCCTCATCATATTTTTCTGGTGCTGAAGCAAACTTTTTAGTTTACTAAAGGCTAGTTTCTGTGGCACAGAGGACATTATATTAATTTCTGCTTGATGTGCCTTCTTTTTTTTACTTTTATAGATTTTTTTTTAATTTTAATTTGTTCTTGTGGAAAATTATGCTAAAGACTATACGAAGAAATTTTTTAACTTAAAACATGTCTCTAGATTTATATGCAGTGATGACTCAGTTATCTGAAATATATACTGAACATCCCCTTTTGTCATTATATTCAAAATACAAATTTTTGTTTACCTTGCTGTCATATTCTTATAGAAATTATACATATGAAATAAAGCACTGAGTACAGGCATTTTAGTACACCTATTATGGATGCATTTGGAATAGAAATAAAAGCTTGCATCCTTCAATTAAAAATCCATAATCATGTTATGTTATAGCTTATACTTTTGAATAGCCATTGTACTCTTTCTAAGAACAACTCCCAGAAAAATGCATATTCTTTTCTTTTTTTAGCTTTCCCTTTCTTTCAGTCCTGCATGGTGTATTTCTGTGCATAAAAAATTTCATGACATATGAAAAAAATGCTACAATAACACACTGTAGATCCCCATGATGCCACAAATCTGTTATTAAAGTGAGATATGTAATGTGAGTTTGAATTCCTTAAAACTAAGGGAAGAATCCAGTGTCTAATATCGTGAGAGAGAATGCCTTTGTCTCTGTGTTGTCACATCAAAAAATAGACCATCATCTTTCTCCTTGAATTCTAAATCTTGGCCTCTCTTTTTTTTTAATAAAAGAAGAGGGTGGCAGCTGGATAGCAGTCCTTGGCTTTAGCTTTAGCTTTCTTTTTTTTTGGGGGGGGAGGTATTTAACCACTAGCAGCATGTGCAAAATGTTAAAAGATTTGATTTTGTCAGAAAACAAAATACTGCATGGACTGGTGAGTGTTCCAAAGTGGTGTTAAGATGTCTAACCACTGAGTCTTTCCCTTGTTTTCTCTAAACAACAGATCAAAATTTTCATTATTATTATTACTACATATTATGTTTAATATCTGGTCATATATTCTCTTGTTTTCAACCCTCCAGATTGTCCAGATATTGTAGAAAAGTCCTTCCATGTACACAAAAAGATACGTTTTCCGGGGACTTCTGTTCTTTGCTCTTCCCCTCTCCCCCTCTCCCTCTCCCTCTCCCTGTCCATCTCCCTGTTATTCTCCTCTCCTTTTCTTTTTTCCTCCCCCCTCCCTCTAGGCTGAAATATTTTGAAATATTTTGGCTGAAATATATTGAAACTCTTGCAAATCATGTAAAAAATGAACTTCTGCTAAGCTGAAGTAACACAGGATGAGAGTAGATGATCTAAAATTCCTTGTAGATTCAGGAACATTTATGAAGTCTGATTGAATACCTGAAAAAGTGAGAGGCCAAGAAACCCTAGGAACTTCCAAGTTGATATGGCTAGGCAAACATAATGATATTCCAGAAAACATGTGGAATTTAGTGCTTCTGATGCAGTCTTTGGTCCCATTTACTATTAAAATACAGTAAATATTTTATTTTCTAGAGTCTCTAAGTTCCCGTGCAAGCTTCTGGACTTGTGGATTTAGAAACTGACATTACTAGACTGAGACTATGACAAAATCAGAATTTGATATTACCAGATCATTTTAAAAGGTATTTTCATGTTAATTATGGCACTTCCTTTAAATAGGCCCCTAGTGAGAATTAGAGAACAAATTAGTGAATTATCACTTTTTATAATTATGATAAAAATAATAATACTAAATTATTATCCTCTGATGAAAACAATTAATGAAATATACCCAAATGAATAATATATGTCTATTTACTTATATGTACAAAAGCAGCTTAAGCTTTCTCTGCCTGTCCAAAACTTGTGGATGATACGGTTTTTGAATTTTAACATCTACAATAGGGAGGAATTCTGTAACTTTCTCTTACTCACTCAAAGCTATCCAGTGCAAGAAATGTATTGACTCAGTGAAGCAAGTCAAAGGGTCATAAAGATGATTAAAATGCTTTCATATGAGAAGAGAATGAGATGACTGGAGCTCTTAAGACAGGACAGGAGAATGCAGAGGAGCATCTTATTCATGTGTATAAGAGTCAGACTCTTCTCAGCAGTTACCAGAAGAAGCAATTGACACACATTAAAATATATGAAATTTCATCCGAATCTAAGAAAACACTTTTATTGTGAGGACGGTCAATCACTGGAACAGGTTGCCCAGAGAGACTGCAGAATCTCCATCCTTGGAGATCATTCAAAACTTGAATGACCAGACATGGTCCTGGGCAAATTGCTCTAAGGGTCACTGTTGTGCAGGTGGATTGGACTAGACGATCTCTAGAGGCTCCTTGCAAACTGAAAGTTTCTGTGAATCTGTGATTCTATTATGAAAAAAAATGCAAGAGACATATTTCTTGCTTTTGTATGTGGGGAAAAAAAAATTATGGGGGGTAAAAAGCTTTTTCCATATGCTCTTCTGTTATTCTGATTCTAACTGTATTACAAAACACCTAAAGTTTCAATAGAATTGTCAAAATTTATAAATTATATACTTTTGAAAATAATCTGGGAAATGAATGGTGTGGTGGTTTGAGACCCTCAGAAATCCAATTTCCAAGTTCAAGCACCCCTCTCACAATTTGCCCCAATGTGAGAGGGTTTTCAGACAAAACACAACTACTCAGCATTGGGGGAAGGGGAAAATACTTACAAAGGTTTATTTACATACGTATATGTATAGGCATCAACTTAACTATCTCTTCTACAATGAAATAATATATTTACATCAGATTAAATTTCTCTTTTTCTTCAATAAGAGTTCAAGAAGAAAAGTCCTTCTGTCACTCCTCAGGTCACAGTTCCTTCATTTCAGTTTCTGTGGTATTAGTTAGACTCTTTCATTTTTAAGGCAGCAGATTTAAGTATTGCAGTCAGGGTTTTCTGTTCTTACTTTGTGAAAATTCCAGTCCCTTGAGCCCGAGCCTTCGGGGGACTTCCTTGGAGATTTTCATTCCTCCTGAGTTAGGACATTTAGGCTGCCCTAAATGATGGGGTTTTTAAGCAGAAAAAAAGGAGGATTTTGAAATGTAAAGATACATATTTATTCTTTTTTTGATGTCATTCCTCTGTAATCTTTTCTGGCTCTAAATTGCTTGTTGTAAGTCTGGTAATAAAAACATTTTATTAACATCAAGCTCAGTGTGCCTTGAATACAGTTTTCTGTGGTTTAGTTTTGACACATTGAAAACTACCAGGAAAATATCTGTTCCTTTATGGTTTATAAGAATCAGGGTTTTCCCTTTACCAATGGAATAAGAAATTTGACTCCCTGAAGTAGGAACACCTTTCAATATTTTTTAAAAAAATGCATATACAGACATATTTTTCCAGCTGGATAGTCTAGAAGAATCACATGTATATGAAATTTCAATTGTTTATCAGATTGACCAAAGTGCCATTTTGTCCAGCTTGTAGCTAGTGAGCACCTAGGAGCTGGTTCCTGGAACTGTACCTACATGAAGGTACAACTGCATCATGAAGGTACAACTGAATGAAGCTGTTAATTCTATGGTGAAGGCTTTATCAGTGCTGAGTGAGGAGTGATGGAGACAGCTAATGAAAGAAGACCACAGCTGACTTCTCAGCTAAGCTGAATCTGGGGACACTGTTTTGAACTATTTATAACTGGGACTTATGAAAGCAGCATATGAGATTACCATGTCTTGGAAATTTAAATTGCTTTAAGAAACTTCAGTGATACAGAAAGGTAGTTAAGGTTTTTTTTTTTTTAATTTCTCCAAATTATAGTTTTCTTTTTAAATGGAACTGCAAAGGCACTAGATGATAGGGGTTTTTTTTGTTTTGGTTTGATTTTTTTAATCTTTAACAAAATTGGAAAAATGTCTTATAAGATCACAGGGTAGAATATAAATTAAATCTGCATTTTAAAGTACTTGGTAAAATATAGAGATGTGAGCATGTACCTGTAAACTAACAAATCTTGATTATTGTGTTTGTTAGTCATTTAAGACTTTTCATTTGAACTATTTGGATTGTTACAGAACCAATTTGAGAGGAAAATGAACTTTACTAAATAGATACATAGCAAATATCTTAATTACATGGTAATTAAAGAGATATTATGACAACTTTCTCTGATTATTAATGTAAATTACTAAGCAAATACAGAAGTTAACCTGATGAAATTAATAACATCACATTAAACAAATGAGTTCACAAGTCAACCTTAGAAGGTGATTTTAGTAAGCATTTAATAATAATGGAAATTAGAAGATCTGTTGGTGATATTATTTACAGCTCAACTGAATTCTTGGGAATAGGGGTACAAAATAAGCTTATTCCAAATTCAAAGAAGGAACTTTGTGCTTGCTGTAATTTTGAACACCTCATTCCTAAATCTTCTTCAAATCCAAAAAATGGGGCCTGAAATTCTTCCTCCTTGAGGAAGCATTTTGGAGAGATGATCTAAAGAAACTAGGATGATGAGAGCTGTGTCATCCAGACATAGCCAAAGGGTGGGATATAAGAGCAATTTGCAATTCAGTGGAATCTGTTGGTACATTCATTCTAGGTATGAGCAAAAGGGAATAAATATAAAAAGATAAAAGAATTTCTTCTTTGTCTAATTCACATTTTAAATCTAGCATTCAGATTGTCTAATTAACACAGAGGAACCTTATTAACAATACAGATAAGATGGCACATAACCTTCCTCGTATCTACTCCTTTTCCCTGGAGTGATGCTCACCTTTCCAGCGTCTCTTTGGGCCTGAACATTAACATTTGCCTTCCTCTTACAGAGGGTGGTGGGGAGGAATGTACTACAATTTATCAGCATCCTGAGGTCAGTGCTTGGAGGAGTATGGTGATCCCAGTGGGATTCCCTTCTCCTTTCGGTCTTCTTAGGCAGTTATCCTTACATACTTCTTCAAACAGCCAGGTTGTGTGTGGGGTTTTTTGGGGGCTTTGTTTTGTTTTGTTTTGTTTTCTTTTCTTTTTTGATTCCCAGTTACTGTTTTTAATTTGAAGAATACATCCCCACTTATTTTCCATTAACACCAAGGGCTGTTGAATGCTACACAGTGTCTACCCTCATGAGAGATTTACGACGTGTGATTGGCACATAACTTAAATCACAGACAGGATAAGTAAAAGATCATACCTTTACCAAACAACTGCTGTTTTGGCTCAAACCAGCTAAAAGCAGCTCTGGCCAAGGCAAACCCAGCCAAACACTGAATCCTGCCAAGGCAGGTCACTGCAATGCTTGTGGCTAAGTGGAGTAGAAATAATATTTACTGTACTACAGAACTTGCCTAAAATAAGACTTTAAATGTTTTCCTAGACTTGGGATCCAGAATCCAAATTTCTCTCTAGGCTATTGCTTATGTGATGTTAGTAATAGACAATGTGTAAATCTTTTTTATATATAGTTTTTATATATATATTATATAATTTTTATATATAATAGGTATATATTATTTTGTAAGATTTTGTAACATATAAGTGTCTGAATTAGTTATGTGGAAGAAAATTATGTTAACTTAATTCTTTCTTTAGTCTGAGGGGATAAAAAATTAATCAATATTTCAAATCATGAGTTAGGGATAAGGGAAAGGCCACAGAAATGGTAAAGGTCACTCTATTTAAAGAAAGAAATTGTTATTTTTATAGACCAGGTTTACAGTAAATATAGAAAATGACTGCATTAAGAATGAGGAGTTTTAAAGGGGGCAAAATTATGCTTGACTACCTGAAAAATAGTGAATTAAAAACTAAACTAAAAAAACTTAAATTTTTTGGTAGTAGCATTGTCAGTAATAATGAAGGAAAAAAATTAAAAGCTAGCTTTCCATTTAAAACTTTGGCTGAATTGAGGGGAAAGTGAAAAGTGATGGCCTTCATTGTCAGTGACAAAGATCAAGTGAATATTTCACACTGTTGAATACAGTCATTTCCTTTTTTGTAAGTCCTAGAGGCTGTCACCAATTTATTATTTATTACATACAACCATGCACTTTCTTGTATACAGCTATCTTGCAATTACTTAGAACAGATATAAATGTAATAGATGTAGGTTATACACATAACTGCAATAATAAATCTTATAAAAGACTTAACTCTAAAAAGTATGAAAAAAAGTGTAACTGTTGCTTCCTATATGATTATTGTAGATGACATTTAAGTTTAAAAATATGTTCGTATATGATAATAGAAACCATTGAACACTATGGCTGTCTAAAGTTACTGTGTTGCAATTTGTTTATTGAAACTTACTCTGCTAATATTATTTTTTCCTCAAATTCCTTATTTTTCACCACATTCCATTACCAGATAAATGTGTAGTAAGAAACAGATAAGTTAAATGGAGAATAATCCTGAAAATGTACATAGTGTTAGTGTTATCTATAAAATAGGAAAATAAATCTTATACTTGGTTGGTAAGAAGATACTATATATTTTGTTAACATGGCAATTACTACTTTTAACTTTTTATAGCAACCTAAAGGACACCTGTAATCTGACAGTCCAGCCGCAGGCTTCATAAAATGCAAGCATGGACACAGTGTAATAAATAACATTTGGCATAGCAGTATGGTGCATTATTTTCTACTTTAACATTACGTTTAAAAAGGCTAAAAGCTGCACATGACAGAATTTAAGCCCTGGGCATAGTTTTTTATCAAAATAAAAAAGTGTCTCTAAAATACCATCAAGAAGAATAATCCAAAAGCTTCAAGGCACCTTTTCTACAACTCTGTAGAAACCAAATCACTTCATCTAGTGTGACATATGTACTATAATATATAGTGTGCCAAGTCAATTAAATTGCTAATTGTCTGTTTTTAAGAGAAACAGATGGTGGGTCAAATTTTATTCACTTTCAACAATTTTAGGCCTACACCTATTGGTGATACGCTCATATTACCCAGCAGGGAGTTGAAAAAAGATTGTCAATGCCTTTTTCAATCTGCTTGCTTTTCCTTCCTCCTCCCACCTCTTGTTTTTAGGAGTATTTAAAATTGTGATTTTGTTTTGTGGGTTTTTTACAAATACTTTTTTTTTCTTTTTCCTTTTCCAAAATGCAGCTACAGGTTAGAAATAATCGTATAAAGATGTAGAGTAGAGATTGGAAGTTTAACAGTTTTGATCTGTTCAACCAGTTATTAAGGATTATAAAATTAATTGGCTTTAACATGGCCTTATTACTCAGCTGCCTGGTGCCTGGAAATCTTTCCCCCATAATTTCTATAGTTTATTTAGTTCTTTTAAGTGTCTTTTGCAATAATCTGACAATGGCTATATTTAGGACACCTGGCTAGACATGTGAAAGATCATTAAAATAATGAAATTTTTGATGTGTAGTCAATTTTTAAGAGGTTTGTTCTCTCTATTCTCTAAGTAGTGCCTAGTTATTACCTTCCATGCCAGGACAGCATTTTCTTAGAATAGAAACATCTCTTGGAAGAGACCTTCAAGATTATCCAATCCCTCTGTCAACTCATCGCTGCCACTGTAACCCCTAAACCACTGAACCAAATCACCCAGTGCCAAATTCAGGCAACTCTTGAGAACTCCAGGAATGGTGACTCCACCATTTCCCCAGGCAACCTACTCCAATGCCTGAGTGCCCTCACAGTGATTTTTTTTTTTCTAATATTTAATCTGAATCTCCACTGTCTCAGATTAAGGCCATTTCCTCTGGTCCTCTCACTGCAGACGTGGTAAAAAAGACCAGCCCCCACCTCTCTACAACCTCCTTTCAGGTAGTTGTAGAGACCGATGAGTCGCCCCTGAACCTCCTCTTCTCCAGACTGAACAATGGATATGTTTTTCACACCCTTCCTGGACCCTGTTGCCTTTTGCTGGACATGCTCCAGCACCTCAATATCCTTTTTGAAGTGAGGAGCTCAAAACTAAATACAGTACTTGAGGTGCAGCCTCACCAATACTGAGTACAGTTCTTCCTGGAGATGACCTCTTTTTTCATAGATATGTCTGCTAAAGTAGAACAATCTGTTAGGTAAGTTCTGGAGTAAATACTTTCATTTAAATAGTCTAATAAAGCTAGAAAGCTGAAAAGGTACAAAGAATTACATTGCATTACTGTGAAGCTTTGTGCAGGTAGCCAACACAAAACTAGCTAATTCCTTTTGGTTTTGTGGTTAGCAATCCAGAGCTAACCTGAACAAAGGAATCATCACTCTGTAGTCTTCAGTGTCTACAAGCCTCCTATTTCCAGTGAGCTCAACAGTTCTGAAGAAACTTAACAACTCACCACACCATCTTACTTTGTATTTTCTTCAAAAGAAGTAGAAATCAAACAGAAATATCATGAAAGCATTTTGTCCTTTTTTCTATTTCTTTTTTGCCTCATAAATATTTTCCATTCTTTTCCTCATAAGAGATATTAAAAAAATCTGAGGTTTTCTCGATTAAAATATGTTATGAAAAATGTTTTAAAATGATATCTTTATTTTAAAATATGATGATTTAGATATATTTCTAATTCATCAAGTGGGGGGGGAAAGCCCTGACTTAGTAACTTAAATAAAAATAAAAAAGTTGTTCTTTGCATAAATTGGGCTATTTAACCCTAAGGCCTTTGGAGAAACACAACTTCATGTTACCTAAGACACTTTTGTATCAATTAGGTTCTGTTTGGATTCATGCCCATGGATGATTTGATCATAAAGTCAGCACTGCTGTCTCTAGTTTGCAGTCTAATGCTGTCTCTAGTTTTCAATCTAATGCAGCCAAAATAGATGTATTTAAGTCTGCTCCCTCTGTGCTAAGGAATGTACATATTATGATCTATCATCTTTTTTATTAGTTATGACACTTCTGAAAAACCATGTTTATTGTAGGTTTCCCGTTATTTGCTGACACATTTAGTAGTTCTGTTTCATTAATTTATTTTTCCGGAATTAAATTATTTTTCTGGAACGTGTCAAGTGAGATCATTGCCAGACATAAATATTTCTTTTATAAAATTATCATAATTATAGGGTATGATAGAATTGAACCCTAGACTGATTCACTGCAGGGAGGTAAACAAGATTACAAAGACTTTGGTAGTGTGTTGTGACCCAAGATGATACTGAAGATAAATCACAGAAACATAGAGTAATTTGGGCCAAGTGCAGCTTCAGTTCCACATTACTCTAGTCCCTCTTCCACCATATATACATATATATACCACCAGTAATATACTTGACATACTTAAGAAATAAATGTGGTTCAATAATGATGTGTTGTTGCCACAGAAAACCTCTTTTAATTATCAGATTGCTTATTGTATTTCAAGTAGGAATTTTCTTTATATCCAAGTTTATTTTCTTCACTGAAATACATGAATAATATGAATACACAGTTTCCCTATTGGATAAGAACTTCAGTCACTTGACTAAAAGAGAAAATGAGGTAGCTGGTTTGTTGGGTTTTTCTTAGCTTCTTTTCAGCTTTTTATGGCAACTTAGAAATGTTTAGAATTTTTCTGTGAAATTATATGTTTAGTGGCAAATATTAAGTTTTCTAGAAATTATGAACATTTGACTTAAAACCTAATTTCAAATTACTTTAATTAAAATGCTTGGTAGCAAGTGAGGGTCAGTGTAGAGGAAAGTCAACTCCTCCAAAACTAATGGAGTTGACGTGAACAATCAAATTTACATCACGAGCAGTTTTATAGAATTGTCATCTTCAGAAGCAGGGATGGCACCCCATCTTAAAGCACAGCCTCTCCAAATCATATTGTGGATGTGGAATGGAAAATGTTAGAGACAAGGTGAATTATCAGTCAAAGGCAGATCACAAAGCGTGTCATACAGAGATTCTGTGCTCCATGTCCACCATCTTGCAGAACTGAAATTTATTGGGTGTTTTAGTGAAATAATTAAGTGTGGGTAACGTCCCATGAGATCTCTTCTGAAAGGATTTAAGAATGTCACTCTTTACGCTTCTCATTTTTCATGATTTCTAGTGTTATCTCATTTTTATTACTTTCCTACTTTTAAGCACCACTTACAGCACTACTTTCAGTAGTGGCAGGGACCTGATTATTGATGAAGTGAACATTTATTTTTCTTGCTAAGTGGTTCCAAACCTTGTTGGAGGTTCCATTGTCATTTGCATTAGTCAGATATTTCAAAGTGAAAGTTTGGCCTGTTCAATACTGCCATCATGAGTTTGCATTTAACACTTGCATTTATGAAATTAAATAAATGTATAGGAATATATTTATGTCAGCAAGACTTGCTAAACCTGCTTTTGAGTAACTGGCATCTGCTAGAATTTATCTGACTTGCACTTTTTTTCTCATACCTATCAATCTTCAAATAGGCAAAAATGTTTCAAGCTGTAGAACTCAAAGACTCTCAAATTTGATTCCTCTCTGTCCACAGAGGTTCCCTTGAACAAATGACATTTCTTATTCTTTTGCCAGCTTCATAAAATACTCTTCCTGTCTTGACATAGGGAGTGGAATTATGTCTTGCAAAATTTGTAAATGACACTGAAGACCAACTTATGATCATATTATGTATTTCCTTCTGTCACTCTTTCATTTTGTATTTCTTTAGTTCACGTTCAGGCTTCCATTAGATAACAGTGAACATATACATGGTATGTTCATAGTCTCTAAACCCATAATGAGCTCAATTTTCATTCAGTCTCTTGAATCAGAGAATTTAATTCAATAATACCTAGGAATCCCAGTTTAACTTCTGTATCTGGAAATTGTAGGGAGCTGTCTCTAAATAAAACTCATTATAATAGAATGTTATAAAGCATTACTTAAGTACAATACTCTACTTAACACTTGCATGTTTTCTGGATGGTTTTAAATCTGTTATTTTGATTTAGACTTGCTATGCATGTGTTTTCAACCACTGGAAACAGTAAAAGCATTTAAAGGAATTCCAAGGAATGCAAGGGAATCTAACTTATCTGAATTTAAATATCTTTCTTGATGGTCGTTAGGGAAGTAGTTTTTGTAGAAGGTGAAGTGGAAGTCATGCTATTTTTTGGAATTCATTGTTTTATATGCTTTTCCCTACTTTGTCATTGAGGCCATTCTCTGCTCGCCCTTTCCTTGCCATGACTCCATAACTGTAGTAAATGCTAGTGGTCTGACCATGAAATTGGAAGAATAATATAGAGCTAATTATGTCACACTTCTTTTTTCCCTGATCCCTACTGCAGTCCCAACTGATTTTTCTGTTATGTGGTATCTCAAAAATTAGGCACAGAATTTTGATTTAGCTGTTGTTTTGAAAAATGTGTGATCCATGATTATGCAGTTCTGCTAGCAAATGAAGATTTTCAGGCTGCACAATTTCTGAAGTACCTCACATATCCTTCTTAAAAAGTGATCAGTTAATCTACTTAGCTTCCATGGAAACATGGAGAAGTTAAAAACTGTGGTGGCTCTTTGATAGGTGTTAAGTATGGTAATAGTCTTGCCTGCCTACCTTTTTGGCAAAATTGGGATGCTCTGACAAAGAATGAATAACTGGATTCTGCCTATGATTGAAAAGCAAGAGTTACTCTATTTTTAGTCAATCTTCATTCTAAAGGTAGCCCATAAAGGGAGATTCTGTCCTGTTGTAGTAAAATTTTTATACATGACTGAAGAGACTGCATATACCACATTATGCATATCAAAAACTATAACATTCATTTAAAAATCCCAATAGCGCAAGCTAAAGTTAAAATAAATATTCTGGCAGTAGCTTTGATACCTGCTTTCTCTTAATATTTAGATGTGTTTAGATTAGCTTCTGATATAAAAGTATCTCATGTTTTTTTTAAAAAGTATTTCTGTCTAGAAAATGAAGCTCAAGTGTAATTAATATTTTAAATTTTGACTGAGTCCATAAATACGTCTTTGAGGTATTTGAAGTAACCTTTTCATTTTAGTAAGGAGCTAATTCATACACCCAGTACTATTTCATAAGTCAGAGTAATTTATGTAGAAAGGAAAGCATGAACCAGAAACCTGTCTAGTCTCTCAAGACTTCTATTTTATTTTGGCACCTGAATGGATGGTGTTTGAGAGATGCACCTGCACAGGTCCCAGTGGTCCTTTTCCAATGTGCTGGAATCAGGATTTCTCCACACCTTGTTTAACATTAGATCAGTGGTTTAGTCTGTGCTGCAGTAGTTAATTTTCAAAAACTACTAAAGCAACATAGTATGATGGAGGTGAAAAGCTTATCTAAACAATATGTGTTTTCTTCCTTTAGCTTAATCTACCTATGGAGTGGATTGAATTCAAGAACGGTGGGGTGGGTTTTTTTTAGAAGGTAGCCTTTTTGCAAAGTCTATTTTTCAAAAATTAAGAAATGTCACAACATAAGTTACTCGTGAAAGTAAAATTTCAGCCTCTGTGCACATGTTCATTAACATATTCTTTAATTACACAGCCACACAATATTTCCCTTAGGCTCCCTGTCTCGTTGATCTCATTGGGTGAATGTCGCCTTGAATACGTAGCAGCCATTTAAAATTTTTAATTTCGTCATCCAAGTGTTGGCCTTTGCCTTATTTACAGCACACTCTTTAAAGTCTTCGATAAGTACACAATGATCCTCTATCAGTTTCAACATATATGTGATCTTATATTCTAATCATAACAAAGATTGTAATACTTTTTTCTCTACTTCAAGAAAAAAAATCATTATTATTCTAGTGTTATAAGTGGAGAAAATCAGATAAAAATAAATCAGAATTAGTGGCAAAAGTACTGTTATAATTTCTTATTTCATGATGCACAACTCAGTGTTTATTGCTGCTAACCAGACTGCAATACTTGGTGATGCATTGCATCTCTCATTTACTTTCCTGATACTTTTTATTGCTCTCACTTTTTACTTTTCAGGTACCAGGATCTCAGCCTAGGCACTCCATAAATGAAATTCAAATAAGAGGTGGCCAAATGTTAAAATTGTGGTTTTTCATTCTCTCCAGGCATATACATTAATTGTTGTCATCCGTTTCATGGTGTTAGCATTTATATCATATCACAGCCTTTGTAGATTCTTCTCATCACAATTTTAACTGCAACAGCATGCTCTTGTCTCCAGGTAGCTCAGATGACATTTTACTAGTTACTTTCTCTTCTTTGTTGATAATATCTCAAAAATGGACATCTTACGATGATTTATAAACAGTCCAAATTTTGAACAAGAATAATGAACATAAATAAAACGGTGTTCACCCAATAAAATAGTATTTGAGCAACTACTATGAATAAATTTACTCTATTAACATTTTCCCTACAATAATCCTTTCTGACTTTTTTGTTATACAGGTTTAACACCTAATTGCCAATATGTTGGTCTTCTTGCCTAGCAGTATCCCTCAGGGACAAAGTAATTCTGCTCTCTTTGTATTGCAGGTATCTGCTAGTTTTCCTATATGCTTCTTTCTTAGCCTAAGCTTATAATTGCAGAATATGTAAGGAATTGCAAGGAGTAACACATTGTCCTAACCTGACAGCTCCTCCCAGTCCTTCAGATGCTTTTGAATAACTCTAGGAACAGTCTTCTCCTTAGTTTTACCAGTCACCGAAGTGAGACTGACAGGTCTGTAGTTACCAGGATCATCCTTCTTGCCTTTCTTGAAAATCGGGATGCATTAGCCAGCTTCTGGTCAACTGAGACCTCTCCAGATTCCCAAGATCA
Organism: Manacus candei; assembly: GCF_025592945.1. Taxonomy (NCBI): domain Eukaryota; kingdom Metazoa; phylum Chordata; class Aves; order Passeriformes; family Pipridae; genus Manacus; species Manacus candei. The sequence goes on from NW_026138133.1 coordinate 813,801, forward strand.
TTCAAAAATCATTCAGAAAGGTTTTACTATGACATCAGTCAGTTCTTTGAGTATTTTCAGATGAATCACATCAAGCCCCACAGACATATATGGATGCAACTGGAGCAGCAGATCCCAGACAAGCTGAGGTTTTACTGGGAGTTTATCATCCTCACAGTCATGTCCATCCAGCACAGGGGCAGTGGGAAACCATAATCAGTGTTTAAGGCTAAGCAAAGGAATCACTTAACATTTCTGTCTTGTCTGTGTCACTGTTTGTGAGGTGACCATCCTCATTTTGTAATGGGATGATGTTATTTTTGCACTGCCTTTTGCTATGAACACATTTTTTACTATCCCCCATAGTACTGACCAGTTTCAATTCTAAATGAGCTTTGGCCACATGAATTTCCTCTCTACGATGGCGAGACGTATCTCTGCATTCCTCCCATGTCACCCACCTTGCTTCTGCTGGTCATACACTTTCTTTTTTCACTGTAAATCTAGAAGATCCCTGTTCATCCAAGCCAGCCTTCTGCTTTGCCTGCTTGACTTCCAACATTTTGGAATTGCCTGCTCCTGTGCCCTTAGGAGGTGGCATTTACAAAGTGACTGGCACTGATGAATCCCAGCACCTTCAAAAGCATCTGCTCTACTCATGTCCAGAGCTGCAGTTTTGCTGGTAGTTTTCCTCTGTCACCAGGCATGTTAAACCCAACTTCTTCATTGTCACTGTGGCCAAGATAGCCACCCATCACCAGTTCTACCACAAGCCCCTTTCTGTTAACAAGCAAAAAATCAAAGAGGGCAATTTTCCTAGTCATCTTAGTGCTTGTACCAAGAAGTTATCAATCAGGTGTTTTAGGAATCTTCTGGACCTATTTTTACCAGCTGTGTGGTATTCACAGGTAGCATGTGGCAAGTTGAAGCACCCAGCTATAATTTGGTTGGAGAGATGGCCTTGATTCTGTACAAGAACTGCTCAACAGTAGCCAAAACAGTGGTGTGTCATCAGCACGTTCTAGCTACCAATAAAAGCAAAGCCCTATGAGGCCTGCTATGGGAAAGGTGACTCCATTCTAGCCAGACCTGATGCATTTTAACTGCTTGTTGTTGGTGTAGTATGTCTGTCTTGCACTGTTTCCTCCTGAGATTTTTCCATGTCAAAACTGAGAGTAGTTTATTCTGCTGCACTAGAAAATAGCTTGTCCCCAAGTTACATTCTTAGGCAATTCTCTTTGGAGAATGTGCATTAAAGTGATAGCTAAGAGAAGATTTAATTCCTTCCTAGAAGAGAGAGATACAGGAAAACATTTCATTGTTCTGAAAAGTGTGAACTTGTGGGGGAAGCAAATAATTTTCTGATGCATGCCTTACAGAATAAAAAAAAAGAATACTGCTGCTGATTATTAATCACTGCAGGTGAAATCATGTAACTCAAATATTTTTTCTTGAAAAAAGGGGTGTAAAATGTTCTTTGCAGTTTTGTAGCACTGAGTGAACATTAGAAAGTCCCATCCTAAAACTTGCTTGACGACCTTTGGCATAAAATGTCACTGTCTTTATTTTACCTTGTGCTGTGGGCACTTGCATAAATATTTTATCTTGACATGCACAGTTTTAATTTTAGCTTAGTGTTAGCGTTCTTTTACTGCTTTACCTAAGTTTGCTATGCTGGTCTTCAGCAGCCTAACTCTATTGAAACTAAGTTTTAAGTTTGGAAATAAATATTATTCATCTTTATTAATCATTTGGTACATTTTAAAAATAATCTCTAACTTGAAAATATTTCTTGAATTACTGATTTTTCCTAGTGGAGGAAGAAATTCCTAGGTGTAATTTAAAAAGAAGCCTATAGCAATGTAGAACGCCAAATTGCAGTGAACATCTTTCAAGCTGTTCCCTCTGAGTTTTTATTTTGTAAGCTTTCTTTCAAATCTCTTGTGAGGTTTTCAATTTCTGCATTAGCTTGAGAGTAGCACAGTGACATGCTGCTGGAACAACTCTCATTTTCAGAAAACTGTCCAGTTCCAAGGAGGTGACCTTTGAATCGTTGTTAGCTGTCTAACAGTGGACTCTTTTGAATACAATGCTTGGAAATAATGTAGTAGATGAGGTAGTGACAGAAATACTACTTCTAACCATTTATGGTAAGGCAATAATCAAATGTTTCATAATCAAATTGTCCTACAATACCAGTTAAAATTTTGTTTTCCCTAAATATAATGAAGGAGCAGATTGTAAAAGCAGTATAGTCACTAGGTCTTGCATGAGATTGGAAAGTAAAGAACAATTTTTATCAGCTTCAAGTTGAACATCCAGTTCTGACAATGAGGATAAATGTTGCATAATTGCTGTTTTGTTCTAAGTTTGTTGATCTATCAAGGTCCAGGTGTCTTATATTTGCTGACATATCACTTGGAATAATAAATCTATAATTATCTCTAGCTACTTTGTTGAGAAAATTCATGCTGTATTGTCAGTATTGTAGCAGAAGTGGCCCAAGGTGTTTGTTAGGATGCCTTGTCAGGAAGTCATGCTATTTCTTTTGAAACAGAAAGGGTAAACAAGAAACTATCATTGTTCTTTTGACTTCTTGACAAGAAGCTATAGTTGCTCTTGAGTCTGCTTGTAATATTTATCACTGCTTTGATATCATCAAAGCTTCTGAGAAAGAGAACAGATTTCTAAGTGCTATTCAGCTTCACTTTTTTCACTTCATCATCTATAGCATACTTTCATAGGTAAATGAAAATGGTAATAGGCAGCTTAAAGTAATCTTTATGGTCAGCAGGCTATTTACATTGCAATTTGCATGAATTCTTTTAACCTGGCTGACAAGTGACGTTTGCATGATTTAAATAAAAGTTATGGCAACTTCAAGTACTTTGAGGTAATTCCTCTAAATGAAAGAATTTCATAGTATCATAGAACACTTTGGGTGGGAAGGGACCTTAAAGATCATCTAGTGCCAACACCCCCACTATGAGCAGGGATGCCACCTACTAGATCTTGGACATACAGTCACAATAGTGATCTTTCTGGTATAGTGGGAAAGTTCCTTTCTTAATTTCACTTACTCTTCCCACCCGTATGCAAATAAACTCTTCTCTCTCTATTTTGTATATTTTAACAGAGAGTGATACAATAAAACATATTATTGGTGAAACTGATTCATTACTTTGAGGTTGAATCATCATTTCCTAAGTAAGATAAAAATTAGTTTAATTATTCTTTACCATTTAGAAACTCTGAACTTTGACTATTTCTTAAAGGCTGAAATTATCTGTACTAAGTGGCTGTCTCATTTAAAGTGCTTATGGGCAAATTCAAGCAAAACACTTAGCAGCTTTGAAGAACATAATTTCAGGAAAATGCACTTCATTGTCGCCATTAAAAAAGAAAAAAAAAGGCAACCTTTTTGGTAAGTTCTAACTTTCTTGCGCATTGAATTGATGACCTGAAATTTGGCAAGGGGGTATCTAACCAGATTTCGTTTGTAAAATTCCCATTTGCATAGGCTTACTCACTTGTTTAAGAGGATTTAGCTTACAGAAACTGAAATCCCCAAGAGCTTGGTCCGAGTTGTAGTCTTATCAGAGTTCCTAGCAATGCTTCTCTCTCTTCTTATTTTTTTGCAGGGGTAGGGGATGTGAGAGCACTCCATTTCTAACTTGGAAAAAGTCCATTCAACAACAAACTTTAGATGAAATTTATGTGCAACTCTGTGCTGGATAACCTTGGCTGACTGCCATATGTCCACCAAGCTGCTCCCACTCCCCTCCTCAGCAGGACAGGGGAAGAAAATAACATGAAAAAGCTCATGCGTTGAGATGAGAATGGGAGATAACAGTTACTGTCACAGGCAAACAGACTCAACTAAGGGAAGATTTATTTTATTTCTTGCTAAATAAAAATGAAGTAGGATAGTGCAAAATGAAGACAAAACTAAAAACATCCCTCCACCTCCTCTTTGTCCCAGGCTTACCTTCACTCCTTCATTCCAAGCTCTTCTAACTTTTCCTTTACCCAAGTGGTACAGGTGGATAGGGAACAGGGAGTGTGGTCAAATCATAACACTTGGTCTCTACCACTCCTTCCTCCTTATGCTCTTCCCCTACTCCAGCGTTGTGTCCTTTCCACTGTCTGCTGTTCTTTTAGACCTGCTCTAACATGTGGCCTTTCCATGGGGCGTGGTCCTTTGGGAATGGACTTCTCCAGTGTGAGTCTCCTATGGGCCGCAGGTCCTTCCAGAAAACCTGCTCCTGAATGGGCTCCTCTTCGTGGAGTCACAGGACCTGCCAGAAGCCTGCTCCTGCATGGGCTCTCCACACGCAGATTTTTTCAGGGTATATCCACTTGCTGAAGTGTGGGGTCCTCCAGAGGCTGCAAGTGGTAATGCAAGTGGTAATCTGGTCCAGCATAGACCTCCAGGTGCTGCAGGGGGACAGCCTGCTTCCCTGTGGTCCTCACCACAGGCTGCAGGGGAATCTCTGTTCTGATGCATGGACTTCTCCTTCTCTTCCTTCTCTGACCTTCATGTCTGCAGGGCTGTTTCTCTCATAATTTTATTGATCTTTCTTTTAAATGTGTTATCACAAAGGCACCACCAGCATTTCTGGTGGGTTCAAATTTGGCCAGCAGCAGGTCTTTCTTGGAGTTGGCTCTGATATGGGAACAGCCTCTTCTCACAGAGATCACCCCTGCAGACCCGTGGCTACCAAAATCTTGCTACCCAAACCCAATGCAAAAGCACTATATGACTTTTATGGGAGCAAATCCTGCTTTGTGTCTATACAGTTGATCTGGGAATTGTCTTGTGTGTGTGTGTGTGTGTGTTGCAGAGGATGGTATTTGTTCAGGGTTTTGGGGGTTGGGATTTTTTCTTTGTGATTTTGGTTTTGGTGTTAGTCTGTCCTCGCTTCCTTTTGGAAAGATATGATTGCCTTGTGTCAGAAGGGAATAACTGATCTAACTAGAAAGAAGCAGGATGAAGGATCATGGGACCAAAACCCTAGGCAAGAAAACTAGTTACATAAATAAATCTAAAACCTTCTGAAGCCAAAGTTCTGAAACTGCAATGGAATGGAAGAGTTTTATCACTTAGGTAAGTGAGATACATGAATTAAACCCTGTATAAAGAATATGTGATGAATACAAAATTTTGGCATGGATAGTAACAGTAATACCTCATACCATAATATTATTTGTCATAACATAGTGTAATAGAGGCTAGAGTGATTTATATAAGCCATGGACAGGAGGATTTTGCTGGTATAGAGCCCCAATATTTGGATATTTTACAGTAGTGTGCTTACTCTCTGAGAAAATGTCTGTAGAGAATAGACATATGCAGATAAATTGAAGGTTGATATTGAGCAACAAATATCACTATAATAATTTTCAGTCTCTTGCCACATAATTCATGTTGTCAAATTCTAGTTGAGAAGGTGTTCAGGGTGTTCCATCATTTCCCATAAATACTCTTTCTTTCAGTGCTGTTTAGGTATTTATTTTTGTCATTCACTTTATTACTCCTGTATGAGTGGATAAACACACAATTTTAGCATGTTTTGTTTGATTTTTTTTTTTAATAGGAATTTCTAACTATTTCTCTACAGACTTCCTTTTACTCTGTTCTGTGACCTTCTGCAAAGGCAAACACAAGATGAAACTAACAGTCTTACACATTGACTCAGCAAAACTGAAAAAGTTTTAATGACAATAAAGTTGTTACCATATGAAAACGTTGGTGCTGTTCTATAGTCAAATGTATATTCAGAATATGATGCAAAGAACATTATGGAATCATTAAAGGCGTCGGAGGATAGAATTTATTGATTGTCATTAAAGAAGAGTTGCAGAGCTGGTGCAGGTTGAAAACATGTGCCTTGATATTGTAAGACATCAACAGATTTGAAAGGTTCTACAGATAATGTACTAGCTACAAATAGATTCACAGTTGTCACGGAAGAACTCGGTGTGTGTCAAGTGATACATTCTTGATGATAGCTTCAACAATCTTGGGTTTGGGCTTCTATCTGCATGTATTTACCATTAAAGAAGAAAAAGAAAGCACTATGCATAACAAAAGTGTCAAAATTCTCTATACAACTCTGACTCCCATAGTGCCAGAAAAAAATCCCTTGAATTAGTTCATTTCTATTTATATGATCTTCAAAAGCATACTGGCAGATGGAGATGAAACTATTTAATCTATTGAAACATTCTATTTTCCTGAAGATTGTCTAAAGATGAGTGAAAGTTAAATCATCAATTACACAAATGGGGTTCCTGTTACTGCTCACATTATTAAAATAGTGTATTGCATGTTTTTATCATAATGTAAAATATATTGTAAACATCAAAGGAACACATGCTCTGCAGCTTCAATTTCTTTATGATGATTAACAACATGCTTATACTTTTCTCATTGAAATCAAATGATTTAATGTATTGAAGAAAAACATTCTCATTTTAAAATGAGAAAAGCCTCATCCACTTAAATAAAGAGTATTCAGGCACAGTAATTATAGAATTTATGTAACTGCTGTTAAATGGATTTTAGGCTTAATACTACCTTGAAGATTATTACAGACATTTCTGCATGTGGTGACTACACATTCACATTGTTATTTCCTTTTGACAGGTCAAGCAGTAACTGCTGGTCTAAGGGGTATTCTGTGTATTTGCATTGAAACTGTTCATGTAAAGGATGCAAATTTAGATATGATTCCTTGGTATTTTTTTTCCATTTATTCTTTCTTGCTAGTGTCTAGTATCTCTAGTTCCGTAAAGAAAGCTAACAAGGTAGTTGTCTGCTATTAAAATTACATTAAGGGAGAGCTGCTAAAATTCATATTTTCTCTCTTTAACAAAAATACTTGAATTTTCAAGGTTTAACTATGTTATATAGGACTCCAGAATGTCAAATTATATTTTAACCTTTAAAAAAAAATAGTTACATGAAAATTTCTTCAAATTATTCAGTGATTCACCTTTAGTCAGCTTAAGTCAGGTACATTAAGCAAAAGCCATCTCGAATTAGTTAACTACACCCAAATGCAGTTCCTCCAGGCTGAAGCAGCTGTGTTAATAAAAGCAAATGTAACATACCTCCTTCCAACCTCTTCTCTAGATTATTGGTAGAGGAAAATTAGCTAAAGAGGAAAGGTGTAGATTAAAAGCTGTAGTGGTTGGGAAGCAAAGAATAGGCAAACAGGAATGTAAAGATGTATGTACACACTGCATTTTCAGAAGAACATAATGGGAGCATAAAACGTCTCTCCTGACATGCATCGTCACATCAAAATTATACTGAGACAAAGCAAGTATTACTGCAATAAGGCTGAAGGAGGAAAGCCATACTGATAAGGTTTGGGGCAATAAAATTATGCAGGGAACAGAAATCTCTTGAGGCAACTTTAAGTGAAATTTCATCAAGTGATAAAATACCAGCTGTTTTTGCAAGCAAATCTGGAATTAATAAAATAGTGGGATTTAACAATATTTTGACGGAAATTTGGGAAATACCGCAGTGTTTGTGAACTTTTATATGAATGAGAAGTCCCATGGTGCTTTTAAATTGTTTGTGTGGATAGAGATCTACATACCAGTTTATTTTCTAAACGTAAATTAAGAGAGTAACTTATTTTCTTGGAGGTGCAGTTATTACGTAAAGCCCCAGAGGGCTCATTCATTAGCTGGGCCAGTTTATTGCTGGTTGAGTAGTAAATAACTCAACTTGAAGATACAGAACATGGTCCTGAATAGAAAGAGAAGGAACTATGCATACCCATAAAGTCTGTAAGTACCTAAAAATATATAACAGAACATAATTAGGAAATATTTTATGCTGATAGTAGAAAACTTTAGATGAAAAATGCAATAAAAATCATGCTGATATTATTGCTGTCCCTCTGAAAAATCTATTATCATGGAGAATGATGTAACTGGTTTTTCTTTATACTAGGAATGTTGAGAGCCTGTGCTATACATAAAATATTACTTTTAATGGTGTCTGCTATTGTTTTCCCACGTCATTCTCAGAGGAACCTCATCTGACTTTCCTATAAGTAACCTTAGACCAATTATCCTCCCTCAATTAATTACCTTTTTTTCCTTTGTGAAATGTTCACATTCTGGCTCATCAATTTATATGATCAGGAAATAAGAAGTACCCTGACAATTGGCACAATTCAGCAAGGGTACAGAAGGGTATCACCACCCACATGGTAGGGAAAGAACATCTTTTATAGATTTTTTTTTCTCTCCATGAGGTTCACTATACCCTTGAATGGCTGTTCTGTATAATACATTATAGACTAAACACCTAGTGAATTCATAAAGGGATAAGACTGTATCCATAAATCCTCCTTCTCCTCTCCTTTTGTCCTCTTATGTACCTATTTCTTCTGTAATAGAAAGGTGCTACAAAACACTGTAATGGGTGTCTCGTCTGGAGCAGTGAGGAGCAGCTGGAGGTCATGTGAAGTGCAAGTTTTCATAGTTTTGCTACAAGCATTGTTCCATCGTATTTCTCTTTAAAATCAGGGCAAGATTCATTCCCTATCCTCACACTTCCTAATTGCTAGAAAAATAGCCACACCGTATCTTAGAGGAGATTTTCCTTTCCTGTCTTTTAGGCACACAAGGGGGGGGAAAAAAGAAAAAAAAATAAATATAAAACCTATTGTAGTCAGAATTGAGGCTAAAAAAAAATCACACTAGTTGTTCTGGGAAAAAATAGTAGAAAAAGTGAACATTTTTTTGATATATATTTGGACATTCCAAGACATGGAACCTAGAGATAAAAATCTGATCATTAGAATGAAATAAAGGTATTGATAACCTTTAAAATATAACTGAAAATCATGTGGCACTAGACACTTGGTTCTTTTGGAAAAGAACTTCCATCCTTTGTTTATAGAAATACTCATGCTTTAACAGTAAGGTAAGAAACAAAACTGTCTCATTTATTTGAAGATATATATAAACATTGTAGTATTTAGGAGAAGGTATTATCTGTTAGGTGATTCAGATTTCTGTTTTGTTTACTGATAATAGCAATACCTAAACCCTATTGCAAATAAATGTAACAAATCTCCAGTCTATTCCCATGTAAATTGGTAATGATAGCCTAAGATTGCTGAAATTGATCCATAACTGTTTGTCTGCTATGGATCTTTAAGATCATGTGTCTTGTCTATACATACTATGAAGACATACAGCATAATTTTCCAATTGTTTTCATTATTGATCATCCTGATTAAAACAGAGAAATATATATGTTCTTGATTTATAAATTATTAACTATTTTCCTACTTCCTGCACTTTCAGTGTGTTTTCTCCTTATGATTTAAGTTCTAATTTTCAAGATAGAGGAGATGGTGTAGTGGGTTGACCTTGGCTGGTTGTCAGGTGCCCACCAAGGTGGCTCTCTCATTCCACTCCTCTGCAGAACAGCAGAGATTAAATACAGCAAAAAAACCTTATGAGTCAAGATAAGGGCAGCTTACAGTTACCATCGAGGACAAAACAGACTTGACTTGGGGAAAATAATTTAATTTACTTCTAGACAAAGAGTGGTCTTCCCACAGGATCACAGCCTCCTTCAGGCCTCCAGGGGCTGCAGGTGGATCTTTGCTCTGGTGTGGACCTCCATGGATCCTCCATGGCAGCACGGGCACAGCTGCCTCACCATGATCTCCTCCACAGACCGCAGGGTATTGAGGGTATGAATCCCTGTTGTGGTGTCTGAAGAACATTCTTCCCTTCCTTTTTCACAGACCCTGGTGAGGCAGACCATTTTCTCTCACATATTCTCACTTCTCTCTCCAGCTCCAGTTTGTTGAGCTTTTTTCTCCCTGTTCTTAAATACATTACCACAGAAGTGCTACCATTGTGGCTGACGGGCTCATCCCTGTCCAGCAGTGGGTCTGTCTTGGAGGCAGCTGGCATTGGCTCTGTCAGACATGGAGGAACCTTCCTGAAGCTTCTCACAGAATCCACCCTGTAGCCTCTCCACTATCAAACCCTTGCCACACAAAACCAATCTAGATGATTATGCTACCAATGGTTCCTTGACCTTTGCAAGCAAAAGTTATACACATTGTTCCCTCACTGGGGATATTCAAGAACTGTCTGGATGCAACTATGTGCAGTGTGCTCTGGGATGACCCTGCTTGAGCATAGAGGTTGGACCAGATGACCCACTGTGATCCCTTCCAGCCTTACCCATTCTGTGATTCTGTGGAATATATAATGGCGTATTTTCCTAACTTTTTGAATAAGCAAATCCTGCATTGGGAACACTGGCAATTTCACAACTAAGTTAGATATATATATTCAGTAATGCGTGTATAAATTATACATACCCTAGTGTTTCAAACTGGGATTATATATATTTTTCCACATTATCTTGCAAAATGTCAGTGTGTCAATATATGATGCTGAATGTCTGTAACTTTGACATAACAAATTCAAATATTAAACAGCCAGCTTTATCCTTTTTGAATCACACACTCAAACACTGTTTCTTTTCACATTCTAGTATTTAGTTAATCCAGTATTCTTAGTTTTAAAAAATAATATATAATGAATTCAAATCCAATTTTACTAATGACTAAACAAATTTAGTTGTATTTCATATATCCATTGATATGTTCAGTAAAACAAATAATGAGCATTGTTCTAAAATGTTGCTAAAGTAAACAGTGATTGGTCTTTGCCTGGTGTTCTCTAAAGGACTGTAGATGTTGAATCTCTGTTGAACTGGTAACAAGTCTTCAGTATTGTACTTTTCCACTGTGCACCAGTGATCACTTTTCTTTCAAAGTTGTTTTCCTTGTACGAATCACATTCTGATCTTTTATTTTCACTTGAGTTACAGAAGGGAAAAGATAGACAAGTTACTTCTGCAAGCCATAACTCCAGTGTGATTCTGTCAAAATGCATTTGTGTAGTAAATGACCATTTCTTTTCCCCAAGGCCCCATTTAGTCACCTCCAAAATGGGCCTGTCCTTCACAAAGACAGAGGGTGAGAGAAAAAGAGCATTCCTATCTTGCTATCCCTATGCTGGTGGCTACTGTAGCCTTGGGCTCTCCCTTCAGTACAACACTGGTTAGAAATATGTGAAATCTTTCAGAGCGATATACAAAAATAACATAAGGATAATTTAAAACAAAATGAGATGGTTAATTTATTTTTCTTTATATTATTATTTTATTTTCTCCCTCAATTTGATATGTTTTCTAAACATTTCTTGTTAGAGGATACTTTGGCATTTATTAACTTAATTTAGTGTTGTGCAGCCACAAACTACGAATTTGTACACTGAGTTTCCGAAGTGAGTATCTAAAATCATCAGTGAGTATGACCAGGAGTTAGTCTTTAAAAAATTATAGATCTCTCACATTACCAGAAATCATGCCTATGGTATTGGGATATTTGTTGCTATTATTGCATGTGATATGTTAATTTTATTTTTAAGATTTCTATCCTTTTTATAATTATCATCTCTCATGAAAGAAGTTTGTGATAGTTGGACTCGACAAGGAAAAAAACATTTTGTTCTGAATTTCTATTACTTATGTGCCATATTTTCTCTATTTGTGGATGATGAGTGCATTCCTAGGTTTATTATCTTGAGCACAATATTTTCTTTACAAGTTTCTAATACATAACAGACTGCACCCAAGGGTGCTAAAAGAACAGATGAATCTCCTTCCAAGGCCATTTTCCTATCTTTGCTGGTTTGTCAAGCTTATGAGAAATACATAAAGACTGGAAAAAAGTTTTATGACCTTTAACAAAAGCCTGACCTATGCAAATGCAGGCTGACCTTTATTCAGTTCTTGGGAAAATCATGGATCAAGTCTTCTTGGATGCCCTTTTCTGGCATGTGAAGAAAGTGATTGTGAATGCCTAATTCATTAATTAAATTAGCAAGCTGATTGCTCTGTAATAGGTTACTTGGTCACTGGACAGGGGAACAGCAGTAGATGTTGCCTACCTTAAACTTACCAAAGCTTTTCACTCTGTCCACTCATCCAGAGTTGGATATGTGAATATAATGTCTTGACTTGAATGCAAGAATTTTTTCAGAGATAACTGGATGGAAGACAAAATGAAAACAAAACACCAAAACAAAACCAACCAACCAGAAAACCCCCCAAAATCAAACAAACAACTCCCAACCTCCCAAAAAAAACCCCAAAACTAAACCCAAAAAACCCCAACAGGTTCAATGATAGGATAGAGGGGTAGTAGTAAATAGGTCAGACTGTAATGGAGGTCAGTACATCCAGTTTTGAGAGAGTGATTAACTGCAGTGACTTCAGCAGAGACCTGCTGAGGAGATCAGGGGCTAGAGCACTTGCCCTGTGAGGAGAGCCTGAGGGAGTTGTAGAAGTGGGGTCTAATATTAGCATGTCAGTATCTATTGAGAAGACAGAGTCAGGCTCTGCATTGGTGCATGATGGAAAGCTGGTGGTGCAATGGACAAAGTTAGAACAAGACTAGATATAAGGAAAAACTGTTTTTTACCACACAGACAGTCAATAACAGGTTTACCAGAACATTCTTCATCCTGGGAGGTTTTCTGGACCCAACTGGATAAATCCCTGAGTACCTGGTCTTAGCTCAAAGCTGGATCTGCCTTGAGCAGGAGCCTGGACACCTCCTGAGGTCCCATCTCAGGGAGAGGATCAAGAAATCCAAGGCACAGCTGGAGCTGAGCCTGACTAGGGAATGGAAAATAACAAAGAGAGTTTCTTCAGCTACATAGGAGAACAAAGGAAGATGGAAGAAGTTGTACCTGCAATAATGAGTGAAACAGGGGACCTGGCTACAACAAACAAGGAGGAGGCTGAGGTACTCAAAAATCTTTCTACCTTGTACTTCACTAGCAAGTGCTCTAGCCACACCACTCACCTCACAGAATGGAGACATGGACTGGGAGAGTGAAGTGTCTCCCACCACAGAAGACCACCCAGGTTAAAGACCATCTAAGAAACCTGAAGGCATATAAGTTGACGAGGCCTGATGAGATGCATCTGAATGTCCTGAGGGAACTGACAAATGAAATTAAGCCACTAGCCATTGTCTTTGAAAAGTTATGGCAGACTGTTGAAGTTCCCACTGAGAGGAAATGGAAAACAGAACCCCCATTTTTAAAAACTTAAAAAGGAAGACCTAGGCAACTACAGGCCAGTCAGTCGCATTTCTGTGCCTGGCAGGATCATGAAACAGGTCCTTCTGGAAAGAAGAAAGATAAGGAGGTGATGGGTGACAGCCAGAATGGCTTCAGTACAGGCAAATTGTGCCTGACAAACTCAGTCTCCTACATTTGCACTACAATATTGGTGAATAAAGGAATTGCATGACCTGGCATGACCTACCTGGGCATGTGCAAAGCATTCGGTACTTTCACATAACAACATCCTTATTTCTAAAATTGAGAGACATGGATTTGACAAATATGCTACAAGTGAATAAGGAACTGGCTGGATGGTGACCCTCAAAGAGTTGCAGTCAACAGTACAATATCTGGGTGAAGACCAGTGATGAGTGGTGTCCCTCAGGGGTCCATACTGGGACCAGTGTGATGTGTTTCAGTGACATGGACAGTGGGATTGAGTACACACTCTACAAGTTTTCTCATGACTCCAAGCTGTGTGGTGTGGTCAACACACTGAAGGGAAAGATGACATCCAGATAGACCTGGACAGGCTTGAGAGGTGGGCCTCTGTGAATTTCATGAGATTCAACAACACCAATTGCAAGTTCCTGCATCTGGATCAGGGCAGTCCCAAATATGGCTATAGACTGGGTGAAGAGTGCATTGTGAGCAGACATACAGATAATGATTTGAGGATATTGGTGGATGAAAAATTGATATGACCTTCCCATGTGCTCTTGCAGAGCAGGAACTTAATTGCACATTAGGCTGCATCAAAAGAAGCGTGGCCAGCAGGTCAAGGGAAGTGATTCTCCCCCTCTACTCCACTTTTGGGACACCCCACCTGAAGTACTGCTTCCATCTCTGGGGCTCCTGGCATAAGAAAAACATGAGCTCGATAGAGTGGGTCCAGAGGAGAGCCATGAAGATGATCAAAAGGCTGGAGTACCTCTCTTTGTGGAGATCTTACAGCAGCCTTCTGGCACCTAAAGAGGGCTTACAGGGAAGATGGAGAGGGACTCTTCATCACTGAGTGCAGTGCTAGGATGAGAGCTAATGTGTTTAAACTGAAAGAGGATAGACTTTCATTGAATATAAGTAAGACATTTTTCATTATGAACAGGTGTCCCAGAGAAGTTGTGGATGGCCCATAATTCAAAGTAATCAAAGTTAGATTGGACAGGGCTTTTAGTAACCCCATCTAATGGAAGTGTCTCTGGCTATGGCAGGAGAGTTGGAACTAGAGGATATTTAAGGTCTCTTCAACTCATACCTATAATTATGGCTTGAATTGCCCTGTGAACTTTTGAAAGGCATGAGTGGAAATGCTTTTAGAAGATCCCTCCATGCCTCTAACTACCACTGAAAGTTCAGAACAGGATGCAATTTGAGAGAATATAATAGCTCTAACAGTTGTAGAAATAGGACAGAATCATTCAGATTCCTTGCAGTTAAGACTACTGAGGTAAAATGTTATTTGAGTAGAGCTGGTTTTTGCATGTGTTTACATAATGTGTGTGTGTATAAGTTTGTTATTTATAAGTTATTTATGTCTAGCCTCTTTCTGACTCTGGGCAATTCTTTTCTGTCACTACTCCCTTTCTTTGCCATTGGTTCGTCAATCTGACCTGTACTGATATGTGGACAGGTCTCTATTTCTACTTTTAAGAGCTCATGTACTACTGGTGATATTTTACTTAATGTTATTATTGTCTAAAATTTTACAAAATAAAATTAAATTTCAAGTAGTCTATAAACATAAACAGTTCTGATTTTTCTAAGGCCCTAGTCTTGTAATGGTTTAACACTAGCCAACAACTAAGCACTACACCACCACTCACTCATTCCCCCTGATGGGATTCCTTGCACAAAATTTCCTCCTTAAGAAGCTTGAGTATAGAATCAGACGTGGTGGTGCATTTTGGCAACTGTTCTTATGTAGAAGATTTTAATTTGCTTGAAATTTTCTAGATGCAGCATATACCTGGAAGAAGTTTGTTTTATTCTATAAATAAATTTCTTATTTGTTTCAACAGAAATTGAAAAGGAAAGCTGTGGGGATCCTGGAACACCATTGTATGGTATCAGAGAAGGGGATGGATTTTCTAATCGTGATGTTTTAAGATTTGAGTGTCAGTTTGGATTTGAATTAATTGGAGAGAAATCTATCATTTGCCAAGAAAACAACCAGTGGTCTGCAAACATACCAATCTGTATTTGTATGTACCAAATATTTTCTTCTTATTATTTTTAAGACATAACATTATGATAAGTTTTTACTTATAGGTAATAATTTGTGTGATTGATTTCAGAGTTAGCACAATACAATTAATTCTGCTGGCTGGATTAATTTACTTTTGTTCAGTAATGGGTTTGCTTAATGATTATGCCCAAGACAGGTTCTAGAACTGCTAAAATACTTTTTTCTCTTATAACAACTATTAAAGCATTTGTCTTTATGTGATTTGATACAGTGTTTTATTATTGGCTTTTTTTGGTAGGATTCTGTAGATTTTATATGTATGATACACTTTTTATAGCTAGTCTTATATGTTAATATATTACCTTACGTTAGAAGTTGCTGAATTGAAATCAAGGTTTTAAATTATTTACATTTTTTTCCATGTATTTTATATGAATACCTTTTAGCACTTACATTATCATACACACATTTATAGCTCTCTTCCAGTTGCATTATACAGCATAAGTAAAACCAATGTTGTGATACATGTTTGTGGCAGCACCTGTCTTAAATTTTCCACTAAAATAGTATGGATCAAATATATTCAGAGTGCAATCAGATACTTTCATCTCTGCAACTCAATTTAGTATGGCTTAACTGAATTGGTTTAATATAAAACATTATCCTGATAACAACAAAACATCTCTGTTGTCTCTTTGAGGCTTGTTAATTTCTGGTGCCGCTGTGTGAACAACAAATGATAAGAGCACTATTGACTTTCTGCCCCTTTAATGTGCTCAGTGGGAGGTCTGCTCATCTAAATACTTCCCTACAAGAGAAAATAAGTGGTGCCAAGTGATTGTTATCATGGCTAAATTGTAAGGACTGCCGTGGATTTCCAATGCAACAAGGATGTTCTTTATTTCTTGGGGGCTCTGCTTGAGAGGTAGTTTTATTGAGAGGTAGGGAATATGAAGATTAAAAAAAATGAACAACCTTTCTTCTAGATTCGCAGATCATTACAAATAATGAATTATTCAGTTGAGGTAATCAGCAAGTTTTAAGATCTCTTACAAAAATTTAGCACTAAAATAAATCCTTATTGAAATGTGTTATTCTGTTATCTAACCTCTCTCTCTTTTTGGCAGTTCCTTGCCTTTCCAATTTTACTGCACCGATGGGAACAGTTCTTTCACCTGATTATCCAGAGGGATATGGAAATAATTTAAACTGTATCTGGACAATAATTTCAGACCCTGGGAGCCGAATCCATCTCTCCTTTAATGACTTTGACTTGGAATCTCAGTTTGACTTCCTTGCAGTTAAAGATGGTGACTCTCCAGATTCCCCCATAATAGGAACATTTACTGGTGCTGAAGTTCCTTCCCATCTTACCAGTAATGGCCATATTTTGCGTCTGGAATTTCAAGCGGACCATTCAATGTCAGGACGTGGATTTAACATCACTTATAACAGTGAGTAATAGTATTTTTTTATTGTATATGCATATTTTTCAACATACAGTTTAGGAGGTAGGCATAAGTATGTAAACATGACACTATGGTAATACACCTTCAGAAAAATGCTACATTAGGCGTTTGGATTATTGTATAAATTCTGTGCTAGGACTGAAAGTATGTGTTTATTTCTCATTTGTGGCTTTAGAGATAAATATGTGCATATTTCTCATTTATGGCTTTAGAGATCATTGTTTGATGACTGTCAAACCGGGCAAGTTTCAAATTGTGTAACAGGACTTTATTGAACTTGCTGATAGTGCAATTTGTGCTACATAATATAAATCACCATCATTACATGTACAAAACAGTTATTCTTGAGAACTCATATGTTAGTTTAGCTGTGAAGGTATATATTATCCTGGAGCTAATGATTGCAGTATGTGGTAGCTCCTAGTCAATGCAGTTAAAGTGAGCAGCCATAGGAGCTCTTATCTAAATAAAACCACAATAGATTTGTTTTCTTTTTCTCTGTTTTACCTTCCTTACATACATTTACTGACAGCATAATAATAATTGAAGGTTATATTAAAAATCTTCTCCAGTACTAAATACTATTAGCACTTTTCCACCTTAGTTTTTCCTGGCAGAACTGTTACATTTCTTCTGAAGGACATATGAAGAGCTGCCTGTGTTGTGTTTCTATCACAGTTATTTGGCATTTATCTCACACCAAAACCCAGTGCAGATGTGGTGAAGCAATTTGTAAAGCCACAGCATGAATAACTGCAAAATACAGTGCGAAACTTTCCTGGGAGCATATGCAGCAGTGAAATGAGGATTGAGTTCAGCCAAGTTCTTCCTTTTGGGTAGTTGGAAGGAAATTGGAAGGACCAGAAATGCCTGAAGTTCCAGTCTTGCAGCTCTGTGTAGAGGATGGTAGGGATAAGGAAGTGTCTGCTGGGGGGATCTGCATATCCTCCAGAGTTTCTCCACCTCATCCACCTCACACATTTGTATTTTTTGTTTGTTTGTTTGTTTTCTTTCCGATGGTAGAGGCCTTCCATGCCAACAGATAGACAAAATAAGCAAAATATGATGGATATTTTCACATTCCAAAAAGTCTGATGTCATGAGCAACCAGTACTATTCCTGTCTTTTTCCCTGTTGTCTAAGAGTTTATATATAACTCCAGAGGCTTACTTAAGATGTAGGAGAATGTTCAACTGTATTATTGGAAGGAGACCTGTGTACCTACATCTCCTCTCCCCAGAATAATGTGTTACTTGCTTGTCTATGTGGGAAAAAAAAATGAATTGTTTAAGATGTTTTACTTAAAAAACCCCAAAAACCAAAAAAAAACCCCAAAACCAAAACAAAAACCCAAACAAACAAATTACCCCCAAAACAAAAACAAACAAACAACTCAAAACAAAACAAAACAAAAAAAAAACCAAAAAAACCCAAAGAGGATCCCTTTAATGAAAGAGGAAATGAGATTAAGTGAGGTTTGTAATTGAGAGACCCAGAATCCACATTTTTTTCCCAAGGAATGCTAAGAATTAAAATTATTTTCATAATATTTCAAGGACTAAATTCCCTTATGGATCTCTACTTTTCTTACATCATCTTTCACTGTCCGTCTTTGATTTTTCTCTCTCTTTTGTTTTGTTTTTTTATTTTTTTAGGTTGTCAGTCTTTCAGAGAAGTATTTATTAAGACTTAGATATGAGCTGACACCAGATTATTCTGCAAACATTCTTTTTCCAATTTTGTCTTTTATTTCAACTCTCAACCCTCTATCTTATCTGCTTCATCCTCAGGTCATTTCTCACAAATGTCGAGTGTAAATATGAAGAAAATGTGGTGACTTCTTATTGGTTTCTATACATATGAGTTATCATTGCAAACTAGAGTGGTAGCTAAATATCTTAGTAGTTTAACTAATTATTGGAAAGTCAGTGGTTATTCAGAACTACTGAAATATAAAATCACTTATAATTAAAATGAGATATTGAATCCATATTTCTTTACAGAAGTCATAATATTTGCTCTATGTTTTCTTCTCTTTCATGTTCTTTTAACATATTTAAGAGTTTTTGCTTCTTTTCATGATTGTATTTAAGCTTGAATAGAGGTATTCATGTGTCTGTTAAACTCTAGCTAAAATCTACTTACAAAAGCAAAAAAATCTCAAAAAAATGTCTCTACTCTTTCTTCAGTAAGGACGGCTGCAGTCTGATAAATTACAGAAGTAATCTTTCCATAATAAATAGTTTAAGGGCAAGAGAGATGATAAAAAAAGGAACTGGTAGAATTTCACTCTGTCTTAGCATTTATAAACCCAAAGTTAATTAAAAATATGCATTTTCTTCTAACACACCAGTTGGTATATTTCAAAGTTATCAGTCTCTTTTTTCCCCCTTCAAGAGTAGGAATAGTATGTCACAAAAACAGTACTTGATTACTTCTTTAAAAAGAATGTAGGCTAGTGCTGTAAATATCTTCATTGATGTGGAGGGGAATGGATGTTTCATTCCCATGACAAAGGAGCTGATGCAAAGGAGACTAGAAAGTTGTGAGGTCCTCCATGAGTAGGCATTCCACATGCCAACCTCCCTTTGGGCTGATGTAGATGGATGTTTTGAGATGGAGAGCTTCTTCTAGATTGATTCAGGCTAGCTGGTGGACTGCTTTGAGCTGTTTCTCATTGATTGGGGTATAGGTGGTGCTGGGCAAATATTTTTGTATCAGTTTAGAGCTGCTGTTTCTCTCAGTTACGCAAATATTTCTTGTTGCTCTTTTCATAACAACTATTTAATTGTGCTTTATCTAGCAAAAGCTACAACCATAGGAGTTGCATAGCAGCCTGCTAAAGGTCAAATGGTGGGCCTCTGACATCAGCCTACTTAATTCAGTGATTTCAGCTCTGTAGACCAAAACATTGACAACCCCAGATGATGGGTTTATATTTAAAGAGGGCTCTTAGTGTGTTTCAATGCTGTGATAGGGTATGTTCATTACAACCCATTTTTCCTGGCACTCTCTCCTGCTAGACTTTTTCAGTCTCAGTACTTCTCAAGATAGAATTCTTCAAACTGTAATGTACTAAAAAAAGTGTGAGTTTACATGTATATTCTGAATAAGCTACCAGTTGTTTGCATAGCTTTAAATAATATTTCACAATAATTTTGAGTATGAAGTATCTCTTTGCTATTTGATATTCTCTTAACTTTGGTTTATTATCTGATATTTTCCTCTGAAAGGATTACCTTTGCTAGCTATTGCTAGGGCAATCCACTAAAATAATTAATTATGCCACTGGACCACTCCTTGCTGGTGCTATTTTCCAAAGATGTTTTAAAGCAGATTTTAGACCGGATGAGTTCTGATTAATTTCATTTCTGCCTTCCAGTCTCATGAGATCTCTGAAGTTTCTCCCCTGCACTATTTTTTTTTTTTAATACAAAATGCATACTTTAACATCCTTTGGATTTAATATCAGAATATCAACATCACTCTGATCTATCACTATGCTTCCTGGCATTTTTCCAGATATTGCTTAGTACACCTGTACAGTCATGGTAGTTGATGAGTATACAAGTCAGGAAAACTAGTTGATAAGGAACCATGGTTTCTTGATTTATTGTTGATGAGTAATATATAAATATAATTAAGGATGTACCCATGTGTTCTTTTTCTTTTCAGCCTAAGGCTTGTATAATAGGACAGCTCCACCATGCAGCTTTTTAGAAGCATCAGCAGACTGTATTTTGCTCATCAAGTAATGTAACTGCAGCCAGGCTAAGAAAGTGACTGCCGTTGTTGGGAAGGATTATCTTTCACTATCTTGCCTCCCAAAGTCATTCTATACAGTACAATTAATTCCATAGGAGCAGCAGTTCCTGAGCTGAAATATAGAGCAATGAATTGATTTTGCAGGCTTAATAAACTGGTGTCATACACAAGCAAACTAAACCCGGAGTTAAAATTTATCTACATTTACAGATAACAATATTGAAAATCTATCTCTGTGTTGTCTGAAGGCAGTAAGAGAAACAGACAATCAATTCCCTTCTTAAAAGTGGTGACTGTGCATAAAGTATTGGAAAAGTTTTTCTAACCCCTATGAAAAAGTATGGGATTGCATAATTTTTAATGTCATCCTTGAATGGTAGAAAACTATTCAGTGAAAACATGATTTTCATTCCCAATATCTGTGGTGTTTCCTAAGTCAAAATGTCAATAAATAAATGCTTTCTCTTGTCTGTTGCTATGATTTGTAATACCTTTGTAATGCAACATCTGAGAAATCTTTCTGCTAAGTTAATGAAATATTACTTTTTTAAAAGTTTCATGGGTATGTTTTGTCTAGCAGACACATTAGTAACTACAGGGAAAAAAAAAGTGAAAAACATCTTTTTAGGCCATAGTCCCTTCTGATGTCTCCAAATGTAAGAATATTTCTGAAGATACAATTTGAAGTCATCATATGTGATGAAGGTGGATATCATGCTTGTAATATTTGTTCTCACTGAAAAATCATCATTCTGAAGAATATAGGATATATGCACAGTGTTCATAAATAAAACATCAAAATACAATAGCTAACCAATACATATATTTTAATGATAGTGTTAAATATGATCTTTCTTCTCCAAGTTTAAGGTGTGTTCTGTAGTAAAAGACATGGACAAGCTTTGTTATAGTATCTAGATGTATACACATAAATTAAAATTTTTCACTTTGTCCATAGATAAACGTGAAATTTTGTACATACTAGGAATTTCTTCGACCTTAAACAAAATGTTATGTTTAAAGTTTAAAATTTTCTTTCTTTTGCCAACAAAACCCCGTTTGTCACTGTTCATGAGCATTCAGTACAAGAAACAAAATAAAATGTGGTAGTATTAGGCATACTGAGGTCAGTATGGCTCAAATGGTGTGACAGTGAATTGGATATGCAGAAGATGACTAAAGTTATTATATCATAGATGCTTGCCCTGCCTTTCTGAAGGATGCTTCTGGCCCATTGTAACATTAGATAGGATGGACTGTTGGAAAGGAGAACTTAGCCATCACTGAAATCTGCCAGCACCTAGCTGTCCAAGATGAGATTCATGCTGGTATAACTTTATATTTTAAGCAATTTTTTGTACCGGTGTACGTTTTTTGATGTTGATCAATTTTTTTATTTCTTATTGTTTCCTTTGTTTCCTAATATAAATTTTTTGTTCTTATTTGCAGAACAAAATCCTAAAAATGTCCTGTTACTTGCAAGAGTCATCACACTATTTCCCCTTCCCCCCGCCCCCTTTTTCTTTTCTTCTCTTAAAAAGCATTTGGACATAATGAGTGCCCAGATCCCGGAGTGCCAATCAATGCTCGGCGTTTTGGAGACAACTTTCAGCTGGGGAGCTCAATTTCTGTTATATGCGAAGAAGGATTTATTAAAACACAAGGAACTGAAACAATTACTTGTATGCTAATGGATGGAAAAGTAATGTGGAGTGGACCTATTCCTAAGTGTGGAGGTATGTGTAATATTTCTTTCTGGTTCAGGAGAACTTGATGTAATGTGTTTTATCACCAAATGAAGTTCAGATTTTTGCAGAAGTGTAGCACAAAGCTCCTGTAAAACCTAACCCTTAATAAAGGAGTCTAGTAAGGCATGAGTTTTTATTATAAATCTGTTTGCAGGAGTGAATTTTTCTTATAACGGTGATAAGGATAGAAGAAAAACACGGAAAAAAATGGCACATACATCAGTGATGTAAACACTGCTATATAACATCTGTAATGATGAAGGCTAATCTAAGAAATTTAATAGAACTGGAATGGGAATATTTTACACTATTCATACTTTCAGATAGCTCCTATGTGGTGCTGGTGGAACTATCATTTCCCAAAGATTTTTTTGCTTGAAAGGATTTCTCCTGCCTTTTTTTTTTCCACTTCTTTTTAAAGAATATATTTGTCTCATGTGAAAAAATGTTTAAAGAGTTTCAGTGCTAGCAAAGCATAATATTAATCTCTGCAGTTTGGAATTCCAGTCCAGTCATGACTGGCCTAGTTAATATTTAGGAGAAAGAAATATCAGGGGAGAAGAAAATAAGAAAATCCTTCTGTTTCCCAAATTTTAGTATATCGAAGACTTCTTTTCTTCAGTTATGATATTTAAATCTCCTGCCAACTTGTCACTCAATGCTTTTGAGCAGAAGTCTGGGGGTTTTGTAGGGGTTTGTTGCTTTGATTTTTTAAAATTTTTTTCACCTGGTTTCATATAAGTTTTCTTCAATATACAGATATTGACTTCCTGATTCAAACAGATGAACAATTTAAAATCATTTGAATGCTCAGTGATATATGTTGATATAATATTAGATTAGAATGAAGATGCTGATCTCTTTTGGGTCTTTGGCCATGCTATTTAAAACTTTTTGAGGTGTTTTAGCCCTCTGTTGCAGTGCTTGTGTTTCTTCCATCAACAGTGACTCCTAGGCTGGAAAAGATTCCCTTAGCAACTGATCTTCTTTTTTTATAGAAATTAAATACTTCATACATCACAACATATAAACCATAGTGTTTTGCATATTTCCTTGGACTTGTTTACACTAATAGATACTAAAATATAATTTTTACTTCATTGCCTATAGCTGAAGATCTCTTCTCCTAAAGGGGAAAAATTAATTCAGTTGCTTGTAATGATTATATTTAATCAATAACAATATAATCTCTGATTTATGGTTTGTGAGTTTTTTATTTTAAACGAAAACTTAGTTTTTGTTTTCACTATGTAACTGCCTTCCTGAAAAAGTTTACATAATTTCAATACACTAATGTGACTGCTTATAATATCCTTCACATTCGTTTAGTTTCTGAGATAAATTATTATTGTTTCATAGATATAAGGTGGGTCAGTTTCACTAGACAAGATTAGTATAGGCTATAATGCCTCTGCTTTCATATAGGCTTCATGGAGCTGTCTAACACTGCTAATAAAATATAAAGTTGCATTTTTAAGGTTACATTAAAAACTTAAATTACTGGGAATATTTTTTAGTGTCAGTCCATGCAGAAGAAAATCTGATCCATAGGTGGCTGGATACTCTGAATATATTGGAATATATTGGAATATATTGGAATCCTAAAGGTTCAGACAAGGGTATATTTGTATTAGATGTTTTTATCATATTTAAAAATAGATATACTTTTAAAATTTCAGATAAAATTGAAAGACAAATTAAAATATTTTCAAACTAATAATGTAATTTGGTCTGTTAGGGTGTTCAGAATTTTTAGTGATTGTGTGCACATTTGCCTGTACTCCACGGTTATTTCATATAAGCTCTACACACACCTCGTAATTTCATTGTCATATATATTGAGTCAAAGGCATAACCTTCACATTCTGACTAGGAGACACTGAATGTCACTGCTGTGCACTTTTCCTTCCACTGCAGAAATGTCAGCAATTATAATTTATACCAGAGAGCTATTTGATAATAAATGTGGTGCAGGTGGACAGGGTCAGCACATTCATTTTTCAGGGCAGTCCTGACCAGCCTCTGCTGGGACTTTCTCCCAGCCCTGCCCATGGCCCAGGATCCTATTTCTGCTGAGTCTGGGGCTGCGATCCCAGCCTCAGCAATGCTGCTGTTCTCGGCTCAGTGTGCCCATGTGACCTCCTGGTTTGGCCTCAGACCTAACCCATCAAATTGCATCATCCAATGGTTACTTGGTTGTTACCAGACCCTTTTCCTGTAACCAGTCCAGACTTGTTCACCTTGCTCAGGAAGAGCTGGATCTGTCTGTGAAGGCTCTAACTCAGTGTATGCTTGTTTATGTGTGCACACATGATCTTCCTTGGCTCCTGACTTCTCTTCTCTAGTGGAGTGGTCCTGCTTTTGCTGCTCTCTGATGATTTTGAATTTGGGATTCCTGTCCTTGTGCCTTTCATCCTTCCTGTGAGGGTTATATGGAGGATATTCCCATAATCTATTCTAATATTGTGCTGTTGTACCTGTGCTGAAGCTCTAACCTTGGTCTTCCTGCATAACTCCTGTAATGCTTAATATCCTGTGGTTCTGTAGCATTGGTGATAAGCTCTTGAAAAAAACATGACTAAAACTATGAATCTACAAGACATTCAGTGATTAACCTGTCATCCTCAAAGTTTTTTTCATACTCACATACCGAAATTTCCTGTCTCAACCCCTGTACCTTAGTATACAAAGAAATAAATACAAATGACTTTGTAAGAATTCTTAGATCAGACTAAGATTAGTTTTCAGTATTTGGCATATCCCTGTGTTTGACAAATAGATTCTGGTTGATGGCAACCTCTAGTTAAGTTATATTTCTAGTGTTTTGTTTTGAACACACAGACATTGGGAATGAATCTGTCGGACAACCATCAAATATGGCTAGA
Organism: Manacus candei; assembly: GCF_025592945.1. Classification (NCBI taxonomy): domain Eukaryota; kingdom Metazoa; phylum Chordata; class Aves; order Passeriformes; family Pipridae; genus Manacus; species Manacus candei. The sequence goes on from NW_026138133.1 coordinate 839,032, forward strand.
AAAAAGAATAGGGGATGAAAATCAATGTAAAAAAGGTCAGGGAAACAATCCTTTGTCAAGATGAGAGTTTTATTTTCTAAAAAACAAGCTCTTTAAGATCAGCCAAATAGCCCAGCTATTCTGAAGGCAAGGACTTCTGGGTCTAGGAAATCAGGTTGTGGTGGTGAAAGTCAAATGAAAAAAATCTATGGAATCTTGCAATGCAAGCATCAGGAAGAATCATAATCAGGAGATGGGTAAGAAAGATGAAGACCTAAAACAGCAGCAAAACACTTTGTTATTGTGAGACCCCAATTAGAAAGAGAAATTAATCCAAATTTAGGCTATCTTATAGTATGAATTATTTTTAATGTACTATACATAGGAGTATTTTTGTAATAGAGGTTTTTGCTGTATTCTAAATATAATCTTTAACGTGTCATGAAAACGTGGTGAGAATATGGAACTTTGTACAAGTTTAGCAGTAATGTATTCTAACTATGGTAGTATACTGGCTCAGAATAAGGCCATCTGGTATTCCTATTCTTGTTGATATACTTTGTAGTTTATAGGCTCCCTATACATTATGAATATGTGGCTATATGCAATAAAATATAGGGATGATGAATGCTGGAGAATTAACCTTCTAGTTGTTGAGGCGAATAGGAATTTAAATACTTTTTAGTGTATTTAAATACTTTCAGCTTGACTGATACTATTTACCGGAGGTAGTATGAAAAAGAGGCTTTAACACAAAAGATGAGAAAGCCCATTTTAAAAACATCAGTGATGAAAACAAGTCTAAATCTGCATATTTAAAAATGTTTGTAATATATTGAATTCTGAAATCTACATAACTTTTAGAAACCCTTTTTTTTTTCCCCTACATATTATGGGAAACATGGGCTAATATGTCCTTACAACAAAAAATACCTATTTATAACAGTTCATCATTTTAATATAGAAGCTTGGTAATCTCCTGAGAAAAAATGAAGATCAGACAAATGCATAATAATTCAATTTGAAATTGTGTCAAAGAGAGCAAAATTAATCTATTTTTCTAGTGGAAAAGTGCAGAATAATATAGAAAATGGTATGTACTATGCCAGTACCAGTATGGGGGGCTCTCACAAGGACAGAGCAGAGAGGAAAAATCACCTACTGCTGACCATACTTCTTTTGGCACAGTCCAGGACACATTTGGCTGTCTGACCTGCAAGTGCACACTATTGGCTCATTTCATCTACTAATATCCACAAGTCCTTCTCTGCAGGATTGTTTTCAATCCATCATCTTCAAAAGGTTCCCTGACATATCTCATTTGCTTTGGAAGTGAGTATTGAAGTGTTTTGATAAGAGGCCAAAGTTTTTTGCCTATGTTTAAAAATTAAAGGATTAAAGCAGTTTATTCTTTTCTAAGATACTTTGTTGAACAATAAAAGAAAACCTTAGCAAAATGAAAATCTTGGCCTACATATAGATGTCTATGATGTAAATAAATACATGTATGTTTCTAGTAAGTGAATCTGGCAAAGACAAAGCAAGCTCATATTTCCCTTCACAGAATAAAATTGGGGGAAAAAATTTCAGCTTGATTATGTCAACTGTGTATGAACTTTGAGGCTTGGTGAAATCCAAAGGAATTTGGTGAATTTTTTTCAGAAAAGTGTCATAAAACTAAAAATAAGGAAATACATTAAAAAACAAACAAAAACCCAACCAACCAACCAACCAACAAAACAAACCTCTAAGATTTGCCTTTAGAAAATGGTATAGTCCCTGAGGTTTAAGATCCTGAGGAGCTCACCAAATCTAATTTGGTCTGGATCAAATTCTTGATTATCAATGAAGCAAAGAATAACAATAAGCTCATAATAACAATAAACTGGTCATGCCTTCACAGTTCTGTAGTCTAATGTATTTACTCGAATATTTATGAGAACCAACAAAGTATTTAAGCATAGAACCGTAGAATGGTTAGTGTTGGAAGGGACCTTAAAGATCATTTAGTTCCAATCCCCCTGCAGTGGGCAGGGGTGCCATTCACTAGATCATGCTACTCAGGTGTCCATTCAATCTGGCCTTGAACAATTCCAGGGATGGAGCATCCACAACTTCTCTGGGTAACCTGTTCCAGTGCTTTCTTTACTCCTCTGAGTAAAGAATTTATTCCTAAGATCTAATCTAAACCTTCCTCCTTTCATTTTCAAATCATTGCCCATTGTCCTGTCTCTAACTGTAAAAGTCCCTCTTCCTTCTTTTTACAAGGCCCCTTAAGGTACTAGAAGGCTGCAGTGAGGTCTTCCCAAAGCCTTCCTTTCTCCAAGCTAAACAACCCCAGATCTCTCAGCCTGCCTTCGGTGCACCACTCAGCTTCATGTCATCTGCAGACTTGCTGAGGATGCACTTGATCTCATGTCTATATGCCATTGACAAAGATATTAAAGAGTACCAGTCCCAAGATAGAGGCCTGAGGGACATCACTCCCTAGCACCCTTTTAAATGAAAAATAATGTTTTCCTGGTGTTTGTAAGTTACCATGTGGCCTACCTGATTATTATGTATGATAAAGTTCATATGTATACATATATATATATACACGGAAGCTGACTTTTTTCTCTAGATATCTAGGTATTTTAAATTGCTAGAAAAATATTATGATTTTTTTTACCTCTTTTAAAAATGGTAATACTTCTAGTGATTCAATTACTGCATTTCTTAGATAACTCAAGATAGTTCTGTGAATTAATTTCTCTAGGGAATATCAATCTACTACTGAAAATAAATAAATAAAAGCATGACAAGTACTCCTACTGTCTTTCCCTCACCTATCCATAACACAGAGGTGGTGTTGATCTCACAAAAGTGTGATGACACATGCACTTGACTTTCATAGGCATGTAGATCCATCAGATGAAACGGGTTTGCATTCAAGCATGAAATTAAAAACCCACACAGAGCTTTGTAAGACTAAAACCTAAAAGATCTGTCCTTCAGCAGTACTAGTCTTATGGTTCTTACTCTACCAGCCTGTAAGATTATATCATCTTTGGGATGGACTAGCACTCTCCATAGCCAAAATCAGCTTCAGTCAAACCTAATCGTTACTTCTGAGATGCCAAGGTCATGGGTCCAATCTCTGTATGGGCCATTCACTTAAGAGCTGGACTCAATGATCCTTGTGGGTCCCTTCCAGCTCAGAATATTCTGTGATTGTGGTCTAGTGGAAGGTGTCCCTGCCCATGGCATGGGGGGTTGGTATTGATTTAAGAATCGTTTTCAGAAATGCTCTTCATCCTTGTAATTCTTACAGTTGTGAAGATTCTTACTGTAATTAATGTACCATTAAACCACTGAAATACTTAAAATTACTCACTTGTTCTAAGAGAAAAATTACATATTATTTCTAGTAATTCTGCTTGCAGAATATTTATACATTTGTATATATTGATCTATATTTTCCAAGTGCTTAAAAAACATCAACTAATCTTGGAAGAATGGTAAGTAGGTCTTTTTCATGAATGAGGAGTAAGAACTGCCAATGTGACAAGCAAAATGCATATGCTATGACAGTAGATTTATGTCAAAGTTAAATAACACTTCACTACTTTCCAGCTTTATACTCAACTAAAACTTTTTCAAGTTTTTGAAATCTCTCTGCTCAAAATTAAAAGCAAAAATAATGATATATTGTATGATATATTGTAATGATATATTGCTTTGGTTTATGTCCTTTATTGCAGGAAAATTGTACGGTAAGGATACAGTAGAAAAAAACCCCTGTTCTCAGAATTATTGAACAGTTTATTTTAATTTTTAGGGTCTTATTTCAGTTAATCTCCATCTAATTCTGAACACCATAGAATATATCAGCTTCGAAACCTTTTTTTGCATCTTCTTGCAACTGAATTTTTAAAATTTGTTTATTATAGTTGTCCTATATTGAAAATTGCAATTGTGAATTACACATAAGAAGTCTATGTTATTTACCTTTCTCTTTGTTTCATTTTTAGCTCCATGTAGTGTGCATTTTTCATGGTAAACTAATGGAAAGTGACAATTGTGATTGAAAATGATAATTGTGAATTACATGTAATAAAACTGTGTTGTTTACCTTTCTCTTTGTTTCATTTTTAGCTCCATGTGGTGGGCATTTTTCATCTCCCAGTGGAGTAATTCTCTCTCCAGGCTGGCCAGGGTATTATAAAGATTCCTTGAACTGTGAGTGGGTGATAGAAGCTGAACCAGGACACTCTATCAAAATTACATTTGAAAGGTCTTTGCTAATTTTTCTTATTTAATGTTTTCCAGTTTTTACCCAGAAACAGGAGTTATTAGCTTTGTCATGACATTATTTTCACTATCACTCAAATCACGCAATTGTATTATCAGGTAGGACTTTCCAGAACACCTTCAGAAGTTTTATCTTCAGTGAAATTTCTACTTGATGTGCTGAAAAGCTTTTGAAATTTCTACCCTCTTGCACATATTTAAGCCTGTCTGGCGCAGTTAAAAACTTTGTCTATTTTTGAAGATTAACTTTTTGATTTGCATGTAACCATATTGCTATGATAATTACAAAGTTCTTTGTTTCTCTCAAAACCATGAAATCTTCAACTCTAAAAATCTGAATCAACTGTGAAAACTGAATTGAATGCATTCATATTTTTATCTCTTCTGAATATTTAACTATCAAATCAGCTGATCTGTTTTTGTAAAAGGACTGTGTACTTTCAGGATGGAGTTCCGCTTTCCCCAAATTACTGGAGCATTCCACTTTTCCTACATTACCGTGTCTTACTAAGGTCCATTCCCAATTCTAAGGATTGAAATGTGCTGAGCACCTTACATTTCTCATGACATTTAGTTTAAGCTCTTTATTAGAAAGCAAAACAAAAAGATGCAATCAAAGAATGCTTTTCTATATATTTTCAAGGATGTTTTAGATAATTTTTAATTGTAAATATTAATAAAATTATATGAAAATCCAGGAAAAAAGCACCTTTGATGATCAAAGTTATAGTGCACAAATATCATGCAAGTACTTTTCAGTTGATCTTTATGCAGCATATTTTGACTACTCCTGGGCACACTCGATTAAAAGAGAAGATATTTCTTGATTTTAATGCAATTCAAAAGTTGTTTTTAGCAGGATGTGAACTCCATATTCTCTTAGCAAAATTTCTCATTGTGATAAGATTGTTCAAAACTTTTTTCTAGTACTATTGCTTACACTATAATAAAGTGACCGTGGAACATTATATACAATCAAAGGACAAGTAATAAAGACATTTCAAAGGTATTTCCTATTCTTAACATAAAATGAAAGCTAGTCTTCCAAAATCACTATTGCTGTTTATCACTTAAAATAAAGACTTACCAAACTTTTTGCCAATTAGAATACATAAAAAGGTGAATAACTCCCTCTTGCGAAAACTAATCAAAACTCATATTAATTCAAAATTAAGAGAAAATTATTCTTTCTTGTCTTGTAAATCAAAATGAAAACTAAAAAAATGAACTTCCATTAACCTAAATTTTTGAAAAAAGTTATAATTTCAAATAGTTTATTTTTAATTCAACAGTTCATTTAAACAACAGATTTGATGTGTACAGTCATTTCAAAGTGAAAAGCATTTGCCTTTATATTTGCAAAATGCTAAGCCAGCTGCATTTTCTTTCTTTACACGAGTTTTACTAAATATGACATTTTCTTTTGTACGTTTTCTTTGGTTTGTAATGCATTAATGCTTTGTCATAAAATTGCACAAACTCTATTCCTCTTGTAAGAGCAATAAAAACAAGATGTGGTCTCTTCAGATCAGAGAGAGCGCTTCTATCCTCTTTAAGATACTTCCATTGCTGCCCATTTTTTACACTCTTGACACTTGCCATAAATTGGGCTGATATACTTATTGTTGAGATGCAGTAACGCAGAGAGGCTCCACTCACATACAGATGTGTGTACTCTTATGTGTCTCTGTGCAGAAGTGCATGTAAAGATACATCTATGTATGTTTACACAGATGCATTTAGATATATAGTTACATGTTTGGATGTAAAGAAGAAATTATTTCATAAATCAAATAATGAAACAGATCTTTATAGTGTACTGAAAGAAAAGATTTTGTAAGCTACGGTTATGCTTTTTACTTAGACATTTTCCACACTGTTTAAATTTACATTCTGAGTCATTTATAAATTAACTTTTTAAAAACTCATTCTAGTCTTGGCTGTCCTTGTCCTGCTCCTTCTACTTGCTTATCTTACACTATATTTTCTTAAGAAAAAAGGATAATTTTGTTGAAATATACACTTTTAACACTATAGCCAGATGGCTTACCTATATGATTAAAAAAACCACAAACCCTCATATTTTGCCCAATTCTTTACATTTCATCTTTGTCCCAAAAACCACACATACTTTTTCTTGTTTTTATCATTGCAAGTATCAAAACTTCCACAATATGAGTAGTTATTTGAAAGATTTTTAGTTTCTCAGTCAGGGAAAAATATTTATAGTACATGTCTAGAATCTTTACATACTTTACTTACTTTTCTAAGAGGAAGGGAACAGTTTGTACTAAATCTCATTTTCTGCCGAGTGACAGCTTAACGTTGCATCAGTTTCCCACTTGTAGAGTAGTTTATTTCCTTTTAATCTCACATCTTCCTGTCTTACAATACCTTCTCTCTTATGACAGTGGATAGGTGCCAGGTACTGCATTCCATGACTGTATGCCACAGTGTTCCTGTGCCAAGGAGCCAGAGACATACAGGAAAACAAAGAGATCTACAGACATAGGGAGTACAAATAGCTATTAATTTTTGTGCTTTCAGTATGCAAAAATATTTTTTTCATATTTTGTTTTATGATTGTGCATGTATACTTTAAAAATTTATTCCCGTTCTACAGGCATAAATAAGATAGATCATCTTCTGGTATTTTGTTATAAATCAGTATCCTTTTAGGCTCAATTGAAATGACAGAAGTGATAAATGGCAGTGCCATTCTTCATTGTAATGAAGTGTTTATCATGTAGCCTAATTATGAGTATTTAAATGCAATGGATGCTGATAGCAAACTACTGATTGGAGTACTAGTCACGTTTGTCTAATGAGTATACACTGTGCAGCAGGATATCCTGACATCCCATTGAATTGGTAGGGGGGCTCTTAGAAACAAAGATGCGTGTTATAAATATTAAGGCAGCTTTATTTATTCAAATAAGACCTCTTCTAAAAATTACGTGTCACCTCCTGTGTTAGAGCTTGTTTCACTCCTGTCTGCTTCTCAGTCCTCCATAAGAACTGACCTCACATAGCAATGATGAAAGGACATTGGAGCAGTCTTCCATGAAACTTATTCCGTTTCTATAAACCCCTACTGTTTTCTCACACCAGAGAAAAAAATAGGTGACATGTAAATATATCAAATAAGTTGAGCATTGAGAGGAAAAAATTATATAAGCATCACACTTACAAATTAAATTTAAATTGATCAGATTTTGAGCCCAACGACCAAGCAAAGGCATTGTACATAGTTCCCCCTTCAAATTTCTCACTTAAAAATGGTTCTTACTTTTTTTTCTCAGGTGTTTATTCATTTTTTTCATCACTGTATTTTTCTACTGTGTGTGGTGGTGTATGTAGTCTTTGAACACAAAATATTTACGAGAGGATTTCTTTTATGTCTTTGGAGATTCAACTTAATTTCAGTATGACTTGACTAGCATGATGGCTGCATTACCTTTGTAAGGTCCATGCCTTTTTTACACCTTCAGTCTCAAGTATGTTTTTAATAAAGGGACTAAGAAAGCAGAAGAAGAATAAATGATCTGTTTCCAAGATTTCTTCTATTTTGTATGGATTACTGGGAAAAAATATTAGAAAAAGCAAGTTATTGGTTTTTAGCAATATATCACTTTGAGTTCATGTGGGAACTAGCAAAACACAAAATATTCAGTTCTCCTCCTTCTAGGATTATCCCACTTCATTTCTGTAACTCCCTATTACTTTATTTCTGTGCTCTTTTAAATGTTATTTCATGTGAATGGAACACTGATAGAAGAAAACGCATGTTTTGGAGGTTTAATTTGTCTTCTCTTCTTTTGCCAGACTCCTTTACACCTTAAGGCTCAGACTCTTGGGACATAAATATTGAAATATTGACTTCCTCAGTGCATTGGCATTAGTCATGCAGTTCTTTGAATGAATTTCACAAAGCCAAATTAGGCATCTAAGTAAATCAGAGAGAGAATTAAGAATATCTGAAGGGTACTTGTAAGATCCTGCTGTTAATCGTTGCTTTTTAATTTTAGAAGGGTTTTTTCAATAATCCACCAGAGTTCCTTTTAGAGCAGTATGATTGATCTAAGGTCTGTCATAGCAAAAAAGAGAGAAACCACTGTCAAAATACCAAACACAAGTTTGGGACTGCTGATAGCATCTAAAACAAGACAAGCAAGGAGATATCTAGCAGCACAGTCACACTCAGCTTTTCCTTGACAAGGACAGCACACATGCTGTCTTTAAACACTCGTCTTGTTTTCTGTTACTTTCTAAATAGGATTTTTAGTTGTGGGTTTGTTTTTTTATTTCCCCATAACTTCTGTCACCACTTTGGACTGAATCTCAGCTGGCATAAAACCACTGGAGTCTCAGTGCAGACTCAAATAATTCTATCGCTACTTATAGAGGATTTTAAGAGTAGAAACTCAAGGGTATGATTCTTTGATAATATAAGGTACCTTGATGATATTTGTGCCACATAGAATAGATAAACTAAAAGAATATATCAACATATCCTCCATATAATTTACTTAATTATTCAAAAAGACCCCATAATTTTGTGTTTTAAAATATCATATGTAAATAATATTAATCTTTATTAACAAACTGTGTTTCTGGATTTTTTTCCTGCAATACAAATCAGCTCAAGAAGTTTAATCTTATTTCTCATCTTGCTAAACCACTAACCTGAAATTTTATTATTATATTAATTATATAGGATAATTAATATTATTGTATTGATACTGTAAAATAGATATGTGGAGAATAGTTTTAAAATATGGTGTTATTGAATTTGTTGTAACTGTCTCTTTAAATTTGTGCCTCTGGGTGTTTCCTCAATTCCAGATTTCAGACTGAACTCAATTATGATGTTTTGGAAGTTCATGATGGACCAAACTTATTATCTCCACTTCTGGGATCTTACAATGGTACACAGGTCCCCCAGTTTCTGTTTAGCAGTAGCAATTTTATTTATCTTCTCTTTACAACTGATAACAGTCGTTCTAACAATGGATTCAAGATTCACTATGAAAGTAAGTAATTCTGTACTGTATTATTTGATTTCACCTCCCTCTCAATGCTTATTCTTGTCATAAATATATAAAGATTTACAGATGTCATCTTTGGTAAATTCCTGTTATTTCTCAGTCTGAGAAAGACTTAGTGATGTTAAACTGCAAGAGTGATGATCACTAATTATACTTAAAATTTAATGTCATTGATGTACTACTCTGTGCTTTAAGAATCAAAAGATGAGAATGGGAAGCAAATGCCTTTCTTCTGGATGCTGTTTTAAGGCTTGATATTCTTATATTTTATACAATACATTTGTGTGTGTGTAAAACTGCATGAGATTAGGAAGAGTATGGAAATCTAAGCAAATAACTGAATTACTTTTCTAACTGATGTATCTGCAGCTCTGACTGAAGGTAAGGTGAAATGCACTTTACACTAATGAGCTGAAAATCAAGCTATGGAATTGCTTGCTTATGGATTTTAGGGGTTGTAAAACCTACCTATGTAATTTTTTCTGATATAGAAGTATTCTTTTGCCCTTATTAGAGTAATACAAATGACACTGAAGAAAGTATATGTAAGATTTTATACTTTATGAATTCTTAAAATTCATTTAAGTTTATATATCCGAATTAAATTTATTTTTTGCATTTCTAAATATAACTTTTGTTGAAATAATTAAAATTTTTAAGAGAAATAATATTTCTACTGTAATCACTATCTGATTTGCTTAGTAAAGGTCATAAGCACATTGTTGTCTGTCCATTTCTGTTTCATACACCAACTTGTTGGAACTACCACCAAACAGTTTTCAGGTTTTTTAGCATTATACACTAATGGAGAATAAAATTTGAAGTTATGATATCAAAGAACATTCAAAATATGCATTCTTACCATTTGTACACAAAATAAACAATTTTCAGTGGTTGCTTTTCTGTTTAATAGCCCCTGTTTATACACAGACATCTAATATTAATTTTATTTTTTCTTAATTCTTACTGATTTCTCATCTTCCATTATCTAGTACAACACAATTCTGATTTCCCTTTTGGGAATAATAATGACTAATGGTCCCCTCCTCATCATTTCTCCCTTCATATATTGTAGTGAAAGCTGAGGTCTTTTATATGTTCTTATCTTTTATGCTAATTTCTTTTCACACAATTTCTTTGTAAGTAAGGATATTTTATGACTTCTCTGTAGGAATGAAAAGAATAAAACCCATAAAAATTAACACTGAATACTTCTTATAATTTTTGTACTTCAGTATTATTCCTAGAGGTTTTTTTTTTCTCATGATTATTTTATAATGAACTTCTTTGTATGAACTTTATATGTGAACTTCTCACTGGGAAATAATCTAAAAGGTTTAATATTTTAGCACACATTGAAATTTCCTTTATCAAGTCAACTTCTCTTTATTTTCTGCCATTCTTTGTCTTCTCAATGTCTCATATATCAAATAGCACTAGGTATGAGAGTTATTTATGTAAATAATTTATCTATGTAAATATTTCAAGGATCAATATCAAAAGAAATGAAAATCACTTTAGCTATGGTAAAAAAAATTTGATCCAGAAAAAATAAAGGCTGGAAATCAGGATTTTGAGTGATCATCAAAGCTTTTCAACATCAGCATGAGGTACAAAATCACTTAATGTTACTAATGCAAGTTGTTATCCATAGCATCTTATAATGGTAACAGAGAGAAACAGTGCAAACAGTGCACTGTAAATGCATGATAATGATGCCTTCACCCCCACTCACAATCAATTACTTAAATGAATTTAAAAAAAATCTATCGGTTGTTGATTTAACTTTCTCTTTGCGTTTTCTTTTTTTTTTTTCCTTTTTTTTTTTTTTTAATCTAGGTGTAACTGTTAACACTTACTCTTGCTTGGATCCTGGCATACCAGTGCATGGACGTCGTTATGGACATGACTTCTCTATAGGTTCCACTGTCTCATTTAGTTGTGATCCAGGTTATCGGCTGAGTCATGAGGAGCCTTTGCTATGTGAAAAAAATCACTGGTGGAGTCACCCCCTCCCAACTTGTGATGGTAAGGATGAATGGATTAAATAAAGAGTACCTTAAAATATACAGATTTTACTAAACTATTAGTAACTACAATGAGTTAAATGTTGGAGCTTGGAAAACCTCTGTTTTAAGGCAAAAAGAATACTTAGAGGAAATAAATGTTATATAACTCTGTGATGAGACATATAACCATTAAAGCAGAGAATGATATATAGTTATTTAGCTTTGCAGATTACTGAAGATATGTCTATCTAAAAATATGTTGCTGTGGGCTGATTGCAGAGTTAATGTATATCTGCTTGTAAATCACTCATTACAAACTACAAATATTTGTGTTTGAGTACCCATCTATGGACACAGGTGTGCTGACATACAAAACATGACTCAAGACCAGCATTTCCTCCTGTTTGATGCTGATCACTGTGTTCCTAGCTCGGTAACAGAACTTGACACCTTTTAATCAGTATAGGAATTTATTAGAGCCACATTATACCTGATCATTAAGCATATGATTATTAAACCAGGCAAAAGTGGGATTGAGTAACAGGTTTCCAACATATCATTAAGAATTCTGCTTGAAAAATTATCTCATATTTTCAGTCATATCTTGTAATCTGAATTGTTCATTTTAATGTTTTCCCACTTAGGGTGATATCAATTATATGTAATATTAAGAAAGTAGATTGTAATGTTCATTAAGTTGTGTTGTTTGCTTACTTCTTGAAATAATTTTCTTGCTTGGAGCATGGCACATGTTTTTCTGATGATGACAATTCTGTCAGGAATAATATCACCATTTAATTCTAGGGTAGTATTTAACAAAAAAAGTCTCCTGAACTTTTATGAGCTACAGAATGCACATGATAGTATATTTTTCTAAAACAGTTCTTAGTGTCTCAGGACACTCATTTAGAAAGAAAAAGATGAATCTGAGTGAAGACTGATGAAGAAGTTCACTGATCCATGTGTGATTTGCCATATGGAAATCTATTCATTTTCAATATATTTCTTTAAAAAATGGTAAGGATTTTCTTGGTCTTCAGTTTGCTTGAATAGGAAATTCTTTGTTTTTTTTATATTTCAGTAAGTTGAAAGTGTGAGTATATAATGATACTTAAGATTTGTGGTGGTAAAAAGGGATGTGAATAATCACTTTCCTGAAAATGACACTCTGTAGTTATTCAAGCCCACTTCCTAAGAAATTCTGCATCTCACTCGGGCTTTGAAATGAAGAATTACAGGGTTCCTGCAGTTTGCAGTCAAGGGGACTATACTTTGCTGAATAGACCATAAAATTAGGATGTGTTTTCTCATGGTGATAGGCACTAGATGGTAATAAGGTGAAAAAAACCAGTATTAACGCACTCGCTCTGAATACTGTGCTCTGTTGTTAATAAATGAACATATTGTCATAAATTTTTTCCTTAAGATGCTGAACTAGCATGCAATTCATTAAGTAAATGAGGTGGGTTTTTCTCCAGAGCACATTGCTAAATGGCAATTGTCCATTCAATAAATATACTCTGAAGGTAGGACTAAGTACATTTATTCTACCAAATTTAATCAATTAATGGTTGAAATAATTTTAACTTCATTGCTGATTTTCTTCTCTGGTAGAATGTTTTTTAATAGGATTCAGAGTCCTTGCACCGTCAGGAAAAAAAGGACATTTGCTAAATGTTCTGTTCTTTGCATAAACTGCGAGCATGGGTTTGTATTAATCATGCCATCAATAAACACATCAGTCGCTCCTACCACTCATTCAATATGTTACTCTGATGATTTCTGAGAAGCAAAATTCTTCTTTGATTGTTCTTTTTGATAATTGCATCTCTTTTTTATAATTGCGTCACGTAGTGATATGGAGACAGACCCTGATAATTATGCAGACAGATCATGACAACTCATGTGTCTGGAAAGCCCTGAATTTCTTGATTGTAATCACCTTCCGATTCTTCACTAAAAATTTTGTCTTATCATGTCCTCTCTGTATGAATATTATAAGAGAATTTTGCTTTTAAGCTTTGAATAAATATGAGAAAACCTATTTTACTCAATATATGAATTATTTTATTAATGTCATTAAAAATTACAGGTAAAATAATGTAAAAGTTAGATACCTAATTAAGAGTGTAAAGCGCTCTTTATTCCCTTCATCATAACATGAAATTGAATTCTAATAGATAATAATACTTATTCAATATTTGAATTAAAAATAAATATTATCATTCCACCTGATCTTCATTTACCTAAGAAAATTAATAAATAGAATGAAAAATATTCAAGCAAGATAGAAAACATTTAATGTTTATATTGGAAACCCCTAGATGCCCAAACAAATTAAGAAATATGACTTATGCAGTACCATGAGGAACTTATTCAGGAAATATGGCAGAGAAGAGATGTTACGTAATTTCTGTTGATATGTCTAAGATAAAAATAATACTTCTATTAAAATACAGCTGTTAAAAAGCCTACTGCAAATATTCAATGTGGTAGAGGCCAAAATTGGAAATGGATAACATATCTTGGTCTATTTTAATTTAAGTAAGAGGGTAAAAATACAAGTATATATTGTGAGTAATCTAGGTTACACTAGTTTCTATTAAGATAATCTCTTGTGTATTATAACTCAAGTCCAAGATTTCTTTCTAGAAGCTGATTATGATGATTTGATGTCCATATTGGTAATTTGCCACTACTGAACTGCATCCTCTTGTAAGATTGCATCTTCTGTAATTAGGGAAGACAAATGCCGAAGTTTCTTGGTCTAGGAAGTACGGTGTACAAGATTCAAAATCTAATTCACTGTTTCAATAATTTTAAACTATGTTTTATATGTCACCTTTATTATCGAATTGCACAATAAAGAAAAACACCCTAGAATTACATTTTTAGTTGGAAGTGAGAGTTAATTAAGCAAATGAATGTAATGAGGCCTCTGTGTGTTTGTGCACATATATATTTGTATCTAGAGTTATATATACACAAACGCATTTACTTATAAATAGGTTTTGCTTTTTGTTTCTCTGTGATTCTACCTGAACTAGAATATAAGTCTTTTTCAATAATACTTGAAAACGAAAACTAATCGTTATTACTAATCCATTTAAATTGTGTGTTTTCTCTTCCCATCACCTCTGTAAAACAAATAGTTTTCAGTTATTTGTACTTACAACAAACTGAACTTACTGAAAAAAGTTGGGGTTTTTTTGAAGGCTTCTCTTCATATGAGTATTTTCTCTTTTCTGAGAAAATTGAGATACTTCATTGTATGTTAGTGTCTAAGTTGTGTTTGGTAATCCATGGCTAGTCTCTTGAAAAATCTTTATGTAAGAAAATGATAGTTGATGTAAATTGAAAATGTGGAAAATGTGGAAAATGTTAATTTCCAAGATATCTTCAATCAGATTAAAAAGATAAAATATTATGGCTTCATTTTTTTTACGCCATTACTTTTTAACACCATTTGTAGAAATACATGGATAAATGCATTTCTATATGTTTGTACCTGTTTTTATATATATCTTTATTATTTTCACCTGTTTTACTAAAATATCTCATACATTCTCTTGATAGTTTTCTGTCCTTTTTGGATATGATGACCCTCTCCTTCTCACATCCAGGTTTCTTGAAATTTCATATTATTGCTATACTCTACAAATTCTAAAACTGACTGGTATTTTTTCAAAAAAAATAGTTTTAAATAGATAGTAAATTGTATTCATAGATCTCAGGTGTCAGAGAACATAATTGTTGAGTTTTATTTCATGGTATAAAAAGCAAAATTTAAGAGGGTTTTCTGTGGATAAGTTTTAAGCTAACTATAGAGGATGACCCAAGGAAGAGAGGATATGTGAAAGTAAAATGGAAAAAAAATCCCAAACATCTATGAACAAAAATGTCATAATCTAATGTGAAGTGTCCCAGCAATATGTTTCTGTAATATAACTGCCAAGACAAGACAGACTGGTAAGAACTTGCAATTGTTAATAGTGGTCATAGAGAGAGAAAATGTAACTTACAGAAGTAGATTAAGAAAACCTGTCTCACTTAAAAGATCCAAAATCATAGATTCTTATGCAGTTTGCCAGCTTTCCAAATTGAGACCTGAAGAGGGAATAATGACAGTTTAGCAGAAGAACAAATGGGTAAAAATAGATCATAAATAAATTTAGGCTAGAGATTGTAAGACTATTTCTAGTATTGCAAGATTGATTTCCTTTAACAGTTTTATAGTAGCATAAAATATGGCCTGAAATGGAATTCTGCAATTTTATGAATGACACAAGTCAAGTGTTTTCACTGCAATTTTTCATGTATTTGAGGGATGAAGCATGGCCTATGTGTCTCTCAATGAGACATTTATTTAGTCTGACATTTAGTCAGACTAAAGTTTCTGAACCTGTTTGGGCCAAAAATTATTTTCCATCTATATATGGCCATTTTCTAAGCTAGGCTTGCTTGCTGTTACTCATGCTACTGAGCAAAATAATTTACAACAACAGGAAGTGTAAGTAATCAATGCAACATTATGAGAATTTATTTCAGCTGAACAACTGATGTAGTCACTAAACTCCACTATTAAATTAGAATCTTCATTCATAGTTATCCAAGCCTTGCTTATTAAATTGCCACATCATTTCTGATCACCACAGTGCTGTAGAAGTACTTTTTAATCTATTTCTATGTACTTATCTGTATTTCATAGTCCCTTTTATATTTTGTTCTCTTTATTTTTTGTGGCTTTTTTTGGTTTTGTTTGTTTGTTTTAATTATTATTATTATTTTAGGACTTTTTTCTCCTTATTTAGAAAACATTGTAGTGGAGGCAAAAAATTAGACATATCTTAGTTCAGCTTCTCTGCTTGCATAAAAAGAAATTATTAGTTAATATGTTAACAACACAATATTCCATTTTCCACATAAGAACTACAAAATAGTGCTTCAGTTATTTGCTCAAGAATTCATTCTACTTTTGCTGTATAATCAGATAAAGTGAAAGAAAGGTTTCTTGTAGAATATGGAAATATATATATGTTTATCATTTGCTGTTTCTGTGTTTATTTTCATGTCTTTCTGTTTTCCTTTGCACTCTGAAACAACCCGATACTAGTACTGATATTATGTGCTTGGGCTGTTTGCCATCTTATCAGGGCCAGTGCACATTTTCTATTTCAGATTTGTCAACTTGGCTTTATTTTCTAAAATGCTGGGTCCTTGATGCCTTTCTTTGCCATCTGCTAGCCTTCACAGAGTTACACTGAGTGTCTGATGACATGCCATGGATGTTTTATCACCATTTGCATTCCTGAAAGGTTTTCCAAACACCCAGCGTAAAATATATTTTTTGTTTTGTCTATTTCCCATGTTTATAAAAACTGATTTTCTTATTTAATAGACAAAATAGATAGTTACCATCAGAAGCTCCAGTAACATGCTGTCACAGCCATGATTCTGTTTTGCTAATATCTAAATATAGCAAGATCAGGTGATAAGTGGGCAGTGTTTACCTTCACTGACTCTTCATCAGAAGTGAGGAGGAAAATTAATATGGATGTAAGTTATTTGCCTGTGGCAACAATAAAGAGATTGGGCAATTGTGGTCCTAGAATGTCCTATTTCAGCCTACGGTAGTGGATTTGTAAATTTTCAGCTTACAACTAGACCAAAAATTCTAGAATGCTGGCAAGAGAAACAGTACATAGAAAACAATCATGAGGCTATCCAGACAAGTAAACGTGTTTAAAACAGAAATATAGTGAGTTAGAACAACCAAACAAACTTAAGGCAAAATAAGACAGTCTTCATCCTAGAATGCAGGATGAATTTCCATTTCTGATTTATAAGAAAACTGTAATTACATGTGTACTTCTTTTCAATCAGTGCCCTAGGGAGAGTGATGGCATGCAGTGCCATAACCTCATTATGAAAAATTATTGATCTTTGTGAAAACATTCCACAGTGCTACTAAAATTTCTGAAAAAGGCATGTATCTCATTGAGACAAATGTCTGCTTAGGTACAGGGTAGACAGAAGGTACATTCTAGACATTCTCTTGATTCACTGTCTGGCTTACCCTCAAATCAGTTTTGAATGTACATCTACAAGCAGAAAATGATGACATGTCACCATATTCATTCTCAAATATGTAACATTAATAGCAAAGGCAAAAATGGGTATAACTCCCATCATTTACTCAGCAATGTGTAGCAGAAATTGCCATAAGTAGAATAAATATCAAGATATAGCAGAAAAAACAGCATGATGTAACAAATTACACAACACCTTTCTCCTGAAGATGTTTGAGCACATACTGAAAGGCCAAACCTCTCCCACCTTTACAATTCGTACTGTTGAGTGCTGCATTAGCAGTTGCTTTGATGTTACAGGAGTAGGAGCAGGTTAAACCTGCTAGTGCAGGTGGGGCAGCATCTCTCAGAAAGCTCCTCCAGCCTGTGCCAGGGTCCTTCTCTCATTCTCATTGCTGTGGTAGCAGGGTGAGAAGCACAGACACGAGCAATAAATAGGTGAATGACAGTTTATACAGCTAGGAGAAAAGGGATTGAGCTAGGAGAAAAGGGATTGATGGTTGTATCAACTGGAATTACAGAAAAGTAGCTGCCACTTGCATATCTCTAAAACTGCCTTTCAAGAGCTTTAACATCTGCTAAAGAGAAAATCTTACTGTTAAATACAGGAATGCTGAATACTGGCTTAGATTAAGGTGAGGGCTCAAAGAAACTATGGCTGACACCAAAAAAAATTCTGAAAGGACATTGTTTGACTACTTATGGCTGGAAAGGAAGAGATTGTGTTAAATACTTTGGAAGGACTGCTCATATGAAGAACTGCAATCAGTTTTACTAAAACAGTCTATATTATTTGACCTACTGGTGACAGTAACATAGTTCACTGTGTTTCTTTATCCTAAAATATTTCTTCAGAATAATTTTGGTAATACATATAATTAGGCCAAGAAAAATAAAAGGAATAGATATTTTTAATCTTAACAAAAAAAAAATAGAACTCCTCATTTGTCTTATAATATATGCCTTTCTGAGATAATCTATATTCAGAGAACTATGGTGTAATAACTTGCTTGGTACTGAATATTAATCACTGTTATTGATATATGATAATTCTAAGGTATGAGACTCTTCATTACTAAAAATTACTCATTAATTTTGTATTTCAAAAGCTCTACAATGGAAAATCAACTGTTAAACTGTAATGGTGAATTGTGAAGTTTTTTTTTGCCAGTGTTGTAATGACTAAGTTTTTGTATTTTGCATTAATTCAAGCTGTAATTTAATTTTTGTGTTGCTCAATTACCAATTATTTTTATGAAGTTTCTATTGAAACTATGTAAAAGCTTGTTCTTATATTGGCACTTGTCATTATCACTTGCATAATAGATATAAATGCATATCCAATAATTATATACAAGAAAGCATGCCATGCTTCCCTGCAAAAATATTTTAATTAAGTAATTCTTCAGTGGCGAGATCCATTATATGCCATTTTAAATCTCCAACCTTGACTTCTGGCTCAAGTGATATTGTTTGGCTCTGTCTTTTCTGCTTTCATCTCTACTGACCTTAAGACTTTCACAGTCTCCAGAAAATATGAAAAAACAGCCAAAAAACTTCATTTCCATTTTCTTGTGTCTATTAAACACATATTATTTATTAATTGATTACATTTCTTTTTATATTGTGTAAAAATGACCTGTAGTTCTATCTGAAATTGCTAAATCATTTGAGCAACTACTTTTAAGTCATTTTAAAATCAGAATTTTTTAAGTATTTGGGTTTTTTTAATTTTCCCTCATATGTAACTTTTCTATTTGTCATTTATTATTATTATTATTAATAATACTAACAATAACAACAACAACAATAATAATATTTTCTTTGGTTTTTTCTAGCTTTATGTGGTGGAGATGTTAGAGGACCTAGTGGAACAATTTTATCACCGGGTTATCCTGATCTATATCCAAATTCACTGAATTGCACATGGACTGTGGATGTTACCCATGGCAAAGGTAAATAAATCCTTTTCTCTACTTCCACTTTGTGTTTTTATTAATATATAAGTCCAGTATTCTGTGTTACAGATGCAGACTTAGGTTAGCAGCAAAGCACTTAGAATTGCATTGCTGATTTGTAGTTTCATTTATTTTTATGTCAGTAGCTCCTAGAATTCCATAAGTGGAGTAGGCCCTTATGCTTCCCACAAAATGGAAAGTCAATAAGAAAGAATTATATAATGACTGATCACAGAAGCTGAAGGCCGGGAGGCTTTTAAGAAAGAGGTGCTTATTTGTTGACGGCAGATTTCAGGAAAAAGATGTAATACTGGTTTTTAACTCTTCTCTGAGACCTTAAAAAACACTTAGGACACAAATGGAAACAAAGTTTCCTAGAAACAATATGTCCTAGTTGCTTTCAGGTGAAAGGGTTTGGTACTAGATGAGAAGAGTTGGGTCATACTTTTAGGTTTTTGTTCGTATTTTATTTTAAACGTGGGAGTGACTGCATAGTACTCTTGTACTATGTGTGAAAAGAGCTAGAGAGGTATAAGATTTAATGTTACAGAAGGACAAAAATAAAGGTAGGCACCACAAGAGAAATTGAGCACAGAATAAGCTAGTAAGAACACAAAAAGGAGAATTACATTTTAATGCTGGAAAGAATACAAGGAAAAGAATGAAAGGGAGAAGAAGAAAGACAAGTTCAATCCTGAATTTCATCAGTTTTCTCGGAGGGGGGATGAAAAATGTGGCAAAGTATACTGATGATGTATTCCTCTAAGTAAGAGTTATTGATGGCATAAAAATAAGACTACTGATACAGAGAATTGTGCTGATCTGTGATCCCCTTACTCCATTTTGTACAGTGTGATAGTTCTTCATCTAGATGTTAAATCACTCTGACTGGTTGTCCCATTAAAAACTCCTTGAAGTGTTAAAGTGGCAAAGTGTATCTCTCAAAATTATTGCTCCAGCTGTTCCATAGTCTCTCTTACTACCAAGTGATGCCATTGTGTCAGTTGGATTCTAAATATCCACAGTGAAAAAGCATCCTGAAATTACTGATCCTACATCAAATGCTACATTTGCCCTTGTTACCTCTAGGTATAATATGTGGCTTTTAGAGTTACAGGAATATAAGATACTGTGGATCTCTTGTTCTTCTGGATAAGCAAGAAAGACTTATGGAAAGTGTAAAGAAACTGTTAGATCTGTAGTCATTTAGCCTGCAGCCTGTCTGAAAAGCCATTGGTTAACCAGCACAAACTTTATAACCTGAGAATTGAAGACAAGTAGCACAGAAGGATAAGAGTTTAGCTTCATGGAATAATTCATGCCAGAAGATTTTGTGAATTCTACAGTAAACATGAGCTCAGATTAAGCCACATTTTTCAGGATTCTTTTAAGACATTTTATTAACATTTTGATTTTTCTTAAATTGAAAATGGGATTATGAAAAAAATTTGGGAGTTTTGTTGGTTTTTTTTTTTTTTTTTTTAAATGAAGTAACTTTTTTGTGATTTATCTTTTTTTTCTAAAAAAAACCCTCAACTAGAGAAGTACTTAAAAGTTGAGATTAATAAAAGCTGGAATTCTCAACATTATAACATTTTATGCGGAGCTGTTAAAAAACCCAACCATATATAAATTACAGAAATAAAATATACAGGGAAGTACACACCAATACATTTGCACACCAATACAATTGCATTCTTGTTTCATTCAGTCTCATGCAATGTCCAGACTGGGGGCAGAGTGGCTGGAAAGCTGCTCAGTGGAAAAGGGACCTGGGGGTGCTGGTTGGCAGTGGCTGCACATGATCCAGCAGTGTGCCCACGTGGCCAAGAAGGCCAATGGCATCCTGGCTTGTATTAGTGATGTGTCCCAGCAGGACCAGGGCAGTATTTGTCCCCCTGTACTCAGCACTATTGAGGACACACCTCAAATCCCGTGTTCAGTTTTGGGCCCCTCACTACAAGAAAGATGTTAAAGTGCTAAACATTGGACATTGGGAAAAGATTTCTTCACGGGAGGGGTTATCAAGCCTTGGAAAAGGTTGCTTAGGGAAGTGGCATCCCTGGAGGTATTTGAAAGACATGTAGATGTGGGACATGAGGGACATGGTTTAGGGTTGGACTTTGCAGTGCTGGGTTAGAAGTTGGACTCAATGATCTTAGAGGTCTTTTCCAACCTGGATGATCTATGATTCTGTGAGTTTTACATTGTCATATGGAAATGTTAAGGAAAATGTTTAGGAAAAACATGAAGTATGAATGCAATGTTGCAATTCGACTTAGGCATTTTGATTTATGTTGCTCAAAGAATTGCTGGAAACATCTTTATGTTACAACTATTTGCTTCTGTTACATAATAGCAGGCATTTAAATGCATAGATTTAGTTAAAATATGTATTTGACATCTGGATATCATGTATTGCTAGGAAAAACAGTTTCTGTGTTTGTATATGCTGTTCTAAATAACATAATATGCAATATATGTGGCTTTAATTTTTCTTTTACAAATGTATCTAAAGTTTTAGAATTCTGAAATTATTTTTCATTTGTGTTCATATGGACAGGCATGATGATTCTTGAGTGTCCATTAAAATTTGATATAATTTTCTTTTATTTTTTTTTAAATTTGTTAACTAGAGAATGGAACATGTTTTAAATACAGTTAATATTTTGTTAATTGCTATTATTTATGAAGAGGAAAGGAAACATCTATCATGGCAATAATTATTACATTTTGTCTGCAATTAGCAGGCAATTCAATATATGGTGAAATGAAATCTGTAGAGTATCAGTGGTATGTTTTGCACCATTTATTAGTAGAACAGTTAATTTACCTATCCCCCAACAGTCTGGATTGTAATACTGAGAAGTGACATTTTAGAGTGTTATGTCTTCCTGTCTTCATTTCAGATTTTAAATATTCCCCTTATAAAGAAAGGGGCATGTGAGGCAGAATAAGAAGGAATCTACCTGAGCAAATCTTTTAAAATTCTTCCCAGGAGAAGACACAATCTGTCACACAGCATATATTAATGTGATTAGAATATTTTCTAAAGAAAAATAAATTGTACTGCTACTGCTGGGATATACCTTTGGGTTTTGCTTAGAAATGTCATGGCAATGTGGAAAATTGATTGAAACATTCCCTTGAGTTAAAGCTTGAGTATGGTGTTTGAACAATACTCAGTGAAGCTCAGCTGTGATTCACAGGAATTTCATTATTTTGGGTTACTACCATGAAATTTTCTTTGGCATTTCTGATTTTGTTGTGGCAGTATACTTGCATGCATAAAGGAGGCCAAAATTAACTTGGAGTGCAATACACACAACAAATATGACCTCTCATTCTGTATATATCTCAGGGTTTTTTAAGAGCTCTCTTTTCATGTGGGATCAGCAGTGATCCTATATAAAAATAAGTTAAAAACCCCCAGACATTTAAGAGTTTATCAATTCCAAATCTAAATTTATATACATTAGCTCAAAAGATATGCAACCTAATCTCAATTCCAAAATTCTGTGTGTGATTTTTGCCAATTTATTGTCACACAGTCTGGGAGAATAAAAAGGGTGATCAAATCAGATGAATGGCTTTGCTCATGTAATTAGTAAATTAGGAATTTTTAAAATCCAGAACAAGTTTTTTTGATAACTTATTTTTTCCTAAGCAGAAAATGCAATCCCATCTGGTAATTTCTATATGAGTTCTACTAAGTAAGGATGTGTTTTTCGGGGTCTGGTGGAGTATGTGATGTGTGTGGAGTTATAAGAAGAGAAGGAGATGTCTACTTGAAAAGGATGAATAGTTCTTCAATCTCTTTAAAAGGTCTCCATAGATAGGTAGAGGTCTCCAAGATCCAAGGGATTTCTCTCATTGCTCCCAACTGTATGTCCAGCTGATCACAAGACTAAGCATGTATTCCAAAGATGCCAATATCTACATATGTATGGATGGCTGGTCACACAGACTAACACGGATAGAGGCAAGAGTCATATTGGCACCCACAGAAACACCAACAGCCCTGAAACGGACATGAAAACCACAGGCAAACAAATCCTGTTTCTGTGTTTGGGTTGATGGGAAAAGGAGTTTGCCAGAAGTGACACAGACTCACACACGCACATACATATGCTCCATATCCTGACCCAGGAGCTGGACCCCAGATCCCACTCCTACAAGGTGCTGCCCACCCTGTGACCAATGGACCTTTTTCCAACTGGCCCTGATCTCATTCAGCTCACCAGGCAATCCATACTAATGTTCACTAGTGGTCACACACGTACTCACACTCTGGACAGAAGACACACTTGCACACTAGTCAGGAACAGTTTTAAAGTGATAGAAGACGGGCTACAGTGGTTAGGTGCAGGGATTAGTGAGAGAGGATTAACCCTATCTCTATTCTCACACTTTTTTCTCTCTTAACTAGCATGATCCACACAGTTATCTTCCTTTGGCCCTCAACATACCACAAAAAGTTTTGCAGTCTCCGACTTCCATTTAAAAAAAAATCTCATCTTCACTTTTACGTAATCTCACAAATTCCCTGTAATAGTCCACAGCATTCTAATTTTCATGAGACCAAAGGCAATATTCTTTCCCCCATTGTAATTACTTACAAAGTTCTGATTGAAGAGCTTTAAGATTACAGTGATACATTTAATTTCTCATCAGTCAGAAACTAAAGAGTTCTGGTCTTTGTTAGTATCTCCACTAAATCCTGCTCATTAAAGCTTACGCATGCGTGTATACCATTCATTACTTCCCTCGTTTCTTGTCTTTGCTTCCTGTACTGAAAGGTCCTTGACTATGTTCATAAACCAAGTGTCTTTGCATTCCAGATACCCTTACAAGCTGTATTTCTTAGGTGTAATTGAGTTGCATTAACGTAAATATTTAATGCAATTCAGACAACGTCAAGAATACTGTAAAAACCCCCACTATAAGACAATTGTACTGAGAGCTTCTAAAACTGCATGTGAAGTCATGAGGTTTCTGTGCTTAGACAACTGAGTCAAGCACAGTATATATAGCTTGGGTTTTGCTACCCTGTTTGGGCAGCTGGGAGCTGGTGGTAGTGGGAGGAGGGAGAGTGTTGAGGATTGTAGGCAGGGGAAATATTTGTTTGTTTTTTAATGAAATTATGTCTAATATTAAAAATCTGTTGTACATGAGAGTACCCAAAGATCTTCATCTACCATGTTAATCTGCAATCACATGAATGGATCTTACTAAGTATAACATCATCAGATATGTTTGACAGAACCTGAATCATTGGTTTATAACTGTCATGATAAAACTGAAAATTATATTATACTTGAGGTCTCAGTAATCACTTAAACTAGCTAATGGATTCCCCTGATTCTTTTTCTTGGCTCTTCTGTGCATTCTACCCAGAGATCATGGTTAGATTCTCAGTTAAAAATGCAAAAGTGATTTAATCGTGTGTCTTGATCTTTAAGTCTCTTTATTGCTATTGTGTTATTATGATATATCTTCCTTTCTAAATGTGTGATTTATGTCTGATAGTTGGCAAAAAATCATACTGTTGACATATGCCACATCTTATTAAGAGACCTCCCTTTTTTAGGTGAAAGTGCTGCTGCTACCGTAAGTGCCATTAGAATATAATGTAATATATTTTATAACCTTTCCTTCCACTGCTGCTGTGCAAGGATACTGATGACTGCAAGAAATAAGGTTAATCTTTCCCATTCCACCATAAACAGTTTGTAGTTTTGAGCATACATAGTGCATCATTCGATTTTACACAAAAATTCAAGCATACATCTCTGAATTCTAGAAATCAAACATCCGTATTTTACAGCTAAAGGCAAAAGTGAAAGTGGTGTCAAAACAAAAAGACCTCCTGCAAAGATTTTTTAACTCTAAAATCTGGAGAGATACTAATTTTTAGAAAATTTAGATTATCCTAATTTTCTGAACAATACAATAATGAAATGCATGAATTTTAACCTTAGCTGAATTACATTGATGTTAATAGGGTGATATGTAAATCTAATTCTACTTTTTCTAATAGGAGTGCAGTTCACCTTCTACACCTTTCACCTGGAGGATCACCATGACTACTTACTAATAACAGAGAATGGCAGTTTCACACAGCCATTAGCACGTCTGACTGGCTCAGAGCTTCCTTCACCAATCAATGCTGGTCTCTATGGAAATTTCAGGGCTCAGTTGCGCTTTATTTCAGATTTTTCAATATCGTATGAAGGATTTAATATTTCTTTCTCTGGTAAGGACATACCTATAATACCTGGCTCCTGAAAAAGTTGGTGGTTTGGGTTGGTTTGGGTTTTTTTTTGTTTGGTTGGGGTTTTTTTTCTGCATTTTATATAAAGAAAAAAAAGGTTAAAAAATGAAGTGATTTTAGTGAATACATAAATTATATAAGCTGTTTCCTAAGTACAATAATTTCAAAGCAAGCAAACCTTTCTGTCTCTGTAGAGGCAGAGGACACATTTCTGCTGCAGGATAAATAAGATAGCAGTAAACTAACTGTAAGATACTTTATCAAGTGAGGGGAAGAAACAGAACTAGTCTAATTTCAACTAATGAAGTTCCAGATGATCCAAAGTGTCAGTTATTTAGGGTTGTGCTGTGCCATTGTTTTAGTTTGTTTTATATACCTGAGATATTTGTGGCTCTTACAAGAGTGATAAATAATGTTGTTTTATGTATCTTAAAAACATTGTGAATGTATTAATTTGTCTTACTTTTTTATGTAATATAATTGTCCATTTAACATTCACACATTCATTTTCTTTTAAAACCTGGAGTCTGTGTTGATAGGTGGAAATACAGAGAAATTACTAGACTGCAAGATTACAAATATGACTGGTAGAACACATGTTCTCACTTGTACAAACTGACTTGCTCTCTTGTTTTCAGAGTATAATCTTGAACCTTGTGAAGATCCTGGGATCCCACAATTTGGTAACAGAATAGGATTTAATTTTGGAGTGGGAGATATTCTGGCATTCTCCTGTTCTTCTGGATATCGTTTAGAAGGAGCTTCAGAGGTTATTTGTCTTGGTGGTGGACGACGAGTATGGAGTGCACCTCTTCCAAGGTGTGTGGGTACGTGGTCAGCTGCTTTCATTTGCTTGTATGTGTAGTCATTGTCCATGGACTTGCAGATTTACAGCATGGAAAAGCATGGTAATGCACCTCTTACTTTTTAATGTACTCTCATATCCTCCATATCTCCTTAGTAAATTTTTTTTTAACCTTTTTGTAATATATTTAGTATTATAACTATCAGTGAACTTCATACTCTATGTTTGAAAGCAATTCAAATTGTGGGCACAGTGCTTACTCTTCTTATTTTGATTAATAGATTAGGAAACCTGGGTAAAAATTAAAATCAGCATTTACCTGTTCAAATGTCTAATAATTGATTTTTTTTTACCAATGCAAGTTTCCAAGTTATACCTGGATTACAAAATTATGTAAATGTAGTTAGAACACTTAGACCAGATTTATTTCATAAAACTAAGTCCATGTATAGAAGTACAGTCAACATGTCCTTCCTATACAAGAACCATATTCTCAGAATATCCTTAGAACAGTTGTTCTGGTTTTAAAATTATAGCTAAGATAACTGAGAGGAAACACTTTCTAATGGTTCCTAGCACTCTCCACTCACTGTAGGGGTAGCCTATCTATGTAGCTTTGACTAGGAGCTTAGCTTTTAATAACTAGAGAATATTGTTTGAGCTGAATTACTCCAGAATTATTTACTTTTCAGTTCTGTTGAGAACTGTTAAAACAAGATCTCTAAAAAGTAGGATAGTTACTTAAGCATCTGTATTAGTTTTAATTTATTTGAGTATATATTTTTGAAATTTCTTAAAGAGTATGTGCTGTATGGAAAGTTTTACACATGAAAACATCTGTATCACTGTGCATTTGAAATATTTTATTTTTTTCATACTAAATTGTATGACAGTAAAACATAAGTGTCTTTCAGATGCTGATTGTATAATATCTATGGATTGTTTCTGTGCTTCTTCTTATTAATTTTTAGTTACTGTGTCATAATTTTTGTGTCCAAACTATTTCTATGCTTACCGTGGTATAAGAAAAAATATGAATTTAGCATTTATGTATACACCTACAGAAGAGAAGGTTTAGAAGCTGAGTCAGAGCAATGGATGAATAAAAGTTATTTTTATGTTGGGGCTGATAAATTTGAACTAACAGAATAATAATGAATGCATACACAGTCATGAAGAGAGGCTAAATTTCAGTGATACATTTCTGGAAGTGTTAGTATACTGCAAACAAATTGGTAAATTATTAGTAAAGGGGAACTTACACAGCAGCATAAATGAAAAAAAAATGTTATTTAGGTTTCATGGCATAGAAAAT
Organism: Manacus candei; assembly: GCF_025592945.1. NCBI lineage: Eukaryota > Metazoa > Chordata > Aves > Passeriformes > Pipridae > Manacus > Manacus candei. Next base: position 866,802 of record NW_026138133.1, read on the forward strand.
AGTGTTTATGTTTGCATGTTGGGTGGGGAGAAGAGAAAACCTATAATATAAGGAATAAATTATTTTCTAGTTGACGTGCTTTCTCCTTACCTTTGAAAGATAGTCTCGACTAGAATGACTTAATCAACAATTTTCCCCCCATAAGTGTCAAACCTTTGTCAATTTTGTGCTTAATTTATATACTGTAATAATGATAATAATGGAATCCAAATAAGTAGAGATTAGAAATTCCTGTTGACCACTTATATTGGATTTAAAGTTTATGTATTGTTATTGTTGCTCAAGCTTGGCATTTTCTGTCAAAATTAGAGCTTGAATACTTCTGATGTCATCTACGCTTTCACATGCACACAACATTAACTGGGAACCAACCACTGCTCATAGTATTTGTGTTCAGCTTGTCAAGACAAGAATAAAATGCAAGAAAGACAGATAAAAGAGAAGTTTAGTGGAAGGCCAGGCATCCCTTTCTGGATACAAGGGCCAATGTGCTGTCTTGTCATAATCAATTCTAAACCAAATATTTTGCCAGTGAATTAGAAACTGTCTTTCCTTTTCTTATTGAGAATCTGGATAAATATTTTTATTTATTAATTAATGTTATAATTATTCATTTTATGAAGTTTTTTTCAAAATATTTTGACTTAAGAAATGAAATTTTGGAATTAAGATTCAATAAATGAAAAAGTAATGTTCAAATAGCAGACAAATTTTTTTTTTATTGAATTTTTAAAGCTGACTTGCTTAAATGATGGCATTATCTCTATTCCATCAGGCTTGATGTTGTACTGAAATGATTTTTATATCAAGTTTTTTTTCCAAAAAAGCATAAAGATCTTTCATATTTCTGTCCACCATATGATGATTCAGCACATTCTGGAGTAAATGTCTGTAGTTACTCATAAGCAAGCACTTTTTGGTGATAGCTGAAAACACTGGCATAGTATCCATAATGTTTTGAGTCATAAATCTAAAACATCCACTGTATGAGTCATGATGAATTAACTCCAACACAACCAACAGTACAAACTGTTAATAAATGGATGTATCTAATGATTAAAGAAAAGAGTCCATAATCTTTAAATTGCTTGCTTTGAACTTCTCCATGGACAGTGAAAAAAATTCTCTTTTTGACTCTAAATAATAGATTCTTTAAAAAATACTTCTAGTAAGTATGAATGCTTGTTTACTTTTGGCTTTTTATAGAAGCAAAATCTGTAGTCCTAAGGAATCAAGATTTTCATCACTATGGTAGTGGTTATGCTCCAACTTGTAACATAGAGCAGAGGTCTCATCTTAAGTTTGTGAATATGGAATTGTTTTTGTAGAGTTGTAGTGCCTCTGAAATGGCAGAGTTCAGGTGTCTTTGCCTAGTTATCTTTTTAATTTTCTATGCCATAGTTAGATTACAAGAAACTAGTTTGAATTTTCCCATTACTTTGTTACAGACAAGAAAAAACAAGAGAAATTGTTGTTGCTTTCAAGGGAAAAATAATGAAATAGATAAAATTAAACTTTTCTTATAATCAGTAATGGAATGGATATGATTAAAGATCTGTTTGAATACTGTCACTCCTTTGTTTCTTGGTTTATTTTCATGCTATATTCAAATGATAACCAAAGGCAGTGTTCACACTCAGCACACACACTGTTTTCTTGGAATTACTTCTCTTTCTAGTGAAATGTAGAAAGTGGTCTCTACTATGACAAGATTTCTTCTGTCTTCATAGCTGCCCAACTGTATCAGGCCTTTTCCTTTGTCCGTCTTTGAGCTGTACAATTTCTTTCCAGTCTAATAAACCGTAACTGGAAGACATTGACTTTAAGGCTTTTTTTTTTTTCTTTTGCTCATATGTTACTTACACTTATATTTCTCCTTATCACATTTTCTGTCCATTTTTCTCAGTAGGTCCTAAACAGTCTCTGGTGTTCTGAACTTACAGATTTCCAAGGAACTATGACCCTTGCAAATATAAAAACCAGACAAACAAACATAGAAAATCTACAGGCAAATTAATTAATTTCTATAATGTTGGATAGTTTTCAGATAATATTTTGCTGGTAAAGATTTTTGCCAAGCTGTTCACTGATGCAATTTCTTTGCCAAGCTCAAGTTAGGGTACTTTTCAGGGAATATCTGTGGAGGAAAAAAAATATTTTAAAGGTTCTATTGTATGAGAGAAAAAATAAATTCAGTGTTGACTAAAGCACAGTTATGCAACCAATGAAGTGAAAGTTCTACATGAGATACATCTGTAGTAAGCTCCTTAATTAGCAGGACAGCTATTAGCTACCCTCTACACATCTTATTCCATATGCCATTAGAGTCTTGCTACATAGCTCTATCCATTTCTGTGCATACAAAAAATGTTAGGCAAAGGTTGCTTTTAATATATTTTGTTTGGAAAAATGTCCTTTTGCTAGTTTTGAGATTTCTTTTAATATGAGGAGTGTCTTAGCATGAAGTCTGAGTTTAAGGGCTGTGATATCCACTTATAAATGTAATGGATTAATCTCAGAACAAACGAATCCTAATCTTTATTCTGTTTGTAAGAAGTAAAATTATTCCTTTAAATATTTCTCCTATCATATCCTAATATGTTGTATATCTGTTATTTTCTTCAGGGATAGGATATCCTGAAAAAAGCAAAATACAGTAATTGAGGGCTAACCATATGTTAGTATAATAGCATTATATTGTGATAAGCACTTTCTTAATATTTATCATTTATTTTAATATTTTACATCCAGTTTGAACTAAAATTTTCACTATGTTCCAACAGGTCTTGAGTTATTTTGTGGAGGATTTTTTTCTCCATTTTTTCTGTGGTTTGGGATAATTTTTTTTTGTGTTGGTCTTTTTTTTATAAGAATTTTAGGTTATTTTAAAGAAAAATCATGCACATTGGTACTTTAAATTGTCCTAATATAGAATATGGTTTTGTTAATACAATTTACCTTGTTAATACTAACACAGGAGCTTGTTTGTCATGCTATTTCTTTATCATCCTTTGGTCAAATGCAATGCAGGAGCATATTGTTTAAATTATTTGGGACTCCTCCCCATTTCTTGTCAGTTGGAACTATTACCTATGAAAAATAATATTATTAATGTATGCAATTCTTTATAAGAAAGGTTTATTTTGTATTTGGCCACTGGCCATTTTGCCATTGATGTAGAACCATCATCTTGCTGTAAAAATATGTGTAGGTTTTAAGTACTGGATCTTCACAGATCTGGAAATACTGTCTTTCATTAAAACATAAATAATGTAGTCATAAAGCAGCTAAAGAAGTATTTGCAAAGCATATTGAAAGTAAGTTTAATACACAAACAGCCACATGAATCTTTTGATGTTCAGATGAACTCTAATGTAGTACATATGCTGCAGCTACATAATAAGAAATCGCTGTTATTAATTTTTGTCTCTATGAAAGGAAGTGTTGTATTTTTGAACAATATGAAATAAAAGTAATCCCACCATTCCCACTGATTGAAGAAGACAATCTTCTTTTCATTTTCTTCATCAGCATATGGTTCCTTGTACCTAACGCTGTTAATACAAAAACCATCTGGAAAACTTGTGATGACCTTATAACTCATGCTATTCACAAAAAGAAATCTTCAGTAACAACCTAAGCCTTTCAGGATTTCCATGTTATCCTCTGTGTTGCTGTCTTGTTTTGACAAGAGTCTATTTTCCAGTTTGTGCCGGGCGTCACTTGAAAAGGTAGAAATTCTAAAGGCTAACAGCTTTATAAGATACAGTTTGTTGAGCACTGAATTTAGATAGAGTGTCTGAAGTAACTGTTGATTTACAGTCTAATACAAAGTTTCTTAAAGATAAAATCCTTTTCAGAATGCTTCCACTTACTTGTCCAGTCAAGCTGTTGCAATACAAAGTCTCCTAACCAAGAGATAGCATCTTTTCAAAACACAGAGTTGCTAGATGAAGCTCTTATCTTTTGATTCCAAGGAATTGTATTGAAGAAAATTTCGCTCTGACTGAATTTCAATCTGTAGCAGCACATCATCTTTTTTTTTATTGATAATTATTTATGTAGAGAATTGCAATATTCTCCTAATATTTTTTTTTTTTAAAAAGCCATTCAATTCATTGAAGCATTGTGTCCAAATGGTTAAGTTACCCAATCAAATGCATTTCTTTCCTTGGTTACACTAACAGTGACATTTTACATGATTACAGAATTTAAATACACTAATAAACAAGAGTTTATTACTCATCTGTGTTATTATGGAAATATGCAGTAAACACACATTCATAGCTAGAAGTGTATTTATTATAAATATCTCACCACATAAGTTTTTACCTTTCATTATTTTTCTTTGAGTTTTTATTTTCCCTTCTAATACTAAAATGATTCTATATTTCTGCCAAAGTTCAGAAACAGTGGTTTAATTCAATCTTACTGTTACATCCTTGTACTTTATGTAAGGCTGATTAAAAGTCTTTGGGAAAACATAGCTGGATGTGAAATATTTTTCCATATTTCTTTTTTTTTTCTATAAGACGAGTGTGTAGCATAGGTTCTAAGTTTCAGCTGAAGCAAGTGGATTTTTTAAAAAACCCAAAATATTGTAGTTAAAACAACATAAATTTCATCTCTGTTGAACAGGGAATGCTACTAAAATGAAATATTAAGGCAGTAATAATATATTTGTAATTTCTGGTAATAGCTGGTTACAGACTCTCTGCTCCTCTGTAAATTTTCCCTTACTCTGAAATAAGGTTTTGTTACTTCTTTTCTCCCTTCTGTGTTTCCTTCTTTACACATTTTCCCTTAATTTTTTACTGGTTTGCCTCTCTTTTTATCTGTAATGCCTGCTAAAATTATTTTTCCAAACACTTTAAATCACGTATGTTTAATATTTGAATTTATTTTAAACTTAAGAAATTGGTTAACATTATTTTTTCCTAACACTTTTTTACTCAGCACATAATTGCACATAGAAAAGTTATGGTCTCTTTCTATTTGTGCTCTGGTATTAACATCAAAGAATAGAAGGAAACTGTAGGTTACATGAAGTTCCATGTAATTTTAGACAGCCTGTTCATGTTTATAGATAGAAGTGGAGATTGGCAGATAGAACTATCAATGGTATAGTTTGGGAGGTCTTATAATACTAATTGAGTACCTTACCAGTTTGATTCAGCACTTATTCAGAAATATACTCCTGGGGTTTTTTTTGTATGTGTGTGTGTGTTTGATTCTTTGTAGTTAGTTGTTTTGTTGTGGTTTTTTAAGTCATAATTCGCTCTGGCAGGAAGCAAGAAGAAAAGCTGGGAACTAACTGTTGATTTTGTCAGAATTCCTCTGAGAAGTGTACGAAGGAGCCACTGTTGTAGGCTGCACTGTGTGCTTCCATGGAACTGTGGTGATAGAACTGAATGTTATGGGAGAAATTCTATTACACTGTGGTTTTTAAGACTGCTGTTGCTAAACTAGCTTTCTTGTCTGCTAACACAAGGGTTGCAATCATACAAAGAGTCACAGAATAGTTTGGGTTGGAAGGGACCTTTGAATATCATGTAGTTCATCCCTTTGTCATGGGTAGGAATATTTTTCACTAGATCAGGTTGCTCAAAGCCTCATCCAGCCTGACTTTGAACACTTCCAGGGACAGGGTATCCACAACTCGAAACACAATACTCTCTCTCTAAATTTAGAAAATTCAAATCAGATTGATAAATATTATGACATGAAAATATTCCTTGTTTGTAACAGAAAATCTAGCATGATTCTGAAATATTAGTTAAAAATCTCCTAACAGTTAGCTCTCTACTGGGATCAGATTTTAAAAAACTGCTTTGAATTATAGTTCTGATATAACCTAGGGTTGTTGGATCAACTTAATACCATAATTACCTTATGCATTTTGGCTCTTATATCTCTTTGTAATTGGAAAAGATATCTCACAAACTTGAAATTACAATCATCTTACTCCTTCATGTTATAATTCAAAATGACCTGTGCATCTTCAGAGTAAGCAAATACCCATTTATTTGAGAATGAAATAAAAGGATAGATGTGATCATGTGGACTAGGAGGTGTTCCACTTCTGCCTAGAGTATGTGTATCCAACTATTCTAAGAGAAAGTAATGAATTATTTGTGTACTTGTTCTGTATTGCTGAATTGAACATAGTCATCAAACATTTGTTCTGCTTTGATCTGTACCTGGTTTGGCTTTCTGCACAACATTTGCTTTAGCAATACAGAAAGTATAGTTAATCAAGTTTGTTGGGTTTTTTTTTTTGTCATTTGTGGTACAAAATTCATGTAAAAAGATATATATTTCAATATCTTGAATGTTGCTAAAACAAGTCTGGGATGGGAGTTATAATAATAGTAATAAAAAATAAAAGGTTTTAGAATACACACCATCATTTGTTTAAGCATTTTTTTCAAATCATTAAAAGTACCACACAGTTTTGCACAACAAAGTGTCTTATTTTGTGTAATTATAAACTAATGAAATTCCTGGGTTAAAATAGCTGAAGTGCATTCTCATAAGATTGGGTAAAATAAATGGCAAGAATATTGAAAACAAACATAAACCCCAAAAATTTAGTGTTACAGTTAAATTTAAAATTAATTTCAGTCTGTTAAAAAGAGAGGAAATTCTCCTGTCCTTGCACTATCTTGCCACATTTCATCATCATGGCGGGGCTTCGCGAATGAAGATTTAGGAAGGCTCTATCCATGTTTGTTACAGGCACACTGGTGACTTATGAGGCCAATACAAGATAGACATATCCGATTGCAAAAGGCACAGCAGAAAGACTCCTTAGGTGGTGTATTCAGCAGGATACAATTCTTTCTGCGTTGTCTTTTCTCCTCAAGAGTGATCCTGTGTGCGTTCTCAAAGGAAACGGCAGCGTTATAGATGGTGTGTCTCCAGACCTCCCGATTTGAGGCCAGAGTAGACCAGTTATGATGATCAATGTGGCCAAGGCTGAGATGTTGATTCAGGGAGTCCTTGTATCTTTTCTTCGGGGCTCCTCTCCTGCAGCATCCGGAGGCAAGTTCACCATAAAGCAAGATCTCAGGGAGGCAGTGGTCCTTCATCCTTGAGACATGCCCTGCCCAGCGCAGCTGAATTCTCAGCAACATGGCCTCAATACTTGTGACTGCTGCCTGTTCTAGAACAGATGTATTGGTCACATAATCTGACCAGTGGATGTTTAGGATTGTACGGAGGCAGCGTTGATGGAAGCGTTCTAGGAGACACAGGTGGTGGTGGTAGACGACCCATGATTTGGAACCATATAAGAGAGTAGACAGCACTATGGCTCTGTAAACACTGATCTTGGTGCTTTTCTTCAAGTGTTTATTTCACCATACTCTTTTATGCTTTATGCTGCTGACGCTGCCCTTGTTGCCCACACAGAAGCAGCTCTGCAGTGTTTAACATCCTGCTTTGCAGACGCTGCTGAGCTCTTTGGGCTGGAAGTCAGCTTAAAGAAGACGGAAGTCCTCTACCAACCTGCACCTCAGGAAGCCTTCCATCATCCCCATATCACCATTGGCCAGTCAGAGCTTAAATCAGTCCAGCAGTTTACCTACCTAGGTAGCCTCATCTCCTCAGATGGTAAGATTGATGGGGAGATAGACAACAGGTTAGCAAAGGCATATAGTGCCTTTGGAAAACTCTATAAAAGAGTATGACCTAATAAACACTTGAAGAAAAGCACCAAGATCAGTGTTTACAAAACCATAGTGCTGTCTACTCTCTTATACGGTTCCGAATCATGGGTCATCTACTGCCACATATCAAGACTAAATAAAAAGTGAAGGAAAGAATTGTAATAGTTTCTCAGTGTTTATTAAAATATCTGATACAAAATGCCTACTACTTAATTGCCAAGATCTTGAATTATAAGGTTTACTTTTTGGAATAATATCAGTATTACTTGGGAATACTTTTTTATTTTTATTTTTAAATCTTAAATCTATTTGATTTGTTTGGGGTTTTTTCCCCTAAAGTTATGTTTTTCTACTTCTTTATTCTTGTAATTATTTTTTTTCTATATTTTTCTGGTAGAAATAACATAGCTATTTTTCAACTGTACCACTGACTATGTTAGTTATTTTAATAAATTACTATTAGAGAAAAAAAAATCTTTTTTCATTAATCTATGTGAAAAAATATGTATCTGCATGTATGTATATTTATGCACGTGCATGCATATATAAATAAATATGCATATAAATTTCTAGAATTTTTTTATTTTATTTTAATTTGCAAGTCTTTATGAATTTCTGTGTTGGAGAACTTAAATATATTTCTTCCATAATAAAAATCAAGAAAGATCCTTTAAAACATTATAATTATGAAATGTGCACTGTTATGGTTTTAACTCTTCATGTTTTTTAACATTCATTTATTAAAGTGTAGAAATAGAAATATTCTTGCAGCCTCCAATCACTATCATGGTCATATACTCAGAACTAGATTTTAGATATTAATAAATGTTATTAATTTTGAATCAGGTCACATTAACATTACCATTATCAACATTACTAACAATATTTATGTGTTTTATTAAAATATGCCTTAACATTTTCTTTTAATTGCAGCTGAATGTGGAGCGTCCACAACAAATAATGAAGGAATCTTATTGTCTCCCAATTATCCTCTTAACTATGAAAACAACCATGAATGTATTTATAGCATTCAGGTACAAGCAGGGAAAGGAATCAATATTTCTGCCAGAACATTTCACTTAGCCCAAGGAGATGTTCTTAAGGTATGTAATCATGTAACTTATCTTGTAGTTCCTCATATCACTGAAATTTATCTGTGATAGTACAGTATCAGGTAAGTTGATATTAAGCATCTCTTAGAAAATATGTTTCTCAACAGGTTCTATTTTTAAAAAGTTAAGAATTAGACAACCTGAGGTGGCTCAATAATCTGTTTCTTAAAAAATCATTTTCTGACCACAGATAATTAAAGAGATGTAAATCATAAACCTAATGTTGCCTTAATGTGTATTTGTATTCTATTTTTAGTGTTTAATATTAATCAATAACATGTTTTGATTTGTTTACTTGTTCAGTATCTTCATAACTTCAGCTGTGATTTAAACATAATAAATATAACACCCAGTACTTTTAAGCACAGCAATTACATGTGAATAGAATTTTCACACTAAAAAAAGAAACAATAGAGGGAAAAACATGGTACTAGAGCCTACCAGAGTTTTATAGAGTGATTTCACCTTATAAAGTCAGTAGGTTTTTAAGTAGATTTGTTCATAGATTTTATTGCTGCACTCCAAAAAGTATATTTCCAGATGCATATATTGCTTAACCAACTACACATTTAAAGATGATGTTGATCAGGGTAAGTGCCTTTTTAGCACATACCATCTGCAATAGCACACCAATGCAATAAGATATCCATAAAGCAATTAAATAATTGTCTGATTGTTCAAATATAAATCAAATGGTTAAAAAAAAAGACGTATTACGTTCTTCTTAAAACACAAGCAAAGAAAAATAAACCTAAGGCTACTAGGTACCCAGAATGCACAGGTATGTTTATTTTATTTTGAACTCACTGCTTACTTCAGAAGCAAGTAGATACCTTTTAATTGTTACATTAATCAATATAGAAAGAATTAATTCAAAAGTTACTTAATATTTATTAATATATAGTTATATTAATACTATAAAATTATTTATTAATATTTATTTATATAGCATGGGAAAAAAACCCAAAACAACCAACCAAGTAACCAACCAACCAAAAAAGTTGTTCAGTTTATTCTTAAAATATTCAGATGGTGTATGCAAGTATGTAATTTCAAAAATTTTGGAATTTCCTAATAAAGCAGAAGAATTAGTGACGTACTGGTAAGATCTTAGATTAACCAAAATTAGCATCGGATTTGAAGTCAGATCTTTCTTACATTTGAACTTGAATCATTTTCCATTCAAATCACTATCATATTTCTGTCCACATGTTTTATACCCATCCAATAAAAGTATAGGGCTGCATTTTTCTCAAGACTTTTTAGGTTGAAGCCATTCAACTCTATTATATTGGTTTAAAAGTCATAGAACTGTAAGGATGTTAGCTACAGTTATATACAGTTAGATAAATATAAGTTAATATGAATGTAAAGCAATTCAACTTTTTTCTTCTTTTTCTTTCTTAATCATTTAATGCACATACAATTTTGAAAGATCTATGACTTATGATTTTTCAAGTGCCATTAGTACCATGTGCACTGCAGATGTTAAAGTTAAACTAGAAAACGTTAATTCAGAGGTTTTTAAAAGAAAATTCTCCTTTAATACTGCTACTCAATTAATGTGAAATTAAGAGTAATACATATTACTTATAGATAGAGGAAGGCCACTATTCAGCTATAAATGTCAGTGGTAAAAGTATTAGCTGTGTTTTGCAGGTGCATTTTTTAAGTTAAACTAGTATTGTGTAATTAAAGTGTTTGTTTTTCGAGTCAGCAGCCTTGAATCATAATAAGAACCTGGAGTTCGTCCCAAGCTATTAAAAGAAAAACAAACCCACCATAAAAAACAGCTACAAGAAGTAGTTCTTATGAAAAACCCTTTTTCAGCCTATCTGACATCATAGCAAGACAAAGGCACTTGACTTTTGATATTGTGGGAAGAAATGATATCTATGGAACCCACTGTGTCTCTTTCTACCTCCTTTATTAGATGAAACTGTCTTAATTCTGTCACACTCTTTTTTCATGTGTTCATTTGATAGAGAAAAATTCTGCAGGAAATACATTAGCAGTCACACATTCCAAAACTTTTCTCACAGACCCAGTTCTGAAGTTTCTATTGATCCCTATTATTATTGCTTACTTCTCATCTCCAGAAGCTGGAGAAGAATTAGTGGAAGATTTTGTGTGCGACTGACTTGGGAATATGCCTAACATTTATCATTAATATCTTCAAGATCAGGAAAGTAGTCTTGCTTACCCACATATTTTTTTCCTGCATTCCCTTGGACTGATTTGTGTTAATCCCAGTGAAATGTTTTTGAAGATAAGTTTGCAGGAACTTCCTTTTATTTTTGTAGAACTGGAAATGAAAATATAAAAAAAGGAAGGAACTGCCTGATTTGCCTATTTTGCTGACTGTAGAGAATAAACTCTTAACTACAGGAATAGGAAATTAGGGTTATACTTTAGTTTTAAATGAATCAATAATAGTCAACAAATGCTGTAAACCTATCTAATATGTATCACTACTTTGTAAATAGAAGGAACTTAAAAAAAAAAAAAGGAAAAATTATCATTCAATCTTACAAAAAACAGTCTTACAGAAAACAGAAAAGGGTAATACACAATTCCCCTTTAACTTTGAACTCGGGAGAGTAAGGAATTCACTGTTTTAAAATCAAGATACTTAAAATAACAACTTCCAGAGAGGTCTTCCTTCCCCCAAACACAAATAAGACAACCCCATAATATTTTATAGTTAAAGCTCCGGTTTTTAGTAACTAACTTTGGTTAAGAAGTGAATAATGCATCTCTTCTCATCAGAACTGACATATGAACATTCTGACAAATTAATCATGTACTTTGTGTTACTTTTTCTTGGAGCTAAGATTTTACATTACTAAACCTATGCAGCTAAAATTCCATTCAAAGTCTGAATAGACTGAGTATTGTAATAAACTTCTGATATGTTCTTTAATGAAGTCATGAGGTCTGCTGCTTTCCACATGAATTAACTGACCATGGATCACATTTATATCTGACAAGCACTGTGATTGAAACAATGAAACAGCAGTACTGGGAATGAAGCATTAGAGGGAAACAGCATATTTAACACAAATAAATCACCACCCTTACAGTTACTCCGCAGGCAGAGAAGGAGGAGTTCCTTTTTATCAGTTTTGAACTGGTATAGAAAAGAGGTTTCAAAGCATATAATTTGTTTGTCATTTGCTTCACTTGACATACAATTCTCTTGTTCTCTTTCTAATGTAACTGCTCTGGCTACTTACATTAATGGTGTAGTTCTTGTTGGTTTTTATTTCAAACTAAAAGAAATATATAACTCCCACTACATTTTTTGAATAGGGAAATAACCTGCTCTTGATAGTGTCACATCTTGTTTTAATATTTGTGAAAGTTACGTGAAGACATATGTAGAAGATACATGAAGAATTTAAGATCTGTATGGTCATTATATACCAATACATTTAATGTTAATCTCATAAACTCTGTAACAGTTGCTTCTTTCTATACAATTTTACTGATAACTGAGTTTGTGCACTATGTTTCCAGAATCCAGAATTTTTTAATTTAAACTACATACGTGGGAGGCAAACTAAAAAAAAAAAAAGATGTTGTTTCCAAAGTATGAGAATATTTCTACCTGCTTTTTTTTCCCTGCTTTTATCTCCATCTGCCAGTTTTTTCTTGTAAACTCTCTAGTCTGTGATAGCTGTAAGCAAATCCTTTAGATTTACACAGAAAGGAGCACAGTTGCTATTCTTCTTTTTGCCTGAATAGTCCATTGTTAGTGGTGAACACTTTATTTGTGTTCAAATCAGTTGAATGTAGAAAATATTCTTCTGATTCAAAGATATTTTAATATACTTCTTTATTTTATAGGGGAAAAGATACTTTTATTAAAATTGAAGCTTGAACAAAGCTAATATGACTGTTTCATTTCTTTTCAGTAAATTTCAATATAAATAAAAATGTACCTATGCAGGGTACTAATTAATAGGTAGTTTACTGGTAATGTTTAAAAAAGAAACCAAACCTCCACCCTAAAAATTCAGCAGGCAGATTTCATTAAGTAAACATAAAATAAAAGACAGAGGAACAGAAAGTATGAAAAGGACTGAGATGGAAAAAGAACATTAGATGTTTCTGCAGATCTTTTTTATCTTTTGTAGTAGAGTATGTGCTTGACCTTGTGTAGAGTGAGAGCTGACATACCAAGTGAGATTACATCTGTGTGGAAAAAATAGATTCAAGAATTATTTTGATACTGTAATGAAGCAATCTTTCTTTCTTCTTTTACAAGAGCACTCAGGGCAGCAACAGAAAGGTAACAGTGTGTCAGTGAAGAAAATAGAACTGGCAATCAGGATTCCCTTTTCCTGTGCTTGGCCCAGCACTGTTTGCTCTTCTGCCAAATAAGGAGGATTCAGTTTTACTGCATTTGTTTGCTGTCTCATCTGTGGGCCAGATTTGAAATGTGTGCACATGATTCAGTTTTTGAGGGGGTTTGGGCAAAGACTTTGAGGGAAGGTGATTTTTGGGCCTTTTTGCTAATTTGTTTCTTAAGAATCTCCATGTTTGTTACCATAATACCTCTAGCAATGTCATTCAGAAAACATGAGTGAGAAATAGGTAATAAATGTAGGGAACAAAAAAAACCCCCCAAAACATATGGACCCTTTTCTGTCTTTATATTAGTGCTTCTATTTGCATGTGATATACATTTGACAGGGCGTTGACAGCCTCAGTTCTGAGCTGCTGATTTTATGTTATTTCTTCTCTTTATGAAGGCACAGATCATCATATCCATATGTCTTTTATGTTTCAATGGAAAATCTCGAAAATAGTTTTATTAAAATGCATAAATTTAATACATTCATTTCATGCTACTCTCTTGCTAAAATTTTATATAGTTAAAAAAGTTAGCAGAAAAAAGGCATTAGTTTCCATTTAAAATTTGTTGATAATGGAGCCACTCAAAAGATTAACAAGGTTTATTTGTTCTCTAACTGTAAATGCAAACATAACTGCTCCTTCTCAAATTGAACATAACATCCATTAGTTCAAATCATATTTATGTAGAGTGTTCACTGTTATCATCCTTCTCTGTAACATTTCAAAATATTATTGTGATATGAAGAAGTTTAACATTATTTTCTGTGTCTTTACTCCTCTTTATGAATTAATCATTTAACAGATTAGGCCTTTAAATAGCTGATAAATATGGACCTCTGTTTTCTGAATAGCTTGTTACTGCTTATTCAGGCATTATACAGTCATGAATCAATTATCTTTGCACTAATGTTGCAGGATGACTTTAAGAAAAATATATCCAGCCAAATAATATTTTCATGATGATTATTCTTGGACTTATCTTTAGCACCCAAGTGACTTAAATCCAGGTCTGTTGGCAAGGCTTATAAGAAAGAATATTCCTATATTAAAAATAAGCTAATGGTGCTACCTTAAGTCATATATAATATAAGTCACATTATCTCCCAGAAAAAATTATGAAGCTGAATTACTAACTCATTCAAAATCTTTAGCTCCACCCTAGTTTTAAAAAACCTCCACCTAATTTAACAAGGTTAGAAAGAAAGTACTAGTTTTGCAAATCTCAGAAGGATCTGTTACTACTTTCTTTGCAAGCTAAACTGTATCATTCAAATTATTCTGTAAATTTCTGTCTTTTTCTATTAAATCAAATGCACAAAAGGATGATGGGACATAAATTGAAAGTTGTACTACAAAACATGTGTTCATTTATTGTCCTAAGGGAGATCCACTGTCTCAAGAAAAGAGGTACATGTTACTCTGAATGTCTGAAAGACAGTAGCCAAAAGAAAAAAATTATTTCAGTTTCATGCTCAAATGAATCATAAACGTGCCTCAGCCAGATGCAGTTTTCCTACTCAGAAGAATCAGTTTCAGAAGTGTTAGGGTACTTTAAATTCTATTCCTTCATAGAAATTATATAGGGTTAACAGCATTATGCAGTGGCACAGCTGGTTAGACCACGAAGTAGGTGTTAACAAGAGATGACAGTGGACTAATGCGAAAAGTTTAATATGGTAGGACATCTAACAAAACTGGCAATGAAATATGTGTGGGGAAATTCTAACATGAGAATTTGTATCATGATGTAGCTTGTTGGAAGTTCTGGTGACACATTGAGAATAGTTGGTATAACTTATTAACAGCTTCCTTTGGTTGATTATTAGTGATACACACATAGCATGAATTGGATTACTCTTATAGAATGTTTAAAAATAAAATAAATCCTGAATCCTTGGGTATTATTAGTTATAAACACCTTGGAGAAATTAGGAGAAAGAGAATCAAATTCAAGTTGGATTTTCTCTAAGTCTGTCATGATGTAATTCTCTCTTTTGGATAGCTGTAATTCTCCTTAAATGGGCATTTTTCTTTCAGTTACTAAAACAAAACTAAGTACATTTCAGATTAATTTTCACGGGGGGGAGGGCGTTGTTTGTTTTTGTTGTTTTGTTTTGGAGGTTTTTTTGCTTGTTTTGTTGTTTTTTTATACTGATCTTAGTATAGTTTTACAGAAGTTTTTAAAAAACATAAGAAATCTATTTTAATACTGCTGTACGTATTTTGAAATTACTTTTTATTTGATAAGCATTAATTGCACCTTTTCTTCTTTTCTGTAATTTCATACATTTACTCCATTTAAGGACACTGGCATTTAAATTGAACTTTGTTTGGAATTTATTTGCTTGTGTCAATAAAAAACAAGGAATAATACCAAGTAATTTTGTTGTTGATCTTAAACTGGTGTACAATTATTTACTCACTACAGATAGCTAGAAATCACTTATTTGTTTTATTTCAGCATATGATTAAATGTAAAGTCTTTGTTATTACTAAAGACATGAGGATTTCTGGAAAATAGGATTTATGTGTTTGAGTCATTCTCTCAGATAGGGAACAGGCATCATAATGCTTCACATTCACTTTGTTGCCTTACTACTATTGCTGGTGTATTTGATTTAGTTCTGATAAAGATTCCTGTTTACAAATGCAAGCTTTAATTAAATTTCTAATTAATACAATTAGAACTGCAGACAATTTCATATTTTTTACCAGTTTTACAATTTTCCTATATTGCAATTTGAAAATTATTCGGAGGTCGATTGACTGATTTGTAAGTGAAATTTTTTTGTAAACCCCATTTATCAAAGTTTTAGTTGTTTTAGAAGACACTAAATAAATTCTATGGGACATAATGAATTGTGAAGTTATAGGTTTTTACAGGAGTTACAGGAATCCAACAACCTGTGATGCTTTAAAGCAATCAAATTTGTAGGGAAATTTGCTGAGAATTATTAAAAAGATTGTTCTATATATTTAGTATCTGATGAAAGTTTCTGGTTCAAATGTGCAAAAGAACAACACTCGAAGAAAAGTAAATAATAAAAGTGCTGTATTCCAATTTACATATAGATTACATTACTCTTTCAACTTACAGAAGCAGTTGCTAAATTTATTTCCTACTGTCCTTTTACTTTATAGTTATATTTGAACCTCTCTTCACATGGAAGAAAACCACCACAGGTTTAGATAAGCCAAAACTGGAGATATGTGAGCTTTTCTGTTATACCATCTCAGTGACTTGAGGCAGATACAGCTACACAGAACAGGTGTTTGCTGATAGGCTGTGATCAACATTACATTACTGACAGTGAAAGAGAAAACACAAATTTAAACAGACTGAGATGATATAGCACCTCTGCCCACTTCTACTGTTATGCAAAAAAGGAATTGACATATTTTAAACTCTGCAATTGAAAAATCACCGGAATTAAGTCAACTTATGAGAGGCAAATAATTTATCCAAATAGTACTTTTGGTTGACTGGCAATAGATCTCCCTTGGCAGAGTTATCCTCCCTCTAAATGGAGATGTACAGAATTGTTTTGTAAATAAAATGGAGCTTTTTTTTCTTCATAACTGTAAAATTCACATTTTTTTACAGATCTATGATGGTAAAGACAACACTGCTCACCTGCTGGGAGCATATACTGGGGCATCATTAAGAGGCCTGACACTAAGTAGTACTTCAAATCACTTGTGGTTGGAATTTAACTCAGACACGGAGGGCACTGATGAAGGATTTCAGCTTGTGTATACCAGTAAGTATTCGAGAAAACAGTAGTAATAGACTTATGCTTTTAAAGGAATGAAAATCATAAGATGAAAATGCAGTTAAATGACAAATAGTGAAAAAATTAAGAGCAGATCACTCATCAACATAATACACTTTCATAATCATACCTCAAAAGACCCAAAACATGTAGCATACTGATACCTTGCTTTGACAATAATTTGCATAGTCTGATACATAAATCACTGTACTTTTTCTAGAGGGTTGTTTTTTTGAAGTCATTTTCAGTGTTGGAAAGCTTAAGAGAAATAGGGTAAGTTTCAGTTAATTGTGTTAGCACATAAAAATATTGAAGCATGTGAGTAACCAAAACACTTTGTTTTGTGAAGATAATTCATAACTAAAGGACATTCTCCCTCTTAAGACTAATGTTTGATACTTTGCATTTGTTTCTGAGCTTGCATTGTTGTTTAGAATCATCCAATTTGGAACCAAAATAATAAAGAAAGTTTCCTAATAAAACCTTCTTACCTATATGTGGACTGACAAAATTAAACTCTAAACATGAGGAGAGGGAAAACCTTTTCAGGTCTCTGGCTTAGAGGGTGTATAGAAGCAGCTATACACATCTATTTTATCAAGTGTCGGGTTCTGAAAATGTGTGTGATTGTTGTACGTGACTATTGACATGTATTGTATATGACTTTTTTAGTGTCTAACTATTTCATCATCACTGAATTATTATATAAACTGAATTTTTAACAAGCAGGACAGTATTATAAGGTAACTCTGCAGCTATCAACATCCTTTTTTTCCCCTGTGCTTAAATAATTAATTTTTCACTTGTAAAACTGTTCTTTTGTTTCAAAAACTCTACATCATGTTTTTAAAACTAATTCTAATAAAAAACAACATAAGTCCTGCAAAATGAAAGGAAAATGTTTCAAGATACTGGAGAGTATGTAATTATTTTCAAGGTGAAAGTTGCATAATTATACCCTGTAGTAGCATGTGATAGCATAGGACTGTACCCTATGATTAAAGATAGGCCTTTTGGTGCTGTGTTACCATATAAGTGTCAAGATATTCGATTTTTCTTATTTATATAGGTATATTCAAGCCCAGCACTTGAACCTTATCATTAACATTTTCTGTCTTTTGAAACATTCTTATAGAATACACTTTCCTAGCCTGAATAGTTATTAGCCTGAAGAGTGCTGAATCTTTTTTTTTGTTGGTATTGGTAGAATTGGAAGAGATAAAGTCCAGATAAGGGTCATGAAGATGATCAGAGGGCTGGAGCACCTCTCCTATGAAGACAGGCTGGGAGAGATGGGGTTGTTCAGCCTGGAAAAGAGAAGGCTCTGGATAGATCTTATAGCACCTTCCAGTATCTAAAGGGAGTCTACAAGAAAGCTGGAGAGAGATTTTTTACAAGAGCATGTGGTAATAGGACAAAGGGTAATGGTATTAAACTGAAAGAAGGTAGAGTTAGATTAGATACAAGAAATAGTTCAGTCTGAGCTCTGTCTGGGTGGATGCATCAGCCAGGGTGAATGGTGCAAACCCTCCATTCAGAGCTGCAGCCTCTGCTCTCAGATGAGTGTCCACCATTCTACCTTGAGGGTCAGGTAGGATGAGTGCTTTTGACTTGTGCAGATGGTCACAGAGTGGTGCCAGTTTGCTGGGTTATGTGGGCTTCAAGTCTCTCTACTGAGCCAGTGGAATGTTCACCCTTTCAAAGAAGTGTTCTCCCTGTGTGTCCTCCTGCACAAGCTGCCCTGCCATGCCCTGGCTGAGGCCTCACGCCCCCTTTGCCTGCACTGGTCACGGTGCTCCTGATCATACACACTTAGGGCAGCAAAAGTGCTTCCAGTACCCACAGTTAGGAAATGCAGTTACATGTTTGCCTTCAAGAGGAACTTGATCAGTTATTAAAAAGTTTACTTTGATTCTGTCTATAAGCAAGCTGTCCAGAGATGAGGAAATCTCAGGGACCAAGGCAGATTTTAACTTCTCACACAGTGTGATCAGCAGTTTTCTTAGAAGACAGGAAATTCTAGCTGATGAACATTATAAAAAACGGTTCTTCATCTGGAACTCACTTTAGCCTTTTTCAGAGCTTCTGCAGCACACTCTGTACTAGGAAACAATAATTTAGGAATGAGAAGAGTTCAGCTCAAAGGTTGTGAAGACTCTTCAATAAGTGAGGCATTTTCAGTCACACATTAAATGAGCTGAAGGAATAACTGTAAGGATACAGAATTTGACATACCTTTTTTTTTTTGCCCTTATGTAAGCAAACATTCTCATCCAACATGAAGCATTTTCTCTGTAAAATAAAATAAAGAACATTTTTTTTAAATCAATAATTCTCAATATCATCATTATAATTAATTCCTGCATGTAGTTCTTAAATTTACAATCTACTGAGCACAAAATTAGGGTAGGGATTGATGAATATAACAGTATTTCTTTGGTACCACAGGTGCTATTGTGCTGCTGTTGTTACTCTGCAAAATAATGGCAAACAAATCTACTGTTCAATTTTATTTATAAGCCTTTAAATGTCTATTCACAACTAAAGGGACAGTCACTTTAGCTACCACTTTATAATTATCATATCATTTTAGAACTGATTGATAATGATAATGAATTTTCTTCTCAATCTTTAATTGAACTCAGGAAAAATGAAGTTCTGAGAAGTTCTGACACACTTTGTCTTCCATGTTCTAAGAAAGGTGTATAGACAGTTATCCTACTTAGACTGCTCAAAACTATAGAAGTGGTTTTAGCCTAAATATGTTGTTACAAGGAGTTTGGAAATTATTGATTTCCACTGGAATACAGAAAATCTGAATTTCATTAAGTATTTATCTGTTTGATTTCGTAACTACAAATTTATTCTCCCACAGGTTTTGAGCTTTCACACTGTGAGGACCCTGGTGTGCCACAGTTTGGATATAAAATCAGTGACCAAGGCCATTTTGCTGGAAGTACTATAATTTATGGATGCAATCCAGGTTACACACTCCACGGAAGTAGCCTGCTAAAGTGTATGACTGGGGAAAGAAGGGCATGGGACTATCCTCTGCCATCATGTATTGGTATTAGACTCTTTTTTATTATTATCTCTTTATTTATTTAGGCTATTTTTTGAATGCAAGAAACAAAAAATTGTAAGAATCAGTAGATCTATGATCTGTTTACAGAGGCATTTATAGTTCTCTCTGCATATAGTTCTCATCTAAGTCTGTGTGAGTGGTGTTGCCTTTTTTAGGTTTAAAAAAGATAGTAAATATTAAACATTTTTGCATACTGAAAATCCTAATGCATGAAAATCTAGTTATACTCAGCAAATAATCAATATAAAAAGACAGCTTAATCAGAAAGCCAGGACCATGTATGTTTCATAAGTATTATTTTTTGCTAATTATATATAAATAACATTAAGCTAGAAAACTTTTCATATATTTACATAGAATACTGTAAAATAAATAAAAACCAAATACATTAATATATGAAGAGGTATAGAGTTGTTTTGTGGGGTTTGTAATTTCTGTTTCTTTACAATATTACTATTATAACTTCATAAGTTTTGCAAGTACCTACAGGCTCAATTACTCCCATAGGAGAGTGAAGAGAGACAAGTCTTAAATATTACAGTAGCTTTCTTTCTTTTTCATAGTCTTTTAGAGGAATATGAGTGAGTAGGGGAAGCAAAAGGTGTAATGCAGTTCTTATACGCTCTCTTAAAATATTAGGGCATGCAGTCATTAATTGTACTGTTCAACAAGAGAGTAGATGTATAAATTGATTGCTCACATGATTAGCTGGAATACCATTACATAATGGGTTTTTTTGTTAGCTGAATGTGGAGGCCGTTTTAAAGGAGAATCATCTGGAAGAATCTTATCTCCTGGCTATCCTTTTCCCTATGACAACAACCTGCGTTGCATGTGGGTGATTGAAGTAGACCCAGGAAATATTGTCAGGTACTGAAAACAAGTCTTACAATTATAACAAATGTTTTTGACTATAATAACCAAATCTTAGCTCTAGAGTGGAGAAAAAAGGGATTTTGGACTTAAAATTTAAGGTGCAACTCCGGGCCAGTGTTTTTGGCATTTTAGGTTTGGGTTGAAACTGTCTATCTTTCAAAAAAAATTTACTAAAGAAGATCAAGTTTAAAAAATGCTTATAGTTTTGTGAAATGCTGGAGGCAAGAGAACTCTTTAGTGAAAGACTACATTAAAAAAAAATACCCTGCATTTTAGCAGTTCTTTTTAGTTGGACATTTATTCACACTACATTGCTAATTGCATGATTTTACAGTTCTAGTTAATTTGTTTTGATGGGAATTTGATACATAATATTGTCTTAGGAAAACTGAAACTCTCTTTTGAAAAGACTGTGTAGATTACTTATAGATTATATGAATGGCTAAAGTAATACGTTATTTCATAGTGGATAAATTCAAATATTGTTAGTTTTTTTCTTTCAAATGCTTTTTAGTATTGGCCTTTCATGCATTCAAAGATAAATGTGTGAAGCATTATAGAAAATCACCCTTAGAAATTAAATTTTATTTGCTTTTTGTCTTTGTTTGTTTAGTTTTGTTGTTAAAGTTGTACTGTTGGGTAATATGAAAACTGACAATGAAATCATGGTGTTCTTTCAGCCTCCAATTTCTTGCTTTTGATACTGAAGCATCCCATGACATCCTACGAGTTTGGGATGGTCCACCTGAGAACGAGATGTTACTCAAAGAAATTAGTGGCTCACTTGTTCCTGAAGGCATTCACAGTACACTCAACATAGTAACTATCCAATTTGACACAGATTTTTATATCAGTAAATCTGGATTCGCCATACAGTTTTCAAGTAAGTTGATTAATTTAATTTTAAAATTATTTTATAAGATAGTTCACTTACAGATAATTGTAGTGCTGGAAACACTTGAAATCAGTGACAACATTTCTGACTTTTTTAGGGAAAGAATTGGCATAGGCTTATAGATTTCTTGTAAAGCTATATTTTCATCTTAAAAAAAAAACAAAAACAAAAACAAAAACAAAAAACCTAAACCGATAAAATGCCATGTTCTTTTCTAGTTTTGGCTTTGTTTCAAGAGCAACTGGGGCAGTGCCAGAATGCTCATAATTATGACTAGTGTTTTTCACAAAGGAGGTTATGTAGGCATGTTAAAAGCTCCATCCTTTTCTAATCAATAAGAGTTTCTGCTTTCAGAGACATCTGTGGGGAGTTTTCATTCCTGCTGTGCTTGTGTAGGACGAAATAGGAAAGAGCACTACAGGAACAGCAGCGCCCTTCTCCCTTTTGCCTTCTGGTGCTATATCATCTTATTACAGGCAGCAGGCTGACAAATCTAAACAGTTACTTAACTGTTATTAAATCCCTTTAGACATTTTATTGCTGAAACAGAAGAAATCATTGAACGAGGTCCATTTTGACCTTCTTTTTCCTCTGGTCAGTGAAATTTATATATATTTTTTCAAGAATAGCAAGCTCTATTCCAATATTATCATTTTGTGTAGCAGTAGCAATTTTTCTAACATGGATTGACACAGAGACTCTTAATGTTAACACTATTTACCTCGTTGTGCTTTCTGTGCTTGGTAGTTGTATTAGCCTTTGTTTTACCCTATCCTTATTCTTTCTATGTGTATGACAAATACATGTGTGTGCATACCGTAATTTGAAGAAAGAATGAATTATGTAAATGCGAGTAAAAAGTGAAAGAGTGCTACTGCTCCATCACCTGGTTTTTGAAGCCATGAATAGAGCTTTTACTCCCTTAGGTCCAAGGTATTATTACCATTTTGCCACCTTACCCCTTCCAGAGCCTGTTTGGGAGAGTCTCACATATCTGCTTTCCATTCTCAGACATGCTCCTGTTTAATGTTGAGGCCAGAGAGAGAGTGGGAACACCATTATGCACAGAACTTATTCAGGCAGTCATTAAGGTTCAATGGAAAAATAAATTGATATAGAATAAAAATGGAATTAAGAATAAGAATGGAGTTACAATGAAAAATGGATGGTACATGGGAGTAATGCTATAAAACAGCTACTGATGCATTTGCAGTGATTTATCTTAAAAGAGGGTTGGAACTTCATCTGAACAGAGAGGCTTTTTATTTAATTCTCCATGCTGTTACAGTCTGTTGAGATCTAATGATGACAGTTTAAAGGATCCATGAAGTTTTACTGCCTCGGCATTTCTCTTACTCTTCAGTCCAGATTTTCAAAATCACTGTGATCCTTCTCAAAATACACAGGTTTGGGTGTATATTCTTAGAATAATAGAGGTTCTTTTTTTTTTTTTTCCCCTAAATTAAGGTTTTAAAATTAATGTGCAAATAGCTACACAACCTGAATAAACACTGTTGCTGTATGGACATATTATTTCACTAAGAGCAAAAAATATATCTGAGGAGATGGGGGAAAGAGACATGTAATTCTTTGCAACTTTGCTTCTCATATACTTCCTTTGAGTGTGTAGTGTTGTCTGAGTGAAACAGATGGTGTCTTCGTACTTTAGCTACAGTGTAATTAACAAACAGAAAGCTCACACAGGGGAGGTATCTGCTTTTACTTTCCTCTTGCCATTTTGTGAAATTGGATAAGAGTATTTAACAGGATTATCGGCCCTTTTACCTCTAGAGGAATGTCATTCAATGACAACAGATATTTTATGTTCAAACCTTCTTAAGACTTTGATTGCTTTATTTTTTCTCTATTATTTTCTTTTTCTTAAACAAAAAATGTTTCAAAAATGGATTACCCTCCTTATTAGTTCCTTACAGTTTTATATTTCATTTTATCAACTGTTCTTACACAATTTTTCATCTGTCATTTATTGAAAGAGCGAAAATTTTCACCATTGATAGCATGGTATAATTTATATTTGACTATTTTATAAACCATCCAATACATGCAGAAAAACTATTTGTATCTGGTAACACAGAGGAGAGATAGCATCCTTCACCAAATTAAAGGGGAAAAAGTGGAAGAGAAAGCCTAGGGAAGCTGAAACTTTGTATAAATAGTAGAAAGAAAATTATTATTATTTTATAAATTACAACTGGTAATATTAGAATTCTGTCTATCTAGGGCTGCCCAAAACAATCCTTTAAAAGGCATAGAAGCTGTTATTAATTTTGTAAAATTTATAGCATCTGAAGGAAAAAGGTTTCACTATGAGATTTTTCTTGCCAATTGCATCAATTAGTGTGTTTTGTTTCTTTCTTTTTGTTAGGGTGCCTTTTGGGGGAGAAAAAAAAATCAAAAGGTTATTTTTGTTGCTTTTGTCTGAAATAGTGGAACTGTCTTGATGATTTAAACATTCATAGTCTCTGTAAGAAAATAATCATAGAATTTTAGAATGGTTCGGGTTAGAAGGGACATTAAAGATCATCTAATTCCAACCCTCCTGCCATGGGCAGGGACAGCTTTCACTAGACCAAGTCAAACACCTTGAACACCAGCCTTGGGATGGGGCAGCCGCAACTTCTCTGGGCAACCTGTTCCAGTGCCTCACCACCCTCACAGTAAAGAATTTCTTCCTAATACCTAATGTAAACCTACTCTTTTTCAGTTTCAAGCCATTCCCCCTTGTTTTGTCATTACATACCCTTGTCAAAAATGTTTCTTCGTATTTTCTGTTGGCTTCCTTCAGGTACTGGAAGGCCACAACTAGGCCTTCTGGGAGCCTTCTCTTCTCCAGGCTGAACAATCCCAATTTTCTCAGCCTTTCCTCAAAGGGGAGATGTTCCAATCCTCTAATCATCTTGGTGGCCCTTCTCTGGATTCGGCCCAACAGGCCGATGCCCTTCCTGTGCTGGGGACCCCAGAGCTGGATGCAATACTCCAGGTGGGGTCTCACAAGAGTGTAGTAGAGGGGCAAGAGTGGAATAGAGGGGCAAGAAACTATTTTCTGCTGAACTTCTCAGAAATACTGGAGACTGTTTCATGGTTGACAAGGACAAGTTTTCTTATTTAATACGATTGTGCATTACTCTGAGGGCAAGAAGGGAAAGTGATAGATTTCAGATCAAATAAGGAAACTCAGCCTGATTGTGCTTATGTACTTTCCACCACTATCAAGTATCCAGGACTAGTGGAAGTACAGCTTGGTTTATACATCCAATGTAAACAAAGAAATAAATGACTTTGCATCTCATCACTAGGCAGAGCAGCCTCGTAGTCTAATGTTATCTTTTATGTCTTTCATTTTCTTGTTGGACATCTGCAAATGATCACTACAGAATCTCTTAATTTAAACTGCACTCTCCTTTGAGATGAGGGTAAGGTAACATGCTAGAAAACAGAGCCCACAAATCCTGAAAAACAAAGTACCAAAAGATGTGTAATAAAGCATAATATTTTAAAAACTTTGTATATATGTGTAAAAGGAAAATAAGAACCTCTGATGATTCAACAGTGGGATTGCAATGTGAGGATTTTGGAACATGTCTAAATGGCATGTATAGATTGAATAATGTAGCTATAGAGAAAAGGTGCCAGAGGTCTATCCTTAAATTGAGAGAAGAGTGAAAGGCTGATAACAGGCCAGAAGCAATATGCAAACAGGAAGTACCTGTTACAGCATATTTTCTCTGAACTGTCAGAGACAGAGCATGAGGAGCCCAACAGACACTGGAAAAACACCAATGAAATCAGCAGTAAAATCTTTTGATCAGTAAATTCTGCACAAAACAGAATATTAGACCATCAAGAAAAGTGAAGGAGAAAGAGAAGGATACAATGATGTACTTACCAGAGATATGAGTTGTTGGGATATGCCGAAATATTAGACATAATGAAACATGCCTAAACAGGGTTAGGCCAAAATATTAGGCATATTGAAACATTTTTTTTAGCTGACATTGTGCCATGTCAGTCAGCTGAGAAATAAGACAGAGAACTGAAAATAGTTGGGTAAGAACACTAAGGTGTAAAACATTCAGTGATAATAATTCTGTGTATGTTTAAAATAATCTGTTTAATCCATTTAATATGTGTGAAATGTGTAATATGAGAAGAAATTGGTGAGATTCTTTTCACAGATTGTAAGGGCCTTTGAATCTGGTATTACAGGGAAGTTTCCTCTCTGCTAACTTTATCATTTCAGGTGCCAATTATCTTTTATTCAGAAATGAAGGATCTGTATTCATCTTTCATAGACCATTATTTTGGTGCTAATAGCTGCACTACTGAGTCCCTCATCATGACAGAATACATTCGGCTCAGGTCTAGGAGTGTAGTCACATTTCTGCCCAATTAAACAGCACAAAATATAGAGCATTTTTTGAGCATTATAAGGCAGCCAGTGCAAGACTAACCTGTAAACATGTTTTGAGTGTTGAGAGGTTTTTTGTAAATAGATGCTCCAGCAGTATTTTATGTCAGGTGACAGCAATTTCTTATATAACAGGATATGCCTTAAAATGCTTGGATTTACTGTCAAACTACAGCTGTCCCTCCTCATTTTAAGAGTGGGTGAATAGCCCTTTGGAATTACTTGTCACTATACACTACAGAAAAAAACCTAGAACACTTCAGACAGATACCTACATGGATGGCTTAAGTTTGGCAATATTAATTTCCAGCCTAAAATTTAATGCATTATATTGCTTACTTTGATTGCTGTAAAGGTTAAATGCTTACAAGTCAGCTTTCTATATTTATGGTTAGTGGTGATTTATAACCACAGTGTCTTCTAAATGTTTTGTGTTCAATTTTTTTCCATTTTGCTTGGATGTTTTCTTTGGTGTATTTTTTTGGTTGGTTGTTTGGTTTTTTTTATTGTTTTGTTGTTTTTGCTGGGTTTTTTTATTGTTGTCTTTTTTTGGGTTTTTTTATTTTTATTTTTTTTTGTTTAAAGACAGACATATTCACCACAGCCACATTCTTTTGACACTGAACACCCTCCTGTTTTGTTTTTTTCATTTGTTTGTTTGGGGTTTGGTTTTGTTTGTTTGGAGTTTTGAGTTTGCTTTGTTTTTTGTTTTATTTTTGTTCTGTTGTTGTTGTTGTTTTGGGTTTTTTTGTTTGACTTTTTTTGTGGTTTTGTTTTTTTTTTTCTTCAGCGTTTGAGTAACTAAGATCTCTACTTCTGGCACTTTTAAGCTTAAGGTTATTTGCATCTGGGATATTTAACTGTTTTCTTAGAATGCTGTTTCCCAGCACTGCTGGTATAGGGATCACTTCCTAACATAATTTTTCACTTTTCTGAAGTCAGTAAGATAGGATTTATTCTTCCTGATGTCTATTCCATAGCAGAATGAGTTTTTAATCTGAAATGTTTTCATACTCTGGTTTACTGATTCCTTTCAACTTTGAGAGGAGTCCTTTGACTTTAGAGACTTCAGAAGGACTATTTTCCTGTCAGAAATAACTATGAATGTCCACAATTAAAAACAAAAACCAAACAAGAAAAAAAAAAAAAGAAAAAGGTTTAAAGTAAAAAGTTAACAAAAGCCGGTTAATTCAGACAAATTAAACACTTTCTTACTTTGAGTGTCAGAAGCTCCAAATTTGGCCCTATCTTTAAGAACTACCAAAATATTAATAGGGCTATGAAACTGCGAAGCTATAATGTAATATATATACAATTTGTGATATTGAAATACAAAATAGAAAATTTAACTTTTAAGACAGAAGCAACCTCCCCTTCTCTTCAGAGATCTTCTATTCAAGGACAAGACTAACCAGCAGTGTCCTTTGTTGTGTAACCATAACCTTAACAGTTGCAACAAAGCAGGTTGCACACTATTCTGTAAAGAATCAAATTAAACAGAGATTTTTTTCACTCAAATAATCTTAATGATCTTTTCAGTAGAAATGGTATTAAGAACTGAATGACCATTGGTAAGATTTTTCACTGTATGAGTAGCCCTTGTGTGTGGTCCAAGATCCTCATAATTTCTTCTTTTTGAGAAGCTATTCCTATCTCACTGTATTCATATACACACATAAAGAAGTATGCCATCTGACATAGGGATGGATCTAGTATAAAAAGCTTTAAAAACTCTATAGTTCCAAAAAAAACTCAAACCCCAAACACGCAATCTAAATGAAATTAAGATTTTCAAAACACTTCTTTCCATCTGGAATGCATTGCCTGCATGATTACATATTGTCACTGTATCCATTTTCTGCTGAGTTCTAGAAATTATCTGAAACCATATGTCAATTAATTTACTTGAGGCTGGATTTCATACTCAGTGCCAAAGCTATGAGTAAATGCTTAAGAAATAATAAAGGTTCTGAACTGAAGAGTTCATGTTTATGGAAAAAGATAACTTATGAACTGGGAATAAAATAGTTCATGAGGTTGTCCAGGAAGACACGGTAAAAGAAGTGTAGTACTTTGGATGGTTTTAACAACTAGTATAAATTGACAAAAGCAAAAATAATAATAAAAAATAAAATTATGTTATCTCATAAAACCTCTTTGTTATCTGTCTAAGAACTAAAATGGTAGTAAGATATATAACCTATCCTATCTGGTAACCTATCTATAAACCTAACCTATCTGATAGTGAAATTGGTCCCTTAAGAAAGAACTGATGTCCACTCTTCCCACTCCCCCCAAAAAAAAGATACAACACTATACCAGGTTACAGTGTAAATGAGACTTTTAAAACAAGTTCAGTTGACATCTGAGACTCTACTACAGGGTTGAGCCAGGAAGGAAACCTGGTCTGACTGTGTGAGTGTGGGATGTGTAGCTGCAAAGGGGCCTTGGTCACAGCTCTGGTGGTGCAAGTGTGACTGCCTGAGTGGCTCCTTAACACAAAGACCTGCCCAGACAACATAGAAAACCCTGGTTGTGCAAGATGTTAAACTTTGTTTCTCAAAGGAGTACATTGTCCCAAATGAAATTCAGATTCTGTACTTTATTCTTAATATTTTCCCATTTTAATCTTCAAACAATGACTTACAAACTTAGATAGAATCTATGAAGTCATGAAAAATCAACAAGCAGAGTCTGTGGTTAGAATTTACTTAAGAATTATATCAACTATTCTCCTAAATCCCTGTTAGATCTACAGCAGAAATAAAAGTTAAAAATAGATAAAAAAAAATTATCAGAAATGTTTCTGTCAGTAGAAGACAATGAAAACGCTGTAGATATTTTATTATTTCTTTTTCAGGAAAAGTTGTATAGAAGATTGGATTTGAGGTAGCAAATACCAAGCTGACCTGGTTCTCAAACAGCGTTAGAGATGCAGGGAGACTGCAGTGTCCATACGGGTAAAGGTATTACATGGATTCTGAGGCAGCTCGAATTTTGAAGGTGCAATCTGTCAGGATTGGTTCAGGCTGGTGCAAGTTTGAAAGAACAGCAATACCGGAAAGTCTTTACTTAAAGTGATAGGAGTTTGGAAGAACATGTTGGTTTAAAGAAGTTAATAATAATTTTTTTTTAACATACTGTGTGCTATGGAGAGCTTGAAATTTGGAAGGCTTAGAGCTTCTGACCTGATTCTGTGTTGAGAAGAATCTTCCGTAATTCTTCAGGGCGGGGATTAGGACTCCTTACTGATATTGGACTTGGCATGCATTAGAACATTAAATTTAGAAATCACTGTTAACAGCAAGAAATTCCAAGACATTTATTATATTGATCCCAGCATTGGTGTAGTCTATTACAACCGTGTCACACTTTTAATGCCATGTTTCAAAGTATCTTTCCTGCATGAAAATGGAAATGTCCTTTTAGGACATTTCAGTCACATCTTAAATTGCCTGGGCTTATAAACTATCAGAAACCTTTTGACTCTGACAGTAACTTATTTTTGAGACAGGAATTATCAACTTAAAATATTTAATTATCTGATTTAGGGCTTAAATGTATTTTTGTGCCTTATTATTAAAAAGATGTGTCAAAATGTTTTTATATCCCACATAAAGTACATTTGTAGATAGATCTGTGTTTACACCTTTTCTGGGTTTAACAACTTCAGTGGCTCTGTAGAAGCATTTGCACAGTATTGTACAGCAAGTAAAGAGATGATTTAAGATACTCCCTTCTCTCAGCTGCTCAGAACATATGCATCTGTTCATATGAATGCTCTTAGGACAAATCCAAACAAGTTGGGGGGGGGGGGAAACTGAATTTTTTGCATGGCTTGTCTGCCATGAAACTGCAAAACAAGGTTCTGCCCCACTTTGAGTCATACAGCAGGAATGGGATAAGATAAGTAACTCTCCAGAGTAAGTATTACTTCTACCTGAGCATTGGCACATGTTGTCTGTAGGATTGGTGGTCTCATATTCAAAGTCTACATTAGAGAATGTGTTATATGAATATCTGAGATATTAAGTCTCACTTGTGGGGCCTTTGGTTATTTCTCTGTTAGCAAATAACGTAGACCAAGTGGAACTGATATATAGATTGAAACAGCTGGTACTGAACTACTGCTGGCAACACTGTTCATGGATAGTTCAAAGTGTTCTACTGTAGTTCAGAAATGGATCTTCCAATTTAGTTTTATGCAAATGAAAACAATTCATTGCTCCAAAACCATGCCCCATTGTAAACTCAGACACAATCTGAAGTTATATTTCATGAACACATTCAGCTCAGAAGTATGTAATAACTACACTGAAACACTTTCTGTCACTCTGATCATGTAGAAAATCATACAAGCTCTGTGTGTCTAATATGTTCAATAATCTCTCACCCATTGAACAGTTTGAAAATTAGTCCCACTCATCCCTGTCATGATGCTGGAGTTTTTATCAAGAATTGTTTCTTTGAATTCCTAATCTAACACAAATGGTTTGGCTTATTGTAGTGTGATTATTTTAAACTAGCAGTGCCCAAAGAAAAAATTAAACAGGTTTCCGCATTTCTCTACCTTCATTAGAGGAAAAAAGCTCTTATACGATCACACACGGGTTTATGCTACACACAGAGTTACTCTTGCATTGATCATGCTGTGTATACCAGGTAATAGACACATTTTGGAGTTTGTCTATTTCCCATCAAAAATGTATTTTAACAGCAATGTAATGGATTACATTTACAAATTGTACCTCACTAGTTATTCAAGGCAATTTGACCGTCTTTTCCATACTCTCAGTTTCCAGTTATTGTGATAGAATAAAATGTGATGTATTCTTTTTATTGATTTAATAACAAAGAACTCTACCACTTATGCTCTAGTCAAACAGATCAGCCTGTGTTTGGCTTTGAATATCTCCAAGGCTGGACATAAAACAACCCCTCTGTAAAAAAAACAACAACAATCAAAAATCATGATGTTTGACCACACTCACAGTTAACCAGTGTTTTCTTTCATGCAGCTGGATTTTTGCTTGTTGCAACTTCTAAATGCTGTGTTTGTGCTTTTGTTGTATACACACTCCCTAGAAGAGTTCTTGTCTTCTCTATTCCTTTTCTGTAAAGCTGCTTTCTAGTAAATTGTGTCTTGGGAATGATTTGCCCCAGATGCAGGATTCTGCATTTCCTTTTTTGAATTTTATGAAGTTTCTATCAGGCTTTTTCTCCAGCCTATTGAGACTTCCCTAAACAGCATTCCTGCACTAGAGTATATCAACTGATCCTCCAGTGTCTGTAAACTTGCCAAGAGTTTACTCTGTCTCATTGTCCTCATCTTTAATGAATATTGAAGTCAACATCCACCCCTGAGGGACACTGCTGCTAATCAGCTCCTGCCTAGGGTTTGGATTATGGACAGTCTTTGAACCTGGCAGATCAGCCTGTTTTCCATCCTTTTGATACATCACATATCAATCCATGTTTCACCAATTTGGCTACAGAGCCAAAAGAGCAAGAAGTAGGTTGAGCAAGGATGCAAGCATGCAAGATGGCAAATAAGGGAAAGGTTATAAGCTTGGCATATAGATCTCATATTATAAAGTTAATTTGCATAGATATTACTAAGTGATTAAAACACCCAACCAGATTGTATCAGAAATTCTAAATAGGTTTGTGTGCCCCCTTAGCATCTTTTTCAGCCATACACAATTTCTTTGCAGAACAATGCAATCTAGTAAGATCAGTGTGATTTACAGACAATAACAAATTTTATAACAACAGCTTTGTCTCTTTGTCCTTCCAAGACTGATTACAAATTCTGGGTAAGTATCAACCCCCATTCTTCTGGAATTGATACCAACATGTTTTAGATAAATCAGAGGAGTGTTTTTCTTGTTTATGGCAAAATTCAAGGCAGGTAGTATTTAAGTGGGCACAACACAGTTTCTTTCCAATGTGGGCTGCTCTGACTGGCCAACACCAATCAAAAAATGCAGTTTGTCCTGTGTTCTCAACAGGGAGGGATGCAGATAAATATATGACTGGTTTTACTACTTGCTTCAGTCTAAGTTTATTTCAAGGGTTTTTTTCTTTTACTTCTGATCTGACCCTTTTCATATTTGATGACATTTTATTCCAGTGTAATCTAGATCCAGTATCTTATTCTGCTAGTATAGTGCAATGAATTTAGTAATTTCATATTTCAGTAATATTTTTTCTAAATTAAAACTCAGCAGCATATTTAAAGATATAAACAATAGTCATGACCATTGTGTCTAAAGCAGAAATTTTAAAAAATTACATGACAATTTAAAAAAATCATTATCTTTCATTTATTATCCAGTAGTTAACATTTTAAAGAAATATTTCTTTAATGTTTGGGGACTAAGGAGGAAATATTTCCCTTACTTCTGTTCATACTTGATTTTTCGTGAGGATGTTTTTGTGGGGACTTTTTCCCCCTGTAATCAGTATTTCTTATGTGGAAAAACAGCTCCTTAAAAAACCCCATGACTTTATAGATCTTATTCTTTTATGTTGTGTTAAGCATGTTTTGGAAAGAAAGGTACTTGTGTTTTTGTTTTTTTAAAGAAATAACCTATATAGACGAAGATTTGCTCTTCAAAAAAATTGTAAATATGTAACCCCCACACATTTTGGAAAAATAGATTACTGTCTGCTGGTATTACCTCCCCAGAAAGAGGGCATGTGAATTAAATCTCAGCACTGCCACTTTGTATTTATGTTGCACAGATTGCTGAGCTCAATGGGACTAGTTCCACAGGCAAATGTGACATTTGGTATTTATTTATAATATGTTTCAATTCTATAACATAAGTAGGAAATAAAATTTACTTATATAAACACTGAAGCGCTTACCTTTTACTTAAGCTTACATATTTTGGTACATAATGTCTTAAATAATATGTTGATCAGAATATATTAAGTATGAGGATAATATCTATAAATTTCTCATATTTCCCTTGTAGTCATTGTGATTGTGTGTTGTCTTAGTAATAATCTGTATTTATGCATTATACATAGCTGTCTATTCTATCAGACTAAATCCATGTGTATTTTTTGTATGATTTCTTTGATATTATTATAAAGGTAGATAGGTCATGTGCAGGGGTATAGATATGAGTGATAAATGAAATTTACTTCCAAGATCAGTCCTAAATGTTACACCATACATATATTTATAACATATATATATATATATGTGGAGAATTGAAGATGTATACAAGCGTACTTCTTTGAAAAATCTGAAATTCTTAATCTGTTTTTTCAATTCTTTTTTTCCATTATTCATATTATAAATCACTCTAAGTTAAAAGTGCAACATGTCCAGGATACTAGGAAATCTCCTACTTTCCTTTTTACGTATTGCAGTGCTCCACAGAATTTAAAAAAAAAAATAATTAAAAGAAAAAATTGGCACTTTTAATACTTAAAGGAGGCAGCAAAAATTAATAGTATAAAAGCAGTAGATTTCTCAATTTGGAGGATTTATCAAAATTTTAGAAGCGATTAGGAAAATTTTGAATTTGCAGAGCCTCCTGATTAGAAAAACGTAATGGGGCAAAAATGCATTGAAAAGATTACTTTTTTCAAAAATTTATTTTTATTTTTTCTTTTGCTGCTAGGTTCTGTAGCCACTGCCTGCCGTGATCCTGGAGTCCCCATGAATGGAACTAGAAATGGGGATGGAAGAGAACCTGGAGACACTGTCATTTTTCAGTGTGACCCTGGCTATGAACTTCAAGGAGATGAGAGAATAACCTGCATTCAGGTAGAAAATCGGTACTTCTGGCAGCCCAACCCACCAGTCTGTATAGGTATGAAGAAAAAAATCAAATAATACTTTCCTAAAAATAGAAATCCTGATGTAATGAATCACACTGCTCTAGGAACTTGCTTTGACGAACATACAAGTACTGCACATCTGAGAAATTATTTTGCATAAAGCCCTGATGGACATAACCAAAACCTTTCCTCTGTAGTTGTTAGTATAATAGTTCTCATCCTTTTCCTCTCAGGACCATATCATTTATACTTTGATGATCTGTGACAGAGAAAACAAGAAGGTCTATGTCAATGACTACTATTCTTGCTAGTCTTGGACAAACATTGCAGGGAGGAACTTGCCAGAGACTGCAACTGCTAGGAGCACTGTTTAGCTTTCAAACACTCTCTTTCCTTTAATAAATTTAACTTGACCCTAGCTGTTGCAAATAAAATCTACATTCTATTTTCATATGCATGCATGCACACCACCTCCCCTGTTCAGGCATGGCTGCAGACATATTAAAGTACTGACTTGGTGTCTTGACTATTCCACTTAATGTGTTAAAGTGTTATTTTCTCTATTCTTACTCTTCTTACTATGCTTTCCTATGCAGTGTGAGTGTATGGGCTTGAGGACAAGAACTGTCTAGACTATTTGCTTGAAGACTTCATTAAAGAAATATTTTATTGTTCATCTCTTATAATTCTTATATGTGAAAATATGTATTTATAATACTAACTGAACATCTGTAAGTGTCTAAGTGAAAAAGTAAAACGAATTCCAGGGCTCTAGGAAGAGGCCTTATAGTTAATATATTCTATCATGCTGGCCTTATTTGATATTGCTGGGTTTAAAATATATTTTTCAATAGAAAAATAATTACCCTTTTATAAAGCAGTACTTGCAGTTTTAATCATTATCACTCTTGAGTTGATGATATCATTAAATACTTTAAATGTAAGTGCTCACCTGACATTCTGTCCTTACCACATGTGTACATATGCTTATATATGTTTTTTAACTGCACGCATCCATTTACCTAATACTGGTAATTTCCACACTTTATGCACAAACACCTACTGTGTACAGAGTAGCAAGAATGGTTATTATGATGATTTATTTGCCCAAATATCAAGCATGAAGTTATCTTCTATTGATTTCCTATAATGATACATTGTTGGGGAATATGAACTGCTAAGAGACTAAAGTAGAGTGTGCAAATCTTACCTTAGAGCCGAGAGATTTCAAAATTGTGTGTTGTAGTTCAGTACACCTTGAAGTTCATTGATTTTTTTTCCCAAACTTGTAATGTACTCGTTAATGTTCTTTCCATGCCTGTAAATCAAAACTGTACGATACTTACTCTACGCATAACTTCAATATCATCATGGTTTATCAAAGCCTTAGGAAAAAAGAAACATAATTTTGATGGAAGAATAAGAGGTAAGGATAATTCCTGAGGTGTACACTTGTACTATGTTCTAGATTTACTTTATTAACTCTTTACACTTCAAAGTGTCTTTTCAAAACTCCTTATTATTAATGCTCAAAACTAAAATGTACTTGTTAATTGTTCCTACCTGTGTGAGTGTCTTGGTTGTAACAAAATTTTAAGAACATCTTCATTTTAAAGGTAGTCGCAATGGGAAAATTACAAAGAGCTATTCATGCATTTGAATGAAAGATAATAATTAGAAACTCTTCTATACTGAAGATATTCTGAAAAACTATAAATTTGAGAGCATGTCTTGCCAAAAGACAGTCCTTTGGCTTATGCCTGTGGTGCAAAAAATAGCTAGATGTTTTCCATTCCAAAGATTCTCTGGAATCAATCTTATCTAGATACCAGAATCTTAAATGATTGTGTTTGCTTAGTTTTCTCAGTGGCAATATTAAAAAGAGTGGCTTGCAAAAAGTCATTTTGGGATTCAGGTTAACTATTCATTTAGGGGAGGTATAGACTGTCTCCCAGAAATTTCAGACATTCTTCAGAAATTCATAGGCAAATACATTTCTTTTTTTAAATTGTGGCTTGTTTTTGCTTGTTTCTGTTGTTTTTCTCAGTAAAAGATCTTGTAAACAGTTAATGCTTGTGGTGCTTTCCTAAAAATGTGATCTATATGACACTAATATAAAGTAAAATTTCAGCAGTTATTTCATATTTCATTATGATTATTTAAATTTATCTTCAGACTAGATATATAGAAGAAAATTTTTACAGTTAGGATAGTTGAAGCACTGAACCAGGTTGCCCAGGGAGTCGTGTATTCCATCACTGGAAACATTCAAGGTCAGATTGGACAGAGCTCTCAGCAACCTGATCTATTTGAGGACGTCCCTACTCATATCAATGGGTTTTGACTAGATGATATTTAAAGTTCTTTCCAACTCAAACTTTTCTATGATTCTTTATTTAGTATCTCTTATTAGAAAAAAAAAAGAAAAAACATATGTTCTGTTTGTTTTGTTAAGAAGTAATTAAAAGAATAAATAAATAAATAAAGGACAGAAAGCTGGTGAATAATATTTTCTTGACTTCCAGAGAAATTAAATAGATTTTAAATAAAAGGAACCCAACTTTTACTTCCTCCCATAAAAAAAATGAATGCTAAGATCAGCAGAGAGACAGACACAGTGCTTGCTTACCAATCTGTCTACACAGAGGTTTATAAAGAGAGGCTGACATAACCTACGTCTAGTTTTCACTGCATAACACATAAAAATTATATTTTTCATAGTGTATTGACATTTACCTTTCTAAAGGGGTTGTTATATTTGTTCAGTCTTATGTCTTATGTCCAATACCTGTGAAAGGTAGGTGTTTTTTAAACTGTATTTTCAGAGCTGGTCTCTCCTCAGTTAAAAATAAGGTTATGGCACTTAATAATAGCTTTCGACGCATTAAATCCAGAAAATTATGGATTCTGAAGCACATGAAAATTTAATTAAAGCACACAGAGAAAGAGAATGTCTATGAAGAACTTTAGAGAAGATGGTAAAGTGGAAAAAGAAGCATCATGTAATAATATTTTTCATTAGATGGTGTTAACATTATCAACTTAGTATCTAATGAACTAAAAATTAAAATAACTTGAAATTGATGTATCTAAAGAAAATTCTATCTGAGAGATATTCTATAAAATTGAAGATGGGGTTTTTTTGTTTGGTTGGATTTTTTTTACTACTGTTAATGGCACAACTTGAAATAAAATACATTTTGGCTGTCTAAGTTCGTTTACTCCCTGGAGAGACTTTCTGACTATCAAGTAGACCTTGGGACAGTTTAAATGAAAGAATCAGTCTCACTGTAAACAGAAAATGTAACTGCTAATGTGTGTAAAGAAAGAATAAGTACATAAAAAAGAAGTTACTAATATGAAAATATTCTATCAATGAACTAACAGATAACTAAACTAAATCAAGACATCAAAGAAAGTACCAAGAATGCAGACATTGGCAGAAAATAGTGTGAAACAATGACATAGCAGTTTACCTTCTTTATATCATCATATGTCCGTTCAAGATACCTCAAAAATATCATCAGAATCATACACTTTAGTGGTCATTTCAGTGAAACTTGATTACAGTGAATGACCTAAATATCCTCTTTGGTACTCTTTAAATTTTCATTCCTGAGATATGCAGATAGTTCAACCAGAACTATTAAAGTACTTGAAGGGAAGGAGTCTAAAGGGTTATACTGAAGAACAGTAGTTGCAGCTGATGAGCAGCTTTTACATTCCATACAACCTCACAGCTCCTCTTTTGCATGAACTTTTTCTTCAATGAGAGAGAAGGTTGCAGGGACCTCTTTTACAGTTAAAGGATGCATATTGTTTTGTAATAATTTCATTTTACTTATTTCAGAATTGTGACAAAAGAATATTAAATGACAGATGTTCCTAAACAATACCAATTTTAATTTTTTGAAGACAGAGAAATTGCAATCATTATCCTTCTTGTAAAACTCAGTAAATGTTTCATACTAAGTGAAACTTCTCCAGTCTGTTACCTTGTAGCTAATGAAATTTTCTCCAGCAACTGAAAATATCTGTTCATTTATTGTGATAAAAATTGTATTTGGCAGCTATTAAGGAAAACAAAACAAATTGTACTAGGCCTGGAAGATGTATTTTATGCATTTACTGGTACTATTGATTCATGATATTTTTGTGTTCCTCGAGCAAGGAGTTGTTTCAGCTTCTAACTGTTTTTACACAAAATGATGGGTTTGGAATTCATATGACTTTTAATAAAAAAATGTAAATGAATATTCTATTTTTTTTGTTTGTTTTGAGTTAGTTTCACTATTCATTACTCCCTTTTAATATTGAAAAATATGTAAAATGTAGAAAGATTACACTCATATGGACTGCAACTGTGGATGCATTAATCTACTAAAGTGTTCTACTTGCAGTACTTGAATTCATAAATGACTTGTGATTTAATTTATAGAATCATAGCATGGTTTGGATGGACCATCTAGTTCCCACCCTCCTACCATAGGCAGAGACACTTTCCATTAGACCATATTGCTCAAAGCCCCATCCAGCTTGACCTTGAACACTTCCAGGAATGGGGCATCCACAACTTCTCCAGACAATGTGTTCCAATATTTCACCACCCTCATAGTAAAGAATCTCTTCCTAAATTTACCTTTCAATTTAAAACCCTTCTCCCTTGTCCTGTCACTTAATCACCTTGTCAAAAGTCTCTGTCCATCTCTCTTGTAGGCCCCCTTTAGGCACTGGAAACCTGCTGTAAAGTTTCCTGGAGCCTTCTCTTCTCCAGGCACAACAATTCTATCTGTCTCAACCTGTCTTCATAGGTGAGGTATTCCAGCCCTCTGATCATCCCTTCTCTGGACTTGCTCTGGCAGGTCAATGTCTTTCTTGTGCTGGGGGCCCCAGAACTGAAGGCAGTATTTCTCATGACGTAAGGAAATATTGTGTGTATTTCCCACTAGGCTGAATAATACCTGTACATATCATCTTGTTCTGTACACATCATCTTGAGCGCCGTCACGCAGCACATACAGGACAACCAGGGGATCAGACCCAGACAGCATTGGTTTATTAAAGCCAGGTCCTGAAAGACTAACATGACCTCCTTGTATGACAAGGACCTTGCTCAGGGAATGTTGACTACCCGGAGTATAGTAAAGATTTTGATACCATTTCCTACAGCATTCTCATGGAGAAACTGACTGTTCATGGGTTGGACAGGTGAACTCTTCACTGGGTAAACTACTGGCTGGATGGCTGGGCCCAGAGACACGGTGAATGGATTTACATACAGTTGGTTGATAGTCACTAGAGTTGTTTCTCAGGACTCAGTACTGGGGCCAGTCCTGTTTAACATCTTTATTGATGATCTGGAAGAGGGGATCGAGCACACCTTCAGTTAGTTCACAGACGACACTAAGTTGTGCAGGAGTGTTGATCTCTTGGAGGGTAGGAACACACTGCGGAGGGGTCTGGATAGGCTGGATCAATGGGCCATGCCAATGGTATGAGATTCAATAAGATGAAGTGCTGGATCCTGCAGTCTTGTCTCAACAATCCCATGCATTGCTACAGGCTGGGGGAAGATAGGCTGGAAAGCTGCCAGGTGGAAAAGGACCTGGGGGCATTGGTCGACAGCCAACTGAACATGAGCCTGCAGTGTTCCCAAGTGGCCAAGAAGGCCAATGGCATCCTGGTTTATATCAGAAATGGTGTGGCCAGCAGTGTGAGGGCAGTGACTGTCCACCTGCACCAGGCACTGGTGAGGTTGCATCTTGAATCCTGTGTTCAGTTATGGGGCCCTCACTGCAAGAAAGACATTGAGGTGCTGGAGTGAATCCAGAGAAGGGTAGCAAAGCTGGTGAAGGGTCAAGCCTCATGAAGATCAGCTGAGGAAGTTGAGGTTGTGTAGCCTAGAGAAAGGAAAGCTCAGGGAAAACCTTCTTGCTCTCTACAACTCCCTGAAAGGTGGTTGTAGTGAGGTGGGTGTTCATTTCTTCTCTCAAGTAACAAATGACCAGATGAGAGGAAATGGCTTCAAGTTGCACCAGGGGAGGTTTAGATGGGTAGTAGGAAAAATTTCTTCACCAAAAGGGTTACCAACCATTGGAACAGGCTGACAAGGGGAGTGGTTGAGTCCTCATCCCTGGAAGTATTTAAAAGATGTGTAGATGTGTCACTTAGGGACATGGTTTGGTGGTGAACTTGGCAGTGTTAGGTTTACAGTTGGACTCGATCTATATGATTCTATAAATGCTGTAAATAACCTTAGAGCTAACAGTTACAGAATCTCTGTTACAGAAAACCTGAGTGATCAATTACTTACCTGGGAGCTGCAGGTGATCACTTAGTAGAATTAAAGTTTGCAAAATGATAAGTCTTTATAAATCTTATCTAGAATTTTTTGAATAAAATTTTAAGAATTTCTTTCAAAAAAATCTTTAGAAAACATGCTCATTCTCTTGTTGAGACATGAAGTCTTCCATAAGGAATGCTGAAGAACAAGATTTATTTATACTTTCATTCTTTTTACTATTTATATTTCTGGACTGAAACCCCACAACTTTTAGGAACCTCAAAATCACATAGACAAATGTGGTTGTTTTAATCTGATTGTGCTTGAAAGCTATTTTATCTATCTCTGAGTTTGAAGACTGCAATTATTTTAATTTTTTCTTTTAATTTATATTATATCCATCTGAATCTGAATTAATAGTGAGTGTTGTCTGGTGAGAAGGCAGGTAATTATATTATCAATGTAAGTAGATCATATTTCATAGCCTTTAATAAGTAGAAAGTGGAAACCTTATCCAGTCAAGTTTTTGAAGTCTGTAGCCAGAGCATTTTTCAAGTTCACAGTATATTCAGAAAAGCCTTGACAAAATATTATACAAGCAAATAAAGTGACACAGAGTTCAAAAACAAGTGTTTCACTTAGTAGTATTACAATTGGTCTAAAGCTAACTGTGAATATATGGGGGTTTTTTTTGTTTCTATTAAAGCTTTGTAAATCCTTCAGTTGTTTTTTGTTTAACTTTTGGAGGACATTAAATGTCAGTGAACAGATTGCTGTTACTTGCTTCTTTATTTCTTACCTTCTTTTCTCAAATTCAATCTATTTTTATTCACAGCTCCCTGTGGAGGAAACCTGACTGGCTCATCAGGTTTTATACTTTCACCAAACTTCCCTCATCCTTATCCCCACAGCAGAGA
Source organism: Manacus candei (assembly GCF_025592945.1). Lineage (NCBI taxonomy): Eukaryota > Metazoa > Chordata > Aves > Passeriformes > Pipridae > Manacus > Manacus candei. The sequence goes on from NW_026138133.1 coordinate 908,004, forward strand.
TTGTGACTGGACTATCACTGTAAATAATGATTATGTTATATCATTAGCATTTATCAGGTAAACTGCTACTTACTCATAATTTTTAAAGTCATGTTTATAACTTTATTATTGGTGTTGTTCAGGGTGTATGTATACTTAATATGACTATCAAACTAATTAGTAATTGTTATCTTTGTTAACAGTCACAACAAATACATAAAAGTACTCAATACACAGACCAATGGAGCTTGGGAACTCATTGCTCCTGTTTACTTAAAAGTACTCTGTTTGCACTAGCTAATGTTGAGGTGGATGGTGCTCAATTTATAAGATTCAATTCCTGAGAAGGCAGAATGGATGGAGTAACTCACTGAACTATCTGCAATCCAGGATGGTCTTTAATGGTGAAACTTATTGATTCACCATATTTTGTTTGAGGCACCAGCTATATAGGCAAAATTTCAAAAGTTGTCTTTAAATTTAGTTTTATTAGTCCATATCATTTCAGGATCCTTCAACAAGATACTTCCTGATGTTCTGGTTATTAGATGAAATTTTTCTAGAATTTTCTTTAATTACAATGCAAGATTAAATTGACCTTCATAGTTCCACAGAGGAACTTTTGTTGTATGCATTGTATGTAACACAGGATGCAAATTAATATATCTATTATGTATGAAAACTATACATTCCAACTGGGGAATATGTCACAGAAAAAGTAAAAATGGTACTTGTGATGTCCCATCAAATTTAAGTTCTTTTTATACTGGATGTTCTATAATAGTGTCTTTATTATTCTGATCAGTGCTAATGCTACCTTTAGTGAGGTAGGTCATACAGTTTTCTGTTCTTGGTGCTCAGTGATATAGTATGTGTTTTAGTGAATTCATTCTAGGGAAATAACTGTTCAATTATATTTACATAATTTATTATTTAATTTTGTTGGTGATTTCAGAATATAAGTTGCTAAGGAACTTTCTATTGTACAGTAGCACATGTTGTTTTATTTGGTTAAATATTGTGAGCTTAAGATATTTAAGAATATTCTGCTCTTTATATTGTACATTTAGATATAAGAGAACCACCATTTTAGAATAAAAATAATATTTTACAATATGACTAAGTATATGAACAGTTTATAAATCTCAAATATTACTACATTAAAATATCTTAAAATCTGGTCAATTGCTATGGTTTTTGACAGAAGCTTAGAAACTTAGTCTTGGTCAAAGAAGAGTGCATCCTTACTGAGAATTGCTTCATTTATGACACACAGACAATTTCAGACTGAGAAACTTTGAACACTCTACTAAGTGATGTTAAATAGGCTTTTGAGTGGAACTTACTCTAGCTAATCCTTTTAAACTCAAGACAAACTATGGCACTTTAACAATCAAAAGTGTTAACTTTTGCATTTCTTTTGTAAGGAAATATTTTTTAAATAACCCAAATATTGAAAAAGGAGCTCTATGAGGTCTTCAATGCCTACATTTAATTCAGCAGGGGCTACTTTCAACTAGAGACAACATAGTTTGGATTTTCATTCTTTCACTAAGTATCTTTTTTAAAAAACATTTTTTTTATACAGGGACAATCTTATAAGTAAAATTGGTTAACTCTCACCCTTAACTTAAAATTAAATTCAAACTTAACTAATTAAGTTAGCTAACTAACCATAATTTCTTTCAAAAGAAAACATGAAGTTTTAATACTACATCTTTTTATTTAAACCGATTATAGGCAAAATGCTTTCTGCTCTCAGAGTTAAGGGAAGATCATCCCCTGGCTGTTTGAAACTGTTTCAGTCTGATTAGAAGCTGTGTATTCTCTACTCTGTAGCTGACTGCATTATATCCTAAAGCATTTCTGCAAAGAGTTCCAATGGATCTACATTGGGTTTTTTTCCAAAGCTTTAGAAATATGCTATTAATTTTTTTTCTATTTAAAAAGGTTTGGGTTGTGGGGTGTTTTTTCTGGTTAGCAGCAAACAATCAATTCTAAAGAGAGAAAAAAAAATATGGTATTTCTTTGGCATTTCTTTGTTTTCTACTAAAACACTTCTACAAACCTTTTTTTCTGACAGTGGAGACTTTGTTTTCCTTTTATGAAAACAGTGATAGTAAACTTCAAATTTAAACTAATAAGAGTGAAAATCTTAAGCAAAGCATATTCTATCTAACATTTCTCTCTTTTTTTTTTTTTTTTTTTTTGTTCTCCAGCTTCAGTATAGAACCAAATTATGACTTTCTCTATATCTATGATGGGCCAGACAGTAATAGCCCACTAATTGGGAGCTTTCAAGATAGTAAGCTGCCAGAGAGGATAGAAAGCAGTTCAAATACTATGCATCTGGCTTTTCGGAGTGATGGATCTGTTAGTTTTACTGGATTCCATCTAGAGTACAAAGGTAAGTAAAATTATTTTTCTTATCTATTTGAAAAGTTCAATGCATGAGTGCAAATTTTAATCTGTTGGGATTTCTTGTAGTTTTCTACCTGGTAATGTTTTTGTTTTGCCTAAGAGTATGATAATGTGTATAATGTTATACTAACTTAAGATAAAGCTTCTAATATGATTTCATATACCTGACACATGATAATGTTGATTGCATGATTCCTTCCAGTATGTAAAGGGGGCTTACAAGAAGGCTGAGAAGGCCCTTTTAGTGATAGGACAAGGTAGAATGGCCTTAACCTGAAGGAGGGTAGGTTTAGTTTAGATATTAGGCAGAAATTCTTTACTGTGAGGGCAGTGAGGCACTGGGACAGGTTTCCCAGAGAGGCTGCGGGCTCCCCATCCCTGAAGGTGTTCAAGACCAGACTGGATGGGTGTTCTAAGTAGCCTGGTCTAGCAGAAGGTTCGCTGCCCATGGCATGGGGTAATGGAACTAGATGATCTTTAAGGTCCTTTCCAACCAAAACCATTCTATGAGTCTATGATTCTATGAACAAAAATGAGACAGTAGTTTACAGGTTTCAAAAATAATGATGCAGTGGCAAAACTTAACAGCATATATATGTGTTTTATCCAGAATTTAAAATTTATTTTTATTTGATATAGTAGGCCATGTTGACTTATGTGCATTTAGGGTCCTGCAAGATGAAATGATGTGCTAGAATCTAGGTGTCATTTCTATTGGAAATGAAAAAATATTTTGGCCAAATCTTTGTATAATAGACCATAGTAGAGCTGTCTGCCTGTCTCAGAAAAATCTGTCCAAGGTCAAAACACAGTAAAAAGGAAAATACAGACTTGAAAATATATAACCAATAGTAACTTTCATAACTGCCTCTACATGACTCGAGGAACAGAAATATTTGCTATTAACTAAATACGAAAATATTTAATAATCTGTAGAGACAACCAGAGGGAAAATATGAATGTTGCTGGTATAGACCTCCTTGGTCTTATTTTCTTCTCCATTTATTCTGATAGCAATTAATAAGGAAGGGAAAGACTTATGTATCTGCTGCCTTGGCAAACCCATGAAGTTTCCTTATACTTTCCTAAAGTCATGAAATTCTACTGATGTAAAGGAAATTTACACAGTATGAGCTAGTCCTTAAAAGTTAAAAGGGATATTCCATATGATATGGTGTTGTCTCATGCTCAACATGCAAACTAAAGGGAAATCTAAAAGGGATGTTGTTTAGTAACCAGCTGGACATAGGTTGGTTGGTGGTGAGTAATTGTTTTTCATTAACATAACTTGTTTTTCTGGGGTTTTATTTCTCCCTCTCTTTTTTTTTTTTTTTTTTCATTTTCATTTTAATTTAAATTTATTATTATTTCTATTATTATTTCTAATATTACTATTAGAATTTATTTCAACTATTTAACTTATTTCATTATTCTTATTTCATCCACAATTTATTTCAGTTTTACCTTTCTGATTCTCTTCCCTATCCCACCGTCAGGAGTGACCAAGCAGTAGTGTGGTGATTAGTTGCCAGCTGGAGTTAAACCACAACAGACCTTTTTGGTGCTCAACATGGAGTTTGAAAGGTTGAGTTGGCTGCAGGTCAACATGATGTTGATGGTGAAAGATTTTTATTCCTTTTTCCTGGCAGCACTTACAAATTTGCTAATACAATCTTATTTTCTCTTTTCGTCACTGGTTCTCAGCCAGACCTGACGAATCCTTTTGCCACCATTTGACATAATTTTTCTCATACTGTAGCATAGTCTAATGACTTTTTTTTACAAGTTCACTTAGCAACTGCTTCAGATTCACAAAAGTAATTTTAAGGTGCTAAGTATTTCAGGCTTTATTTTTCAGAATGGTTATTAAGAAACTGTATTTCAATAGTGACATTGTAACTGTTTAGTCAGCAACTTCAAGAGTCTGTCACAACTATAATTTTGGGGAAAAGAAAATTACAGGGCTGTAACTTTTCCCTAGAGATAATTTGTGCTGTGACAAATCATGTCTTTCCTCAAATTTTGATTTATGCACCAGGCATAATAAATTATTTTTTTCTCTCTTTATCTTTTCATGTAGTACTAGTATATACTTTATCCAAGAATTTTCAAGAATTACGAAATATTTGGAATTATTTTTTGGAATCATAAATTCAAGAATGATGATCTCACAATATCAGTTGTGAATCAATACAGATATGTCAATATTAGTTCAACAAGAAGGAAAAATAATATTTTATTGATATTGTAAAAATACTAGTTATAATCTTAAATTAAATTATCCTTTTTTCCCCCTTTCTTTTCTTTCTTTTTTTTTTTTCCTAAATTTGATAATTTGGACTTGAAAGAATTTTCAATTTCCCCTAAGACCTGCAAGTGAAGGTGTGGTTGGCTTACATAATAATTATTCATATCTGTGTGATATCTTTACAGACTTTCTAGTAGATTGCCTCTTTTAACTTTTCATTGTCCATCCAAAATTTTGAATGAATGTAAAAAAAGTTTTAGACACCACACTACAACTAGTTAAATGAATCAATGTGAATATCTAATACCTGATCTTAATGATTAATCATGTGATATAACTATTAATTTTTATTGGATTGTTTTTCATATCAAAAGCATGCTCTGTAGATTATATATGTAAATCTTAATAAATTGTTAACCACATTAGGAGATCTTCAAGTTCTTTTGGAAGGTGTTAAGTTGAAATTTCGAAAGAATTATTCAGTTTTTCCATCTTCAAATGTAAATGCAATGTAATTATTTCTCTCCTCTCAGAAACAGTAGAACATAAAAATGGCCTTAAGGGATCTACTTAGTACATTAGCTTGGCTCTAGTAGTGACCAATAGCTTATATGTGACCAAACTATATAAAAGTCAAATAAATAATAATTTATCTATAATTTTTCAGAAACTTCAGTTTAAGTACTGCCAGAATCAGGTAAAGTGTCTTTATTTGAAGCTCTTAAAAAGCCTTTCAGGAATTTCAAGGCTCATATAATCATTTGTTAACGATACTTACCTTTAGCAGAAAGTTCCGCGGTGCAAATATGCCTGGTAAATAAACACTTCTTTTGATGTATTAGAAAGCTGGCACTGATCTTGCGGAAAATGAAGAAGTGTTCCCCATTGATCTTCTCCACAACACACTTAAGTATTAAAGAAAATCTGAAATATCTGTCTTCTGCTTGATAAAATGTATTACTCCAGACTCTATCCTGCATAGCACAAAATCATCTGCTTCATTATAGCTTCTGTCTAATATATTTCCTGGTTTTTTTCCTTAATGGAAATTGCATTTTTTTTCCAACATGTTTAACTTTTCTCATCTTCTGCATAATAATGTTGTTAATTAGAAGTGCCAAGTGTTTATTTTTGTGCATTTTTCTATTGCACATTCCTGTTATAGAAATAAGAGGGAAACAAATATAAAAGTATGTGCATATGTTTGAATTTATTTCAATATTTTGAAAGAAATATCTATAAAAAATTAAAAAGTTAGAAAAATTTAAGGAGTATTTTTGTACTTTGTCCTCCAGTGAGGGAAAAAAGCTATATGAAAATATACCATTATATCATATGTAAATAGATATTCATTTAGAGTTTATTAATTTTGAAGAAATTCTTGTTTGCATACTTCCTACTTTATGACAAACTACTCATATTAATTTTCTCCATTTACAAGTTTTCCCACCACGGATTTTAAAACTAGGATGTGTCTTATCTACTGGAAGAGTATCCATGGATCTACCTTCATCTAACTACATACCTACGTCATTGGTCACAATGAATTTTCTGATAAAAACTTAGTTCTGTAATGGAGCACTATGGAAATTATCTGGAAAAAATACAGAAGACTTAGTTTTGGTCATTACATAGTAATTTGTAAAGGCTTTACAAAGAAGGAATTATCTTTACATTTGTTTCCTCTGTAGCAAAGCTTCGTGAGTCTTGCTTTGATCCTGGAAATATAATGAATGGAACAAGACTTGGAATGGATTATAAACTGGGTTCCACTGTCACATATTACTGTGATGCAGGTTATGTTCTTCAGGGATATTCTACACTAACATGTATCATGGGAGATGATGGAAGACCTGGATGGAACAGAGCCCTGCCCAGTTGTCATGGTAAGAACAGTTTTTAATTTATTGTGGTTGCTGTTGTTGTTACTGTTTTTTTAGTCATATGGAAAAAACAGGTGAAAAATTGGAAGAACATTTTAATAATATTCTTTTTCAGGAAAAAGCCATTTTCAGCAACATATGTAATAAAATATATGTGTAATAATAGGAGAACTATTGATTCAAGTTTCTATTAACATTGGATAAGTAGTGCTATGTGTTATTATTGGGAATAGAAGGTTAGTAGTAATGTCATTCTATATGCTGATAGATATTCTTGAAATAATTAACAGCAGAGTATAGAGATATATACCATATATATGTATTTAAATACAGCATTTAATATACTTTGGATGTCATAATATATGTTGGTTTCTTTTTTGTTATTACTAGCTTTGAAACCACATAGATGAAATATTTTGTATATACAACATTACGTCATTAAGTTGTTGGACGTATGAGCTGTAGAAAAATTAAGCCTTGAAATGCATGAAAGATCCAATTATTCAAACTTTTATCGATATGAAGAACTCCACTCATTCCAAAAATCTGACTTCAGTTAGATTACCCATCTCAAGGATCAGTATTTTCAAATTTAAACTCTAAGAAAAGATTAAATTTTTATTTTACTGATTTCTTAACAGAAATTGATAGCCACTTTAGACTTTTCACTTTGTGAAGTCACATATCCTGTAAGATTAAACACAAAACCTCTCCCATGTATGCAGATTTTAATATCAGAAAAATACCAAATTACAAAATTAACTTTTGCTTCATAAGTTAGAATAAAATTCAATTATCATGTTATTTTCAATTTCTTTTCATAATTTGAAGACAAAAAACCCTATTGAATCCATTTCCAATTTGAATAAGTATATATTTTAAATAGAGTGCACTGTGTATCTTAAATTTCTATCACAAATTGTATGGTGGAGTACAAGCAAAGCAGAAAAAAAATATAAATTCTCCAATCTAAAGAATAACCATTATTATAAGCATTTGAAGAAGTTTAATATTTTCCTTGTCCACCAAAACCACCATAGTACTGAATTCCAAAATTCAGTGGCATCAAATTGGAAAACTGGGCCTCGTAAATGTTTGGAAGTGTGGACTGTGTACAATGGAAGTCAAAAGTTTTTTCCTCAATTTAAAATGAGATGTGAAAGTTGTTTCCTAGAGAAGAGTTGGTGAGGAAGGTGGTTGTGTATAAGAGGGGAAAGTTTCCCTTTTTCTGGAAGTTCTTTTTCGTAGGTAATGAAAGATAAAGAATTTCTTTATCAATGCAATAATTGTATCTCTTATTGTCACTTATAATCTACTTAGCAATCTTCCAGTGTTATCTATTTTAACATTCACTAAAGGAAAATATTTTGCTTGGAAGGACTGCCATTGCAATTAAAAGAGAAAAAAAAAATCTTATCATAAAAGAAGTAGTGGATATGTCTGTCACCGATTCTAACTGGACCATTTTCTTTCCTCTGCAAAAAAGGCCTTATTTAAAAGATGGCAAACCCCATACTACTTTAAGATATGATGTCACAGAATAGGCCCCCCCAGAAAAAAAACACCCCCAAAAAACCCCGACAAACAAACAAACCCCGAAAAACCACCAAACCCCAGGCATGAGCTTTGTAATTTTCACTTATACAGTAGAATTTGCCTAGTAGAAAACAGATTCCTCTATTCTGCCCATTGTATTTTTTAAACTCCTTTGAAACTAATAGTGTTATAAAGAAACATAGTATAAAATATCACCTCAGCATATATGGGGGGTTTATGTATTTATTATTTATTAAAAAAAATGGGACCTTTATAGCTGTAACATTTTGATCTGATGTTTTAGGTATGGAGCAAAAATAATTTTTTTCTTAAATTACTTATCATGTTCCCTACATCTTTACATTTTTAATATCAGTTTAGAATCTGGGTTCTTTTTCAAATTCTTTTGAACCGTATTTAAACTTACAGATTTATCGGAAAAGTGAGGCATCTGAGAATATTTAAAAGAGAAATATTATGAATGAGTATTCTGATTTTGCTCATAGTTGGAGCTAAGTAGGTCAGAGGAGAGGAAGGGAAAGCCTTCAACATTCCAGGTGGCTCACTCAGCTCAAGGGACATGCTTTACAACATATACAATTGGTCTTGAAAAGAGTATAAATCAAAACACATATAAAAGCTTTTCCTATTCTATGGGAATGGAACTTGATATAAGAGAACTTGATAAATTCCACGAAGAAAAATATTAGATAAATAACACAGATACTCTGAGGGTCCATAGTCAGACTCTATCAAGTAAAAAGTCTTGTTGCAATAATGTGGATATTTTCACTGAGTTGTAGAATCTCAATAAAGGAGGATAGAGTACCATCTTCATACACCTTCTGAATAACTTGGTGTTACTTAACATACTCCCAAGAGATGAGTTTGGCCCACATAGAGAAAGGAGTTAAGGGTCCTACTAGTTCAGAAGTCTAGTCTTTTAGATAAAATATAGTCAAATATACATCCTTCATTCAGACTATCAAAAATAAAATGAAGGCCATGACTCTATTAGTTTGGGAGGACAACCATTTGGGATGACTTTAAGTATTCTCTGAAAATGGCTAGTACATCAAGCCCCATAGGAAATCTTTGTTGAGGAACACTGATGTTCTGTGTCTGGCCAGGCTTCATTATAAACTGGCTGATGAACGGCTTAGTCCATCAAAACTTGCTCTCCTGAAATGTGCAAAAATAGAATATATATGAGTGTCTATAGACCCTAAAAGACAAAAGCTGATGATTTTGTAGTTATATAAAAGCTGAATAATTTTTTATGTTCTACCTTTATTCCCTAATATTTTTTATGACCTAGTCCTATGTGCATTAGGTGTGACTTACATTTGTTTGAAATAATTTTTTTTAAATGACCTTGAGCCTCTCTAATAAGTGTGGGAAGTGAACCAAATCATTGGCTTCATTCTTTTATGAACATATGCAAAGATTATCCAGGCTAATATGCTAAGCTATTTGGTATTTCATGGTGGATATCAAGAACAGGATGTAATTAACATATGCAGATGAAATATTAGTATCATAGGCACAATGATTAATGATTTCTCTTAGCTACACCTACTATAGGTAATTTTAAATTTTTGGTAGCAAAGAACAATTATTTACAAAGTAGCAAAAAGCTCTCTAATGGGAAATAATATTTATGACTGAGTGTGAAAACATTGTTCCTACCAGAAGAAATCCTTTATCGATCACTAAAAAAATATTACTACACTTCATTACAGCATGTTGTTTAATCCTTAGAAATATTTGAATCCAGGTTTCAAAATAACTCCATCTGTAAGATATATCTAACAATATCCAATATTCAGAATATTCATTCAGTTGTTTCCATCTGTATTAAGTTGTTACACTTATTTGACATAGTTCAAAGCAGGTTTATATATGAAAACTTAAACTAAGCTTAATCTTAGTGTTTATTATTTTGTAATATAGTAAATGTTGACAAATTTTTCATCAATTATTCAATATTGATTACTTAATCAGAGGTCACATATTTATGTATTTTTTACAGAATGAAGGTGTGATCCTAATGTGGTTACTGCATACTGGTATGGTCTTTTGAAACCATGACTCTAGTCGGCCAGGTGTTTTACATGATAAATCATAGTCAAACTTCAAACTAAAGTCAAACTTTACATTAGAATGTAGAAATTTTAATCAAAGTATTTGGAATCTTCAGTAAATTTTTCTGTCCCATTCTGCATTTTTGGAGTAAAAATATAGAATTTTTGAATATATTCCCAAATCCTCAACTATCATACATAAGCAATGAAAAAGAAAATTTTGAAGGGCACAAAATAGTTATTAGAAGCCCAACATTCATTAACTTCCATATATGGCATTCAACATTTTCATAATTTTTAAAAAAGCAACCAAACAAAATATGTTTCTGGACAATATTGCTTGTTTTGAAGAGACAGAACAGGTCGAATTAATATCTAAAGTGTAACTGAGATCATAATCAGACATTATTACAGGGATACTGTAGGTGGATAGTAGTAACTGTATTTTGGGTTGCTGCTTATTAATTAGGGGAGTGTTTTTGCTAAAAAATCCACTTATATTAACTACTTTTAATTATTTTATGAATTTAACATACCAGGCTGATATGTGCCTTTGCAGTTCTCTGTAAGAGGCTTGTTCCTCAATGATATTAATTTTTTTAAAATAATGTACCTGTGGCAGAGAATTGAGTCCGCAGTAAACACATTACCTTCATACTTTGGAGGTGGCAGAGGATTCAGTGAGATAGTAGAAAAGAAGCAGAGATATAGTGAAGATACAAAGCCAGGATGGCTTATAATCACTAAAGAATTCTTGCAAAATCTGAAAGTAATTCTCTGAAATCCAATGTTTATCTTTCTCATGTTAGGAAAGGCCCTCAGATGGAAACTCTGAGGATTGCATGAGTTTAAATGGTGGTATAAAGAGGGGAACAAAGGCATTGAGAGACGTGATAAGACCAACTTCAGTTAGCATTCCATTAAGGTAGTAAAGATATGAAGCCATTAAGACGCACTTAAGAGGTGGCAGAGGTGATGCTGCGACTGTAGTCAACCATTTACCTCCTCTTGATAACACTTTTGTTTAAAAGAAATTAATCCTTACTAATTTCATATTTGAATTATGACTAGCTAAATGATATTGCAGACTGAAAATCATTAATTACCATGGTCATGTGAACAAGTTGTGCCACCTGCTCTTGGATTTTCAGTGTGAGCCACTCTTCTGACTAGATTTCTTCACTATCTACTTCAGAAACCTTTCTTAAATGATCACTCATATAAGGTATAGCTATTATTTTTCTCATATTATGCACTTTTATCATGTACTTGAATGCTTGGAAATCTTTGAGCAGGTGAAGAATTCATGACATTTGCGCCATAAAAGAAAAACACAAAATTGATGCTTTTACTTTAAAACTACTCAATAATTCTCTTAAATATTTATAAATAAAATCGCTAAAACCAGTAGTGGGGAAAAAATTCATAGCCCTTTGAGGATGTGTTTGGACCATCTTCAACAGCGATCTTACATACTACTGTGGTTAGGAGAGGACATCAATTCGTTTTTTGATCTACTGATGATAAGAGTTTCTTATGTTTGTAGTCACCACATGAAAGGCTGCTATTTAAATCTATTTCGAAGTTTGAATTAGGGCAATTGCAGAAACCACAGAGAATTCCTACAGCAAATAAAGCTGTGTTACTGGGAAGGAGGCACTCTGGTTTTCTTTGTTTTATGGTTCCCAAGTATGATCAGTTTAACCACTTCAGCAACAGGCTTTACTTAAAATTGTCATATGTTGGCTACTTACAATGCATTTATGATTTTCTTTTTGCCCAAAATAACACATTGGCTTTATAGAATCATGTGGACAATGACCTGAGTACTTAGAATTAGAATTGAAATCAATTAGGATTGCATTTTGAATATGAAAAATGCTATTTAAATGCAAAATACTCAGAAAAGTTAGTTATTAATAGCCAGACTTGAAAAGGCAATTGAAGGTCTTTTGAAGAAATTATAAAGGATTTTATTTTATTGTGATTGGAATATCTTCTGAATGCTTAATATTTTTTCCCAAGCTTCCACTGTCATTTTTCATAAATATTATGTCCATTGCTTTACCATTCTAAGTTTTCCTCGCAATATAGTCAATATAGAGAGACAGGCTTCTTAAAAGATCACCAGAGGAGATTCAAAGAGCTTGTTAAGAAGGTGTATTTTTCCATGTGCATCTGGACTCCGTGAACAGTATTTACCCTGCTTGCATGCTCAACAGGGTATGACTTAGAACAGCAACACAGGAAATAATAGATCTAGTGAAATATCTGAACATACCACATACAACAAACTCCATTTTGGAGGGATGTACGTGTTAAAATTTAGCACTGAGATTTCTGAGAAAGTAAAAGAGTAGACATCTGGGTGTACCTTAACCTACAAACCTTGCCCTACAGACCCTTTTCAATACGACCACACTCATTACTCCTCCTCCATGGACAGGAAACCATTGTACACTGAGAACTATCAAGGTAAAAAGCCAGAGAGAGAAAACCTAACTTCCACATAGTGGATTTGGAAGTAATTGAGACTTAGTTACTAGTACATACTTCTGGGAGATAATAATCTCATTTTTCCTAGGACATGCGACTGATCGGTTATTATAAAGTATGCAAATAGTTTTGGGAATAGGAAACAAAAATAAGGTCTTTCTGCATGGATATGCAGGTAGCTGGTACTTTGGTGAAAACCTCATTGTTTTTTGAAAATGTGACTGAGTTAAAATCTCAGCTTTTATTGAAGATATTTTCTTCATATCAGACAAAGTTTAAAAATGATACTGGAATTAACTAAAAATATTAATAATTCTAGAAAAGTTCAAAAACCCATTAAAAATGGGCACAAACACTCACAAAAATCATTTCTCTGAGTGTCTAACCTTTTGCATATACATTTGGAGTTCATAATATGGCATTGAATACAATGTCCATTGAATAATAAATGTTGTGTATAATTATTTCAAGCTTTCTTTTAAGAAGTAATAATGTAATATAATGGTAAATAAAGAAGAAGTGAAGAAAGTTGTTAATTACAATGATCTCATTAAAATCAGCTGCCAGAGAATCCTAATTCCCAACATATTTAAGGGATTAGTTAAATAGAGTGCATCATAAAACCAGGCACTTCATCTTCTGTTGAACTAAATCTGCAGCCAATTTTTAAAAGCATAGCTTAATGAACGAAATGTTAAAAAGAAGAAGTAGTTAAAGATATATAAATTTGATTTTTTTCATCTTTAATCTTTTAATTTTCTTAACTGTTAAAAATTGATTTGAAATCAAGCATGTCTATCCAAGCCATAATTTTAAATAGGTTTGCTTATATGCAACTGTTAGTTTGAATAAACATTATGAAGAAGCAAGAAAAATATAACAGGCAACTTTAATATTTTTGTGAATAGCATGTAAATGACAAAATATGTAAATTCACTGACAGAGTTTCCAATTTATTTGGCAATAAAAGTACATAGAAAACACATATGAAAATATGGAATAATGTATGTGATTTTTTTTCTTATTTAGGATATTTAAACCTGACAATTTCTTTTTGCTTTGAATATGTAAATTTTCAAGTAAAAGACTGAAAAAACATTATTTTACCTCAAAAAAAATTTTCATTGTGTATTTTGAGGTGGAGAGAAACCCACTTTTTAGCACTAGTTTACATAGATATATGTTTGTTTCTGTATTATACTGTTAGCAACATATGTGTATATTTTTCTTTGAAGTTTCTTTAGAACAGACAAGTTGACTGCAGGGTATTCTGCACTTAGAAAGAAAAAAAAAATAACTGCCATTTATTCACAGAGAGAAGCAAATATTTATTTTCCAAAGTCTGCAAGACACTGAAGTCAGATAGGATTATGTAGCATCAGTTAGTAATCATGGTAAATCAATTAATTAATAACTGGAATTAAAGAAACTGATCCAATCAGCTGCACTGGCTATAACTGACAAATAGGCATATTTCTAACTTAACTTCAGGCAGCAGTCAGAAGGTCCTCACTTTTGTCTAGTAAGATTTCAGTAATCAACTTGAAGCAGATTTATTAGGTGAGATATGCTGCTGGTTACATGTGTATATTTCATTCTTTGCACAAGTTTTGTCATCTTCACATTGTCTGTCACAGTGGGAACTAGGGGAGGGTTCTGAGGAACAAGAAAACCTGCAATTAAGAGACTCCGTTGTTTTAAATTTTAGTTAAATTTTCTTTTCCTTCTTGACTGAGATACAGCATTTAGTCAACATACTATAGGAATGGTAAACAAGCTTAAAGAGGATAGCTGCCTCTTTTAGATCCCATATTTCTTGAGATTTGACTCAGAAGCTGCTTGTGTTACAGCTTATCTCTGAAGCTACAGTCTTGTGAAGGAACAGTGTCTTCTACAACAAAATTTTACTCTTAATTTTGAGATATTCACTGGATCCTTTTCATAATGTATTTCTCTTTTAAACCTTAAAGAGTAGCTGTGTGTTAGGAAGTTAAAATAATAAATCACAACACTATGCAACACACATCTGTGTATTCCAGAAATTGTTTCATTGTTATAGATTTAAAAGATTCCAGTTTCTTCCCTGTTGAACTGCACATTTTATATATTTCTATTGCTTTGTTAATCACTTACTGATTAAGCTGGTAGTTCAAAGCTTTACTTAGGTAGCATTCCAGGAAATACACTGGATGATTTGTGGGTGAATTTTTAATAAAACATGTTTTCAGACATTAAACTAAGTAATGGAAGGCCAGAGAACATTAATTACAGTGGTGTTTTAACTATCTTCAGTTCAAATACTGGTGATTCAGTTAACATCCTTTATTTCAGCATAAGATAAAAGTATCTAATGAATAGCAAAGCAGCTGGCTTAAAGCAGAGCAGATTTTCTCAATGAGAGGAAATGTGACAATAGTGTACTCAGAACGTATCTGAATTGTCTATAATGCATTAAAATTGGACACCCTGGGAGGAAGGGAAGAGCAACTTTTTTTTTTTTTTTTTTACTTTGTGTGGGAAAAGATATCAAAATAAGAAAGCTCATTGAAATAGGCTTGAAGACGACAGCGAAAAGGTAAGTATTTACTGGTGACCTGGAATCGTGCAAAATCACCATTATAGAGAATTACCAATCAGAATCAAAGTGAACCACCAAATCAGGTGATGAAACATCGCAGTTAGGGAATCTAATAGAAATTAAGATATGTATTTCAGGAAAAGGAATCATGTTCGAAAAAAGGTATAGAAAGTGTGGCCATCAGGATTTTGAGAATTAACTTCAAAACCTGATCTAACCAGTAATAAACTTTTCTAGAGATTAGAAAAGTGGGAAACTTATTAAAGTGTCAATAGGAGATCAAAGGCAAAAATGCATTCAAGGAAAATGTTATTGAGGGTAGGGGAGGGAAAGTAAATCATATGTTATCTTTGTTATATTACCTCATTGAGGTAACCAGAGAGGTTGTGCATTAAAAGCTTTCCTTTGACTTGAGGGAACTGAGTCAAAGTAAAGAAAATCAATAAACAGAAAAATAGCAGATTGCTAGGATGAGACAGTCTTTTCTGTGTAGTTCTGAAAGAGATTTATATGAAGTGTTTGAAGTACAAATGTAGACCTTAAGGTTAAGTTAGCCTTTCTATAGAAGCAGTGTGAGGTGATGAACCTGTCAAAAATCTTCCACGATGAGCAATTGGCCAATTTCCAGTTATAAAATTGGTAGAGATTTAAAAAAAAAAAAAAAGAAATAGAGCTAGGAGAGCTAAGAGATGCATTGTTCGACATGTAGAAGAAAAATCAATGTAACTTTTGAAGAAGAATGTGAAATTTTTTAGGAAGTCTGGGAAATCAACATTATAAAGAGTTGATACTGTACCATTGAATTTTTAAGATGTTTGGCAGTGTTCCATGAATAAAAGTCAACTTTTGAAGGAAAAGTAACAAAATGTGTTAGGATAATACATGGTTACAAGGTAAGAATTGAAAGTTGTTCTTGTGATGACATTTTTATATTGCCTAGAAAAAAAAAATAAAGGAAGGTTACCACAAAGATCCCATACATACTTTTGTTGGAAATTGTGCTATCCAATACAACTTCACATAAAATCTAGAAGATAAAGTTCACACTATCGCAGAATTATATTGTATAATCATATCTAGAGCCAAATGTACAAAGGTTCATCCTCAATATTATGTGACTTACAGAGTACAATATACATAAATTTCACTTTTGCTAAGTGCAGACTAAATACTCAAGAAGAAACAAGTATAAACCCTACGTATAGGCATGTGATGATAGACAATTAGATTTTGGTTGTGAGGTATCAGAGTATGAGTAAGGTTGGAAGGAACCAAGATGGGTTATCTGGTCTAACCTCCCTGGTCAAGCAGAGCACATGGCACAGGACTGTGTCCAGATGGTTATGGAATATCTCCAGTGAGGGCGACTCCACAACCTCTCTGGGCAATCTGTTCTGGTGCATGGTCACCAGCACAGTCCAGAAGTTCATCCTGTTCAGGGGAACTTCCTGTGCATCAGTTTCTGCCTGTTGCCTCTTGTCCTATTACATGGCACCACTGAGAAGAGCCTGGCTCCATCCTCTTGACACCCTCCCTTCAGATACCTCTAGACATTGATGAGGTCCCCTCTCCAAACAGTCCCAGCTCCCTCAGCCTGACCTTGTAAGAGAGATGCTCTAGTGCAAGGTCAATCACCTCGTAGTCATTGTGACCAGTCTTTTGCAGATCAGTAAAATTCTATCAAGATTGTATTTAAGGATTTTTTTTTCTCACAGAGCATCCTTGCCCATGAGATATACTCTGATGAGTCAGTGTTAACAAAAGAACAAATAAATATAACATGAAAGGCATTTGTTTCTTGGCTTCAGATATAGGAGAGTTTATTTCTCAGTGTTCAGAGTTCAAGGAGAAATAAAATTGAAAATTTTAAGTGTAATCTTTATTACAAGGAAATAAAACAGTATTAGATTCCTGAGAAATGCAATTAAGAATACTTTTAAACAGCTGAATAAAAGTTCCTTAAATTTATCTTTTTGATACTGAGAAATAGATCTGTACATTATGCTGTCTTCAGCTCGGTGATTTCAAATGTAGTAAATAAGATTCTCTGTGTTGCTGATCACTAGAGAATCCCAACAATACATGTGAAGGTCTTCCAGACACAAAAGCCAGTAACCTTGCTTTGTTTTTTCTCTTATGGCATCCCTAGGGATTGAGATGTTCCTCAATTAACATAATTCGGAGACTATTAAAAATCTTAGCAAAAAATAGCTGCTATCATTCCTATTGGGGGTTTTTTTGTGTATCAGTTAAATACTTGGTTGTAAGAGAATTAACAAATATAATTGTCATTAAATATTTAATTGTGGACAGTTTAACTGCCATAGACTTGTCCCAGGTATGTTCAGAAGTAAAGGTTACTAACTAAAAATGTGCACAAACTATTAGGTGGGTAACATATTTTCTTGCATTTCAATCTAGAAAGCAACTGGACTTAGAATGCTGTTGCAGTTATGCAACTAAAAAGTATTGTTGAAATTCAGAACAAAAATAAAATTATCTTTAATAACTGTTTTTCTTAAACTAATCAAAAATACAAAATATTGGATTTTTCAAGGCACAAAGGGAAATAGTTCCTTTCTTATTTTAAAACAATTTCTAACCAGTACAATTAATTGCAAATCTATCACATGGAACACACTGAATATATTCCATTAGAAATTAGAAATGTCAGTGTTGTAACCTTGCTTTAAATATAATCAATCTTTCAAGAATTAACAAGAGATACAGTGTAATCAAAAAGTAGTTACACATAAAGGAAGCTTTACCTCACCCAAGAAGTAAGAGCCCAAGATTTTAATGCCTCTGAAATTCTGTGCTTGATGGATGTTGATAAAAATGACCATTCTTCTTCTTATATAAAACTGTAAACTGTGCTTGAAACATCTTCATATATGTTGATATTCCAGATTCAAAACCAAGTAAAGACATTACTAGTAATGTCAGAGTAGTGTAACTGGCTTTTACAGAGATGGTATTTCTTTTGTATGTAGGATCACTTTCACCAGCTGTAGCAAAAGCAGTCTAGATAAGATTAGTGAGTTCTGTGGGTATTTCCATACTTTTTTTTAAAATGTTTAAATATTTAAAATGCCAATTCTGTGTTATTATTTTATTTTATATTTTAAGTTGGTGTTTGTGTTCATAACTGTTCATTGACCTCATTCACTAAGGTTATGAAACAAAAAAGATTCTCAGTGAGAACTTAACTTCATTGTCTGTCAAATGACTTAGAAGCCATTATTATGCTCTTCATCATATGGTAGGAGTGATTCTTTCTTAAACCAAATAAGTAATGAAATTTAATTTAGGTTTGGAGAGTGCACAGCTGAACAAATAAATAATATGTAGGCTATATGGCCTCCAAAAAACAAAAAAAGAAAAAGAGGAAGTTTCTCATTGGAAGGGATGATAATTTCTTGTAAGGAGATCTGTAAATCCTTGCAGATCCTCCATTTTTGATTCATACTTTCTGATGCATCAATGTCTCAATTCTGGTATTGTAGCTAAAACGTGTTAGGTTTGTTAATCCCTGATTTATTTTTACTTCTACACGTCTGTCATATAATGCTTCTTTCCTCTTGCTATCTAAATACACTTGAAAGACTCTGAAACAGTCTTCTTCAGAAGACTGCCAATTTTCTATTCTTTTTTATTCATTTGTTATGTTGACAGGTAAATTGTTTTAAAATGATTGTTCATTTTCTTTCAGAAGTTCCTTAAATATCATGTCAAGGCTTTGCTGCAGACAGTTGACTTGAAAAGCATGTTTAAACTTTTATTTAGCTATTTTTTTTTCTTCTGTATAAGCTATAACACTGGTGTGCTCTTTCAAAGGAGTGAACCTGTGCCGAGGCACAGGCTGACTGCAAAGACCTATTCCACCTCCATTTATTACTAGTAGAGACTGTTTCACTGCAAAGACATTTATTCTAGCACGAAATACGTTAGACAGCATTTTCTCTTATTTGATGGGCCCCATTCTCAGAGCCTGCTACTTTAACTCCATTTTATTGGCCAAGACAAAATAAAACATTACATAAATGAAAGTACACAACCTTATTAAGTGGGTGCTTCAGAAGCGAGACAGAGTCCTGGAAATGTACCACACAGTGTAGTGGTTTTATCATCTTGAGCCAGAGAACTCTGGTGCAATGAGAAACATGAAAGAGTGGAGACACCTCACCATCCTCCAGCTTGCCCTGAGACACTGAGACAGAGAGAACTCATATCCCATCCCTTGCTCTGGGGGCAAGGAACATGGAAAAAAGTCTTCATGAGCTGCACACAATTCCTTCAAAAATTAAGAAGAAAAATATTAATGCATTAAACATCACTTAAGAGTCTAGAAGACTATACCACACTGGAAATTAGTTTAATCTACTGCTATCTGTTGAATTATTGTTCTTACACAAAGGTTTTTTTTTAATTATTAGTAGAAAAATGAGGAATTAAGATTAACAATTGTCTACAATTCGGCTATTTTAGATTCAAAATTTGCTAGTGCATCTGTTAAACAAGGATTTAAAAAGTCACATAACTTAAGACTAATTTGAATCTGAGTATTTTTTATTTTTATTTAAAAGTTATTAATATAATAAACATATTTATTTGATATCTGATTATGCTTAACTATGAAATATTTTGACATCTCCATGCCACAGGATTTGATAATAAATAATTCATGATGTGTAGCTCTACCCTGACATTTAAAAACAGAGTCATTATATAGAATTAGATTTTGGGTTATAAAATTGGAAATCTTGACTCTTCAAATTTATTTAATATTGTCTCTAAAGCTTCAATAATTTAAATAGGAGCACAGGGTTTTGCTTTAATGGTTCTGAACTTTACTGCCCGTCTAAAATGGGCATGAATTAACTGAGATTGGACAGAAAGAGAAATAAGTCTAATTTCCAGTTAATTGCATTTGTTTGGAAAAATATAGGAAAAAAATAAGGAAGTAATACTTTTGCAAATTGATATATTGGTTATTTGAATAGCAGCCAATATTATGAAGAAACTATCAGATATGAACCCATTCTGAAGCAGAACAAAATGTAGCATTTTGACCTTCTCTCACATCTCAGTTTCTGTTAGAAAATTCATTTCACACTTTTCTTACACTTGGTTAAAATGAGTAAATTTAGTTAACTATTTTTGAGCAATGCATGACTTCAGTACTTAAGAAAACTATATAGAAGTTTTTGAAACTGTATGCACCACAGTTCCTTAAGGAAAAAATTAATATAATTGAAATTTAATAATCATTAATCATTAAATTGAGAGCAAACTTTCTTTCTAAAGTTAGGCATTTTCCCA
The DNA here is from genome assembly GCF_025592945.1 of Manacus candei. Lineage (NCBI taxonomy): Eukaryota > Metazoa > Chordata > Aves > Passeriformes > Pipridae > Manacus > Manacus candei. The sequence goes on from NW_026138133.1 coordinate 928,551, forward strand.
TGAATCTAAAAGTGTGTCTCATACTCAGCCTTATAAAATCTACTTTTCATACCTTTGGAAAAACATTTAGTTTTGTTTAAAAGATTTCAAGAAACAGAAACTGAATACACAAAATCTTTTGGATCTGATTTTCATGGTTTTAAAGAAAAAAGGTGATGAACAGTTCAATAAATTTACATAGAAATAATTTGATATTGTGTTTAATTGAATTTTATGTATTTATATAAAATGTATTAAATAACAACAAAAATTATTTAAAATTAAGAGGTACTTTCATCTTGAAATGTAATTCTTAAAATGTGTCAAATTATGTTTCTCCACTACACAGTTTTTGACCTCCCTGATTTTCTCCTTAAAAGACATACTTTATTGATTATACATATTTTAGAAAACTTACACTTTCTAGTAATTCAGGTTTATAATAGAATCTTTTTTTATTTTTTTTTTTATTTTGGAAGAATTGACTTTTAGATGTTCTCCCATTTTGTACTTCTTTATTCATAATCTTTTTTTTTATGGGTTCCTGTCATGGTTTGAGATAGTCCCAAAATCCAATCCCCTAGCTCCATTCCCCCCTCCCACATCTCAACCTAATGTGAGATGGGTTTTTTCCAGACAAAACACACTAGACTCAAAGTGGGGGAAAGGGAATATATTACAATGACTGTACAAATAAATACCATATCACATTATACACATGATCACAACTATCTCTACCATGACATATGTATTTACAATGATCAGATCTCTTCTCCCCTCCAAATAAAAGTCCAGGAGGGAAAGAAGGACAGATCCCTTCCAGTCCTTAAGCAGCAGCATCTTCTGAGGCAGCAGTCTGTCTGTCTTCTCCACATGCAGCAGCTGATAGCTGGATTTCTGCCAGCACTCACGAGGGAGGTATTCAAGCCTCTCTCGGCCCCATCGCCTCCAACCGAGGGGTCTTCCATGGGCTTCGTAACCCCAGACAAGGTCGTATCACCACGTCATATCACGAAGACACAGGGGGGTCTTCGTGACGGTCTGGTATCTCCAGGAGACTCAGCTCCTTGCAGGGCCTCTGTGCCCTGTCTCTCAGGCTGCCACCGTGGCAGCAGTGCAAGGTGGGGGAAGCCAAGGTCAACTCCCCCCGCATTCCTCTGGCCGTCCCGGTCCAGCTATGGGACGCTCTGAGCTTCTCAGCTCCTCTCTCACTCTGGTGCTGCATGTCTAAAACTCTTCTCCTTAATAGGAGTCCATGTCCCTCTTCTCCAAGAGGGGTCTCAAGGGAGTTTTAGGGGATCTGGTACAGTCTTACCCCCAGAACTCTGTCTCTCAGGCTGCTGGCTCTCTTTCTCCCGGCTCTCCTTCCAGGAGTTCTTTCTCTGGTGCTGCATGTTGCTTCTGCTGCTCCTTCAGTTCAGGTGTTATCTCCTGGCTCTCTGCCACCGTTTCTCTGGTCAGTCCCGGCTGCTGCTCTGCGCCCATGGAGAAAACATCTCCTGGCTTAACTACAGGCACCTAGCCCAGCTTTATGCTGTTCCAGGTCCCTGCAGCCCCCCAGCCAGGGGCTGGGAAGGCCCAGAGGGCCCAAGGGGCTCAGAGCCCCTTCCTCGTGGCTCTACAACATGGCCACCTCTCCTGCAACAACCAAAACTACAACTCATCTCTTCCGGTGAGCTTGTGGGATGTTGACATTTTTGCAGGAGCGCCCATTGGACAGAACTCCAAAACTTCCAGGGGTTTCCACCCCTTGGGGTCTACCACTTTTCTAGCCTCTGGGGGAAAACAAGATTCAAACCATGACAGTTCCTTTTCTAGAAAATATAAAATAACCCATCACATTATGGGATTCAGTTTGTGGGTTTAGCATTGCTAGCCCAATAAACCTCTTTCTCATGGTGTGGTCAATTAGTATGGATAGATACATAACCCATTATAAGAAATACTGTCTCTTCTCTGCTTGGATATCCTTAACCCATTATGACAGATATTTATATCTCTTGTTCTTCCAGGAGTCACCCAAACACTTAATAACTTCCCAAAAGTAGTTATGAGAATATCTAAAATTAATTTATTATACTAAAATTTCTGGCAGTTATTTCTTGTTCTATCATTTATAGATGAAGAGAAAAATTATTTTCTCTAATCTTTATCTCAATCTACCACATCTTCAAAAAGTGACCAGTCTGCTCATGTTCACATTCTTCTATTTTGGAGATTAAACAAAACCTATTATTTCAAAACGTCTTGCTATATGATAATAGAACCTTCTTCTTCTTTTTCTTTTCTTCCTTTTTTTTAATGCCAAAAACTTACTGTGATATTCCTGCTGAGACCTTACTGCTCTTGAATGGAGCAGAAATATTACTCCCTCATTTTTTTAATCAATTTTGATTTTGTAATTAAACTATGTTGTGAAGACTAAAGAGATGACAGTATGGACATCTTCCATATTCTCCATTATATTTTTTTATTTGTAACTGTTTTCCAGTCTTACGATGGTGCACTGTCTCTGTCTCTGTATTTGTTAGTGTCTTTTTATTTCTAATGTATTTCTGTATTTTCAAGTAGTAACTAAAATATATATTTCTAGATCAGATTGTCTTTCACATATTCACTGTATTGTCAAAACAGTTTTAAGTGCTCCATCACTTTCACATATCCAGACTGATATCTACAATTAATATACCTTTAATTTGGAACTTCATAATTAATTTCACTACCATTTTATATATGTTATAATTTCCTTTGCATTACTTTTTAAATTATTTTTATCTGGAAGGTGATATATCAGTCACTATACTTATTTCCTTGTTACCTATAAATTAGTGTTGACTTAACCACTTAACCACTTAACCACTTAAATCATTGCAACTGAAAATCTCATAATTGGACTGCAAAGGATAAATAGAATTACATTGTATATTAAATCAGACTAAGAAAAAGAGAAACTAATGATTTAATGTATATGCTAGTTTTGGCTGCTATAGGGTGAATTTTCTTCACAGTAACTATGCTCTATGTTTTGAATTTGTGCTGTGTTGATAATACATTTTTGTTACTGTTGAGAAGGGTTTACAAAGAGTCAGGGCTGCTCCTCCTACCGTCCCACTAGCAAACAGTTTGGCGGTGCACGAAAAGTTGGGAAGTGACACAGCTGGGATAGCTGATCTCAAATGACCAAAGGGATATTCCATACCTTGTGGCATCATGTTCATCAATAATCTAGAAGGAAAGTTGACCCAGAGCTGCTGATCAGTAACTGGAAAGGTGTTGGTTGCTTGGTGGTGAGCAAGTGTTTTCATTTTCATCACTTGTCTTTCTTGGGTTATATTTCTCTCTCATTGTCATCCATTATCAAATTTGCAGATGACACTAAGTTGGGAGGGAGTGTCGATCAGCTGGAAGGCAGGAGGGCTCTGCAGAGGGACCTGGACAGGCTGGAGAGTTGGGCTGATTCCAACAGGATGAGGTTCAACAAGGCCAAGTGCCGGGTCCTGCACTTTGTCCACAACAACCCCCTGCAGTGCTACAGGCTGGGGACAGAGTGTCTGGAGAGCAGCCAGGCAGAAAGGGACCTGGGAGTTCTAATCAACAGGAAGTTGAACATGAACCAGCAGTGTGCCCAAGTGGCCAAGAAGGCCAATGGCATCCTGGCCTGTTATCAGGAGCAGTGTGGCCAACAGGACCAGGGAAGTGATTCTGCCCTGTACTCAGCACTGGTGAGGCCACACCTGGAGTACCGTGTCCAGTTCTGGGTCCCTCAGTTCAGGAAGGATGTTGAGGTGCTGGAGCAGGTCCAGAGAAGAGCAACAAGGCTGGTGAAGGGACTGGAGAACAAGCCCTATGAGGAGAGGCTCAGGGAGCTGGGGCTGTTCAGCCTGGAGAAGAGGAGGCTCAGGGGAGACCTCATCACTCTCTTTAACTCTCTGAAAGGAGGTTGTAGCCAGGTGGGAGTTGGTCTCTTCTCCCAGGCAGCTATCAGTAAGACAAGAGGGCATGGTCTTAAGCTGTGCCAGGGAGGTTTAGGTTAGATATTAGGAAGAAATTCTTTACAGAGAGGGTTACAGGCATTGGAATGGGCTGCCCAGGAAATCGGTGGATTCTCCGTCCTTGGAGGTTTTTAAGATAAGACTGGATGTGGCACTTAGTGCCGCGGTCTAGTAACCGTGTCGGTGTTGGATCAAGGGTTGGACTCGATGATCTTGAAGGTCCTTTCCAACCTGGCTGATTCTATGATTCTGTGATTTTCCTTTTCATTATAATTCTCATTTTCACCCTTCAAATTCTCTTCCTTCCCCACAGCGGGAAAGGAGCAAGCAGGACTTTGTGGTGTTTAGTTGCCGGCTGGGGTTAAAACACAACAATATATTAAATTCTATAAACATGCATCATGTCGTTAACTAACTTTTTTTAATCTTCTCATTTAGACCAATTAAATACTAGGTATCCTAGTCTGGATTTTTATAAAAAATTAGATTAAAAATCAGTATCCCATTACCAATTCTTCAAGACATGTTTTCACTCCTTTTGCAGAGTGTATACACTGTTATTCTTAATTTTTTATTGCATTTGTAGCTGTGTAATCAAATTTATCTGCATGACATAAAGCCATATTGTGCCATTCATTTTTAAGCAGTATTCCCTGTTGATTCCATTGAGGACTGCTACTTAAAAATGGATGGTGCAATATGGCACTTAAATCTGCAAATATAATTAAATTATATTAGATCTTAGCTGTAGGAGCTCAAAAGTAGGTGATCTAAAAGCAGCAGTAACAGTTAAAAACTTCAAGCTGGAGAAAAAATTTCATAGCAAAAATATTAATTTCCTTAAAAGTTGAAGATATTTGAGATGGATTCTTATACTTATGTAGTCCATTCTTCACACTTCTTTTACTGAAGTTTTGCCTTGTGTGTTCTTTCTTTTGGTTAAACTGCAAAGGCACAGTGGAAAACATGAGCAATAAGCACATAACAGGGGCTTTTAATCCAATATTGTTTTACTTGAGGTGCAGAAAATTTTACTTTATAGTACTAGTTAAGCATAGATTATAAGGATCTGTTGTTCGGCTGGGCGATTTTGCCTCTGTAGTTTTCATCTACATTTCTTTTACAACTAGTGAATGCTGAAATTTGATAAAAGGTTTGACTGATGATGGTAATGAATTTAATATTGTATTCTCCATTTACTCATGCATTGCCATGAAGGGGTAGGGTTTAGTTCTTTGACAAAGGTGCATGAATACTAATGATCAAGGTCGGTAATCATCCAGATAAAAAAACTCACCAATTTAGATACAGAATGGGTGATACTTCCTTGTTGTGACAGGGCTTTTTCAAAGGTTGCAGAGGACGCTATTTTACAAGGCAAGATACCATTAAAGTTCAGCAAACAGAGGAACTTTTTGCCATTAATGCTAATAATGTTTCAAGGAAACAGTGAGCAATGCATCAACACACTGATTCTTATCACTTCTTACCAGAGCCAAGTCCCTTTTTGCCCTACTGTTCCATTGCTGACCCTGGAAGGCAGATAAGGACAGCATACTGGGTAACATTTTTGTGAATAAACTGGAATAAGCTAGAGCATAAATAAACACATAAAGTGATACAGTATTTCAGTGTCTAAGCAAACATTATTAAAAAATACTGAAATATTATTGTAGAATTACATTAGAAAATATAATTTGACTCCTGAACTTTTTTTTTTATGCTGGTTAGTTGGTTTGTTTTATTCTGCAGGATATTTTTCATTCCCAGAGAAATGGTTCTCAACAATTTTTGCTTTTGTTTGTCTATTAGTTTGGTTTTGTATAACAGTTTATATTTGTGGGTGTGATGGGTTTGCTAGGCTTTCTACTGTAGGCAGACTTTTCAATGCTAGCATAATAATTAGACAAGTTGATTTTCAGAACTTATAGTTTTTTACTCTTTTAGGAAACTAAATAAATCATTGCACTATAAAACTGAAACGAAGGCAATGGGGTCTACTTAGCTCCAATAAGAGTAAGTGAAATCCATCCAAACAACTACAACTTGATGCTAAGTGTTTTTCAGAGGCAAAAGTATATTTTTTTTTTGTATTAGATTAAGATTTTCAATTCACTGTAGCTATGGTTTCATGTTCATCTTTGATTTCTGAGCATTAATGTTTAGTGATTGTAAGAGTAGAATCACCTCTTCTTGAAACTTCTGGATTTTAAAGTAAACATTTCCCAAAAGGAAAGAAAGGAAATATAGTCAGTGAAATCTATGAGTTTACTAAAATATCAAGCAAACCTCTTCCTTCCCACAAATACTTTTAGAAATGTCTTGCAGGCCAGTCTGGCTGCTATGAGAACTTAATGGTTTACCACCTAATGATTTAAGATTAAACATTTTCTCAGCTTGCAAAGGTCAACAGGGTGCTTACATCTTGAAGCAACTTTCCTTTATACTAGCTGTTTTTGAGACCCAGGAATGTGAATTCTTGTGAAGGTAAAGAACCATTATTGAAGCAGTTGGAAAATAAGACAGTAAGGGAAAAAGTAAACTCAGAAGGGCCAGAGGGAAAAAGTCCAGAAAGAGAAGACTAAATAAGAAATTACTATGAAATATTCAGTGCAGGTATTTTGTTCTTGCTGCAAACTAAATGTTGCGTATGTCAGAGTGACAAATAGTTCATGCCTTACTCCAGTCTGTACTGAGCACATTGTAGCAAAGGCTGCAGACACCTCTTGTTGAGAGTCTTTGTACCTGAAAGATCCCTGCTGGAAATCCTGCTTCCAGACTTGCACTTCATCTCTTCTCTTGTGTGAACAACTCTGTGCCAGATTCACTTGTGTGAACAGATATATGGCCACTATGAATCCAGTGCAGATGTATGTTTCTTTCATGGAATTCAGTGTGTGGGAAAATGTTTAGATGTTTGAATGTGTCATATAAACATTTTAATTATTATCAACTGTAAAATGAAATGGTATTATCTTCACCTTTTAGAGATTCTTAAGTTATTTTTACCAGACTTCAATATAAATGAGAACTCTCAGATTTTTAAAAGTACTAGATCTTATTTTGTGGGTTGTTGGTTTGTTTGTTTGGGGTTTTTTTGTTTGGTTGGTTTGTTGTTTTTTTTTTTTTAATTTGTAAAAATTGTTGGGTTTAATCCCTTTTAGAGATCTATATACATCTGTCAGTGAAATTATTTCTGTGATTTTTTCTTTATACCAGTTGTGATAATACCACCTTTCAAGTATCATGAAATATTTTGTCTAGATATATACATAGGTAAATATATTTTGCTCTGGTTTAAGCATACTAGTAGTTTTGTAAAAACCTTCTTTTACAATTAAGAAGATACCTTTATTAATTTCATAGCTTGTAAGAATAACAAAGAATCAGGGTATAAAAAAAATTTATTTTTCTTTAAAGGAAGGTCTGCTATATTTTGAGAACTAAATACATAGCTATTAACTTTAAGTATTGTTTTTGTGTGACATGACTTCAAGTTTCATTAAAGGTGAAATTCTGTCCCTTTTTGTTTTCATGGCCTTGACTTTAGTGGAATCATAGTTTTACCTTAAATTTACACATTATTTATATCTGTGGATTAGGAAAGTATAATAGTGATATGACTGCTGGAATGGGACAGTGTTATTGGTCTTTGTTGCAATGGCTTATTTATGCAACTCATAAACAGTAAGGAAATGGAGTTAGAGATAAGTAATAAGCTTTTCTGACAGTCTTATTTCACTTATTTTAATGCTTTTGTTGCTTATATTCTTTCATATTCTCTTCTGTTTTATCCAAAATCTGGAATAGAAAATCTTGAGTACTTAGAAGATGGTAAGCAGATCTGATTTCATCAGAACTACCTGCCACACTCAAGTAGTGAAGATTTTCTACTTTGTGTTTTTCCAGTAACTCAAGGCAAATAAGTCTCTGCATATGAGGGTCAGCTAAGATTCTTACTACTTTTTAGCAAAAAAACCAATAGTTCCATTATCTAAACATGTTTTCAAAGGAAAGCATGAATTTCTGATATTTTACATGATGGTGGACTGAGGTAAGATGCTGAGATAATTCTGTGTGAATATGATAGTCTTGGTGCTCACTCGTGTCTCGGAGCGTGCCTATCCACCCTACTGAGCACTGTGTCCTGCTCTGGGCCCTGACTGATTCGCTTAGCTCTAATATATGTGCCACATCTATCACATCTATACACACTTGTGCAAGCAAAAGTCGAGACCCTTCTGTTGACATATTTCAAATATCATGACTTTCACACTAGCCCATTAAATCATTTCCAAATTGTGTATGCAGACCGGAGCAATAGGTGCCGTCTGCTCCTGTTTCAGGTACGGTCTGTCAAACTCTGCAGCTACACCAAACTGAAAGGAATCCATGTTAATGCAAATTGCAGAAATCCATCCTCACAGTGATGGGGCCTTAAGTTGCTACATTTTAAAGATGTGCTCTTTTCATGGTATACTCCACCAAACATTTTGTGTGAATTAAGTAGTCTTAAAACACATGATATGTAGCTACACTAAGAAATATCTTGTATTTAAGATGACAAGTAATGAGATAAAATCTTATGCAATAATAGTAAGAAAACCACCTTTTTCTTATTTAATATAATGCACAACATATTAATGTTTTGAGAGAATACCGTAAAAAATCCCAGATGTGTTTAGCAAGTGAAACATTGAGTACTACTTTATTTATAAATTCATGTCTCAACAGGAAATAAATTTGTTAAATAGATAAGTTAACACTAAACTAACTAAAAAAATGTTTTATATTCCAAAACAGTTAGAAAAATATTCCAAAGATATGCCACAGTCTAGACAACAAACTCCTAAATCACTGTGTGTGTGTGAGAAGCAGGTCATAGACATAGGAAAGCACTAACATTGAATAATCACCCGGATATCTGATGAAGAAAAAGAAGAAATAACACTGTTTCTGCTTTGACAGTTTTGAATAATGACAAATATTAAGTTTTTTTGTAAACCTTAGAAAAATACATTATTGTGGTAAATAACATCGTTATTTATCTGCCATTTTATCAAGTATTATAGCTGTTAATGGTAGAATAAACATGATGTTTGTGTGATAAAGAAAAGTGTGTGCTCATAACCTTATATATAGTTATAAGTAATTGGGATATAAATAAGTGGTACATCATGGTCAGTCAAGAAATCCTGACTTTCCTATTTCAGTGGTTGTAGATATTATTTTGAATTATGAGTCTATTGGCATGAGTAAGAATTTATCAGTGTACAGAAAGGCTGCATAATCTATGTTTTATTATAGTATAAAGCATCATATGAATGAATAATAGTTTTGTATGCTGTAAATAATAGCATACTGTGTATAAAGCACATAATTTATTTATTAAGATGGTTGATAAATAGTAAAGAAAAAAAATTGATCTGGAAAACTTCAGAGTGCCATCAATTCTTTTTTGATATATGAGAAAGTTGCACATTCTCAGTATGTCACAGGATGCAAAAATTTAATCCAGTGCAGAAGTGTAATAAAATTTCCTGCAACATCATATACCAACACACAAAAAATCAATTTAAACTGATTTTTTAATATATATAATATTTCATTATTAAAAACTGATTTCCTTCACTTTCCAGCACCATGTGGAAGCCGGTCAACAGGCTCCGAAGGGACTGTATTATCACCAAACTACCCCAAGAATTATAGTGTTGGTCACAACTGTGTTTACTCTATCACTGTTCCTAAGGAGTTTGGTAAGTAGGTTTGGTCTCATTCCTATCTTTTTGTTACTTGAATACATTCTGGATGATTTGTATGGTTGCTTTTACATAAAAAATATTAATGAGAAAAAGCTGTTTTAAACTGATACTTCTGTTAACACTTTTATCATTTTTATAGTGCACTATTTCCTCTAAATGCTTATATTTATCATTATCTTTTGAATTTCTCTTTACTGACAAATGAGATTAGAGCAGCATGTGTCTGCCTGGTTTTTGTAGATTACCAGATCTTCCATCAAAAGTTTACTCCCATAGTAACATTTCCTTCTGCTGACTAGACTAAATTTTAACTAAATTTTAACTATGTCTTCTGTCCCACACAAAGACAGGACTTATACAGCACTGTTGTATCTCTCTGAATTTATGAATTATTTTATCTCACTTTATTATGAAACAATGCTTAGGATAACAGTTGATGGTTGTTTGGCTTCTTGGTAAGCAGTATGCCACATACTGAACATCATTTTGTTCTTATGGATAGTGTAGAGGTGCATAGGCTACTACAAAATAAATAAATATTTTTAAGTACTGTCTTCTAAGTCATGGCAATCTATCCTTATTCCTCCAGAATATTAAGGAAAAATTAAACACATTTGTACAATTCTTGATTTATTTCTAGCTGTTAGAAACATGTGCTTTTGATATAACTAATTTTTTTTAGATAAACTGGAAAGTTTATGTCCTCCCACTTCCATCAAAATATAAAAGAATTCAGTGATATATTCTGAAATATGATTATGATAGACTGTCTGCCCTATCTCGGGATAGACCTTTACTCTTTTTCTTGTATTTAAATAGTGTATTTTGACAATTAGTTCAGGTACGTGTAGAATATATAATTTTTTTCATCCACTTTTGTGCATACAGAAAACAAAAATACCTGTGTGTTGAAGGAGAAAGGTAAAAAAAATACCTGCCAGACAAAAATGAGAATGACATGATGCATTGAAACAAGTACCAAAATAAATATTTCCATTTTAGATGCTGTTTTTCCAGTGATACTTCCACAGTAATCAGAAGTAGTATTCCTTGCACCCAAAAGCTCAAATTTTAAAATACAAATCTTTCTTTGAATTGTACAGTGGTGTAGGGGTTAATATTTCTTTTGATCTGTGATCTTTCTTTATCATCACTAGAATTATTCCAGTAACAACCATTGAGAAAGTCAAAGTCCTTTTGGCAATCAATTTAAATGAAATTTTTTTTGCATTCAATATAATTATTTGTCTCAGTCTGAAATTTTAAAATAATTACCTATAATTCTGTTGTTTTGGGTCCTGGTAGAAGACATTGCATTAGGAAGAGTTTTCACTTGCAATTTTTGATATGTAGGGATCCCTCACTGACAGGATGGTCACCAAAAAATGCTGTGAAAAAAGACACTGCATAACATCTTCAACTCACCTACTAGTATACATCACAAGGGGTAGATTTGTCAGAGATTATTCACAACAACAAAAAGTCAAACCACGTTTTTTTGAGAATGAAGGGGTACTCCAGCAAAACTGCTGACATAAGATAATTTTCCTAAAGGAAACAGCAAAAAATCTTCCATAATCTTCTCTATTGCTCAAACCTTCAGTGTGAAATATAGCAATCAAATATTTGCTGAATGGAAGCTCTTCAGGAACTATTTTGGCATCCAATATAGTACATGAGATACTTTGTTACATGAGTAACAAAGAACAATTTGGGGGAAAAAGAAAAAGCTAAAACCAGGTCAATATAGAAAAAACCCACAAACAATGGAATAGCATATTTAGTGTGTAGAAGGGAACTCATTGGCCTGGATTAGTTTTTGATGGAGTGAAAAGAAAAGCTATTTCATCTGCAGCTTCCCAGGTTCTCAAGTCAAAAATTCTGTGGAAAAGTCATTTCAGAGTGGACTTTTTTCCAGTGTTTCATTATTCTGTCATGAAGAATCACAGTTGCAATATTTCATAGCATGACAGGTTTAAGCTACAAGATAAATGACTCACAAAGGCACACAGTGTGCCACAGGAAAAATCTTTTGTAAACATGGAAGACTCATCTTCTTTGACACTCTCCCACTGATATTTTAAAGTGGTGTAATGATCATTAATTGTTCAACACTGAAATCCAGCACTGGTTACAATTAAAATGCAGACGTTGGAGATTTTTTTTTCCCTGATACACATAAACTAATTTGTATTCTCTGCTTTGCATAATGGTGTCATCTGTACTTCTATTTAGGTTAATATTTTTAACAGTAAAATAAATTTTATGCCAGCTTGCTTCTTTCTGTTAGAGCAAAAAGATAGATTGAACATACACAGTAAGGTATGTAAGCGTGGCTTTGAGCTATGCTATCAGAAAACTAGGTATCAATTCTCAGCTGCCATCAAAATGTATAAAATTTAAATTAGAACTCTCTTTTCCTACCAAGAAGCTAGAAAAATTGTATACAATTGGGAAAATGTCTAGTTTCCATGGAAACATTTGGTTTATGTTTACAGCAAAATATAATATTAAAAAATTGCAAGAATTTTATTGCATGACATTTTGTGGCAAGATTACTTAGAAATTTGGCAATGAAGGTAGATCCAGTTTGCTTACTGTAAACAGGGAAATTAAAATCCACTATTCTCTTCAATTCTTGAATAACCAGCTTGTATTCACAGACACATTTCTATCATACACTTATGCTATTTTCAGCTTTTGCTTGTGTCTTTTCTTGAATTCCTGGAGATAGCCCTGATAATTGTACATAGACAACAGAGAGAAGAAATAAATAGAGTCAAACAGCAGAACTTTCAGATTATTATTAATAATAATATCCTTGAAAGAGTAATTTTTTGCCAACACTGGAAGGTCAACATGCAAATTTTATTCTGCCAGTGAAGACACACATAGAGCCAACAACGGTGTCAACGTGTGTTTTCTGTTAGACAGCTCACTGCATCTAGAATTGTTAGACAACAGTCGTGTCACAGTAGAGTTATTTCAGTACTGTTTGATTTGATTTCAAACTCAGTTTACATTTGGAAAGAAAAAGATAGGCAAGGACAGATTGCAAGTAGCAGAATGTGCCAAATAACAACCTCACATCAAGAGGAAATTAGAAACAAATTGTACTTACGATAATACTTCACTGCATTACAGTAAAACATTTGCTTTAATACCTTGAATCCATCATCACTGCTGTGCACATCTTAATTTCATTTAAGAAATGGGGCAGACGTGTATGGACTGATATTTTTTTAAAATGTGGAGGATTTAACTCTGCATCTTAAGTTAAAATGGATGGAAATGCCTGGCTGAATATCTAGCTTCAATATTTTTAAACACAAACTAATCAATTATTGAATTAAGTAATAATTTGCTGAAGGGGAGGTAGAAATGATAGAGTATGATCTAAAATATCAAAATGCTACCGTAGGCAGGAATCTGATTCTGCTTCACACCCTCTTTTTATACAAGCAACCACTTCAAAGTGGTTCACTTCAGTGAGACTACATTGTTCAAACAATGATTACTTGTCAACAAGATGGAGTGAAACCACAAAGACTGCTCCAAATACTTGTATGTCCAACTGTATAAAGATTCGAGGCACTAATTTTAGGAGAAAGAGATGACAGTGATCCAGCTTGTACCCTGTATTTTATAAAAAATAAGTCAGCACACCTTTCCTTTCCAAATGACTTGAAAACAAAATGACTTCCAAGAAAAGTGACTATTTATTTATTTCCACATTTTTATTTTATGTTAGGTAACCATAAAACTGTTTTTTAAGACAAAATCTATATTTTGTGTATTTGTTCCCCAAAATTTTGCATAAAGACAGCAAAACTAACTCTATCACAGGACACTTCTAATAAAAACTGAAAATATTTTAAAAACCTGAATTAATGAAGAAATTTAATGAAATTCAACATCATGCAATACTAGGGATGCACATACAAATATTTATTCTTAACAATAGAAAGAAATACCTACTGTATAAGTAATCCCAGTAGTTGATGCTAAGTTCACACCCCTTTTCCTTTTTTTTTGTATTCTTTCAACTATATTGACATGTTATTTCTCTTAACACCATTCTGTTCTGCAAGATTTTCAAAGGATCTTGTACCAGAATGATGCTTAGTAAATTCTTAAAACTGAACTTTAAGAGCTCAACATTAAAAAATTTATGAAAGTCCTTTTCTGCAATTTTTTCCAGTCAGCTAACTAAGCTTCATTCAAAAGTACATAAACTGGAATTTTATCTAAGATAGACTTCAGAAATCCTGGTCAGAACTAAGACATCATTGTGAATAGAATATCAGGCAGATACAGAACTAGTTTTCATCCCAGAGACAATAAACCTAAGAAAGGTAATATTTAATTGTAATATTTATTTACAATTGATGAAGTAATTTTTTTTAAATTTTCTATTATCAGTATGGAAAGGAAACATTCACAAAATTCATGTAAATGATGTTTTATGTTAATTTAACTCATTGCCAGAATATTGGTTTGATTTGAAAATTTTCTGAGTGGACTTAACTGTGGTGAGTACATGTCTTTTCACTTGACTCTTTTTGAATTTAAATTTGAAAGTTATTGAATAACATGGAAGAGGGATAAGGATGGAGACAGGTTGCTTTGAGCCAGAAAAATATGTAGGTTGTATTCATTGTGCTAGAAACAAATAATGCACCCTCCTACCACAATAGAAATTAAATATTCTCAATGCGCATTGAATATGAATATGAATTTATTTCCCATTATTATTTTCATTAAGTATGAAAAATAAACTATTTTTCTGAAATTTACAATGCATGCAATTAACCATACAAAAGTACAGTCCATTTCTCCCTTTAAGTAAGAAGATTGTATAGCTATATAACAAATACAATAAAAATGGGTAGAATCTGGTTCATTGTATTGTGTGCAATTTAGCAAGAAAAGAATGTACAGGTGGTGACCCAGAAACAGAAAACTTAGAAGCATATCTTCTGCATATTAAATGGACATGAAAATCCAAATGAAAAAAATCTTCATCCATAAGTGTGTGTTCTGGACCTTTAGAGTCAGATGCAGTGACATGATTTGTGTTTTAATCTGTATAATCCAAGTGGAGATGATCTAAATACGTGAATGTTGTCTTGAAGTGCTGCCCTTAAACACTGCTGATTTATGCGCATATAAATTTTAGGCTTGCATGCAAAGTAAATAGGTGTGTATGCATGTCACTGAATCCTTTCAGTTTTAGTAAGGTATCTCCTCTCTTGTTTTAGTAAGGCATCTAACTATGGAAGTTAGATACCTAGTCTATGCCATTCAGATCCTTCCTCTAATCAACAAAGAGAAATACATATTTCCATGATGCGATTCATCCCATCTAAAATATCTAGCTGCAATTTTTTGGAAGAAGATAAATTCTTTGTAATGTAGAAGAAACAACACAGTCTTATCATATTCATTCTGGTGGCTACCATGGGTTAAATGAATTAGAGAACATTGCTGCAAATGTAGTCTACATCCATCCTGTAATTATGTTGTATACCCATAAGTTCATGATTTTATCTTGTGAATATGTGGTAAAGCTGACAATTTCAGATATGTTTCAGTGAGTGGCCATTTAGTGGCTTGAACTTGGATGATTCAAATTCAAACTTTACTTGGGATTCCTTACTCTTAAATGTTTTAAACCCAACACTGGACATGAACAAAATCTGTGTCATGTTATTAAGTGTATATTAGACAATAATCCCTGCTTCTTTAAGTGTTGTTGGATCACCTACTTAAGAAGAATTTCACATGATGAACTGTATTAGATTAGTTATTCTACAGGAACAGGAAGCCAAGGCCTATAGACTGTCTACAGAATGAATTCCTAATGTATTTGCGTTGCCATCTGGAAAGGGAAAATGAAAGGCAGGATTAGTTATATGCTAGAAAATTTTTTTTGTGATTTTGCAGAGGAGTTTAGTGAGTATTAAGTATTCTATTCTCCAGAATATATAATAAATGTACCTGAAAATGCTATTTAAAATATAAATATTTTCTGAATTTGGTGTAAAATTAGTTATAATGCAATAGTTTTAAGTTATATATACTAGCTATGAAATTATTTTCTCATTGATGTAAGAATTTCTTCCTTAGAAGAATATTTTGCAAGTTTTAACAAGGTTGTGCCAAATATTTTTATTTGTCATTGTATTTCAAACACAGAGCAGTAATACTGACTACTTAATTCAGTTATGAATAGGCTAGTAGCAAAATATTGTATACCAAACATACCTAGTGGATAGCGAATATATTTTTTATCATACTGCTAAATACACATGAATTATTGTGCTTCAGGCTTTCCAAAAATAGCTGAAGCTTGCAGTCTCAGATTTTTTTTAAGAATAGAGGTGAGCGTTAGTTGTATAACTATTAACTTCTGGTTTGTTTTTCTAGTTCAAGGCCAAGTTTGTGTCATATAGATGCTGACTATATAATCTACAGAAGGACGAGAAGGTCATTTCACATCACTTTCCATTTAACTATGAATCTCCTAGGTTTCTGAGAGGAAGGACTAGCAGGTTTTATATACTCCAACTCACTGAGTACTATTTCATTCATTGGTTCAGTGCTTAACATGCCTGCCAAGCGAGCAGATGCCAATAAAAAAGTCACCGTAGGGTGACATTTAAAGAAAATCAAACTATTCAATGTATTTTTGAAATAAAATGTAAAGAGATTTACTATTTTAGTTGCTTGATATGATTTGAAATCACTTTTTCAGTGCTCTTTTTAGATTTTTGTCAATAAAAATGATTAGTTTTGGCTCAAATATTAGTGATGTGTTTGAATATAATAATGACCAATTTAATACAGACTGCTAAATAGCTTAAGCTATTGAGTTTTACTATAAACATATGGCACCAGTATAGCTGTCTTTTTAATCACCTAAATTCAAAGCAGAATGATAAGACCACATCTATAGTCTTCAAAGAAATTCATAGTTTTAAAATAAGTAAAATAATTTTACTCTCAAAGTTTTAATTGATGAAAGATTTCTAAAGATTTTTTTTCTTTTGTTATTCTGAGAGGTGTGACTCCAGCTGCTTCAAATATTAAATTGTCAAACCTTGTTCACAGAAAAGGCTGTTATTATAATAGCTGAAATTAGTCTGGGTTCCTGATTCCAAATAACAGAGAAAAGACTACATTACAATTGTTGCTTACATGATTTTCTTACTCCTGAGGATGAGATTGAGTGGTGGCATATTTTCTGAACAATTCTGGGTTTTTGTTATGTTCACTTCTTACGGCAAGAATTAAGTACTTTAGCAGGACAGTATCAAAAGCTTGAATCACCATTTTTTAGGTTGTTTTAACATAAAGTTATATTAATAATGAAGTGTCATTTTTACCCTTAATCTCTATATGAGTGAAAAAGCTGCTTTCTCACTCTTCAAGTCCAGCCAGCTGGGGAGACCAGGCCTTTTTTTTCTCTTGGGGTTTGTGTTTTTTTGGTTTTGGTGGTTTGGGGTTTTTGCCATGCTCCCCCCCCCCCCCCGCCCCAGCATTTTCCCATTTTGTAGTTCCAAAAATCAATAGGAAAGTCATCCTAACAGAGCAACTGAAGTGCCTGATACATAGTTTCACTGGTTGGCAGTAAGAGACAGAGAAACCTGGGCAGGGAATCCATGAGAAGTCATTATGACCATTGCCAAGTTTCCATCTTGAAGTATTCTGATATATTTCAGGGAAGGAGCTCATAAGGATCAGACTAGAATCAAGGGACTCCAGAAAATCCTTTTAAAAACATCTGTTATAAAATGGTTCATTATTAGGCCCTGCTCATACTGTTATAATCCATACTTCTCACTTTTCCTCTTTGTTATATTCCTTTGGATATAAGCTATTGCTCTCTCTCAAGTGAGCTTATCTGTATTGACTCAAATATTGGTGTTCACTACTGAGTACACAGATATAATCTTCCAAGAGTGAGGATTTCTCTCTGATTTATCTTTAGTTATTTTTGTTTAGAAAACAAATAAAAAGGTCTTTGCAATCCTCACTCTGCTTTGTGTTTCTTCCATTTGCACTCCTGACTGCAGAACTGGGTGATTATTCCACACACTTAAATCAGAATCTCTGAGCACTCTATGTCACTGAAAAAAGGAGTTGTTTGGATTTTTTTAGCCATTTTCTGTTTGTATCCAATTTATATTTATAATAATTTAAAAAGAAATTTTCTAGTTAAACTTGGGATAGAGCTAAATTGCATCTACTCTGATAAAATGAGTAAATTTCAGGAAAATAGGATTAAATTCTCTAAGGGGAAAAACCAAACTTGGTATTTTGTGAAGTCATTAAAAATCTGTCAAAATATGGCTACTTGGTGAGGGGGAATTGCTTTGATTTGCCACTTAGAGAAGATGTTGAATTTCTGTTTTGGGGGCCTTTGTGGAAACCAGTGAAAGGTTTACTATTGTTTCTGATAGGTTGCACTTAGGGTTTGTCAGTCAGACAGGAGACTGGAAGGGGACCATATCATTTGACGATCGCAAAGGATGAATAGCAAAAGAAGGAATGGGAAGAACAGGAAAAGTAGTGTGTATACATACATATGGGTACATATACATATATGTTGTGAAAGGGTAAAGCCTCTCTGAAAGCAATGCTCAGCTAAAGAGACTTGCCTAACTCTGATTATATGAGTGTTGCATGAGAAGAAAAAGGCAAACACAAACTTTGTTATTGACATGGGGTGAGACCTACCCAAGAGCACTGCTGTGATAAGGCGCCTTTACAACATCTGTCCAGATTTTGTAAATATGTTCGAGATTGTGTCATTGAGTAATGTGGTTCTCTTGTTGTGACTATCACACCTGAAATTCCATTCTAACAGTGTACTTATTAAATGTAACATTGAATGAACTACTCTGCTTTTTGTTTTAATACCCAAGGTCTGCACAGACCTGTCATTTTAATATATGTGTGATGGTAAACACCCACTTGCATTGTCCATCAGAAATAAGTATCTAAAAAATCTGGGGTTTGTGAGGTTTCTCATGATTGAATCACCAAGTCAAACTTTTATTTCTCCAAGCCATTGGAGAAACTGTCTAAACTTTCAGCAGCAACATCAAGAGAATAATAAAATCCTCATCATATTAATATACACTGTTAGGAGTTATTTAAAGTATTGAGGTTTCATACTTTTTTATAGAGAGAGTAAATTTTGTAAGATGACATTGGTGGTTATTTTGTATAACTGCTGTTGATCAATGTCTGGTAATGTACAGGAAACAGTTATTTAAGAAAAAGGTCAAGTCTTCATTTTGTATATCATGTCCAAGTAAATATTTAATTTTAAATTTATTTTTAAGATAAGATCAAAGTTCACAGTTAAAGCCTTAAATAAGTTTAATATACCTCCAACATAAGCTAGCATATTTTTATTTACAATCTTATGCTACTGGTCTGTTTTTCTCTTCTTTTTTCGTAAAAACACAGAATCATTTAGTTTGGAAAATACCCTTAACAACACTGAGTCCAACCATTAACCTAACACTGCCAAATCCACCACTAGACTATGTTCTTAAGTGCCACATCTGCACCTCTTCTAAATACCTCCAGAGATGACCATTCTGCCACTTCCCTGGACAGCCTGTTTCAATGCTTAACAACCCTTTCAGTGAAGAAATTATTCCTAATGTTCAATCTAAACCTCCCCTGGCACAACTTGAGGTCGTTACCTCTTGTCCTGTTGGCTGTTGACTATCACTCCCAGGTCATTTTCTGCTGGGCAGCTTTCCAGCCCTTCTTCCCAAACCTGTAGTGCTGCCTGGGGTGTGGAAGAGGAACACAAGTGTCTTGTATTACTGTAGTATGACTTTTCTTTTCTTTGTTTCTCTTTCCTTTTTTCTTTTGTGGTAATGGTCTTTCACTTGCAAAGCTCTTTCTCAAAGATAGTCTCATAGTTCTGATTTTTACAGGTGCTTAACTTTTCTGTTCAGTCTTATTTATTAATTTAGTTATTGATAAAATGAAAATATGGTTAGCATTGCAAATAAGTCCAAATCTGTGCTTTAAAAAGTGTGACAAATCAATTTTCTTGCAATTTCAATGTTCGTGCCTAAGTTTTCCATCGCATCTGTCACTACATCCTGAATATGTTGCAGATATACATTACTATGGTTATCAGATGTTTTGTATTCTTGCAGTTGGACTTTTGCAAGCTCAAAATATTCCTTTTGGTTTGGTTTTGTTTCTTTTTTGAGGAGGGGAGGGTGTGTGTGGGGGGGAATGTGTGGGTGCAACCTAACATTACATCATAATGTCAGTGAGATTTTCGATTTAATTTCTCTGGTAGTTTCATTTCCTGTCTGACTGTCCAAAGCCACATCTCTGAAGTCTCAGCTCATGCTAAGATTTAGCATCTTTCTGTTGTAACCAAGGAGAATAAAATTTCTTTAATCTCAGAGGTGAAGGAGTTATCTAAATTTTTATTATTTGTTGATTTTAATGGTAGTTTAAAAGACTCTGAACTGAAACAGGAAGTACACTTAACACTTGATGGGATGGTAGTAGTGAATCTCAAAGATGTAAGTCACCTAAGTTTGGTTCACAGCCAAAGCAGTATTATGAATTTTAATAATCAGTATATGTTCTTGCACTGAAATTTGTGGTAAAATCCTCAGTAAAATCCTCCTGAAAGACAAGGTATTTGAATATGTTGACTGTAGAAGAAGACCATTTCCACTAGACACTCAGGATTGTAAACCATTATCACTCACACCACTTTGATAAATGCAGAGTAATAAAGATGAATTAAAGGAAAGTAATGAATTTCTACAACTTATATTATTAAAATTATTTCTTATAATTTTATTTATTTATTATTTATGTGTTGTCTGTTAAATTATTTATTATAATGTATTAATTAAAATAATGAAAATAATGCAATTTCAATAATATACTCCTCAGTAATAACATTATTGTAATAATAATAATTACAATAATAATAAAAACCTCACTATAACATTCTCATCATATTTAGAATGCATTTTTCATCACTTCTGTGTTGTTGCTCTGCTAAAATAAAGTGATAAACTGATTGTTATTTAAGATTTATTTTCTCCACAAACAAAAAAGTTTCTTATTTTGTTCTTGAAACATTCCCTATATTTAGAGTTAACATTTCAGTTATAAACTCAGGCAGACTTACAACACATTTGTTGCCAGACTGGTAACTCTGATAAGTGGCTACATAGGAATCATATTGATGAATTCCTGTTTCTCCTGTTTACTGGTATCAAATGACTAGAATATTTTCACTTTTTCCTTTCACAGGTTTTCTTTCTATAGCTTTTGATAATTTTGATAATGAAGGATTTTTTTCATGTTTTTAATGTTCCACTGGGAGTTCTTTTCAGTTTGTCTACTAATGAAAAGAAAAAAATAATTGCTCAAATATTAATTTCATCCACATGATTCCATAAACTGAAGTGATAATTTGTTTCAGATGAATGAACAGGTTAATCATCTGATCTAAACAATAACATTTACTAGTAGGATCATAAAAGATAATTATTATACACAGAAAGCTGTTGTACTTTTAATTAGTAGCTCTAAATTAGCTGAGAGGTGATTGACGAAACAGAGCTTTTCCAAAGTGACTTTGTCATTAAATCTAGAACTCTTAATACAGAATAATAAAATGGCTTGAATTAAACCTGGTTTCTTATTAAAGTTTTTTTTCTTATTTGTGGATTAATATTGTTCTATTATTGTATTGTTCTTGTCCTTCTTACTATTACTCCAAATTTTAAATTGTTCATTCCTTCTATTATGTGTATTACTTAAGAGGTTAGTGTCCCTGTGGTCCCTACATAAGCACTTGACCACAAATTTATTAACAGAAGACTAGCCTTCAAATTTGGGCACCTTATTTAAATACCTCTTTATCTCATTTCATGTTCCTTTGCTACATTTTTTTTGGTTATAATTTTCTTGAGTTAAAGAAATCAAGTTTTACCAGAACTATAATGAAGAGGTTTGTAGAATAGAACTAATTTTAACTTCATGTTATTTGTGTCTTTTTAAATAATAGTTTTATTAATGATTTTGGGATATATAATCACAAGAGACAACAATAAAAATAACTTTTCTTGATCTGTTATCTCTTTGAATATTCCTTCTGTTATATATAGGCTACTGTTAAGATCTACAGGCAAACAAAAATTTGCAGGTGTGTTACATTCTTCTTCAGCTCAGAGACTGTATAGAAAATTAGCAATAAACAAAATTCAGATGTTTTAACAGTATATTCCTCTTTCTTTTCATAAAAAACTTGCTTAGATAGTCAGATACTATGAAAGTGTCCATTCAGATTTGTTTCCCAAAAGCATATAAGCAATTGAATACAAAAGCAACACAACAGAATTAGAAAATGCTGACTGTGTTCAAGATTAGTGAGATCTTCACATTTCAAAGATGCATCCACTGTTCAGAACACTCTTGTAGTATCAGGACAATGGCCTCCTACTTACTCTTTGCCTCTTCCAACCTCTTCCACTCACTTTTCTCAAACAAATTGGACAAAAGTGACCACAAATCATACAATGTAAACAACTGGTCTCAGAATGTTATTATCTGGGTAGTAGGTTTTTGCAGCATAAAGTATCAGTTGTTAGCTGTACAACCTTGGATTCTTTGTTCTTGAATCCTGTTCACAGACTATTTTACAGGAGACTAAAAAGAAATAAATTAGTAAGTTACAATTACTGGCCTCTAGAGAGAAGCATGTCACCTCATTGTCTTTTCCCTTTCAGAGTGTTCTGAGTACTTGCACATCTTAACAGTAATGTCTTGTATTTAGAAGAAGAAAGATAATAAAATTTTATAATGTAACATTTTGTATAATTATTGATTTTATTTTTCTTGGTTTCTGCAGTTATGAATAGTACTTTATAGTTTCATCCATCTAATTAGATATTAACCTGAATAAGAGTAAGATAATTAAAAATTTTCTCATGCTTAAATATTACTTCTAATATAAAAAACCCCCTAGATAGAACTATTTATTTGATTTTTAAATTTAGCAGTGTGTCATGTTCATAATGTACTTGATAGTTATTTTGTGACCATTATACCTCCAAAGATAATTGTATTAACTTTTTTTTAAAATGATAAATTTTAAAATTTAAAATTAAAAAAAACCAATAAATTAAAAAGGTTTGTATTTAACATGAAGACTTGTTCTAATCTCATTTCATCCATTTTTAACTTTAATTTTCAAAATAAGGCCACTTAAGTATTAGACTAATATTATCAGCACCCTACTAAAAGTGGTAAATTCTATACTCAGTGATAAAACTGAGTCTACTACATTTTTCCTCAACTGTATTATTATGAATTCCTCGTAGGAATTAAAAAAATAAATAGATATCAGAAAAATACAATAATGTTAACAAAAAACTTTATGGCATTAATGTTAATTATTGATAACAGTTTAGCTAACGGACAAATTGGAGAATGGCTTTCTTTGGCCAAATATCATGTGGAAGCAGTCCTAGTCTAAATGAAGAAGTGCCTCCCTTGATGTACCAGTTACTGTTTATGAAGGTGGCTGAAGACTCTTCAGCAGTGTTGGTAAATCCATTCCACTATTTTTGTCTATGTGATTGTCCCACTTCCATCAGGGATTCAGAGTCTGTACATGCATCTGTATTTGTAGATAATCATGTAGTCTCTTACTTATCAAGGAATCATAGAGTCATGAAATGGTTTGGGAAGGAAAGGAGCTTTAACGTTCAGAGGATGTGAGACTTTAAATTAAATGACTTCTCTATATCTCTGTTTATTCATTTGTAAGACAGAATAATATCATTAACCTCAAAGAAACACTATGAAAATTGATTGGAGTAGCACTTAAACAGTCAAATACAAAAAGGTACTTTGTAAACCTGAAGTAAAATGCAAATCCTATGTTTTACGTTACACCAGGAATATGCATGAAACCCAGAAATAAGCACTGAGAATCTCTTTACAGTCCCACACATCCCCTTTTAAGTATTGCCATTTTCTTGCAACTGATGTACCATTGAGTTGTTAGCCATGATGTATCATAGTGTGATACAGGGTTTGCACGCTAATAAAAATTAAATGGAGATGGTAGATACACTTTTCTATCATTTGGTAAAATTTAATGCAATTTACTAAGGTAGAAAAATTGCTATGTTCTTTAAAATCTTATCTTTAATTTAAGTAATAAAAAATGGAATTAATGATACTTTCAAAAATTTATTTTCTCACCTACTGTATTGCTCATCGATGGACTTTCAGAGAAGTGAATATATAACTTTATCCCCCTTGCTATTCCCCTCAGAGCAGATTTGAAGACAGGAGCTTAAATAGAAAGCTCTACAAAACAGTTAATTTCAAATCAGCAGCTAGGGACAATTTTTATTTATTTTAAAGTTTCACAGTTCTAATAAACTGTCAGCTAATAGTTCTGAAACATATGAAGTCATCTCATCTACCTGCAATGAAAGATAATTTCTTGCTAAGAGAAAAGTGATTGAAAGAGATTCAACCTTCTGGCTGAGAAAACAAGTTCAGAGTGTAATTATATGTATTCGAGGTAATATACTTTAATGTCTTCGATCAGGTATCCATTTTTAATGTTTGTAAATTGCCAGCTGCTAAGATCAAAGCCTTCTGCATTTTGTAATACTATTTGAGAAAATTAAGCCTCTCAATAGCATAGTCAAATATGAAATGATGTTATGCTATCTGCAACATATGTGATTGTAATGTGCATATATAATAAGTTAATATAAAGTGAAGCATAAACGTCTTTGATTCTATTCTTTTTGGTTGAGTGCATACTCCTTTCTGCTTCAATAAAATAATGTACTATGCTATGTATAATAAAACTGAAATAATTTCACATTTTGAAACTCGATACCTTTATAAAATAGTATTTCTTAAAAAAAATGCTTATAGTTGCCTACATTAGAAACCACTGTTTGAAATTATTACCACAGCTGAAGTCTGAATAAATCAGTATTCGTATTAAAGTCATGAAGAATGAAGATTTAGTCAGGTGCATACTGGTTAAAATTTAGACCTAAACAAATGATGAATTTATAGAGGGGAAAGAATTAGGGCAGTAAAGGTACTGAATGATGGAATAATTTGCCTAAATAGAGACTACAGTTCCATCACTTAAGGTATTTAAATCAAGACTTTTCAGTCTTCATAAATACAAATTCTGAATCCATAGACCTAGACCATAAAAATCATCATAATACCAAGTCAGAAAACAAGTGTGTGCCCAGCAGTGTCCTTCCAGCAGCAATAAATGTGTCAATCCAGGTAAAATACAATCTTAGGACAATGCTTACTGATGGTTCTCAGAAGTACTTTCTCAGTCTCCATTGATCTGTAACTGAAGGAGTTTTTGATCTGTATGTAATACCTTTGGTTTTAGTACTCCATGGGTTCTTCAATTAATTTACAAAATTGCTTTTTCAGTCCATTTAAGTTTAGCATTTATGACATCCTGTAGCAAGCACTGTCACTCTGCAAGAATGTTTTGTATAAAGAGGTGTTCCCAGTTTAAAATGTGCTGTTGTCTTTTTTCACTTGATGGTCTTCAGTTTTTATACTTGAAAGGACTGTAAAAATAATTCCCTATTCGGTTTCTCCATACATCTCATGATTTTATAGATTCCTATCATAATCTAATTTTCAGAATGAAGAATTCAAATCTACTCACGATGCAAAACAGACCATTACATAGTTGTTATTATCCTGCTCATCTTTCTCTATGTATTTTCTAATTTCACTCATGTTTTTACAGAGGGCAGACCAAAATGTCTAGTCCCCTGAACCCTGGATATTTATGTTTGTCTTATAATTGCTTGTTGTTTTCTTTTCTTTTCTTGATAATTGCTAATATTTTATTCCCTTTCTGTTGCTACTGAGCACTGAACTGATTTTTCACAGGAATTACCTGTTATAACCTCAAGATGTCAGTTCTAGGTGGTTAATAGCTAATTCAAAGCCCATCATTGTGAACATAAAGTAGGTTTATTTTTTCCTCATTTGCAGTACTTTACAATAAATTTCATATAATATTTAGCCACTAGTCATTCATTACCATACTGTCTTTCTGTAACTTTTCAGTTCTTTCTTTTACTTATTTGATAACTTAATGCCATCAAAATATTTTGTAACTGTTACTAGCATTTCTTAAAAATAATTTAAGAATAATTGAAAATCACAATTTCTGACACATATCCATGAGTAGGTCTCTGCATGAAGAAAACTATTAATGCCTACTGTTTTTCCCCTAGGTTTCCTAAACCACGTACTTTTATTTTCTTTTAAATATCATTTGCTAAAGCACTTTTTAGAAATTTTGGAATTATATTTTTTTAATAGTTAACATATGTATTATTTCCTTAATATAAAAAATCTAACTTGTGTCCTAAATGATTGCATAGAAATGTCATGTAATGTAACTCCATGTAAATAGAAAAGATTTCTAACTGATAGCAAATCATAGTGATTTTGGCCAATATACTTAGAAAGGTAAACCCATGCTAGATAAGGACCTGATCAGTAATCTTGCAAGGTCACTTAGTATGAGTAGCAATAATTTATCCGATGTCACAGACAGCTAAACCCTGCAGCTTTGCCTACTGGCTTGGTAAAACAACCTCAGAAAACACAGTTTGTGCAAAGTAGATATGAAACGGAATTCTCTCATTCTTCTTTTAGTTAGGATTATAGCATTAATAACTGATGGATCTGGGAGGCATTATCATAGATTTGTGTTGTGTTATATATCAGAAAAATACCTAATTAAAAAACACTACTAGTCACCAAAAACTGCTGTTAAGAGAGATTACACGTAGGACTGAAATAATACAGGAAAATGTCTGCACATCTATTCATTACAGTGTTTCTGTAGGATATTTTGAAACTAGTGTACTTTTACATCAAACAATATGTTGCCTAACTTATCAGTTGGCCTCTCTGTGCAACTTTTATTCAGATTAAATTTCTAGTTCTCACTCTAGTCAATGATCTGGGTCCCTTAACTAACTCTCAGTCCATTAAATAGAAGATAATTATTGCCTATAGCCATCTGTATTTTTTCTCAAACTGTCCTACTTCAACTGTACTTTCACTTCAACCCCCTTTCCCTGGTTTAGAAATACAATGGCAATATATGAGAGGAAAGGTACATATTTCACGCATAACTTTGAGACTGACATTCTTTCAAAAATAAAAAAAAAATTACAAAAGTAAATCTTAAGCAAATTTCATGGGAACAGAGACATTTTTTCTCTTTAAATATGGTGTTATGATCTAAATGGAAAAAAAAGATACACCATAAAGAATTCAAAAGCTTGCCATCACACCACATTTATTAGAAAAAAATATAATCTTCATCATATAGGTAGTAGTGTCACATTTTTTTCTTTTTAGTGTATATGCTTGTATCTTGGTTTTTAATTTATTTTTCTTCTGTACTCTTTGCTACCTTTCACAAGTGCTCTCTTTTCCCTCTTTTGGCCATGTTATTATTCTGTCTGTAGTTCGGTAGCTATAGAAAATGTATATAAATATGTATTTATGTGTGTTATATGTATGTGTGTGTGTGTGTGTTCCTTTTACCTTTTGGCAGCTTTAGTATCCTTTCATTTTCAGTTTTATAATTTTTTTCTCCTTATTTTATATCTGATTAGTTTTTGTAACATTAATATATCAACTCCATTAGTTTTCATTGCTCAGTCACTCCGCACTTCTCTATCCTTACTCCTGTCAGTAAAAATACCCATTCTAATGGTTTATACATAAACCCAGCACTAGCCTTATTTTGACATCTAGTCTGCAGTGCACTCAAGAGAGTTATACTGCTAGAATTAATTTTTACTTCTTCCAAGTTCAGGAGCACTAGGCAACTGTTATTTGCTTTGAAATGAAATGAGATTTACCCAACAGAATACTATCAGCAGGGACTCTACTTTGTATTCATCAACAATTAATATTTTTCCTGTTACAGCATATGCTAAAAACTGTCAGCCATTACAGAGAAATCTAACAGATATCACTAAAGATTACTGTTACAGACACAGAGTAAACTGAATGTATTAACAGTAACTGGCAGACAACCAAATGTTTGAAAGTGTAACAGGAGAAACATTCAAAAAAATGACACCTCCGCTACTATTTTCATTTAGAAACTCAATTATGACAGTAACATTGCTAACTCAGACATACTCAGCGTTATGTCAAGCTGAAGTGTTCCACTGAACAGTACAAAATCAGATCAGATCTTCTGATTCTTTTATGTGAGATGGTCAAAATTTATTGACATTTCCTCACCAAAAGCAATATTCCCATGTATGGATTCTGTAAGATCATCTCTTTAGGATGTCATCTTTCAGTATTTTCCTTCAAAAACCTTCTCAGGGATTACTGAACAATTTCTCTTCAAAAAGCCCAACATATATTCAAATTATCTTGCAGTCTAACTGGTCATTTTTCTCAGGCAGAAGGGGTTGAATACCAGTTTATTTGGTGTCTACGTGAATATAATTTAATTTTAAAATATTGAGTCAGTCCATCATTTGAATTGCTAGTTCAATACACCACAGTGTATTGGAGTTCATCCTAAACACAAAATAAAACTTCATACATTTTTTCTTATCTGCTGCTTGTTATGAAGCTAAATACTTAAATACTCTGCAAGATAACTGGTTAAAAGTGATTGTCATCATACTAGTGTAGTCAAATCTTAATGCAGGTGTCTGATTTTATGAAGAATTCGTGTCTGTCTTATGAGAATAGGCACAAGACTTTCTCCTATCTGGTGATCATTTGATTAATGACACCAATATGATCAGCCATAAAGACTTGCTGAGTCTTTCTCATTGAGAGAGAACGTCACACAGCAGTTTCCTGCTTCCTGTAGTTTTGCCTGAATCCTGCTTATTTAAAGCATAGATTTTCTCCATTGTTGTTTTTCATTTAGCTGACTGACCATGATCCACCACTAAAAACAGTGAATGGGGTCTCGAGGCTTGGGAGTTAAGATGCGTGGGAAATTTTCTTCTTTCTTAGTGTGCATTTCTTCTTTCTTAGTGTGTACTTGTTATCACCATAGAGACCATTTCTCTAATGAGAGATTTCGCTTTCCCTGGTTTTTAAAGAAGGGTATAGCTTCTCAAAAATGTGGATTTTTTTCCTCTCTTTTTTTTTCTCAAAAAAAGAATTAAATATGGTATTCTAATTCCTTTATAGAACTTCACAGAAAAAAAAAATCACAGCTAAATCATAAGCAAAGAGAGGGTATCATCAGTGGAGCTGATGGAGCTATCAGTAGAGGCAGATGTTGGGTTTTTTTTTACTGTGAAATAAAGTTTTCATGCTGTTGTGAACAAAACTCTCATTTGTAAAGGTTATTTATATTGATGACAGAAATTATGTTTGAAACTGTGAGAAGTTAGCTTATGCAGAGTAACTTCAAATTCTGAGGAAGTCCTCTAGCTCTATAATTAGACCTATGTGTATATCACAACTGTTAGACACCTGAACACCTTTAATTTTTATTTACAGTTAGAAGAAACCTATTTTAGACATAGTAGAAAAGACTTATTAATATAAATGTCATTATAAATGCTGATTCAGCCTTGAAACAAATATCAGGAGCTTCACCAGGAGGGCTTGTACAAAATGCATATTTCAGTTTATGTAATAACAATGTTTAATCCTTGTTAGTTCTTCTGGTATTATCTGAAAGGCAAGTGAATTACATCAGTAATGTACTTGATTTTACACTAGAGCTTTCTGAGTTCAATAAATGATTAGGCATACAAAATATCCCTAAAAACAGGAACCTCAAGGTGAAGAATTATATTATGATCTAAATCTGTTGATATCCATGTAAATTATTCAAAGTATTTCTTTAGAAACAATAGCTGGCCTAATATGTAAAATAAATATATTTTACCCAGGTATATATTACTTGATCAGTACCAGTGTTAATGAGGATTATATTCTATCTGTAAAGATCTGAATTTTGAGTTGAGTTTAATTACTTACTGGATCAGAAGTGAGAGGAATTCAGGGACCTCTTTTGGAAGAATCTGACTATATAAGGCCCTGAAAAGATGAGAAGTCCAGGAAATACAGTTAATTTTCAGGGATCACCACTTTAAGATCATGAATGGTCTATCCCAATGATCTGGATATCAAGCAAACATGGGAAAGGTAGCAAAAAAAGAAAAAAATCATAGGTGAACAAAAAACAAAAAAGTGTTTAAGAGGTTGAAGCAAGGTCCCATGTCCTGGGAGAAATAAAAATGCTTAAAAAGGTGGGGTTAGGAAAGCCGAAACCCATCTAGAGTTGAAACTGGAAAGAAACGTGAAAGGTTTCTACAGATATCTCACCAACAAAAGGAAAAGTAGGGAAGATAGGGGTCTATTCTTGAATGGGATGGAGTCTCTGATGAAAAGGGATGCAGAGAAAAGTGAATTAATAGATGTCTTCCTAACTACAGTTTTTACCAGTAAAACAATCTTGAACCCTGAGTCCAGTAGAAAAGTTACAGAGAAAGAATGATTTGACGGAGGACTAGGTGAGGGAGCACTTAAACAAACTGGAAAAACACAAATGCATGGGACATGATGGGATGCACGAGAGGACCTTTGAAAGGTCATGACAGCTGAGGAAGCTTTCTGAGGCTATAAGAAGACAAACATCATTCCTATCCTCAAGAACAGCAATTTGCTCTATCACTTTCCCGGGTACAGAGGTGAGACCAACTAAGCCAGTTGGTCTCACCTCTGTACCCGGGAAAGTGATAGAGCAAATAGTCCTGGTCACCTTCTCCAAATATTGGAGATGGTCGAGATGATTAAAAGTAGTCACCAGGTTTAGGCTGGATATTAGAAAGAGGTTCTTCACCCAGCGGGTGGTTGGGTGCTGAAACAGGTTTCCAGGGAAGTGGTCACAGCACCAAACCTGACAGAGTTCAAGAGGTGCTTGAACAATACTCTTGGGCACATGATGTGACTCTTGAGGATAGTCCTGTGCCAGGCCAGGAGTTGGACCCAATGATCCTTGTGCGTTCCTTCCAACTCAGCATATTCTGTGATTCTGTAATGATCAGAATTTCTCTTCTTGTGATGTAATCTGAGCTAGTAAGGTGTTGGTCGCTACACATTACAGTATTCCACAGTTTAATTAATATAGTCAGTATCCTGGCACAGAAAGAGGAAGGAACAGAATCTAAATTCTGTCTCCCCTACTGGCTAGACTGTATTCCTGCTTGACTTGAAGCAGCAGCTTGATTCACTTAAACTTATATTGATCATAAAACTGTGGGCTCGAAAACCCTAACTTGAGCTTTCGGCTATTTCATATTAAACACATCCTGCCACTAGGTCCTATTTGTCAGTTCTTTTGATGTCTCAGCCACACTAATCATCTCAAATTTCTTCTAAATATATTTTACCTTAAGTCAATGAAAACTTTTGGTTACTTTCTCATATTTTTTTCTCTATTTTATCAAGAAATACACAACTGATATTGAAAAAACAGTTACCATAGTTTTAAGTAACGTGTTAATTCACTTTCTTCAGTGTTATACTTTTAGATAGTAAAAGCTGCAAGGTAAAACTGGAAGCAAAAACAGTCTTGAAATACTTATCAAACATAGCCTTTGAATTTGACTCACTATATGGTATAATTGCCGTGTAAATATTTTATAATAATTCATTAAAATACAAATATAGCTTATCAATTTTATTTTTACAGTTTTCCCAGGATACAACCCTTGATAACAGTCACATGTGCTTGTTATGTGTACCTCAGCGCTTGCCTGAATTTTCTGTACATAGTTTGAAACTTGATTCAAAATGGGAAACAACAATGGAAGCCTCAAGGAACTTTACTTGGTTCAATGGCAAAATGGAATTCATTGAGTATGAAAATAAGATTTGATACAAGTAAAAATCTGAGAGAAATGCTTGGCTGGATTAAAAATTTTGTTAGTTATCTTTAGCAACACCAAGGAGAAGACTTGAATCCAGCTAAATATTATTTTGAAAACAAGCAGAGCTATTAAAAAATCAATTATTAATTTTCTGGAGATTGGAGAAAAAAATAAGGAATATAATTTGATATCTCACTTTTGATTCCTGTTAAAAATGCACAAAAATCTTCCAAATTGTCTCGGAAACACTTTTGTTGGAACCTTTCACAATTGTAATGTCCAGTCTTTTTCTTCAAAAAGAGGTTTTCTTGGTTTTCTTTTAAAAATTGAAAAGAGTATGTAATAAGATGATGAGTTTGGAAATTGGAACTGCCTTTTTAAAAAAATTAGTGGAAAAAAAAAACCAAAATGAAAAGTCAGCAATTTGAAGGCAATGCAGTTTTAATATACTGTTTTTAAAGGTTTAAGGGTGTATAAATTGAAAGAATTGTAATTGATAGCTTCATCTTTTATAGTTAAATATACCAGAGGAAGACATTGTAGAAGTTTTGCAAACAAATATAATCTAGTAGCAAGGCATTGAAATATTTATCCCAAAATGTCTAACCGGGATAATGAACCAGAACTGATTCTTCCTCTTTATAGGTGTTCCTGTACCTAAACTATCTCACTACTTCCACCTTTAGACATGTATAGTCCTTAAAAAAATTTTCCCCTCCATTGCCAGTGATGGAGATATGAATGTTTTCGAGGTACTGGGGTCAGAACTAACCCAAGAAATTCCTTTTATTTTCACTGTTTACTTATATTGAAAGTGAAAACACCTGTGATGTGAATGTGCTGCACAAACTGTTGAACTTAAGTGCAAAAATAAGTCTTGAATCGAGTTGTTTTATTACTGTGACTTTAAAAATAGTATTCTTTGTCATCCAGTAGATATGTTCTGAAAAGTGTTTGTTACCTTGAATCAGTTACTCATTTATTTCACAAAGGTAAAAACGCATTGAATGTTAATATTCTTAAGAAAAATTAAACTTTCTAGGGTAAGTAAAAATTACATAGGCTTATCAACAAAGTAATTAAAAATGCACAATATATAATAACATACCTGGATTATAAAGAACATTGCACTGAGAATTTAGATGTGTTGGATGGAGGAGAGCACAGAATGTGAATATATATTCAACAGGAGCAAAATCGTTTTGTTCCCTTATTATTAGAATCTTTTAACAATTATATGTACATGTATGGCTTGTGTACCTCCATTGTCTCTTTTATATATAGTTTTATCCTTTTACTGCTGTAATGGTATGGAAAATAACTAATATTCAGCACAAGTATTGCTGATTTAATATTTTTTAAAACAATATATTAATGTATATTTTGGTCTCTGTTTTTTTTTTCCCTTTCTCAATCTGTTCCCTGTGTTTGGTTTTGGTTTTTTTCTTGGCTATTGGTGCCTCTTGCTTCTTTTCCTTTCTATTTGGTCAGTTGTTTTTGGCCAGTTTGTGTTTTTCCAGACGTCACTCCATGATGTGGTTGAAGTATATGATGGCCCAACTCTACAGTCATCTTTGTTATCCTCTCTCTCAGGATCTCATTCAGGTATCCTTTAATAGAACTGTCATTTAAGTGAGTTTTTGTTGTTTGTTTTTTTGTTTACTTGTTGTTGGTTTTTTTTAACCTAGAAAGATATGTATTAAAAAAAAAATAAATAAATATGCTTGTTGTATTTGCTTAGATTCAACTCAAGCAAATGTATGAAACCCAGATGTTGAACTAAAAGCCTAGACACTATAATAAAATTAATTACAATTATATATTTTTCTTTTTTTTTTTAGATTTTTTTTCTTCTGATTAGCTATTTAGCTTTTATTGTGGATATTTGGGATTTGCTACTCTGTGTCTTTATGGTTTTTATCTAATGAGTAGTTTGAAATGGATATTAGATATTTTAAAGGGAAAGTAGTGGCTATTTATAGCAAAATAAAATCATATAAATTAATTGCATATTGACACAATTAAGAGAGCTAGGGGTTTGTTTTTTGTATTTTGGGTTTTTTGCTTTTTTTTATTTGGTTGAGATTTTGTATGTTTGGTTGGTTTTGGTAAAGAAAAAAAAATCAGCTATTCCTAGTAACTGAGAGGAGGTTTAGCCCCTCCTTTTCTAGAATGACATAATACTGTCAGTATAAAGTGTTGAAAAAGCGTATATCTTGCAAAGTTTACTAAGGCAGAACAGGGTTTGAGGAGTATTATTTCTAGCTGCAAAGAAGTTGACAGGTATTTTGAACTCATCTTTAGTAAAAAGTGGTTATAATAACTTTATATTTGCTTTGTTTGAGTAGGTGAATCCCTTCCACTGAGCTCAGGGAACCAGATAACAGTTAGATTTACTTCAGTTGGACCAATAACAGCTAAAGGATTTCATTTTGTTTATCAAGGTGAGGCAACCTAGAAAAATGTGTACATTTATTCTGTTCATCATCATTCATTTGTAAATCATCAGAGAGAAACAGACTGAGAATGCAGAGGAAAGCAATAGCCTATTAACAATATATCATTGTATAATCTACATATATCATATTCTAATATATTCTAAGTATTTTTATATCACAACACATGTATTTCTACATGTTTTTTCTACTTAATAAGCATAAGAGTAGTTCCAAATTTAAGAAGGCACATACAAAACTGCTGTTTCTGTTTGCTAATCTGATTGACCAATTTTAGATCCATCTGGGTGTTCAAACTGGTTTATCTCTCAATTTAAATGTGAATAACTGTAAATATTATTACCTGTGGGTTAAAAGTGATCTTACTGTATTAAGGTACTTTTCTTGATTTATATTATTTGCCTTTTTATAGATCAAATACAGAAATTGTTATATCTCAATACTTGCAACTCCATTCTTTCATTACATTTAAATCCTGATCTGACACTCAGAATACACATTTAGAAATTCACATGTATAAATATAAATATCTATCTGACTCAAAATGTTATTTTGAAACCCTGTATTAGCTGAGTGTTTCTTGGTAATATTTCTTATCAGTGTCATTTTAGAAAGGTTTTGGTGTGAATATTATGCATTACTTCTAATCTTGGCAAGGATATCTTTACTATGCTCTTCTAAATAGTAAAGTAGACATCAAAAGAATGCAATCTCTATTGTGAAGATTCATTTGGGGATTATGAAAATGTTCTTAACTAGGAAATCATTGAATGTTTCTTCTAGTAGTTTTGAATGTTTGTGGTTCAAAATCTGTATTCCTTCACCAAATCTAAAATTAAGAATCCACAATTGTTTGTATATTTGCAGCTGTTCCAAGAACAAGTGCAACACAGTGTAGCTCTGTGCCTGAACCAAGATTTGGAAAAAGGATTGGAAATGAATTTGCAGTTGGTTCATTGGTTCTTTTTGAGTGCAATCCAGGCTATATCCTCCATGGCTCAACAGCAATTAGATGTGATACGGTACCAAATGCACTGGCACAATGGAATGATTCACTCCCTACATGTGTTGGTGAGTTCTTAAAGCCTTTTAATAGAACTAATTACAGCCTAAAGTGTAGACCATTTTTGTATGTATTTATTCGTTGACATCTGTACAGTATTCTTGCTTACTTTCATTCACTTTCTTCTTCATTCAAGGACAAGTTTTATTCTCCTTTCAATTCTAACCTTGCTGTGACATTTCACAGGTTTCATGAACATACACTGCTGCTATAAATTATATGATAGCTTCTCTTATATTAACATCACTGACAGTCCCTGGCTGTCCTTTAATCAAGACTCAGAAATATTAGTTAGTGCCCTGACTTGCAAGACTAAGATGCTCTCATATTGTAGATCTCTAGCAAGACATTTCAAGTTATTAGAAAGAAACTACTACATTAAAGATTTGGAAATAGTAACACTGATATTACATTACTTGCCAGGAAAGAAACAGTAACATTTCAGGAAATATACTTCAACTGATTCTAGTTATACAAGATTAAAATCTCAAAATTAAATTCTTAAATTAATAAACATTCATTGACATTTATATGCTGATTTACACCAAGTGGAAATCTAGTAATAGTAATGAAAATCCCTACAGTAAAGAGATAAAATTATAATTTCCAGAGGTTTATGTCAAGGGCAAATATGGCATATTTACATGTTAAGTTTTATTAGAGTTTGGGTTGGGTTTTAATATGGAAAAAATCTGTTGTTTAAAACTTAATCAAATTTGGATATCATTTGCACAAACGTTTTTGCAATGCCATCAAACTTTTCCACTTGTACTATGTGTTCCACTAATTAACTGCAAAATACATTAATTTTGTGCAAATTGAATACATTGAAAACTATTAATTTTGAGGATGAAGACATCTGAAGAACTCTATTCTCAACCAAAACAGTAAATATATGTATGAGTTATAGTTACTTTACTTTTCTTGATAGACAACAAATTTTTTTATAAAAATTATTGTAACCCGTTACAAAAAAGGCATTATTATGTTGACTCCAGCATTAAGAAGTACATAAACAGAGTTTTAGGTAATTAGATGAAAATAAAATAAAATAAAATAAAGAACATATTTTCATTCGGTTGATTTTTAATCTTCTGTGCCACTCAGCTGATGGTGCGTGGTAGAGTCAGTGGTTTTCAGTAAAGTAAAAGATTTCCTACAAAATACTAAAATCTTGATAAAGATCAAGGTTAAGTATCAGTGGGGTAATATTTATAAAATATGACTAAACAGCTTTTATACACAAATATTATTTATTGAGACCGTTTCAGCCACAGGAAGAGAACCGTAATTGCTATATCAATAAGAAGATAAAGTATATAGCTGTATTTAATTTATTCTCAGGGATTACAGTTTAATCAATAGAACTGTACTATTTTTCCCCTTGAAATGTATTCCATTTGTTTTTTCAGATATAACAACTTGACAAAGTGTTGAAGTAATTGTTTTGAACAATTGATCACAATATATTACTGATATTTTAACACATGATTTAGTCTATGGAAGAGAAAGCTATCTGCCTCTAAGCAAGTTGGACTAGGAAGGGTTACAGACCACCTTCTATATGAGAATCCCTATGCCAATAGAGGTAATAGAATGCATATGAGGTGAAAATTGCATTAAACTAAATCAGTTTAATAATTGAAGAGGTAGACATGACCATATTAAATTACCTTAATTCTAGTGAATATTTCAATATTTCCTTACAGCTAATAAACATAAAATCATCGAATCATAGAATCATTAAACTCAGAAAAGACCTCCAAGATCATTGAGTTTAACCTTTGCCAAACACCACCATGTCAACTAGATCAAAGCACTAAGTGCCATGTCTATTCATTTCTTGAACACTTCCTGAGATGGTGACTCCATCACCTCGCTGGGCGGTCTGTTCCAATGCTTAGCCACCCCTTCCATGAAAAAATTCTTCTTGATGTTCAACCTAAACTTCCCCTGGCACAGCTTAAGGCCGTTTCCTCTCGTACTGTCACTTGTTGCATGGGAGAAGAAGCAGACCCCCAACTTGCTACAACCTCTTTCCTGGTAGTTTTAGAGAGGGATAAGTCTCCCCAAGACTCCTTTTCTTCAGACTAAACAACCTCGGATCTCTCAGCTCCTCCTCATAGGACCTGCTCTCTAGAGCCTTCACCAGCTTTGTTACCCTTCTCTGGACTTGCTCCAGCATCTCAATGTCTTTCTGGTAGTGAGTGGCACAGAACTGAACACAGGACTCGATCATTCTGTCCGTTCAATTTTTTAAACACTTTAAATGACACTAGCCTTTAATTTATCTGTATAGTTCCAAACAGATTCTATCAATTATATGCCACACAAAATGTGGCTACAATATTATTATTAAGATAAGTTGTATTCTTCCATTTTCTAAATTCTTGTATCTGCAGCTCCTGAAATCCCTTCAGAATTTAGTAGTGATGCACAGAAGTGATACATTAGCTACTAATGGATTTGATAAACCATCTCATCAATCTTTTCCTTCAACTTCTAAAATACCAACAGAATATCTGTATGCAGATTAAACTTTAATATCCTTTGTGCCTGTTAGAGCATCTAATGATCTAGACAAGATGCATTCAAGCTGAACAAGAGAAACTTCATGGTACTTAATGTGTCTGTCCTGTTTCATGCATAACACTTCCATTAATCCATGGACATGGATGTGATGAATGCAGTCTTGCAAGGATTTTGCAAATTCTTTAATGATGAAATAGATCCACAGTCTGTAATAGAATAACTCATACAAGCAGAGAACAGTCAAGAAGTCGAGACTGGTGTTATTAATTATTTAGACAACAAAGTAGCAAAACTAAGAAAGAACATTACCCTTTTTTGTGACACTTCTATCTTTTATACAAATACAATACAGAACTGTTCAAACTTCATTGTTAACCCCTAAAAAATGCCTTATTTTTTGTAAGATTACTAGGAGATAATGGAATGGATTTCGCTTTGTTAAAGGCCAGATAAATAAGGGAGATATAAGTGTGATTCTGTCCAGTAGAAAACTGACTTAATTTTAATTTTTCCTTATTCTTTATTAGTCAAGAAGGTTTTTGAGATTTAAAGTTTTATTTTCCTGAGGCAAATATAATTTTTTTAATGTAGTATCAATTTAAAAAGTTTTCAGCCGTGGTAGCTGAACATTGTATAATCTTTTATAATAACTTTTCTCACTTCTGAAGCTTCGTACTTCTTTTCTTGCCTTATGCATTTCCTTTCAGTGCCCTGTGGTGGTATTTTAACAAAGCGCAAAGGGACCATTTTGTCTCCTGGTTACCCTGAGCCTTATGACAACAATCTGAATTGTGTGTGGAAGATCACAGTACCAGAGGGAGCTGGGATTCAGGTGAGTATACTTGCTATTTGCTTGTTATCATCATAATTAGAACTGCTTTTCCTGATGGACGAGGATGAAAAGATTGTTTATTCACAAATTTTTCGATGTCTTTAACGATTCTTAAAATGGAATTTATTGCACATCTTTTTATTTACACAATGATTAAAAGTTAAAAGATTTTTAAAAATCTTAAAAGATGCACTTGTAACTTTTTACTTAGAAGACAGTAACTATAATTTTAAAATGTGTTATTTCAATAGATCAGTAACTTCTTGTAAGCCAAGGGAAATAAAGAGCCTTCCTATGAATTCTTTTTTGCTCTCCCAGAATTGATATATCTCCTTTAACAGAGTGAAATTAAGTAAGCTGCTTCTGTGCACAAGTTATATATGTTTTCCAAGAAACTCTGCTATTTACTCTATGTTTATGGAAGTTCATTGTGATCTAAAGATGTTACAGTGTTTTTCAACATGAGATGGGAATTGATCCTTTAAAACAGGTTCAGAATTCTCTTTACTTGAGTAGATTAAGAACTTCATTGAACACATAGTAGGAAAGTATCCATTAAGCTAAGTCATGCATATCTCACTCTAAAGAGTTCATTAAAGAAACTGACAGAAATCTGCTTATTGGAAAGGCAGCTGAGGATAATAAATTAGGACTTTTAAGAATTATCTGAACAAATTCCTAGCAAAATGCTACTCAAAAAACCTTGATAGCAAGATGCCGCTCCTCAGTTCAAAACATAACTATTGTAGTGTCCTGGTTCTGGCCAAGACAGAGGTAATTTTTTGCAGCAGCTGTGAGGGAGCAGAGCCTGATCTGTGTGGGTATGCCTAGGAGGTTATTTGATACCGCCTCACATCATTGCTGGGGGCAGGGGAAGGGACTTTCTGGCCTCTGAGAAGAGGGGTTGAGCTCCTGGTCAAAAAAATGTAGTGGAGTAGGAAACTCTTTCACCTTTGTTCATTGTCACAGAGGTCCCAGGTGAGCATTTTTGCATGTGAATCACTCTCTCTTTTGTATACTTTTGTTATTAATATTGTTGTTCTAACTGTTTTCTTTCTCATTGCTATTTCTGGTAAATTGTTCTTAACTCATGATCTCTACAAGGGGCTGGAGTGGAGCAGCTTGTGGTCTTTTAGTGGGAGTATTAAATTGGGGAATATCATTCCTAAACCACAGCCTGTAGCTAACAAATAAAGAACTCAGTTGCTGGAGGTAAAGATTTAATAATGAAAATCAGGAAAACCACTGTTGATAGTTTATTAAAGATTTTTAGTAAATTACATCACAGAGTTTTTAAAGTATTCTGCTGTGTCAGGAAAAGTTTCAAAAATAATATGAGTTTATGCTTTGCTTCTTCATAAGCATTCAGAAAAATCTATATATTTTTGTTTTAAATGACTAAAAAAAGCTTTAAAAAAAATTTAAAAATATAAAACTGTGGAAGAAAACAGAAATCATCACAAATACAACCTAAGTCTATACATGATAATATTTAAGAGTTTAAGTTTCCAAGCTACCAATGTCCATTAACAATCATAAGCTAAATCGGTTTTGAGATTGATTTTGAGGAATACTAATTGATTTAAGCAGTTGACTACCTTAGCAGACAGGATAATTTTTTCTGTGCATTTCTTATACTAGGAGGATAGCTTAGAGGATTTAAATTAGGCATTAATTCAACATCGTGCCTATGGCCATCAGTGTTGTTTTTTAGAAGTGCTTATCTCTTATCACAGACTGCATTAGGTGATTAAATTACTAACTTTTATTTTAAGTAAGGTGTCTAATTTTCATGATATTCTTTTGCTCCAGAGTCATAATTAAAAAATATATATTTATTGTTTCCATTTGTTCTAGTTCTCCCGAGTTTTTTTGACGAGTTAGCAAATACCTTCCTTCATTTGGATTATCAGTTAGAGAAGAAGTAATTCTTTTATACTTGTGTAAAAGTAGTGACAGCAGGGCAGTTTCTTGGCCCTACCCGTATTATTGTAATTAGATCTGTAGAATGTTTAACATTGTTACTGAAGCAGGGCTGTCCTGAAGTGTGATATTTGTGCTTGATCCTTCCAATAGTGTTTGACTGTCAGAAAGACAATGTCAGAAAGATAATGAACCTGATATAATAAACTGAATACAGCTGATACAGGGGCAGTAAGACTGAGTATACATCAGAAGCCGTCATACTATGTTATTTTTCAGAACTTAGCTTTTCTTTCTATCTACTAATAACATAAAAAATGGCAACAGAATTGTTTTGGGTTTGGTTTTTTTTACTGCATGGGAAAGAAAAAAAATGGATATAGATATATAAAAATGTAATTATTACTGTCAAAATCAGTTACTTGTGACCACATTTGAAAACTTGGGTGACTGATTTCTTCCAACCTGAGAATGCATACAAGTGCAGATATTCAAGATACTGTGATAGATAATGCTTTTTTGTTATGTAAATGTGTAAAATATCTGGACATTTTTCCTGACTGATATTATTTCCTCAAAGTAACAAAGGCACTTTCTCATCTATAAAGGAGATAAAATAATATGTCCTTAACATGTATTCTTCTGTGAAATTTGGATATGGCATTTTAGACTACTTAGGTGGAACAGCTCTCTGTGCGTATGATTTCTTTGTTGAATTTACCGAAATATTGTGGTCAGATGTAAATGCTGAGCTGTCCCATATCAAATAAAAAAGCAGACAGTTAAAAGCATATTTAGGTAAATATAAAGTGTGCACCAAAAGCTTCCCTTTGGGCACGTAACTTAAATACCTTATATCAGGAAATTAATTCAACCATAGTTCCTTCTAAGGTTAGGAAAGAAAGCCATTTTGAGTAGATAATTCAAAAAAACTATTACAGACTGACTGCAATCACTGCCCTGAAGGGATGTCTGCCTATTTATTGACCATGTTAAGGCAACTGCTAGTTAGGGCAACTAGCTTCAGTTTCACTAAAACATGTTTTGAATTAGGTGTTTTATGATCAATATAAAAACTATAGTTAGCATCAATTTGTCCCTGAAAACATGTCCCTAAATGCCAGATAATTTGAAATTTGTTCTGAAGGTTTCCTATGTGCCTGTGATCCCCATTCTGTACCTCCTCAGAAATATTCTGACAGAGACAACACCTATAAGTTTCATTCTAAATCCCTTGTAAACCAAACAGACAAGTATCAAAATTTTCTGGGAGACCAGACCCAGTGGGCATCCTCCACGTATCTGAAACATGCCAACAGTCAGGGTCTCTCCAATGCTTCACTTTAAAAAAAAAGAAAAAAATTCTTTGCCTGTAGTACATGACCAATTCCTACAAAAAAGAACAGTATTTAAGGCCCCCATCCAAGAAATAGGTAGCCAAATTAAACATTCCTTTTATGTAGAAGGCCCAAGTCATATATTTCACATAAAAAAATAACTTCATTACTTAGTTTTACTGGAACTGCTGCTTATTTCTTCCACCGAAGCTATTCCATTTTGAGGAAAAAAAAAAAAGGAAGAATAATTGAGGCAGAAGAAATATAATTTCTAACTTAATGATGAAGGTACTAATTTCTGAGAGTGGCTGAGGTTTCATCGTGCTTTTGTCACTCTTTAAAAGCTTTTCAGTTAACAGTTTCACTAAAAAAGTAAAAAACCACCAGACTCTTTCCCCTCCAGGAGAGGAACCTAGTATTTCTCTACTTTGTGAGGTGTAATTTCACTATATGAGAACAAATATATCCTCCTTCTTGAAGTCTTACCACTTTGCATGTCCTTATGAGAGGAAGCATGTTGACACCTTGTCAGGTGAAAAGGAGCAGAAATGAAGAATTTTCTGTCCTACTTGTATTAATATATTTTTTTGTCTGTTAGTGTCCCCCTCCTGGGAGTTCAAAGCCTTTAAAGTCTGTCAGCATCTCCTTAGGGGTAGACCCTTTGTTTGACAGATTCACTGAGATGGACGGGACTTTTGATACCCTATTTCTGGGGACTAGACTTAATAGCAATAGAGAACCTTCTCAGCAAGTTTCTCCTATGAGTTATTCTGCTGTCGATGAGCCTGCTAGCACTGAAAAAAAAAAAAACAACAAAAAATGGACTAACTCTTAGCAGCTCATGAAATAACTTTTATTAATACAAATCTGTGACAACTTATAGGGTTCACGAGATCAGTGATAACATTTAACTGCAAAATTCCACTTAACTAATAAAACCTCAAACCAGAAGCGTGCTCCCCAAAAACAACACAACTCCCTAAGAAGTAGATCACTATAACACCTCAATATAAAACTCAAGCAATCCACCTCCATGACAGACCAATTTACAAAGACTAGTAAAAAATCTAAACACACTCACTAACATAAAGCAAAAAGGAAAGAATATTGCCGCTTCTCACTAGCACAAACTTTAACTCACTAAGACCAAGAAATAAACACTTTAGGGCAAACCACGTACAATGAGTCAGAATACATGATCTAAAGCAATAAAGCACAGTAGTCTATAAGGTATAGGGCAAAGTAAAATTGGTAAGGCAGGGTAAAATTAGTATCTATAAGATAAAGGTCGAATATTGAAGTAAAGGTAAAGGGGAAAGCAAAAAAAGCAAAGTACAGTTAGTCTGTAAGGTAAAGATAAAATATATATAAGGCAAGGTATAAGGAAATAAAGTACAATTAGTAAAAAAGCAAATTACACTTAGTCTATGAGGAAGCAAAGTACAATTAGTAAAGGTGAAAGCAAAGTAAAATATAAAAACGATTGCTCACCCCGCAGCATCTTGAGAAGTGGAAGGAGAAAAGGTAGCTACTCAGTTACCCCCTCAGAAATGACGGAAATTCTCCCCTATTTTTACTCATGTCTGATCTCTTTTCATACTTGTTTTTCTTAGGCAGTTTGAGTGATTATAGTCAATAAACTAATTTTTGGGGTGATAGACAGATGACATAGGCCTAAGGGTCTGCTTCCTGAGTTCCTATCAGGTAGGATGTTTGTGAAGAAAGGCCATGCAATCTCCATACCATTCCATCCTTTGTTGATCCTATCAATCTGTTGCTAGGAAGTCTCACCCAGGTACTAGGGTCTTTCCGGAGGCCATCAGGAGTCTCTTTGTCCTTTTTAGTGTAGCCTTATCACCTTACAGTGGGTTTCTCAGAATATCCCTTCCAGGTGCTGGGGGTCTTTCCAATAAGCGCTGAGGACTGTCATTGTGGCCTTAAATTGGTCTATCACTTTACAAACCTCTGGAAGAAATGAAGTGACTATTCTGCCTTTTGTTTGTAGCATTCTAGTGACTGCTCCTCCTCAGGGGATGAGTCAGTGATGAAGGTAACCAAACACAGCAGGTTGCTCTTACCTGGAGCAGATGAAGAAGCATGCATCAGGATAGGACTGGTTTATTCGTGGATAAACTACAGAGAA
The DNA here is from genome assembly GCF_025592945.1 of Manacus candei. Taxonomy (NCBI): domain Eukaryota; kingdom Metazoa; phylum Chordata; class Aves; order Passeriformes; family Pipridae; genus Manacus; species Manacus candei. The sequence goes on from NW_026138133.1 coordinate 972,556, forward strand.
ACTAAAAGTGCAGGAATTGAAGATATCATGTTTTGTCTTCTCCTCAATGTCCTCCGAACGAGGAAATCATATTCTAAACCCATGTGATTTTCACAGTTGTCTGACACTTGTCACATGATTTACAGTTTGAATTGGCAATCAAATTAAAAAAAAGCTGTCTTTTTATTCACTTAATGGTGATTTTCCATTCTCCTTGATGAGGAGAGCAAGACAGCTTTTCATGACTGAGAGCAACAGAGGCTACAATTTAGAGTCTTCGAGCTTGAATGCAGAGAGGAAGTTTGTGTTCTTTACCTCACATTTTTCTTCATAGGTGCAAGTGGTGAGTTTTGCCACAGAACACAACTGGGATTCCTTAGACTTCTACGATGGTGCTGACAACAATGCTCCAAGGCTTGGAAGTTATTCAGGTGACTGAGAAGATTTTACAATAAGTGGTTCATAGATTCAACTCTTTATTGTAAACACACAGCTCTTTCTGGTTCTTGTGTGTGTGTGTGTAAGTGTGCACAAGCACAATGTGTGTGTTTGCTTCTCCTGTAATTTGCTATAGGTAATATTTCTCTTTTAATCAGTCATCACTTAGCAGACTTTCGTAGAGCTATATATTTAAAAATGTTAGAAAGGAAATAACATCAGAGACTCCCACACTAGATCTCTATTAATCTATTTTTTTCCCAGTCATATAGTAGGGTCCAAAAACACAAACCTCAAAAATAGGTTTCTCTTGAAATTTGACATGACAAAAGGATGCATTGTTTATCCTTATTTTAGATAAAGGAGACAGTTCTGTTTGCCTTACTTTTTCTTGTTTTCTTTTGTTTTTCTTCATTGTACTTCATACAGGTATATGGTATGAGATCAGAGATGATAATATTGTCTTGTGCTGAAACACAAATAAATATTCACATTTCTAAGAACAGTCCTACAACATATTTTCAGAGCTGCTTGATATATGTGACTGTTATGTTTAAAATTATTCCTGTTACAGGATTTGCTCTTACTTTTAAGAAAACCCTAGTGAATATTTCTCCTTTCGTGGATAAAAGCATGTGATATAAATTTATAGTAGACTTTACTTGTCTACAGTTCATGTCTCTGATATTGTGGTGCACTGAAAATGTAATAAAAGTTTTATGTGGACAGGTGTTTGATAGCATCCATGATGACAAAATGTTGTGGAATTGGTTATGTGACCTATCTCTCTCCCTTCCATCCTCTCCCACCTCTTTTCCCCACTTTTCCTCTCCTTCACTCTATACACATACATACACTTATGTATGTATTTATTTTGGTTTCAATAATGTTTTGAATTCTCTTTTCAGGAACAACCATACCTCCACTTCTAAACAGTACATCAAATAATCTGTACCTAAATTTTCAGTCTGATATCAGTGTTTCAGCTGCTGGATTTCACCTTGAGTATACAGGTAATTCAGAAATATCCAATTAATAAAGAGTGCTTGCTGGTTGTATCTAAACTATATGAAATAGGAATATTTAGGACTATTGCACAAAATGAGCTTTCTTTCTGAACGACTTTGTCTCAGCTGACTGACAGGAATTCTGGCAATCACTAATAGTTTGTTGCAGATTTGTGGGTGTCTCAGTCTGGAGAGACTAGACTGTTTGCTAAAGAGGGTGAGTTGTGAGGTAGACCAAACTCCTCTCTCTCTGCAATTGTAATGTCAAATTAAGGGGCTTTACTCGAGGAAAATGTGGAAAAAACAGAAGAAATAACAACCCTTTATTAAGAAATATATGAATGTTGGCAAAAAAAAAAAAAAAAGAAAAAAAAAAAACAGTAACACCAAACAAAACAACACCAGCAACAACAACCACAACAACAAGTCTAAAAGAATACTCCTCTGTCCTTTAACACAGTCCTAATTGCGGCCTGCAGGGGGCGCTGTTGGGCCGCTGGAGCTGCAGGGCCTGCAGTACCTGGTCACGGTCGGCAGGGGGCGCTGTAGGACTGATGGAGCTGTAGGACCTGCAGTACCTGGTCACGGTCGGCAGGGGGCGCTGTGGGCTCCGTCAGTCACCCGCGGGAAGAGGGGACCGGAGAGAGAGGTCCCGGACCACGAGGGGAAGCCGAGAAGGAGATGAGGGGGGTCCTCGCCTCCGTGGGGGCGACAAGGAAGGCAGGCAGCACACTCCCACGGGAACTCACCGCTGTCTCAAGTGGCGAAGACTCACTGCAGTCTCAGGTGGTAGTGTCTCCAAAAACTCCTCCTCCTCTCCCGCGGGCAAGCAAAAACTCTCCGATGAAACACAGCGGCTCCGGCGGGCGGGACAGTCAGACAGGTTGAAGCCAGCAGGATGGGAGGGCGAGCCCCCCCCAGGATTAACAGCCAAAACAAGCTAGACCTCCGGTCCCCCTCCCCAACGAAAATGCCTGTCTGCACCCCAGAGAGCCAGCCACACACCCACACTGCCTCTCCCCTCCCAGCCAGAGTCTCCACCAGCCCCGCCTCCGTGCCTCTTCCTTATCTTTTCTCCAAGATCGGTCGTTAACCCAACCCGGCTACATCTTTGGTAATGCTAATAACCTCCCTCCCCCCACTCACTCCGTTTCTTCTCCCTTGGAGTGGGGCAGGGGGAAGGAAAATTCCCCTGATTTCCTAATCTATAACATTATCCACCCCTAATTTTTCTTCCCCATGCTGCCACACTTATTAGGTTAAATCTTTGATCCTCATACGTACATGCAGTATTCCAACTATATACTCATCCACTAGTAGGTAGATACACATACAGATACAGGTGCAGGGTTACATACAGATACAGTTACAGCCAGCTCACCCCAGAGTAAGGTTTCCCTGAGGTATGCACCGAGTTTCTCCATCTTCCTGCATCACCCACCAGGTGCAGCCGGGCCCTTGGGCAAAAACAATCCCACGAATGGGTTTGTCTTTGCTCGAGGTAGGGTCAACCCAAACCTTTTTTCCTAACACACCCCTCGCGTGAATCACGGGGACCTTATCTCCATCCACGGTGTGGAGGGACTCTGACTGGGCAGGGCCGGCTCGGTTGATGGAACCTCTGGTGTTAACTAGCCATGTAGCCTTTGCTAGATGCTGGTCCCAGTTCTTGTCTGTCCCTCCACCCAACGCCTTCAGGGTGGTTTTCAACAGTCCATTATGTCGTTCAACTTTCCCTGCGGCTGCTGCGTGGTATGGGATGTGGTACACCCACTTGATGCCATGCTCCCCTGCCCAGGTGGCAACTAAGCTGTTTTTAAAATGAGTTCCGTTATCTGATTCAATGCGCTCTGGGGTACCATGTCGCCACAGGACTTGCTTTTCAAGGCCCAGGATGGTATTTCGGGCAGTAGCGTGAGGCACCGGGTACGTCTCCAGCCATCCAGTGGTGGCTTCCACCATAGTAAGCACATAGCGCTTACCTTGGCGGGTTCGTGACAGTGTGATGTAATCGACTTGCCAGGCCTCCCCATACCTGTACTTACTCCAACGTCCACCATACCATAGGGGCTTGAGTCTCTTAGCCTGTTTAATGGCAGCACAGGTCTCACAGTCATGGATAACCTGGGAAATAATGTCCTTGGTTAAGTCCACCCCTCGGTCTCGTGCCCATATATGGGTGGCATCTCTGCCCTGATGGCCTGAGGCATCATGAGCCCACCGTGCTAGGAACAACTCTCCTTTGTGCTGCCAGTCCAAGTCCACCTGTGACACCTTGACTCGTGCGGCTCGGTCTGCCTGTTCATTGTTGCGATGCTCCTCATTGGCTCGGCCTTTGCGCACATGGGCATCTACGTGGCGGACCCTCACAGTGAGCTTCTCTGTTCGGGTAGCGATGTCTTGCCACGTATCAGCAGCCCAGATGTGTTTTCCCCCGCGTTTCCAATTGGCCTTCTTCCATCTGTCCAGCCATCCCCACAGAGCATTGGCTACCATCCACGAGTCAGTGTAGATGTACAGCTTTGGCCACTTCTCCCGTTCTGCAATGTCCAATGCCAGCTGGACTGCTTTGAGCTCTGCGAATTGACTTGATTCTCCTTCTCCTTCAGTAGCTTCTGAAACTTGTCGGGCGGGGCTCCATACAGCTGCTTTCCATTTGCGCTTCGTTCCTACAAGGCGACAGGAACCGTCAGTGAAGAGGGCGTAGCGTGCTTCTTCTTTCGGTAGTTTATCAAATTCTGGAGCTTCTTCAGCCCGTACCGCCTGCTCTTCTGCTTCCTCATCTGCTAGACCAAAACTCTCGCCTTCCGGCCAATTTGTGATGACTTCTAGGATCCCAGGGCGATTCAGATTTCCAATACGGGCACGCTGTGTGAGCAGAGCGATCCACTTACTCCATGTAGCATCAGTGGCATGATGTGTGGTGGGGGCCTTTCCTTTAAACATCCAGTTCAGCACTGGTAGTCGAGGTGCCAAGAGCAGCTGTTCTTCTGTGCCAATCACCTCAGAGGCAGCTTGTACTCCTTCATAAGCCGCTAGGATCTCCTTCTCTGTTGGGGTGTAATTGGCTTCAGATCCCCTGTAGCTTCGGCTCCAGAACCCAAGTGGGCGACCTCGAGTCTCACCAGACACCTTTTGCCAGAGGCTCCAGGAGAGACCTTTATTCCCAGCTGCAGAATAGAGTACATTTTTCACATCTGTCCCCGTCCTGACTGGCCCAAGGGCTACAGCATGTGCAATCTCTCGTTTAATCTGTTCGAATGCCTGTTGCTGTTCAGGGCCCCACTGGAAATCATTCTTTTTTCGGGTAACCAGATAGAGAGGGCTTACGATTTGACTGTACTCCGGGATATGCATCCTCCAGAAACCTATGGCACCCAGAAAAGCTTGCGTTTCTTTCTTGCTGGTTGGTGGGGCCATGGCTGTGATCTTATCGATGACTTCCGTCGGGATCTGACGACGCCCATCTTGCCATTTCACCCCCAGGAACTGGATTTCTCGGGTAGGTCCCTTAACTTTACTCTTCTTTATGGCAAAACCAGCTCCCAGGAGGATCTGGATGATTTTCTTCCCTTTCTCGGAAACCTCCTCTGCTGTGTCCCCCCATATGATGATGTCGTCAATGTATTGCAGGTGTTCTGGAGCCTCACCCTTCTCTAATGTGGCTTGGATCAGCCCATGGCAGATGGTGGGGCTGTGTTTCCACCCCTGGGGCAGTCGGTTCCAAGTGTACTGCACGCCCCTCCAGGTGAAAGCGAACTGCGGCCTACACTCTGCTGCTAAGGGAATGGAGAAGAATGCGTTTGCGATGTCAATAGTAGCATACCACTTCGCTGTCTTGGACTCCAGTTCATACTGGAGTTCCAACATGTCTGGAACAGCAGCACTCAGCGGTGGGGTGACTTCATTCAGGCCACGGTAGTCCACAGTCAGTCTCCATTCTCCGTTAGACTTACGCACAGGCCAGATAGGACTGTTGAAAGGTGAATGGGTCTTGCTGATCACCCCTTGGCTCTCCAGCTCACAGATCATCTTATGGATGGGGATCACAGAGTCTCGGTTTGTCCGGTACTGCCGGCGATGCACTATTGTAGTGGCGATTGGCACTTGCTGTTCCTCGACTTTCAGCAACCCTACGGCCGAAGGGCTCTCCGAGAGGCCGGGCAGCGAGTTCAACTGTTTAGCCTCCTCGGTCTCCACAGCAGCTATTCCAAAAGCCCATCTATGTCCCTTGGGGTCCTTGAAGTACCCGTTCTTGAGATAGTCAATGCCCAGGATACATGGGGCATCTGGACCAGTCACAATGGGGTGTTTCTGCCAGTCTTTCCCGGTCAAGCTCACTTCAGCTTCAACTATGGTCAACTCTTGAGATCCTCCAGTCACCCCCGAAATGGAAATAGTCTCTGGTCCCACATGTCCTGAGGGCATTAACGTACATTGAGCGCCAGTATCAACCAAAGCCTGATATTTCTGTGGGTCTGACGTGCCAGGCCATCTGATCCACACAGTCCAATAGACACGGTTGTCCCGTGCCTCTACCTGGCTAGAGGCAGGGCCCCTCTAACACTCGTCTTCATTCTGCCAGTCATCGTTTTCCTCTTGTGAACGTCGACGGGAGGTGCCCTCTACCGAGTCAGATCCCTGCCCGCAGGATACTGGTACGGCACTCACTTTCGCAGACTTCCCCTTTTCTTTCTCTTTCAACTCTTGTACTCGGGCTGCTAGGGCCCGGGTAGGTTTCCTGTCCCATCGTCTCATGTCTTCTCCATGGTCACTTAGGAAGTACCACAACTCAGTTCGTGAAGTCTGTCTGTTCTCTCTAGCTGAGGGGCGTCTGGTTCTCACTGGGGCCGTATGGAGATTGTTTCTCTCAATCTTCTCTTTCAACCCTGTAGTTAATTCCTTGAGCTCATTAACTATTGTCTCTACAGAGGAGATACGGGCCTGTATCGGTCCTCCGATCATACTGTCGTACAACCGAAGTTTATTTATTACAGACATCACTGGCTCCCGCTTCTCCCCAGCCTCCAGTGATGTCAGGTAACCTTTATGTATGGACGGCCCCATACGTGTAAAGCTCCACCACATCTGTGGTGTACACTTAACCTTGTCAGGATCGTTGGTAGGTTGCCCATCCCCCCCAAACAGTACTTCTAGCAATGCCATTTCTCTCAGCCGTAGGATTCCTTCTTCGATGGTCTTCCAGCTCTTGGTGTGATGATCTGCCTGCAAGGAATCTCTGTAAATGAACCTCTCTCTCACACCATCCACGAGCCGTGCCCAGAGAGACAGGGGCTTCGATTCCCTCACAAACACCTCCTCAATACCCACATCTTGGGCAATGGACCTCAGGAACCTCGCTTCACCACCATCAAGGTTTACTGCATCACCTGTAGAGTCCCAAACTCGGATCATCCAGGCCAGAACGGGCTCACTCGGACGACGAGCAACATCTGCCCGTAGATTCCGGAGGTTATTATACGATAAAGACTCAGTGATGATTTCTGTCTCTGGAGCAGCTGCTTGTGAGGACCCTGCCTCTCCATCATCGTCAACTAGGCGAACTGATTTGGCTTTACATTTCTTCCTGTGGATAGTGGCAACCTCCGTTGGTTTAGTCTGCCCCTTAGTTTTTTCCTTATCCTGAGTCACCTTGATATTAGGCATCTTGTCCTCGTCTTTTCCTTTCCCCTGGGAATGCTGCACCATACCAAGCAACTTCCTGTAGGCAATGGCCAAGACCCCGCATGCAGCTGTCACCTGCTTCTCCATGGATCCATCACGACCCCTCTCCCTCACAGCTTTCATTATTTTTATAGGGTTCAGGAGTTGTTCAAGGGTAAGTTTCCATGTCATGGGAGCTGAGCAACTTTCTAGGAATTTACCCATGTCCTCCCATAACCCACGCCACTCGAGGTTTTCCACCCCTGGGTCAGGCTCCTGAACGCCTTCTCGGTAATTCTTGGCCTTGGCTTGGTATATCAGGTATGCTATAGTGGCACAATTTAGGATGAAAAGCCCAACAATTGAAATGTCTCGGACATCTAAAAATGATTTAAACTTCCCAGAGGCCATTGTATCGTATCCAAAAGGGAACTGAATAAAAGGTTGGGCGCGTGCATTCCCCTGTGTGTCTCCATAAGAATGGGTACTATTATCCTTAAAACCCCAGAGGAAGCAGCTTAGGCTAGAGCAGTAGTGTATCCTTGAGGATATGTTCCGGATGAAAATCACAGGTGCTGAATTTGCCGTGTCATATACCCAATGCACAAACTCAAAAGTACTTATTGCAATGTAAGTACTAGTATGCGAACTGAAACACGTTGACAGGTGGGACAGGTATCTTGGCATGGTCATATGCCAGAGGAGAGCAACAACCCCTAACATCATGGTGCCTACAAATTCAAAAACGCGTGTCAATCACACAAAGGGTAGTTATTCTTTTTCCACCTTTCCTCTTTCGGGCCCCACGTTGGGCGCCAAAAATGTCTCAGTCTGGAGAGACTAGACTGTTTGCTAAAGAGGGTGAGTTGTGAGGTAGACCAAACTCCTCTCTCTCTGCAATTGTAATGTCAAATTAAGGGGCTTTACTCGAGGAAAATGTGGAAAAAACAGAAGAAATAACAACCCTTTATTAAGAAATATATGAATGTTGGCAAAAAAAAAAAAAAAGAAAAAAAAAAAACAGTAACACCAAACAAAACAACACCAGCAACAACAACCACAACAACAAGTCTAAAAGAATACTCCTCTGTCCTTTAACACAGTCCTAATTGCGGCCTGCAGGGGGCGCTGTTGGGCCGCTGGAGCTGCAGGGCCTGCAGTACCTGGTCACGGTCGGCAGGGGGCGCTGTAGGACTGATGGAGCTGTAGGACCTGCAGTACCTGGTCACGGTCGGCAGGGGGCGCTGTGGGCTCCGTCAGTCACCCGCGGGAAGAGGGGACCGGAGAGAGAGGTCCCGGACCACGAGGGGAAGCCGAGAAGGAGATGAGGGGGGTCCTCGCCTCCGTGGGGGCGACAAGGAAGGCAGGCAGCACACTCCCACGGGAACTCACCGCTGTCTCAAGTGGCGAAGACTCACTGCAGTCTCAGGTGGTAGTGTCTCCAAAAACTCCTCCTCCTCTCCCGCGGGCAAGCAAAAACTCTCCGATGAAACACAGCGGCTCCGGCGGGCGGGACAGTCAGACAGGTTGAAGCCAGCAGGATGGGAGGGCGAGCCCCCCCCAGGATTAACAGCCAAAACAAGCTAGACCTCCGGTCCCCCTCCCCAACGAAAATGCCTGTCTGCACCCCAGAGAGCCAGCCACACACCCACACTGCCTCTCCCCTCCCAGCCAGAGTCTCCACCAGCCCCGCCTCCGTGCCTCTTCCTTATCTTTTCTCCAAGATCGGTCGTTAACCCAACCCGGCTACATCTTTGGTAATGCTAATAACCTCCCTCCCCCCACTCACTCCGTTTCTTCTCCCTTGGAGTGGGGCAGGGGGAAGGAAAATTCCCCTGATTTCCTAATCTATAACAGTGGGTTTGGGGTTTTTTTTTTCCTTCCCAGCTGTGCAGTTCCCTCTGCTTGTATTCATTCTGGTGTCTGATCTGCATAATTGTGTCATGGTTATTTCTTGTCAGTTTTACTGTATGCAAATCCCATACTCTGGTTGTCTGATTAGCCAGCTGGAGAACACAGCCTTGCAAAATTGCTACCTGATCACTTGTCTATAACTAAACATTAATTATAGGTAGAATTATCCTGCCATTTCCTTGAAATGCAGGTACTCTCTCAGCTACTTACAACTTTGGGTGGGGAAAAAAAGCAGGAAGTTATGAAAATGAAATAAAATAAGACCAAATGTAGTAAAAGTGAAAATGCACCTTTGTGTTCCTATATGTCCAAATAATATGTGTAGTGTACTATCTGTGTGCAATTTTCACCTCTAAAAAAAAGAAAAAATTCACAGTATACTATTTATAGTATTGGTCCATGCTGAGAACAATAACCAAACATGCATGTATGGATTTATGCAGAGGTGTATGTGTATGAATCTGTACAAAAGTAATGTTTTCTGTGTGAATGTTTAAACCCAAAGTATATGTTGAAAATTTCTGATTCAGGAAATAATATTGATGTCCCTCAGTGGATACCAAATTAACCAGTAGCTCAATGAAATATGCTATTCTACAAGATAAATGAAAAGTAACTTTTCATAGAATCACACAGAATCACAGAATCAACCAGGTTGGAGAAGACCTCTGAGATCATTGCGACCAACCATTGACCTAACACCACCTTGTCTACTAGACCATGTGGATGTGCCGCATCCAGTTTCTTCTTAAATACCTCCAGGGACGGTGAATCCACCACCTCCATGGGCAGCCCATTCCATTGCCAAATGACTCTCTCTGTAAAACATTCTTCCTAATGACTAAACCTCCCTGAGGTTAAGACTCTGCCCTCTTGTCCTACTGCTGGTTACCTGGGAGAAGAGACCAACGCCCACCTGGCTACAACCTCCCTTAGGGAGTTGAAGAGAGTGATGAGGTCTCCCCTGAGCCTCCTCTTCTCCAGGCTAAACAGCCCCAGCTCCCTCAGCTGCTCCTTGTAGGACCTGTGCTCCAGTCCCTTTACCAGGCTCGCTGGCTGCCTTTGGACCTGCTTCAGCACCTCAATGTCCTTCCTAAATTGAGGGGCCCAGAACTGGACACAGCACTCGGGGTGCGGCCTCACCAGTGCCAAGTACAGAGGCAGAACCATTGCCCTGGTCCTGCTGGTCACACTGTTCCTGATCCAGACCAGGATGCCACCTGGGCACACTGCTGACTCATGTTCAGCTTCCTGTCAATCCAAACTCTCAGCTTCCTTTCTGCCTGACTACTCTCCAGCCACTCTGTCCCCAGCCTGTAGCGCTGCAGGGGGTTGTTGTGGCCAAAGTTCAGGACCCGGCACTTGGCCTTGTTGAACCTCATCCCATTGGAATCAGCCCACCTATCCAGCCTGTCCAGGTCCCTCTGCAGGGCCCTCCTGCTGATGCCAATTTATGCCCCAAAACAAGGCGCGGAGAAACTGCTCAGAGACAGAATTTCAGTCTATAAGCAGGAGGTATTTATTTCACGGCCGGGGAGCAGCCAGGTCGCCCTGGACAAACTGCTCCGACTCGAGAAACACACAATCCAACTTTTATACACCTTTTACTAAGCAATTACATCATATATTATGAATATTCATTACATTGCAACATCTGCTTTTAATATTCATAACAGGTGGAGTTGAGGCGGAGTTATAGGCGTGGTCCTTAATTTGGGGAGAACTTCGGTGGGAGTTCCGGTCTTTCTTCATCATGAGCCTCATGTCCTTTTCATCATCATCCTCCTAAACTTTTGAACCTTTCCTAATTTGGGTAGCTTCCTTATGAATTTGGCAGAGAGTTTTGGTATTTGGCACTAATACCTAATTTCTTGGCTTGTCCCTCTCTTTATCTCTTTGGTTTCCTCTCCATATGCCTTTTTTGTGTGTGCTAGCATTTTCTGTTCATGTTTATGATCTTCTGTGTCAGGGTGTCCTGTACCTCAGTGAATTTATTGTCTCCGCTTTCCTAATACTGAATTCTATGTGCTTTGCTAAAGCTTGCATCTATATTTTGTGCTTAACTCTTTATATTGCTTAAATTCGCTTTTCAGGTGTTACCTGGCTTCACTGCCTTCCAGCAGATCAACACTCCCCCGCAAACTTGGTATCATTTGCAAATTTGCTGATGGTGGACTCAATCCCCTCATTCAGATCATCAGTAAAGATATTAAACAGGATTAGGCCCAACACTGATTCCTGGGGGACATGGGTAGTGACCGGCTGCCAACTGGATGCAGCACCGTTCACCACCACTCTCTGGACCAGGCCCTCCAACCGATTCTTAATCCAGCAGAGAGTACCCCTGTCCAAGCCATGGGCTGCCAACTTTTCCAGGAGCACCTTTTTTCCTCCTTATATACCAGTTTTTCCAAAATAATATGCCACTTGCTAGTCCACAGACAACTGCCAGGACCCAAGAGCTCCCTAAAACTTATCAATACAGTGTGCTTATATACAGTGTACAGAGAAGTTCTATGTGAATCTAAACCCACATTTTACGTTTCTTAGAACGTTCTCTGCTTTTCTCAGCTATAGGTTTGGATTCTTGTCCTGAACCACAGACCCCAAGCAATGGAATCAAAATTGGAGACAGATACATGGTTGGAGATGTGGTGTCTTTCCAGTGTGATCAGGGTTATTCTCTTCAGGTAAGACAAGTTTCCAATTTCAAATTTCTTTTAATTGTTTAACGTGGTTATGTTTACATCTGTCAGTATAAAACAGACAATGAACCCTTTGCGAATTTTAAACCCACGATGAGTTTGCAGGACTGGTAGGCTTTTCTGCTAGATATTAAATTAGCAGCTATCCAAATATACACATAGAAGCTCCATCAGAAATGTATGGCTTTGTGCTTCCTCTGCATTAGTGATTATAAGTTATCATCTACTGTTGATGGCATCTTTGGTACTCATAGCTGAACCATGAAGTGTTGGCAAAATAAGTTTAATCACTTTTGAACAATTAACAATAGTTGTCTATGCGCAGGGCAGAAAAGAAAGAAAGTAAGGAGTGGGAATAAGAACAAAGGCGAAAAATTGTTTTTCTTAGTGAATCAGATAGTGTCAGTTATTTTCTTTCAGTAATATCTTTAGGATTTTTATCCAAAAAAATTATCAAATAGGGGTGTTTTTTTTCCAAGCAAATTTACTATGTCCTTGCATTAGCAAAAGTTATAACTGGGGCAATGTAGTGATTGTAAATCATCAATAGGAATATGTCTGCCTATAGGAAAGACCTGGAAAATATTTTCTAAAATTTGTACAGTTACACTGTAGAATCAGATCCCAAACTGAGTATTGTTTTCTCTTGACGCACTCTCCCCCAAAAAACTTGTGTGACTCTGCAGATTCTACAGTGTCCCCTTCCTCTAGCTCTTTGAGAGCCAAAAAGAGAGAAAATAATCACATTACCTATGCATAGCAAAAAGAACAGTTTTTAACAGGGGGAAAATAATTTGTATATAACAGCACATGATTAACGACTAATGGAGTTATTGGTGCCTTTGAAGCAAAACAGCAAAAGGAAAAGTTAACTTCCTATCTTTCTTCATGAATATCAGTCTCATCTGTAACACGTTGATGAGTGTCAGACAACTAAATGAGGTTTTAAAAATGCTAATCATTTCAAATATGTCTTTTACATAATTCTCTGAAGACCTAAATACTAAGTTCATGTGTTCTGCATCAAAAATAGAAATTGAATTATACTTTTTGACAACAAAAAACCAAACCAACCTGCAGTTTATGTATAGTGATAGAAGCTAAATACACTTGTCTGCTTCCAGATTTCAGCTGCCATTTGGATTTGGAACCTGTATCACAGTTTCCCCTTCAAGATAGAATTCCTGGTCATGCCTGTAGATTTCTAGCATTCCAAGAATAACTGAAATAAATGTTCTGTGATTGCAGCTCTGATAATGACTATTGAAATTTATTTCTTATGTTGCCTGATTTTTACTGGTCATTCTTGGGAAGAATCTGATGGATTTTTTTTATTCTCTGCTTTAATTCCACACTTAAATACAAGTTTGTGAGCGGATAAGCCACAGTAAATGGGTGAAATAAAGAAAATAGACTGTGCAAACACCCATGTAAAGCTTCTTCCCTACATATTGTTTTTCTGGCTTGTACAGTGTGACTATATGGTGTTGGAAGATATCCCAAGGACAGTTTTCTCTTAAGATTTTCTATTTTTTTTTACTGTCACTGGAAGACAATTACAATTATATGAGTCTGATGAACAACACAGATGGTGTCCCTATTACAATTTAAGATGTAAAGTCAGCGGTGTATAATTTATATAGTTTGTGTCTTTTATCATGTTCAACAAATAAAGCAAATCAATACTATATAAATATTGCTTCAGTTAGACCTTCAGTTTCCAGACCCTTGGTTTATACTGAAGTGTGTACAGAGGCCAGCTGGATATTGCTATACTTTTAGAAATAATATAAATGGCATAGACTCAATTATCTAGTGGACTTACAGTCACAGTCTTCTCTGTTATATTGAAGGTATGAAACAACTCACAGTGTACAGTTATTGTTATACTTTTGGGTTTATATATTTTGATGATGTATTAAATGATACATTATTTTTGTTGAGATATTAATGTTGTGCTGTATGCTGTATATTTTTATATGAATTAGCACATATTGTGTCATTTTAGGGACATTCACATATCACTTGTATGCCTGGACCAGTAAGAAGATGGAATTATCCAATTCCAATATGTTTAGGTATGTTCAGTTTACATAATGTTTCTTAAATATGCCAGAATGAGAAAACCAGAGAACACAAAATAGATACATGTAGGGGAAAGAACAGGGAAAACTGAAATAATTAAATATGAAAATGGTCAAATTAAACTAAAGGTTATCAAAGGTTATCTCAAACTTATATTGGCAAATCTTTTCTGAAATGTCCAAGTAGGAAAAGAAAGAAGTATGTTGTCCCTTTCAATCCAAACTGTTCTATGGTATGATTCTATATGTTTAGCCAGAATCTATCATCAATTCATTATCAGAATTGAGACTTCCAGAGACCCTCAAAAGCATAGGTAATTTATTTAGGACTCATTTCCCCAGAAAAATGATGGCTATTGTAGTAGATACTAAAATAGAAATAACATTGCATTTTCATCTCTAATGGGTTCAACATAGGCATGTCACATTATTTGTCAAGTTATATTATATACATGTCCATATTAATATTACTGAAAAAAGCACTGAAAACCTGCCATAAATGGAAATGAAAAATCTGAAGTGTATTTAAATGTACTCTCTTTGCATGAGGAATAAATGTGAGGAATTTAAAACTTCTAGTTGTATTCTCTTTCACTGCATAGAAATGCCTTTTTGTTTGGGTTCCCTAACACTAAAAGTTATCACTATTTTTAGCCTTGAATGTATGGAAAACAGGATCCTGCTCATTAAAGATTTTCTACTTTGCTTTTCTTGAAGACAGATTATATATCCTCTAGAGCAGCCTCAGATAATCCTGTTCTTAATCCTGTGGGGTGTTAAAAACCTCCTATGAGGTACTGAGCTCCCTCAGTTTAGAATTTATAAATATTCAACAAGATTGAGATATTTGTAAGAATTTTTTCAGGAGTTAGTCTTCAGTTTCTGTCATTAAGCATTAACATATGGTTAGGAAGTCTGATATTATAATTGCACTACTCCTGGTAAATTCTGAAGACAAAGACACTGTGCTGAAATTTTAGGAAGTTTTCTTCCCCTTTACTTTCCTTCTTTTTTGCAAGTAATGATTTTTACTTGTGTTTCAAATGATGTAGCAACTTTTACATGGACAAAGCTGTTAAACAAAAATTCTGTTTATCATAATTAACACCTTTAAATGTAATGTGGAAATCTAAGTTACTTTATTCACTGATGTCATGCCGTAAAAAAAATATGGATTTAGTTTGATTTCTGGAAGTATGGGTGTGTGTACCTTTTCTAAGTCTGTTCATTTTATCTCATTTTTAGAACAGTAGGATACAGATGCAGTTTTTAAAGGGCCTCTTCAAACACTTTGAGTACAGAGTCTTTAAATTAAGTTGTTATATTATTCAGATGCTCCTTTACAAACTGATGTCTCAGTGCTGCTATGAGCTGATCTGTACCTCTTGCCTGTCACAAAGACAGTTCACGCAGAGTGCAGAGTAAACATTAGGACAGTGAAACTTGTGAAGGGTCTGGAGCACAAGTCATATAAGGAGAGGCTGAGGGAGCAGGGGTTGTTTAGCCCTGGAGAAGAGAAGGGTCAGGAGGAGGCATTTCAGATAATTTCTGGCTGCCCAGGATGGTGCTGGAGTCACCATCCCTGTAGGTGTTCAAGAAGTGACTGGACATAGCACTTAGTGCTATGGTCTAGTTGACAATGTAGTGATCAGTCAGAGGTCGGACTAAATGATCTTGGAGGTCTTTTCCAGCCAAAATGATTCTATTCTCTTGTCAGGTGCACATGTTCCCTAAGTTAAAACCTAGTCAATTCAGATACCTGTTTTTAAAGTACCTACTTGTAAATTACTTTCTTATAGATATTTAGTGGTAAAGGAATATTTGTACGTTTTTTGAAATATAAACCTAGCTATTATTATATTATTAATGTGATGAGGATCTTCAATGCTCTGGATTAGTTTTTAACTCATTTCACTCCTCTGAAAAAGGTCTTTGCTTTTTTTTTCAGCACAATGTGGTGGTGGCATGTCAGACTTCAGTGGAGTGATCCTCAGCCCTGGGTTTCCTGGCAACTATCCTAGTAGTTTGGATTGCACATGGACAATAAAGCTGCCTATTGGGTTTGGTATGTGTTCCTTCATAGATTAAAATTGGTCAGGCTTTTTTATGAGTTCAAAACACTGAACATAGATTTTAAAATATTGTTAATCTTTATCCTATCAAAAACCAAAATTAATTATAATTCATTTAAAGAAGTTATCAAAGCCTTAAAAGAAAGATATAGAATAGAAAAGCTACAAGGTTCTTGTTTTTTTTCATTTAACATGTGCCATAATTTTCTGATAAAGACAAAATTGTTTATTAGAATTAAGCACAATTTTCTAACTTAACAGGATTGATTTCTTTTTGGGAAGTCATAAACCCAACAAAAATAAATAGCTATCATGAATATTTCAAAGCAAGTCAGTATCACTTTAGAAGTTAAAGCTACATTTGAATTAATTATCATTTGCATATCCTAGGTGAATATCACAGCAGTACAAAAATGTTCCTTGAAAGGAACTCCAGAAACCTCCCACTCAAGGTTGTCAAGCTTCCCACTCAGAGTAAAATTGTTGGTAACACTTAATCAAGGCCACTACAACAGGCAGAACCTTCTAATTGGGGCTGCTACTCACCTATTCAATACCCAGCCTGTAATTACATGTAAGAATGTTGTGCTCCAGATGTAGAACCTTGCACCTTTCCTTGTGCATGCCTTTAAGAAGGGTTTGTTTACTCCATTCTGAAGTTTTTCAGCGTTCATTGAACAGAAATTGTGCCATTTAGTACATCATCCATGCCCCCTAGTTTTGTATCCTCCACATATTTGTTGAGAATGCATTCTCATTTTCTAGGTCTCTCCTGAAGACATAGAACTGTGTAATTTCCCGTAGATATCTGTGGAATATTGTGCTTGTTACTGGTTGCCAACTACTGAATGGCTAATTGTCACCCTTGGAGCCTCAAAGTTATGTTAATATTTAACATACTTCCTTTCCATTCATCAAATTCATGTTTGTTGAGCTTCCAGATGAGAATGCTATAGAGTGAGTCAAAACCCATAGCAGAGTGAAAGTATATTATATCCACCACTCTGCCTTCATCAGTTTAATAATAGAAGGAAATAATGGTTGATTGACTGTTATTTTCTTTTAGCAAATCCATGTTGACTGCTCCTGAGTCCCTTTCTTGTCTTTTATGTGTTTGGAAATTGTCTCCAATTAAACAAGTTCCATAATCTTCCCAAGGACTGCAGTGAACCTGTCATTGCCCTTACCTAGGTCCTCCTTCTTGTCTTAAAGGTGGATATATTTTCAGGCTTTTTTGAGTCACCAGAACTTCTCCTATTCACTATGATTTTGTAAGGGAATTATCAGCATTTTAATTACACTGCCTAAACCCTTGAGCAACTTTGGGTGGATCTTGTCTATATTTTATTGTGAAATCTTTGTTCAAAGCTAGCCAGTACAGTTGTCCTATCTAATTTTTTAACACTTGTGGAACTTTTTTAGGAGTATGTGCACTTGTATTTTTACTTTATATGCTAGTTGAATGGCATGCTGGTTTTTTTAGACATGCCTCACTGTCTTCTATTTCATACTTGCCATCTTCTGTCATATTCATTTCTGGGTCTTCCAGAGTAAGTGAATGTGACATCCCAAACAGTGTTCCTTCTGCATGTGTTCAGATTTTTTCCCTTCTCTTTTTAAAATCAATTTTGTGATATTTTTGGTTAGAAATCCTATGAGCTTTGTTCGCTTATTATTTAAATGAAAGCCAATTGTTCTGCACGGGTTCCCACAGAATCTATCTGTGGGAAATAAATTATATTAGAATATAGAATTATTAGAATTAGAATATTAGAACACAATTTGTATGTTTGCATTTTGTTCAAAAGACCAGTCAATAATTGATTTTTTTTTGTATTATCATTTTATAGAAATAACATCGACACTTTAACTCTGCCACTACCTGAATTTCTAGACAGCCTGGTGGGACAGTTTCTAGTGTTTCATCATGAGTCACAATACTGTCTAGAGTCTTCAGATTCCAAGTAGATTCCTGCTCACTGAGTTATCACAAAAAAAAAAAACAAAAGCAAAACAAAACAAAAAAACAACATTAGTAGATACATCCTCCCTGGGTCAAATCTTCAGGAGAAAAGAATATTCAGAGCTATTAGGGAACAGGAGTCAGATGGTTCCGAAGACAATTGCTAATAAAGAAAAAAATAATAAAAATCTGGAATATTGATTAAATTTCACATTTCATAAAATGGTGTGTTCAACTGCATTTAGAACCTGCTGTCTTTTTATCTTTTTATGTTGCTTTCTGCCTCTTGGCTCACTTTGCTGCTGTCCTATCTCTTTTCCAATACTGACTCCTAACTACAATCCCTTTTTTTGCTTACATTCTCCCAGGCATATATTTCCAATAATTCTAATTTGACTCTTCAGACTTCTATTTAAACTTTTTGTTATTAACATACTATTTAGTTTGACTTCCATTAGGCAGGAAATTCAACTGTTCAAGTTTTGGAAACAGTTTCTTTGATAAATAAGTTTAGCTTCGCCAAAATCAATAGTTCTGAACTGCTTTGTCCTAACTGAAGTTTATTCACTGGATTTATCAACTGTTTTCCAGTTCATGTATAGGAAAATAAAATGCTCCTTTTTCTAGGAGAAAATTAAAACTGCACAGATTGAACAAGTGCTTGACATTTTTGACCTTTTCTAAATGGGATGTGATTAAAACAGGATTGAAAATTAAAGTAAAATTTCATTTAAAAAAAAAAAAAAGTGACATTTGAAGAAGTGATGGCTAAAACTGTTTTTAGTGATGCTGTGATTCCAGTCCGGTGGAGGCACTTAAATCCAACTCTTCTGAGTAGTAAATAGAAAAACGCAAAAGCACCATCATGGGAAGCTTCTATAGACTTTCACTTGTTTAACTTTCTAAGAATATTTTTTCTCAGTTATTAATTACAGATCATAAGCTTTTTCCACTGTATGTCAGCTAATAGTGTAATCTAAACCAACTGTGTCGATGTACATATACAAATATATTTGTATATACAAATATTTTAAATGCTCTTTCTAAAGGGGTGCCCAGACTGCAAAAAAGTCAGAGAAAAAAATCAGTCCAACAAGCAGAAGTCTCGGACAAATAGAGACAGGTGCTACAGGTTGAGGAAAGGATGAATACTTGGGAATACTGCTACGGTTCAGGAACTTGTAGGGAAAGATAGTAGAGTACAGAGAGCAGAATGATGGGCAAAAATATATTAGACATGGTCTTGTATCAAAGAAAGTGGGTGAAAGAGGAAAAAAACCTGACAGCAAGATCATAAGAGTCGGCAGTTATTAATGGCAGCTTAAACTTTGGACAAGTGTTTGGTTCACAGGATCAAATGAAAGGCCAAGCCTACAAATATCACAGAAAAAGAGAAAAGCTTGGATATAAGTTGATTTGGAAGGCTGGCAAAGTCAAAGAATGACACTTATAAGAAAAAGTTTTATTATCACATATAGGCTGTCTTCTGATAAAGAAAGACAGAGATTATCAGGTTAGTAGTAATTTAATTGTGCACCTATCTTTTTTTCTTGTAGCATATAAAATATGCCATGCTTCATAAAACCATTCACAAACTTTACATGGTATCTAGGAAGAAAACTCTAAAAGACAGTGACAAACACTATTTAGCTATTACAGTCTAGGAGTTACAAAATTATTCATTACTTTTTCGTAATTTATCTGATATTATATCTTTTCCTTTCAATTTTATATGAAATCATGTTGCTTGTCTTTGCCAGAAACACCAGTGGAGCTCAATCATCTTTCTAATGAAACTACTCCATTATCATTCTGTATTTGCACTAGTTCCTGACAAAATACAAATTCTACTTTGTTGTAATTATATAGAAATTTTTATAAACAGGAAAATGTTTAAAAGCCCTATAACTACTCAGCTGCTGAACATTTTCTTCTCCTCCTGCCACATAATCATTGTAATACTCCACCTGGTTAGGAGAGATAACATGCTAATGGATAGTAAGCTGCCTCCCTGTTCCTTACTAAACCAAATAATCAGAAATTTCTGTCGCTAAGACCATCATATGCCACAGTGTGTGTATGAGAATTAAATAATTGAACTCCATGTTTAATGGGAGAGGGACTGATGAATGATGCTGAGATAACATGATTTACATTTTTTTAGTGACTTAGAAAGAAGTGTTATAAGTGCAGCCACCTCCTGCAGCCACTCCAGCTGAGGATCCTCCTGCCTCTGGATGTCAGTCTGGTGCCCAGAGACACAAAGTCTCTGCTCAAGATGAGTGGCAGCCGTATGCCACTTTACCATTTGCAGATTCAAATAGTAACAAAGCTGAGCACTGACACACAAACACAGAGGACACTGATGTGGCTGGTAACACACACTGACACTGAGAAGGGTACTGCCTTCAACAGCACTTACTTACAGGGTTTACTTAAAACACAAACACAGGCAGCCAAGTCCCCTCCTCCTCATGGGCTGGCAGAGACAGAAGGTCACTAAAGATACACACACAACGTTCTCTAGGTTGACAAGCACACATACATTGTGGATGCCTTGAGCATCTGCTTGCAGCCCCCTCTGGATCTCAGGCTCCCTTACCTGCTTCATGGGTCCCCAACTTGTCAGCCAGTCCAGTTTGATGCTCGCTGCAAATGTGCAGCACTCACACTCATGTACTCCACTTCTTCAAGTCCTGAGAGTACCAGCATGGACTCTTCCTGAGCTGGACCCGAGGCCTTCCTACTCACTGTCTAGTCCAATTGAAAGTTTGTGAGCAGGTGACACTTGTCCATCCCTACACTCACTGGGGCTGGGGAAGATATAGGCACTTACCCCTCAGCAGCCAGCACCAGGCACAAGGCTGTGACCCACAGCCTCACGGCTCTATTACAGCCACCAACACTGAGCTCTTCATCACCCCACTACTCATCCTCCCGGTAGCTGGTTTCAAGAACGCACTGTTCGCACCCCAGTGATTGAAAGTTTCTTGTAAAGGCTTCAGGCCAGAGGCTCCCTGCTTTGACTTCAGAAGTTGGCACCCAGTCCACTCACACTGGTGCCTCCATTAGCTGATGATCTAGGAACAAGGTCTGTAGGACTATCCCTGGATCCAGAGAGCTATGACCTCTTACTCCCTCAAGTAGTTGGCACCACTGGCTGGAGGCACCCACACCACTCCAGTAACAGGCACCAAGTTCTGCTCACAGATTCAGGTCTCACCAGTAGCTGGCACTTAATCCTTGCAAACACATAAACACAAGATTAAGAGAGAGATTACACAGATAGATAGCTAAGAAAAGATTTAATAAGAAGATATGAGATGATAGGACAGATATGACGAGGTGCTCAACCAAACAAACATACTGACCAGCCCCATTTTACATGAAACATGTTCCTTTTATTCTCTATTCTCATCACTGCCTCACTTACTGTTTGTCCTTTGGGTTCGTGTCTTGGTATGCTCTTGTTCATGGCTTCCTCCTTTTCTTATTTTTTCTTGCTCCATTGAAAAAGGTCAGTGACCAGGTAACCTTGAAGGAGCAGATACTTTGCTTCCACATACTTTTACAATACATATAATCCATATAAAATGATTTTTTTTTTTTACTGTGCCTCATTATTTCATGTATATAAATGTTTTTTAAAAAATAAATTTAATCTGAGAGAGATCAGTTTATGTGCAACTACAGTGGAGCTATCTCTGAGATAGAAGTCTGTCACTTTTTTTTTCAGGTGTATACACACAAAGCATTTTTTTATTTAATAGAAAAGGAGATTATGCAATTGAAAACAGGAAAGATTTAGCTAAATGGAATGTATTCAGAATTCAGAACTTAAATTTGACCTAAATTCTATGATTCTGTGATTCTAAATACACAAAGAACAATGTTTTCCAAAAAGTAATATATATGTAACCTACAGTTTGATGCCTTGGATTATGTCAGTATTTCAGTACATTAGCATTTTTTACCTTGTCAGCCTCTCAGAATTAGTAATGTGTATGGAAAAACAATGCTTCAAACTGAATTCCATGGACTGTATCCAGTGGTGTAACACATGCATTTCCAACTGATTATTTTCTGTGATTATCAGTGTAAGATATACATACTTTATTTTCTTTCCTGGTATCAATACTGGTGGCTTTTATTTACTTACAATATTTTTCAGGTGTCCATTTGCAATTTTTGAATTTCTCAACGGAGACCATACATGACTACTTAGAAGTTAGGAGTGGATCTACAGAAACTAGCACGGTTATTGGGAGACTAAGTGGCCCTCAGCTCCCAGCCTCTCTGTTCAGCACAACTCATGAAACCAGCTTATACTTTCACAGTGATTACTCACAGAATAAACAAGGATTTCATATTGTATATCAAGGTGAGATTTGGATATTCTTGTGAGAACAATATGGCTGCTGAAGGTTTTATGGGCTTTTGGGGATTTTGTGTATTGTGTTCTGGAAGTATATGATCTAAATACTGTTTTAGAGTACTGGATTGATGTAGACTAGTGAAAATTAATACCAAGCCAGAAATCTCCAAATCCATTTCCTAGTTCGCAATTTCCCTGAAAAGTTCTTGTTCTCTTGCACCCAAGTAGGTCATGCTGAGCTCATGAAGACTGCAAGATCATAATTCTATTTATAGAGTTGCATATTCATGTAAAAGGGATTAGATCACCACTGTTCACAGAAAAAGGTGAAATGTATATTTTAAACTAGACCTGCTCTCATTACTTGAATAACACCAAAGAAGGATTTAAAGAGTTTTTATGCTAGAGCAGTCTCCTATTACTGTTTTAATAGTAACAAGTCCAAATTGACTTGAACTCTGTAACATTCTGGAAGTGAGCCACTGTAAAAAGTATTAGCTTTTACAGATAAAGTCAATTTATGACTTAAACTGCTAAGAAGGCCAGACTTAAGAGCTTATACTATTACTGCTATTAATAGTAATCATTTTGGAGATGCTGTTATTTGTCACAGAATAAAAAGTTCCCGTCTGTGTTTTAATCACATAAGAGAGAACTGCTTCTTTCAAACATATACAACCTCTGATATTCTGATACTGCAGACTGTACACTGCTTATTTCTTCTCAGTTCTCTAATAAGACACCAATGCTTCAAATGCTCAGTTTGGTATCTTCAAATGACAAAAAGAAATGTTATTTAGTAGCACAGAATCCTAGCTAGTTTCACTGTACCTACTCCAGGTGTAGGATCAATAATTTGATCATCACTTTCATGGAGCATTAGACATATGGAATGCCCATGATTATTAAGTTTATTCTAATTAAAAACTTTTATTTTTGAAGTAGTTAGAATTTGTGTCTTACTTATTTTTCCCCCCATTTTTATTATTTATTTCAGCATATCAGCTGCAAAGCTGTCCTGATCCTCGACCATTTCGGAATGGTTTTGTTATTGGAAATGACTTCACTGTGGGACAGACTATTTCATTTGAGTGTTTTCCTGGCTACACATTAATTGGAAATTCAGCTCTGACTTGTCTTCATGGAATCAGCCGCAATTGGAATCATCCTCTCCCCAGATGTGAAGGTATGTTCCAGGTGACCTATGAACCCTTCATTATTTGAAAGTCTTCCTAAAGACTTGTAACTGAAGTAGTTTTCAGCTTTTCAATTTATAGGGACCTGTATTTTTACATCGTGGTCTTTGCATAGGAAGTATTCAGTTTTGCACATTAAAATTTTAGCCGAGAAGCTGAAATGTTTCATGGAAATATGAAATCTCTGAAAACTTATCTGAGGTAATAAGTTTACATTTGGAAGGTTAGGCTTAAAGTCTGGAATGTGGAGACCCATGCTGCTTTTAATCTAGGTGATACAACACAGTGAAAGGTCCGGACTGAATCAGGAAAAAAAAGAATTCAAAAATTGAATTTACCAATTCTGTCCACTTATGTTCTCTCTTATCAGTTAGAAAGAAATGTTAGGTGGCATAAAGTGCAACTGTCCTCCAGTCAATGCTGTGTGAATTCCTTGTAAATATATTTTTTCTGAATGGGATTTTATTTTAAATTATGTTTTTTAACCTTTCAGATTTTCTTTTCATTATGCTTGCAACAGGTAAGCAGATTCAATGGACTGTGACTTGCACAAAGCTTACGTTTTAAGGAGACAGTATTAATGTATATGATGATTCTGTAGAAGTGCTTATCTTATCCCTAGCTATGCTGAAAGGAATCTGTACCTAAGCAGCAGGCCAAGGAAGGCCAGTCATGTTGTGTTGCCAGACTCTGAAAAAGAAAAGAAAGGATGGGTGTTTTGGTAATACAGAAATGTCTTTGAGAAATAGATGTGCACCACAAAAGCTATTTGTTCAACTGAGGACTGGATTTTCTTCCATACGAAATAATTACTTTCCTGTGGAAGGTCCAGCTTTGTCACAGTTGTGGCAACATTTAGACACCAACATTAGATTCCTGAAAAAAAAACCCATAGACACAGCAAAGATACTTCATATTTAAAATTGTCATCCCGGGACTACAAGTTCCAAACATGTTTAACAATTAAGTTATTGACTGTAAAGTTCTTTGTATGCCTAAGCAAAGATGAAATCTGTACAAGATGTTGAGTGCCCACTTTCATATGCCATAAGACCCTTCACAGTTTCAGGAGAGGTATTCAAGATCCCAGTTAAAGGCCTAATTTCTCTATATACTGAATGGTAAAAGCTCAGCATTAAGAATGGATTGAGCGTGTAGAAGAGAAAAGCCCTGAAAACCCACAACAACAACAATAACAACCTCCCCCCTAAAAAACAAAACAAAATACCCCCCTCCAAAAAAAAAAACACCAAAAAAACCCCCAAAACAAACCAAAACAAACCACCCTAGTAGAAAATAAAAAGCTCCCCTATTTTCTGGATTTTTGAATTGTATTCTGAACTGTCTTCCCAAATTTAGGTACTTAAATGAAAAACCTCATTACTCCAAATTCCTTCTGGAGTCAGTGAGCCACAGGAAATTCTGGGATAAGTGGTAGCTAAATTAAGACCTAACCGATACTGACTTCAGAAGGAGAAGCCTCACCATATAGAAGAGAGATGACACCTACACTGTCTGGTTTTTGAAAGGGAAAGAAGTTAATTAATTTCAATTAATTTTTAACACCTGTTTTCTGGATCCTGTGGGAATAATAATAGTTCATGTCTTAACTGCTAAACACTTAGCTTTTCCCTATTACTTAGTTCTAACTGTGTTTTCTGTGCCTCAGAATCAAAACAAATAATTTACTGAATAGAGTGATTCTGCTTCTTTGAACTACCTTAGTGGACCCAGGAATTTAATTAGTAAATTTGAAGATGTCCAAAGCACGTTACTGTTCTGAGATTGAATTTTGATGAACTTCCTGAACAGTGACTGGATGTTCTTGGTTTCTACCTAATGTCATATGAAAAGATGAAGATAAAAAAAATCAACCAAATTAATAATAGAGGTCTAAAATGTGTGTTATACTGCATGATTACAGACTGTCAACATTACTCAGCTCCTAGAAAAATTTCTTATATTACATGGGGTTTTGTGCAGTTATTTACTGTGGTATTTTTAGTAAAGAGTTTGTAACAATCTGAATCAAATGTTACTAAACTTGCTTTCTGTTTAAACAATTTTCTTCTCTTTTTGCATCCTCATGCACCTAATATTTCTTTAACCTGTACTCAGCATCATCTAGTACTCTCTGACCCTTCTTAACTCATCTCCCTTGCTTTCATCTGTTTGGATTCTGTTCCTTTCCTTTTCCAAGAAATCTCTTTGCCTGACAGTCATCAGACCATTTCTTCACTCCCCTAAGACCCAGCTGCAAAATCAATTCTGTCTGCACTGCTCAAACCCCTTTGAGACTTTGAAGCTAAAAGCTGAAGAAAAGCAGTGTGCCAGCTGTTCAGTCTGAACAGATGAGGTGTGACTATGAAAGTCTCCTTAACCTACAATTCAGCACCAAAGTGTATATATGTATAAACCCTAACACGTGCTTTAGCTAAATACAATGCCTATAATTCCTATCTGTAAAACTTGTATTTCCAACAACCTGTTCTCTGGTTAGAGATTTTTAAACATATTTTATGGAATCTGGGTTGCCATGCTATGTGCATTTTGGGGTAGAGTGGGCAAAATAAATGTATGCAAAATAAGGCAAATGATACAGTTTTAACCTTGCTCACTTTTCTGGAACTGGGCTTCTATAACATAATTTCTCTTCTGTAATAACAGGGTGGTGTCATACTCAACATCATCTGAAACCTCTGAGGAGAAAATCATGTAACTGGACTAAGGGTTTTCCAGAAGTGAAAATCCAGAATCTGTATGGTGATTCTTGCACTATATGGCATCTAAAATTAGTACAGTTCAATGCGAATTACAGAGAGAACTCCTACTTCATCTATCAGAATTTGTTTCCATAAGTGCAAAATTGCTATTCGTACTGCTGGACAATGTTTTTATTTTCAATTTCCCCTGTAATTTTCACCCACCCATCAACTAAGCATATCCCTTCTCTCACGTGTTACTTTTGGTTGTCTATCTGACAATAAATGAAAGAAATTAATGGGATTCCCAACTAATTTGTAGCTACCATTTATACAAAACCCTAACAAAATCATTTTCAGTTGCACAGGAAATTTTACCCAATATCTAAATTTGGCTTTAGTTCCAGTTCTGATAGTATTTATAACATCAGAATTATTTTTTTTTTGCTTTTTTATTTGACCAATAATGTCAAAAAGGACTTCTGACTCTTGGCACAAAGCTGAATAACATCTGCTTCTTTACACAGCAATGGTCATATGCAATGTAGTTATAGTGTACCAAATGTGTTTAACAGTATGGTTTTTACATAGTCTAATAACCCAAAAAGAATTTAATGTTTTGGGTTTTTTTTTAAATTGTCTTTTTTATAGCTCTCTGTGGAGGAAATATAACTGCAATGAATGGCACCATATACTCTCCTGGATACCCTGATGAGTATCCAAACTTTCAAGATTGCTTCTGGCTTGTAAGAGTACCACCTGGGAATGGAATCTACATCAATTTCACAGTTCTTCAAACTGAGCCAATATATGATTTCATAACTGTCTGGTAAGGAAACAATGTTGGCATTTATTTAATCTTCATGTGACACTATACAACAAAGCATGAATTTAAAAGAGTATATTTGTGGTTTTACCCTTGAAACTGGTGTTCTCTGTAGGCCAAATGAGTGAGTTGTACCAATCCATGTTTTCCAATGTACCAATCTCTCTAGATAGCACTGGACAAGAATTCAAAATCAATAATAGTGTTCCTCAGTTTGTCGACAAGAGCATACAGAGACGTGCTATGACAGCTCATCAACAACCAAGAGAAATAATGCTGAAGGAGCGATAATAAGAGTTTACAGATATGTGTGTTAGTGGTTTAGAGTGTTAGTACTAGAAAATATGGCAACACTTTCTTAATTTCTTCCAAGTTGGCTCTTTTTACTTTTAAGAGTATGTAAAAGGAGAGACTCTATTTGTGTCTAGTCATGACAAAAGGAGTTGAGCCAACAATAACCGTAAACAAATTATATTCTCTGTGTACCTGAATCCATGTCTATCATGGCTCTGCATGATAACCTGTCACCCTCCACCACGTATCTCAAGACATTTCATGGCTTTAGGCCTCATTTCTATACATGTGCAAAAATTGTATTATATATATGATGGCTACAGAATTATATAGTTTATACCACTTCTGGGATTATAATTGTTTACAGAATTGATCAAACTTTTTACAGAAGTTTCCAATGGAAAAAAATGCATTTTATTCCCAATTCAAATGTTTCAAAGCATATAATTTCTCTGATAAAACAGAGGGGGAAGAGTCAATGTGTCAGATTTGGACAAACATACTACTACAAAATTTTCAATATAAAAAATATCCATATTTTATTATATATTGTATTTTTTCAGTTAAATATTTTATATTTTCAGTTAAAATAACAGTTGAAAAAATTAACTTTAAATTTCTATTATTTAATGTTTGTCAATTCTGATCTGAAAGGAAGCAAATATGAACTTTTAATGCCCTTGTACTCCGATTCTGTCCTCTGTACGGTTCCACTGTTGTTTAGTACTAACTTTGATTTAATTTTTCTACTGAAATTAGAAATTTCTACTGAAATTCATTTTTCCATAACATTGGAATGATCTTACCAGCAGTACATGTTTTGTCTAAATCTCAATAAATAATGCAAAATAATATCAGTAAATGCATGTGAAGAAGATTTTACGTATTAGGTTTATTTATTTTCTGATAACCACATTTGAAAGTATAAATACACAAATGTAATCAGAGGTTGTGGCAAGAGGATGAAGAACAATTACAAATTCAATAATTTTGAATTTGCTTCGATTTTTATTTGAAAATAAGAAAATTGCTTTCAAAAGGTGGTTGAACTAAGATCCAGACTACACAGGATTTGAAAAGGCTTTCAGCCCTTCACATCTGTTTTATCTTATTTTAGTTGTCTTGTGCCTTTTAGAGTAGTCTAGAGCAAAATTACTGCAATCATTTAAAAATTAGAGAAATTATATTATTTGGTTGGGAAAAAAATATTCCTGTGTTTGTTTTTTCTTAGGGATGGACCAGATCAAACTTCTCCTCAAATTGGGCAGTTTAGTGGCAACACTGCCTTAGAATCAGTCTATAGCACTTCCAATCAGATTCTGATCAAGTTTCACAGTGACTTTACTACCAGTGGTTTCTTTGTACTCAGTTATCATGGTAAGTGTGACAAATTTCTCTATTTCATTATCTGCACTGGTCACTGCAGGCAGAAAACTCATGAGAAAATTAATTACTTTTCCTAAGAAGAGTTACTATTATTATAATGACTGACCTGCACTAGGATAATGCAAACATATGAAGGAATAATATGAATGATGAAAATAAGCTATTTTCTTGACCAAATATTAAATTTACTAGTAGTCAAGCAAAACAACAAAAAAAAGAATTCACTATGATGAGACAGGAGCAAAGAATGTAGCATCAAGACCCTAAAGCTCAAGGTGCATGTCTTCTTACTGCTTACGATGCTTCTAAACTTCTTTTGAAATCTGAATGTTTTTGGAGGACATTAAATTTTTCTTAGATATTGGGATATTTTGAAGAAAGTACTTTTTTTGTGGAGATGCCAATGATAGTGAACTATAATATGTAGTTAACATTAATCTACCCTGGAATTAACTACTGACTGAATGAAAATGGGTAAAAATAAATGCACCGAATTCTACCTCTTTTCATAATCATTCAAACCCTCTGTGACCAAGTGTATTTTGCATTCCTATAATTACAAGGAAACAGATCCATAAGTAAGGGTGCTTTTAGGTGCTCCATGAATGCCTGTTGGAATGACTATTCTAGAAAACACTGACAATCTGTTTTCTGGATCCTGATCAAATGTTGGGACTAGAAGACTTTCTTTTTGGCTTAGTAGAGACCATGGTTAATATAGATAGACAGAATTGAGGAGCAGAGGAACCATAATCTAAAAAAAACAAAACAAAACAAAAATTACCTAAAGCTCACAATGAAAAAAAACCCACCATCAACAGCACTTGAATTGATTGCAGGATATAGACTCCAGCAGGGCTAGGTAGAGAGGGCTAAAAATTTCTATTCCAGATCTTGGCATCTAAGTTGCATGTATCAGCTTGTGAAGGACAAAAATGACACTTCGTATTCATTAATATATAAATTGATATTTATTGATATCTACTAATATATCAGTATTTGACCAAAAATATGTAAAAACACTCATGGAACCATAAAATCGTTCAGGTTGGAAAAGAGCTTTAAGATCATTGAGTCCAACTGTAGACCCAACACTGCTAAGTCCACTACTAAACCAGGTCCACAAGTGCCAAATCTACACTTGTAATTACCTTCAGAGACTGTGACTTCACCACTTCCCTGGGCAGCCTGTTCCAATGCTTCGCAACCCCTTCAATCAATAAATTTTTCATAATATCCAATATAAGCCTCACGTGGAGCAACTCAAGGCTGTTTCTCCCTGTCTAATCACTTGCTAGTAGTAAAGTGTCTCTAAGGATCTTCTCTTCTTTCACCTGTTTCTTTTGCTGTGCAAATTATCATTCCACAGATGTGGGCCCTAATGCATAGTAAAGATGCAAACTGAGCAGCACAAGGATTACTCATGAAGAAAGTTAAAACAATCTTTGGATTGATATTGTCAAGATAATAAAAATCTCTCAGTATCTTGGAGGCTGTGATCCTTCATATCAGCTATACAAAATTTATAGCAGTAAAGGAAACATGAGAGGAGTCAAATCTATTTAAAATAGATAATTTGGGGATTAAAATTAATGATACTCCTGATATCCTCAAATGAGAGACATTTGAGATAAATGATACAATTTTTTTTTATTGAATCAATTTTTAATGATATTGTGATTCTTATTATTAGTTTTCTTAGGATGCAAATAGCACAGTTGTTTCATGTTTACTTGGTATGTTTTACTTTAAATTGCTTTATCCTAATGTTAGCTTTCTGACTCACTGATTTAAGTAGATCTTCGTTATATAATCAACAAAAAGGAGTATAATAGGAAGATATCAAATATGTGCGACTCAATAGTAACAAAAGGTCTTACCTGTTATGGTATAAATTTCGTGACTGACAAAAGTTTGGCCAATTAGATTACTACAGGATCTAATCACAGGAAGCAACCAAAAATGTGTATTACTGAAGCTGAACTGTCATCTGCCATAAATAGATGATGTTTCAGTGCTAAAGGGAAATGCTATAAAAAACAATGCTATATGAAAATGTACTGTCAGTGAAAACCAAGCATACTTCATCCTGACTGTACACTTTAAAACAGGGAAGACTATACTGTCAGTATAAATATGTCAGTGTGATTTCTTTGGCAGGATTTCTGTCCTAATTTCATTAAGATTAAATGGAATTTTGTCTGTGTCCAGGTATGGACCTATCCTCATACAATCTTTGAAAAAAAAATCTGTATAGCTTCTGCATACTCTTCCTACTTATCTTTTTATTTATTTCACCTAATTATTTTGCCTGGCTGCTGCATCATGTGTTAAATCACAGAAAATTATTTCATGTGAGACTTCAAATGAGAATTTTGAAAGCTGCATTATTCTCTGACCCTATCTGCAGGTGCGGTCTGCTCCACAACTATTCATTTACTGGGAAATTTCAGATTCAAAATCCTTCTGTCCATTAGTTATTCTCCCTCTGAGTAGAGTGTTTGGGATTCCAAAACTTGTATTTATTACAGAAGAGTCCAACAGTAAAATTGCATTGTAAAAAAAAAAAAAAAAAAAAAAGAACCCAAAACAAGCAAAACAATAGTTTCCCAATAGAAAAATATTTATTTTTTGTGTGAGATCACTTAAGTGAGAAAATTGGTAACCAATTCTAGGTTTCTTAGGTTATTTACGAGGGTTTCGCAACTAAAATGAATAACTAATCAAGAACACAGACACAACTTCTGATGTTTTCATTTCCTTTCTTTTGATTCTCCTGAAAGTTTCAAAATACATTAATAGAGTTTTTGCTTTTATCCTGTTAATATGGGTATTAAATCAGTTAAGTTTGCATGGCTCTGTTAACTGTGTTTGAGAATGTCAGCTGTGCTTTGTTCCTGTTTATAGCCTATCAGCTCCGGGTCTGCCAGCCTCCAGCAAATATACCAAATGCAGAAATTCTAACTGAGGATGATGAATTCGAAATAGGTAATATAAGAGAAAATGAAAGCAACATTTGTTTAAAAAATAAGCTTGCTGTGCATGGGATGCTTTTCAGGATGAAAATCATGCCTATAATACATTGGATTTTTATTTGAAAATACGTTTTTTAAAAAGTCATTCCTCTTCCCTATACCTCCTGAATCCCATTCAGAGATGACATATAAGTAATACAGTAACTCTTTGTAATTGACTTCATTTTAAAATACATTTTTCATACTCACTAATATAAAACATTGTATTACACTGAAACAAACAAACAAAACCCATAAGAAAACATGTAGAAATGGTATATTCTGTACCAGAATTAAGGTCGTTTGACCTTAAGAGTAAAATCAAATTTGTGAAAATTATGAGGATCAGAGAAGGGGATGACATTCTGACCTTCTGAGACGTGTAATAATATTACTTAGCCACCTACAATTCAAAGAAATTTGATTTATATGATCAGATGTCTGATCATATAAATTTCTTTCATATGTCAGATGTCTGAACAGCTAGTTTTGCTCATATGATGGCAAAGAAAAATAAATTTGTTTTTAGTCCATATCAATATTTGATTAGTTATATAAGTAACAAAGAGAAAATATTTTTTTTCCCTTTCTTCTCTCTAATCTGAACCAAAGAGAACTAACTTCTGGGATATAAAAATTTCACTTTTATTGGTATATAAAACCATAATGAATTATTTATTTCTTAATTAAAAAATGAAAATTTCTTATTCTCACCATGCCAAATTTAGATATCATCAACTAAATCTAGTTCCTGTTTAATTTTTTCACCCCTCAGGATTGTATGAGTTACTGACTTGATCTAATACCTTTAGTTCCATAATGGTTATCCTATAAATTATATTGCTTAAAGCTCTGTGGACATGTTCACACAGCATCAGTCAAACCTAGACAAATTAGCAAACTATCCAACAAATAATGTGGTGAAAAACAGTGATAGATGCAACACAGTGTGCAACACAAAGCTCATTTACCACGTTTCTTAGACTAATCAAAGTTGTTTATGCCAGAGGTCATTTAGCCCATTTTATGTGGTGGCAAGAAACTTCATTAATCAATAATGTTTTCAAAGCTAAAAGTCTCAGTTAATTGCTGTTTAATGTTTCTTTTGTTTGTTTGTGTTTTGTCTTGTTTTGTTTTTCCAAACAGGAGACATAATAAGATACCAGTGTCAACCAGGCTTTACCTTGGTTGGTAATGAGATTCTGACATGCCGACTGGGTGAAAGACTTCAGATGGATGGAGCACCACCTTCTTGTCAAGGTTTTTTCTTGTTTTTATTTTCCTGCTGCCAATCCAGCTGAATGGTGATTCCTCACACACCCTCCTCTATCTCTTTACATAAAATGGCATACTGAAACTATTTCAGATTTTTTATGCTATTCCCAGTATATCGTTGTTGTGTTTCATATATGTCAGATCTTAATGCAAGATAATTAGTAATCTTTTAGTGAATTTCACGAGTTTAAAGGACTGCTGCTCTACTTCGTGAAGTATTGAAAACTGCAAATACAGATATAATACCATCTCATTGTTAAAGTCAAAACAAGATTACAGTCCTGCCAACCATTAACATCACAGTTTAAACCAGTCCTTATTAAGCTGAAAGTTGATACCTCTCATATAATTTTTCCATAATTTTAAAGAAAATATGAGGGTTTTCTTTCATACTGAACTGATGAAGAAGCTAATGAAGATAAGCCTTGCACATGCTCTATTAAAAGACTGGAATCTCTTTGAAGTTCCAGTGATGGGTATGTGTTTATGTTTTCTTACTAATTTTTCCATTTATTTCCAGAAAGATGAATAAGGACTTTCAGTTATAAACATGTATGATAAAGTCTTTTCTAGAAAAAAAGACCAAAACAAAACACTATAGCCTCCTAAAAGCATAAGTTATGTAAGCAACAGTCATTTTGGATTCTGCTGGTTGCTGTAATATTCCTTTGTGATCCTTCTACTGTTGAGCTTAATATTCTAACATCTACTGCAGGATTAAAATACTTTCTCAAATCAGTCATAATAAATACATTTGATTTACATTTGTATTATATGAAAAATACTACTTTCTGTTTTTTCTACCAATCCGATATTTTGGTGTTCCTTCCTCAGTAATTTTAATTCATTAACATATCTATAAAACACTGATGTTGAAAGATTTATTTGGCAATAGAAAATTAATTGGCAATAAATCTACTACTTTTACAAGTTAAGCTTTAATAGCTAACTGTTTATTAGAAATTGATGAAGTTTCAAACTGGTGCACAGTATAGATGTTAGGAAATTAACCATCAGTATATTAATTTTTAGAACTTAATTATTACTATAATCTCCACTTAGGTTTTCAGATGAGAGTTAAAAAATTACTGTCTTATAAATATATCCTTTTCCTGCACTCCCAAGAAAAAAGAAGGGTCTACTATTACAGCTGAATAAACTATTTTCCTCTGATTTTATGCACAAAACTATGCTAAAGTCAAACTCATTCATAGCAGTCTAGCTCTTTTAAGAGTCTAGCTCTTAAAAATGCAAAATGATCCTGAAATATGAGCTTCATAAGAACTTTAACACTGATAATTTCTGAAAATTCATACATTTATTTAGGTACAATTACTTCTATAAATATCCTCCAACACCCCAATTTAAATTAAAATCCTAACTTGGCAGACTCATAGAATTTAATAGGTGGAAAACCATTAAATAACCTCCAGGCATTGCTTTAGCTGTTAAAATGATGTAATATTAGATAGGGCAAATAGAGACATATGTGCTAATCCTGAGGCATTCTGTCAGCATGTGTTGCTGAAGGCATATTTGTATTCAATGCAAGACCAAAGACAAAACCTCAGGAATGATGACTTCAGTTACCGCAGTTAATCTTTTAACTGTCAGATATAAATGCTAAACATTGGATCCAATACTGAATATTAAATCAGTTCTTTCATAATTTTTGTTTAAAGTAGAGTGTACTGAATGTAGTTTTTAGGGTTAGATCCAGAGAATCAAAAAGAAAAATGCAAAGGAATTTGTTAAATTGTGTTAAAAATGACCAAACTCGACAGGTAGAATAAGCAGCAGCATAATTTTAATTTATATTTATTTATATAATATCTGAGTTTGAAGATCACAATATATAAGTAAAATTTCAATGATGAATGGAAAAAAATAACTTTTTGGAATCTAGAGGCAGCAAAATTACATGCCTAACATTTCTGTTTTTCGTGATTTTAGTATATCACACTGATCTATGGATAAGCCACCATACTTTAATTGTGCAGGCTATAGCAATCACTCTCTAGATAAAAACACAGTTCTGTTGGTTCTTAAATGATTTACTGATTATTTTCAACAGGTAGAGTGGAGGTTTGTTGTTAGATTTGTGTTAATTTCTGTTGACTGAACTTTGTACTTATGTTGTATGCTTTAGCTGGTGTAAAATGACTTTAGGTTGAATTTTTCTTTAATTTTTAACTTAAAATAATTTGATCAGTTGGATGATCATTTCTTAAAATTTTTGAAGATTTCCTTCTTTAGATGAGAAAATAATCACTAAATTACACAAGCTTATGCCAATGGCTATCATTTTATTTTTTTAAAATAGAGTATTTTCCATATGCAACATGTAACTTTGTCCTTAATTTTGTTTTAAATTATTTTCTACTTTCCGGATAAATAAAAACTTCGCAGTAAGAAGATCCAAACTGTATTTTACATCATAATTAAGGGACCCTGAGAAAATTCTTGAATGATGACTCTTAACTATATCTCAGATATGTTTTCTCTGATTCATAAAATACTTTGCTACTTGACTCCCAAGGGAATCTATTTTACAGAAATAGGTCTTTAAACAATTAATAAAATTCCTGAGGGAAGTTTAGCTGAAGATCCCTAAATTAAGGACAATTTGCAAAGCAGAATAATATGGAGGTGGCAAATCTAGCTGCAAATAAACAAGTGCAGCCAGATTACTATTATGCTCTTTCTACCACACCTTTTTGTTTATATATAATTTATATATATGTACATATATGTACTATAAAGCTGAGTGGATTAGTTCATTCGTTTGCTTGAGCTTTGTACAACTGGCACAGCACTGTAGTTTGACCGATTCCAGTCATATGAGTTTTCTCAGGTGGCATGGAAGTGTTTTATTCAATCTCTTCTTGAAAACAAACACAGGACATGAGAAACAACTTCTTAAATTTAGCTAATTTGCAAGTGAGAGATTAATATTTTTAAAATATATTGGCAGATTCCTTTCTCTTTTTCAGGTGCGGGTTGGATGGATTTGCAGGGGGTTGTACTAAATGACCTTCAAATGTCCCTTTCAATCAAAACATTCTATGATTCTTGCAATTTTTTTATGGAGATGATTATTCTTTTTCTCACTCATCTCTGCTTTTCTGTGTTCTTTATCTCTCTTCATAGTCCAATAACTTTTCAACATAAAACCTGATTTTTGTATGTAATAAGCCAATATTACTTTCAGTGTTCTTGGGAAACCCAAGATCTTATTATTTTTCTTGCGTAACTTTTAATAACTCAGGACTAACTAGTTTTTTTGTAAGAGTTAGTTGTCAATGTAAAACCAGATTTCAAAGCTCCTGTTTAGCAGTATTCAGTTCTGAATATACTGTAGGCACTTGTTCCTATATCATGAAGTAAAACTGGTTTTTGAAAAAAGTTCTGATAACATGGTAATATCAACTATTTCTATTTACTGAGATTTTTATTTTATGTAGACCTAGTGAATCCAGATAATTCGAAATTAAACCCCTGCATCATATTTTTAAACACCCTTCTGCTCAATTTATATAAAAATAATGAGTAATTAAGTTCTTTTGAACTCAGAAAAATCTTGACAATCACATGAAACAGAAATAGTGGGCTTTAGATTTTTTTGCCAATCTTTGTGTTTCACAGTGCTCTGCCCAGCCAATGAAATGCGTCTGGATTCAACAGGAGTAATATTGAGCCCTGGATATCCTGACAGCTACCCCAATCTCCAGATGTGTGCATGGACCATTACCGTGGAAAAAGGCTATAATATCAGCATGTTCTTTGAATTCTTCCAGACAGAAAAGGAATTTGATATACTTGAGGTGTTTGATGGTAACTATAGGATGCATAACTTTGGATTATACTTTTTCTCTATAGTTGTATTTTTATATTGCATCTGGGTAATCACTACTGCTTATGTGCATCATAACTTTTCAGTATAAAAAAT
Source organism: Manacus candei (assembly GCF_025592945.1). Taxonomy (NCBI): domain Eukaryota; kingdom Metazoa; phylum Chordata; class Aves; order Passeriformes; family Pipridae; genus Manacus; species Manacus candei. Next base: position 1,009,399 of record NW_026138133.1, read on the forward strand.
CTTTAAAAAACAATTATTTTGATTCATTGTGCTAAAAGGAATTGTTGGATTACTGTCTTTTGAAATTGTACTGCATAAATTATGTTTAGAAATAAATTTTCTTTTAAGCAAATATATACTGTCTAGCATATAACATGTAATGTCAACTTCTATTTTTAATTCAAGTTAATTTGCCACTTGCTTGGGGGAGGCTTTATACATATATATAGTTATGTGCACATAATTTATGGTATGTTATTTTAAACTTTGTAACTCCTTTTTTCTTTTTTTTTTCCCTTCCTTTGTACCAAGGACCAAATAGTCATAGCCCATTGCTCATATCTCTCAGTGGAGACTATTCATCTTCTCTAAATATAACCAGTAATGGCCATGAAGTATTTCTCCGTTGGTCAGCAGATCATGGCACCAATAAAAAAGGTTTCAGGATAAGATATATAGGTATGTAATTGTGACTCTCTACAGTGTGTATAAAATTTCAATACGGAACATTTATGTATGTAAAAAGGGTAATATAAGCTGTGTTTTGTATCTTTAATTAACCAAACTGAAAGGAAATCCAATCTGTTCTATGAACCTGATGATACTGATCTTGTGAGGAAAATATACCTCACACGTGTGCTCTGTAGAGATTTAAGAAAATTCTTCACAGGGCTTTCAAATGGCATAAACCAGCACTAAAGATGAAAGAAGCTTTCGTCTTCTCTCTCCCAGCATTTATTTGCACTTGTGTACCTCCTGGGGTGTTTTCCAAACTGGATCTTTATGCAATTCATTATTAACAATTTTGGTGGGACAGAGAAAGACATAGAAACAAAGCAGGAGTGAAGAGCTATAAAGAGAAAAATATATGAAACCCTGGGGGATTGAACTCTTTAATTTAAGGTTCAACAGAAGCAGCAAACAGTATTAGAAGAGGTCAATTAGTATGTAAAAAATGCCAGTATTGTATGTGTTATTAATTCAAACTAACATAATGATGAATAGTGTGTGAAAATGGTACTTGACAATGATAGAATTTTGTATAATTGCTTTTACAGAATTATTATATAATAAGAATTTCACTGGAAAATTATATTAGTTAATCGAGCTAAAGTAGACCCGTTGCAATTTGCGGCAATTGCACAAAATCTATATTTGATTTTTTTATGATGACCAAAGATATGAAATATACAGAATGAAAAGTACTAGGGTTAGTATCTGCAGATATTAGAGAAGTTATTGGCATAAAACAATTTTACTTTACAAAGTGAAGAAAGAAATAGAGAATAAATATAAAATTCTTTCTGCTGTTTTTTTTGTTTTTCCTCACTCAATTTTTGGCTCCTCCACAACTGCAATTATGAGCCTAAAAATGATTAGGCTCATAATATTCAGTGAAACAACATCAGTGCCATCTTTCCCTTTAGGAGAGGATAGTTTTCTTAGACTTAAAATGTTTGTTGTGAACTAGATAACATTCACTGTTGACTAGACACAAAGTATTATATGGTACCTATTTTCATTTCCTATAGTACCTCTTAGACCTGTTAAAAGAGAAAGAAGAAGAAATTCTTCTCTTTCCCTACAGGTAGTGAGAGAACTATTGAGAGGTAGACAGGAAATATTTAATTGTGATCTGTATCTCTCAGAAAATACCAGTGTATTTTCTTGTACACTAAGTATCTCTGATTCTTCCAAGAGTGTAAGGCAGGAGAAATTTAGTGTAAGGAAGAAAATATTTTCATAGTATGTGCTCTGAAAGATATGGCAGTACTTCTCATTTTGCTCTTTGCTTTAATATGTTTAACATATTTTTGTTGTAAACAAACTTTATTCTGTATAGAGGAAGCTTTCACCTGAGAAAAACATTGACCTGAAGTAACTCACAGAACATGGAAAGGCTTAAAGAGCAAGTGTAGCAGCACTTCTCTATTTACCTGAGAAAACAAATGCCTATAGTTATAAACATTCTTCAAAGCCTAAAGGAAGCACTTGGAACTTCCAGCATAATTTTGTTTCGTACAAAAAAGGAAATTGGCCATCTTGGCTAGCAGCCTTGAATTAAACCAATTAGAAACCAAGTTAAACTCTTACACAAACAACATTTATCTTAAACTAGTTACCAGGTTACAAGAGCCTTCTGGTCTGTAGCTAAACACAAGTGACTTGGTACTCATGGATTTAATGAACAAGGGAGTGAAAGGAAATATAATAAGCAAGCAGTATTTAATGTTAGAGAGTCTTGAAGTACATAAATAATTTCAGATTATGGCAATTGTATCTATTAGAGATAACTTTTGCTCTCACAAAGATTTCTGATTTTTTTCATAGTCTCTAGATAAGACTTCTGTAGGACTTAATGTGTTCTAGATAAATCAACAACAACTTGAAGCAGATTTGGTATTTTTGCTGTATGATTAAAATCTATATTAAATTTTTTGCTTCCCTTCAGTTCATTCTATCACAGAACTTGAAAGAAATAACTTATTTAGGACCAGAAAGAAAAGATTATTTGAAAAGAGTTATGCGCAGGATGCACTAGATGTTTCCTTCTTTCAAAAATTTGTATGCTACTGAAATGTATACAATTGCAATAAATTTCATCATAAACTAAAATTCTGTAGCTTACTTGATTTAAAAAGAAGATGGTGAAAAAATAAAACAGAACAAAACCCCAAAATAATAGCCAGTTATAAAAGTGAGCTGTCACTCTATTTCTTTTGAGGCTACTGAAATCTGAAGCTTATACAGAGCTTAAAACGGTTTATTTTTTCACCTTTCTATTTTGTCATATTGTTTGATGCATGCATGATCAGGACACAAAATAAAATTTTTAGTGGTGGTTTCTCAGCTTCTTATCAGATGTCCACTGAATTCAGCCAGAATTTTTCAAGAATTATCATCTGAATTTTAAATGCATATTTTATTTATTTGATATTTATGTTTAAAGCTCTCTACTGTAGTACTCCAGAGTCCCCTCCACATGGTTTCATTGTCAGTCAGACAGGTGGACAGCTCAACAGTATGGTTCGCTGGGCTTGCGATCGAGGGTTTCGGCTCATTGGGAAAAGTACTGCTGTATGCAGGAAGTCTCCATATGGTTATTACTCGTGGGATGTTCCAGTCCCAGCTTGTCAAGGTAAATTCTTTAATTAAAAAAAAAATACTCTAAGAAACTTCCCTTTTCCTTTTCTAAGTTTTCTGACTTAAAATGAATAGCAGGTAAACATTTCATGGTCATACTTCTGTACCAAAATTTTTCTACCCTATAAAACTTATAAAAACAAATGTGTTTTAAGAGCCAGGATTTCAAGAGAATTTGCTAAGACTGGAAGATACAAAAAATAACCTAGCTCACTGTGAGGGAACCTTTCCCCCCAATACACATGTAAAATATGAAATTATTCAAAAAGTTAATTTAAAACTGAATATATTTAAAGTTCATTTATTGTGATTCAAGAATTACATTAAAATTAATTATAAAGAAAGACCTGAAACTTGCTACATTTCCAAGAACAGGAAACTGGACCAAGTTTTACCTATGATGCCATATTTTGCCTATGATGCCATTCTAATATTTTGTGGTTTAAATTGAAATTTAAAAGATGATCAATCAGGTTAGCCATATATTTAATTTCTTCTGTCTTATAAAAAACCAAACATATTCTATCTAACAAGGAAAAGGAAATTATTATTTAATACCCATAACAACTGTATACTAATTCTTCCTTTCCTGAAAAGAACACTGTTGTTCTGATAATTTGCCTGCGCCTCTATCAGTGAACTATTAGAATGACTTTTTTTGTTCATGAAAATTTGCAGATGTGCTTGTTCAAAATGTATGCATTTTGTTCAAAGATAAATGCTACTGGAATGCTCCATGTTAATTTCCCCACAAGGTTTGTTTTTTGGCAAAAAGTCTTTGAACTGTCTGTTTCTAAAGCAAAAGAAAAAAAAGTTTGATGAACTTCTTACTGTATGTGCCTATATTTTTTAAAAAGCTGAAAGTCCTCAAAAGAAAAATACAGTCATGCATTTGCTACATATAATTCTTTGTCTTTTTCACCAAAGGACTGCCATTACACTTATTTGCAGAACTTGGTTAAACTCTTAATTAGATTTATAACATAATGTGGAAAAAAAAACCAAAACACCAAACCAACAAACAAACCCAACTCACCAAATTCAAATACCAGATGATTATTCTCAGCATACTGAGTATAGTTCAGTAAGGGAAATAGTTGCAATACTCAGGTAACACTTTAGGAACAAGTGAAGTTAAGTGCTTAGTAATTTCATGATGTCTGATCAAGTACAAAGACTGTTGGCATACTGTAAATTATTTAAAGTATTTATTAATTGAATAACAGTTATAATTATGGGGCTAGATTTGATACGTGATATGAACTTTATTTGATTCTTCCTGCAAGATCTTGTGCTGGAAAGTGGTTTCTGGCCATGACATGTAGCTGCAACTCATAACAGCAAACCCTTTGGATTCAACCTAAAGACGCATTACTGCAAAACACTTCAGGAATAAACTGTTTCCATACGTCAGTTATATATCGGAGCTTCCTATTGTTTTACTGAAGTTAAAATTATTCCACTGTGATGGGTTGACCTTGGATGGATGCTAGGTGCCCACCCAGCCATTCTATCACTCCCCTTCCCAGCAGGACAGGGGAGACAGTAAGATGGAAAACAACTCGTGGGTACGAATAAGGCAGATTATTAAAGCAGAAGCCAGGTGAAAGCTTGTGTGCACAAAAGCGGAGTGAAAGATAACACGGTTTATTCTCTATTTCCCATCAGCAGTAATGGTCAGCCACTCCCGGGAAGCAGGGCTTCAACATATGTAATGGCTCCCTAGCAGGCAGCCACTGGAAGCAATGAATGCCTGCCTTCCTGCTCCTTACCTCAGCTTTTATATCTGAGCTGATGTCATATGACATGGAATATCCCTTTGGTTAGTTTGGGTCAGCTGTCCTGGTTGTGTCCCCTCCCAGGATCTTGCCCTCAATTGAGGGAGGAATGTTACAGTGCTGATGCTGTGCTCAGCAGTAGCCAAAACACCGGTGTGTTATCAACACCCTTCTAGCTGCCAACGCAAAGCACAGCACTGTGAGGGCTACTGTGGGGAAATGAACTCCAGCTGAGCCAGACCCATACACTCACCTGTCCAGATGATACAGAAGGTTCACTCTCTTGTATCAAAAGATTCAGAACACCATCAGTAGATATCCTTCATGTTCTTTCACAGAGGACACTTACAAGGCACAAGAGCTTTGCCATTCCCGCTACTGCTGAACAGTACAGATTCAACAAAAATTCTAACTCTTTAAAGTGTGGGCTAGCAGGTTTTAGAACTTCATGATATTGAGTATGAACCACTTGTTTTAACAAGTATTATAATTGTCAGTCAGAATTTGCCAACTATTTTTCCAGGTGATATCAGATGACAATGCCACAGTCCCAACTTCTACTTCCCATTCTCTACCATTTATAGCATAAATTTCAAAGCCATTTTAATCAGTCCTTTCACACATCTGAATGTAGAATTGCCACAAATGACCATTTAACACAGATAAGAAAAAGTTTTAGGCTTTCTTTTTTTATATAGTATTGCAAGTTAAAAAAAAATATATATTTGCAATTTTGCAGCTTCTTTCAAAGCAACGTCATTTTAATCTATTTTTTTTCTGTTTCCAAAATTAAGATTACCAGTCAAATCACAGTAGTAGTAATAGCAATTACAACTATTTCCTATAGGAAATAAAATATCTCAGGCCTCAAAATTATCTATTCTTTAGTGATACCTCTACAGTCTGCACAGCTAGTGGATTTTGGTGCTTTGCTGGGTTTTTATAGCAATACTAATTGCATTACCTGGCAAGCATTTCTACTTCCTTCAGAATATTTCATGATTTTCTAAACTAATTCTTTGTCTTCACATTTTTCATTCTGTATCTTTACTATTGTTGACAGTTGTCTTCTGTAATTAATGAACGTCAATAGCCTTTTTCACTACAACTGCTAATGAGTAACGTTAGAGCAATTTTTAATGTTCTCATTCTTATACCTATATGACTAGAAATCTTGATCTCTGAACCTCTAAATAGATAATACCAACCATTCTTCATATCACTTGCACTACAGGACTGGGAGAACCTGAAACATCCAGACAATGTATAACCTTGGATGAGAACTTTTTTACATTATTTATAAAAATAAATAAATCTCAGTGGAAGAGACTAAATGCAGTAGTAAGGAATCAAAGAGAAATACCTCAAACCAGACTTCAACAATTAACTGAAACCTGTTTCAAAGTTAATACAAAAGGACCCTTTATCTGAAAAGGGTCTTCAAAATCTAATATTATATCACATAATAGTAAAAATAATACAAATTATTTATCAACTTTAATGTTCTAACTTTTAGATATAACTATTCTGTTTATATAGGCATGCATTAAATGAACTATAATGTGAAATTGTTGTTACCAATGTATCCATCTCAGATTAATGATATTAAGTCAATAAAAGTTTCCCATGGTAAATTATAAGGTCTGATCATGATAAACTTTTGAAAGAATTAACAGATTTGCACTAGTCTATCTGAGTACAGGAATTAACATGAATTCATATAGATGATTGAATATTTAAAACTGATCATAGATCTCAGAATATTCAAAGTGTTGTAAGGCATTTGGTTTTCTTTCAGTTATTTTTTACATTTGCATTTTTATCCCGGAACTATATGATTCTTGGTTTTTAATTATGAAATATTTCTTTTGCAAATAAATATTGTCTCACGCAGGTCTCATTGGAAATCATTATTAGTACTTTATAATATCATATATGGATAGTGGGCAAATGCTTTTACAGGAATTTTAGGTAGAGATTTTAAGTAAGTGAAGTTTAAAACTCAACATTATATCCAGAAAAGTTGTCTACCTCAGTAATCTAAATTATCCACAAGAGCAGACATATTGTTGTATAAATGGTGATTGTTATGCAAGCTATACTAAAGTATTTTAAAAAATTAAAGATAAATAAATGAGTAATTAAATAGAATTCCAAGAATATATGGTTAGATATGGTACATGATGAGTTATGCTTTTATAAAAAATTAATGGTGTGGAACAAATATCTGATGGGTAAAACATAATCCTTCTACTTTTAGATTTTTTAGACATGGCTATAGGTTTGAGATAGTAATATTCATGCACATTAGAACAATTACTATAGGTATGTATAAGATAAATAAGTCATATTTATTATAAGTTTTGTATTTATTGCACAGACAAGGTGATAGCAAATAAGTAATAGTTTTCTGTGATCTTTTCAACACAGTGAGCCTCTACTGTGGTTTGGTTTTTTTTTTTAAATTTACATCTTATATGCAGGGGTTTTTTTATGGCAATACAAGCATATTCTAACACTACTACAACTGGAAGTTGTTATAGCATTGGTGCTTTACCTGTGTCTTAGCTGTGATTATTACCTTTGGTATTATTATATTGCAGAAGCAGAAGCAGATCAGTTTTACGTCAGATCACCTCCTAGTAGGGGCAAAAATAGATTAATTTTTTTCCCAAGTATTTATATGTAGTCTGAGAGGATTAACTTTCCTGTGTAGGCATGATAGGTACTTTCTTATGGCTCCAGATTCCACTTCAAAGTAAGGTATTTCAGAATTAAGTGCCTAAGCCTTTTTCTTTCCTTTTTTTTTTCTCCTCTGACCTACATTAGATATATTGTGTTAGATGGTGGAAAAGGTTTAGGTTTTTTTTTTTTTTTTGTTCCCAAACCGTCAGAGCATTATTTAGAAGCAGATCTTCTCTTGGTATTTTCTTTCTGGTAAAAGAAAAAAAAAAAAAAAAAAGAGAGAGAGAGAGAAGAAAAAAAATAGCATGGCTTACATTTTTATTTGCACTTTTCGATTTTCTTCTCTAAGTGGTAGAGGATCCAACAAGGAGAGGTACTGGACCTTCTCAGCAACAAGAAGATGCTGAGATGCTGGTGAGGAATGTGAAGCTGAAGGGCAGCTTTGGGTGCAGTGACCGTGAAATGATGAAGTACAAGATTCTTAGACCAGTGAGAAGGGCAGAAGCTTGCTAACTTGACTTCAGGAGAGCAGACTTCAGCCTCCTCAGGGATTTGCTTGGTGGAGTACCATGGAATAAAGCCCTAGATTCATGAGAGGACCAAGATAGCTGGTTAATACTCAAGGATCACCTCCTCCAACCTCAGAAATGTTGCATTTTGACAAAGAGGAAGTCAAACAAAGCTCCAGGACACTTGCCTGGATTATCACAGAGCTCCTGGACAATCTGAAACACAAAAAGGAGGCCTACAGAGGCTGAAAGTAAGGGCAGGCAACCTGGGAGGAATACGGACAAGTTGTCTGAGCAGCTACAGATCACATTGGGAAAGCTAGAGCCCTGATAGAAATAAATCTGTCAAGGGTTGTCAAGGGCAACCAGAACAGCTCCTAAAAGAAGCCTAGGGAAAAGGTGGACCTCTTCAGAAGGAAACAGGAGACATGGGACATGGAGATGGTTGAGGTACTCAGCAAAGTTTTTGACTTAGTCTCCACTGACAAGTGCTTTATCCACACTTCCCAAGCAGGGGAGGCAAAGACAAGGGCTGAGAGAATCAGTAACTTCCCACCATAGGAGAAGATCAGGTTCAAGACCATCTAAGGAACCTGAAGGTGCACAAATCCATGGAACTTGATGAGAAGCACCTGTCGGTCCTGAGAGGCATGGTGCACAAAGTGGCAAAGCCACTATCCATCATATTTGAGAAGTTGTGGTATTCTGATGAAGTTCCAGTTGACTGGAAAAGGAAGAACATAACCTGCACTCTTAAAAAGGGAACTACAGGCCAGTCAATCTCACCTTGGTGCCCGGCAAGATTATGAAACAGACTCCTCTGGAGACTGTGCTAAGGCACATGGAAAATAAAGAAGTAGCTGATGACAGCCAATATGGCTTCATTAAGAGTGACTCATGCCTGACAAATTTGGTGGACTTCCATGATGGGATTACAGTGTTGGTGGATAAGGGAAGAGCAACTATGTCATCTGCCTGGACTCGGGCAAAGCATTTGACACTGTCCTGCACAACAACCTCGTCTCTAAAATGGGGAGATGTGGATTTGTCGATGGATCACTCAGTGGGTAAGGAGTTGGATGGATGGCTGCACTGAAAGATTTGTGGTCAGTGGTTCAATGTCCAAGTGAAGAACAGTGATGAGTGACGTCCCTCAGGGCTTGATATGGGGACTGTCCCCACTTAACATATTTGTCAGTGACTTGGGCAGTGGGATTGAGTGCACCCTCAGCAGGTTTACCAGCAACACCAAACTGTGTGGTGTGGTCGACACACTGAAGGGAAGGGATGCCATTCAGAGGGATCTGGACAGTCTTGAAAGGTGGACCTACATAAACCTCATGAAGTTCAACAAAGTCAAGTGCAAGGTCCTGCACGTGGGTTGGGGCCAAAAAAAAATCCAGGCTGAGCAGAGAATGGATTGAGAACAACCCTGAGGAGAAGGACTTGGTGTTGTTTGATGAGAAGCTCGACATCACCCAGAAAGCCAAGAATACCCTGGGCTGCATAAATACAAGCACAGCCTGCAGGGTGAGTGAGGTGATTCTCCCTCTCTATTCCACCCTTGTGAGACTCCATCTGGAGTACTGCATCCAGCTCTGGTGCCCCTAAGATAAGAAGCACCTGGACGTGTTGGAGTGTGTCCAGAGGAGGGCCACAAAGATGATCAGAGGCCTGGAACATCTCCTGTGAAGACAGGCTGAGAGAGTTGCAGTTGTTCAGGCTGGAGAAGAAAAGGTTCTAAGGAGACCTCAGAGCAGCCTTCCAGCCTAGAGCAAGCCTATAGGAAACCTGGAGAGGGACTTTTTACGAGGGCATGCAGTGGTAGGACAAGGGGGAATGACTTTAAAATGAAAGAAGATAGGACACATCAGGAAGGAATTCTTCACCATGAGGGTGGTGAGACACTGGAAAAAGTTGCCCAGAAAAGTTGTGGATGCCTCATCCCTGGAAGTGTCAAGGCCAGGTTGGGTGGGGCTTTGAGCAACCTGGTCTAGTGAAATGTGTCCTTGCTGATGGCAGAGTGGTTGGAACTGGAATATCTTTATGGTCCCTTTCAACACAGGCTGTTCTAAGATTTGATGATTCAGTATTTTCAACAGAGTATTTTCTGCTTTGCAGGTGGAAAAAATAGTATGTTCAAAGTTAGTTTTAGTGCTTTGCCAAAGGTCACACAGTACATTTGATGGAAGAAATCTGAACTACCAACCATATTTGTAGTTTCTCAGATGGTGTCTTACTCATTCAGCCATGCTGGTTGTATTTTTTCCAGATATTCTCTATTCTCTTTGCTTTACTATCTTCTGCATTTTGAATGGTTAGCTGCAGAGTTATGAACCATTTTTCTTATTTTCATCCTCCTTCAAAAGACAAAATCTTTATTTGATTGAATTCCCTAAAATTTTAAGAGTATTTATTTTCATGCTTAAAACACATATTAAACAGTTTAAAATTATTTTTTATGACTTTAAAACCATTGATGTTGCAATGCATAAACCATTTGAGGTAAGCGGAAACTTATTTTGAAGATGTAAAGTAACTATGTCTTTCTCTTTACTCAGCAATATCTTGTGGAATTCCTAAAGCTCCATTAAATGGTGGGATATTAACTACAGATTACTTAGTTGGCACCCGTGTTACTTATTTTTGCAATGATGGATATAGGCTATCAGCCAAAGAGCTTACTACTGCAGTCTGCCAGCCGGATGGGACCTGGAGCAATCACAATAAAACACCTCGATGTGTAGGTAAGTAACGTGTAAAAAGTCCCTAGTAAGAACCTGTGTGTACATTTTGTTTATTTATCCAGGCCATAAATCTTCACATTACTTAAACTTTCATCTTCAGGTTACTTTAATCTATAAATTATTGATGGTATTAAATTGTTATGAAATGTATATTTGCAATGTATGTAACTAAGACATGCTGTGACAGCAGAAGAAATATACTAGAGCTTATAGAATATAATAAAACTAATAATTAATTTATAGCTGAATCAAAGTTAACGGTTGCAGAGGTTTATGCAAAAGCCATCTCTTCAGTGAGAGTTGCAAAATTCATATACTGCTAACAAACTCTATTTACTATCCAGAATTGCAAAACCTCTGGGATACTTGTTGGAAACTGCTGCTTATTATTTATATTCAGCCCATCATTATAGTCCTAAACCATCTGAACTTGGGGGAACATCACTGCAGAGAAAATGCATGTTTACTCCCAAAGAGAAATGGATACCAGCAGTTATAAATGGGACATGAAAACCCAGGTGATTGTAAGACTGATACAGAAATGTCAGAGTATCTGATGCACATTAGGATTTCACTTATCCAATGAATTTTGGAAATGAAAGAAAACATACCCTAAAGTAATCTTCAAGGATGTTCTCTTTCTCCTTTTTTATTTTCTTGTTCTTTTAAATTGCATTCAATCATGCATTTTCCTCTTTCTAAAGGACCAATCCAAATGGAGAAAAATAAAGTAGGAAATATTGTTATGTGTGTTAAACTTTTTTATTTCTCTTGGAGTTGTACAATATTTTTGTTCCATTTCTGGAGGAAGAACACATAGAATTAAGGCATAAGATTAAAAATGTATAGCTGTTGAAAAAAACAACTTCAACATGGATATTATTTTATCTATCACCAATGTGCAGCCTCTCAAATTTCATGGAGTTTACCTGGGTAGAAAAATACTTACTGCATTTAAATGTAGCTAACACTTTACTAAAGATTCTGGTGCCTGATATAAAGTGTCACAGGAGGTCCATCTACAGTGAATTCAACCATGCTATAGCTTCTATCTACACTGATTGCATCACTCTGAATACACAATCCCTGCTCTGGCTAGATCATTATTAATTACATGAGAGAACTCATACCTGCTAACAAAAGGCAATTTCAAATACAGCATTAGTCTTCAAAGATTATGTCACTGTATTTAATAAATATTTTTGAATTAATAACAGTACAGATTTTCCCAATTTGCCTGTACTAAGCCATAAATAACTATGTGGATTTTTTTATTTTGGCAGTTGTTACATGTCCAAGCATCAATTCTTTTACGCTGGAACATGGAAGATGGAGAATAGTGAATGGTTCACATTATGAGTATAAAACAAAAGTAGTTTTCAGCTGTGATCCAGGGTATTACGGTTTAGGACCAGCATCTATCGAGTGTCTTGCTAATGGCACCTGGAGCTGGAGAAATGAGAGACCTTACTGCCAAAGTGAGTACATGTTGCATCTTTATCTGCTGTATAGACATCAGAAGAAAATATTTTACTGGGTGAATTAGAAAATAGCTAATTAAATATTTAAAACACTTAATTATAAAAAGTGTTTCTTGATTGGAATTCCTGGGTATCCAAAAGGCTATTATTAACAAATATAATACATTAGGTTTAGTGACAAGGGCATATCTGTAAGCACACTTCTGGATTTTAAAGGTCCCTATATTTATAAATGTAAAAGGAAGTAGTAGAGAACATTTTCCTATATATTTTTTTCGGTCAGGAATGCTGTATGGTCTAGAAAAATGCAAAACCTTTGTATATTGTCTGCATGCTTGATAAATAAAATAATCTCTCCTTTCAGCTAGTTGTCATGTAATGTGCATTTACACACATCCAGATCATTCCTACCATTAGCTGGTGTGCTGATAACCTGCAGTAGTTAATTTTCAAAAATTAAGTAATGAATATTGAGATATTTAAAGCAATTAAATGTTCTTCCCGCACACACCCCTGTGAAAAGCAAGTTTCTTCATACATTTGAATTTAGACACCTCTTTTTCAAAACTGTAGGGTTTTGGTTACACTTTGAAGCCCCAGAGCTCCTTCTCTTTATGGAACACCTTGTGATGTGGGACATGATTGAGCTTTTGGTGCATGTATTGAAAACGTGTCTGCACATTCGTGTAAAAATCCAAACATACTGAAAAAGTTTGCAGATGAGTCAGATAACTATGGCTTTAGAATTTATTGACAATAAACACAAAACTAATTAAAAAAAAAGAAGTTAAAAAATGCAGTTTCAAAACCAGGTATTATTACATTGGAAATTAACCTTCATTTTGATTTCTTTATAAGTGGAAATATAATTTATAATTTAGAGTATTTTTAAAAGTTAACTGCAATATTTCACCTCTGCTAGTATTAAAAATACTGTGTATATGTCTGTATCTATATCTCTCTGTGTATATAGTTATTTGACATATAAAATTTGTATTTTTAACCTTTTTTTCTTTAAAAGACAAACTATTTTTCACTGTTTTGAGAAGTTTTGTTTGAAATATTACCACTTTTTTCAAGCATAAAGTGCACTAGCTGGTTTCACCCTCTTATTTAGTAATAGTAAAGCTATTTTTATTATTAAAATAACATTGATAAAGAAAAAATATTATTTTGAATGAAAAGATGCTTTGAATTGTAAATAAATAGCAAGGAATTCCATGAATATAATTCGCTCCTTTTAAAAATGATGTGTGTGAATGGTGAGGTAAGCATGTCATTATGAACTAGAAGATCAAAACAACATCTGCCCAGAGAAAGATAATTTTAAAACTGACAACAATTGTGGTATTCCGATATGCAAGACAAGTACTTGATAAAACCAAAATTAACCTGAATTTAATAATGTTCCTAATGGCTTTTTTAGGTTTACAGAAACAATTTTGATTGGTTTTCCCCCTCTCTTTCTTAAGTATTATTTCTAGGGAAGTAACAGTTTTTATTTGCAGTTTTTAATCTATTTTTTCTACAGAACAAAATGCTTCAAGGTGTGAAATCTGGTTGACTGGTTGATAAGTATTACTGGTAGATAAGTACTGTTTTATGTGTGTTTGTGATACTTAACTGTACATTTCTGTTTTGTTTTGGTTTTGTCATGAAGTTATTTCTTGTGGAGAACTTCCTACACCTCCCAATGGAAATAAGATTGGAACTCAAATCACCTATGGATCTACAGCTATATTTACCTGTGACTCAGGATACATGTTAGTTGGCTCTGCAGTGAGGGAATGTCTGTCATCTGGACTCTGGAGAGGAATTGAGACGAGATGTTTAGGTACAGATACTGTCATGACTTGACTATTTTCTTTCTCTCTAGCGGACAAAAGTAAGCAAAGACAAACAGCTTGTCTCTTTCTGTTAGCAGAGACATTGAAGAGGGATCTGCATGTGTGTGGCTGGGTGGGTTGTTTTTCTTACCAAAGTATAAGAAATTATCAAATTATATAATTACCTTTTCAGAAATTTTAATATCTTTCCAACATGCAAAACCTGTGTTACTGTATTTATGTGTATGTCTTCAAAGTAGAACTATACATAAAAAGCAAGACAGACTGATTCCGTATGTGTCAGCATAATACATATCCTCAGTAAAATATCTGCATGGTAGCCTGAACTCAGTGGTAGTGTTATGGAATTAAACTGTACTCTTGAAAAGATACAGAAGGAGATAAAAAAAGTTTTTGCAAACTTTGACAGGACCACTGCAGCCATGTTTCTAAGAGAAAGTCACTGTCCAGCCACTATTTATGCAATTTGACGCCCTTGTACATGTTTAGGTATCTTCACCTATTTAAAATACTCAGACATCAGTCCCTGAATTATTTATGAATGAGATGAACACATGAAACAATTTCAAGGCTTCTTTCTGATTCATCATCTTGTGTACCTTGAGCTGGTTTATTGTCTTTATTGTAGAGACATTGATTTTAACTCTATATGCAATCAAAATTTTAATTTCAGTTGAAATCAAAGCTGTGATAGTATTCTGATTTAGAATGAAATATGTAAGTCATATTGTATTTTGTCATTTGGGAGGCATGAGTATATTACAGAATATCCATAAACAGAGACTTTCAGAAAATCTGAACTAGTATATATTTTAAATATAGGGATTTGTTGCAATACCTCTTTGTGCAGATTGCCATTCACCTTTTTAAACTACTCTCCATCCAAAATAATTTTCCTTCTCCAATACACCTTATTTGGTGCAAATCTGCACTTAAGTGAATGACTCATGAATGAGCAAAGGTTTTGCTTATCAAACTACAAGTCTGAAGCTGGAATGTTCCCTGACATACAGCTGAGAGGGGCAGAGTCCTTGTTTATTTTTCACTTTTACTGTGGAAACCATTCAGCGGAGGAGGGGGAAAAAAGAAAAGATCTTCATGTTTGATAATTTTTTTCTTCTAAATTATCATCAATTATAAAACAGATTGTTTTAAATCTAAAAGTTTTAAGGCCCCTTAGTATGTATGTAATCAAAATGTTCTGCTTTTGTTGTTGTTTGTTGTTGTTTGTTTTTTTTTTCATTTTTACTGATTTATCTGCAAAAGTTACAGCTCTTTGAGTTTGGAGAAATGTAAAAATATTAATCAGAGAAATATTAATCTAAAAACAGCCAAATTGCCCTCTATTTGTGAATAGCATCTTGAAAAAATACTTGCATTTTAGAATTTTGCCAAAATAACTTGATGCCAAGATCATCACAGAGTGAATTGAATTTCTCTTACATTTGCCTATAGAAATAAAAATGTAATACAATCTTAATAGTACTAACAGGTTGCATAGTCTTTACTTGCAGAAGACTTAAGAAGACTTAAAGAAGACTCCTGCTTCTCAGAAAATATTAGTTATTATTAAGTTTGTATGCTGTAATGTCCAGGAACAAGAAACAGTTAAGAAAACAACTATATGACTGGAGGTGAAAACTAATCTAAAAAGACACCTTTTGTATCAGACATAGGAGCACAGCAAATCTTTAAATGTGTATCTTGAAAGCTTTATTGATGGCAAATTGTTGAAGATAGCATGAATGTTTTACAGAGAAATAGAATGTAGTATACTTCATATATATAGCAAGCAAAAAAGCATGTATACCTTGGCAAAAAAAAAAAAAAAAGAAAACTAGTGACAGAGCAAATTAATAAAAGGGAGCAATGGCTGCCCTAATTGCTTTTGCAACAACACTACCTTCTATGTTATATCCCTGTGCAGAAATCAGCTTCTTGCAAAGACTCAGACTAACTCAGTTCAATTCTTCTTTCTTCCACAAGTAATTTAAGACTTAAGATAGAAGGATGGGTTGAGCTAATGACAAATCAGAAGTCAGAAATGTTTTTAAGAAGGAAGAGAAAGAAAATGCTGTTGGAAGGTGGAGGAAATGGTGTACATTAAAGAAATATTAGAATGTGAGAGAAAAGGAGATAAAATACAGGAGGAAGATCTACAGAGTGGGTATTTTAATGGTTCAAGAAATTAATTTTTGTGCAACTTATCAGTAAATTCTGGTGTTTGTTTTCAATAACTGCAAAATAGTAAGAAAAAATTTATTTTCACTTTCTACTTTTAAAGTTTTTCTCTCACAGTTGTAAATATTTTCTATCCTTTATCACTTGTACTTGCTGAGAAATGTATTTATGCTTGGACTGAGACGACTACCATTGTATTTCTGTTTTAAGTTTTGAAGATGCCCTGCAAAATCACTGAGATGACATTAATGAAATCCTATAGGATAACATAATACCCTTTTCCAACTGTTTTGTTTAAAAATACCAGTTATTTTTTTTCAAAAGTGTTACTCAAATTATTTCATTGCATTGCTGCGTTAGACAACTTGATTTTCATTCCAGTTATGTGTAATTTGAAAAATTATGAAAGGTAAAATAAACGTGAGTCTAAGTATTCTGCAACAGAACTTAAAACTAGTTCATGTTGAACCTAATCAGAGAGAAATGAGAACTAAAACAGAGGTAAACTTTATTTCATTGATCTTTTTTTTTTTTGGCTTCTTTTTAAAAAAAAGAAGGATAATACTTTATGGATATTGAATCTGTTGCAAAAATTGGAACATTTAACACAGCTGCCCTCCTTTCTGAATATCACTTTATTTTTCCTTAAAGAATACCTAAATAACAATGTAGTAATCCAAAAATCATCACATAATAATCTCAGTTTTAATACAATGTGGTAGGAAATTGAGTTCTGAATCTTGTTCTCCATAGCTGGTGAGAAGAAACAATGTTCAAATTGAAAAAAAATAACAAAACAAAAGAGAGCTTCTGAAGTAATTCCGTTGTCAAAATTTTCATA
The DNA here is from genome assembly GCF_025592945.1 of Manacus candei. Taxonomy (NCBI): domain Eukaryota; kingdom Metazoa; phylum Chordata; class Aves; order Passeriformes; family Pipridae; genus Manacus; species Manacus candei. Next base: position 1,026,591 of record NW_026138133.1, read on the forward strand.
ACAAATATTTCAAAATATTTTATCGTGAAAAAATACGAGAAAAAAATCATTTGGTCTTTTAGAATAAAATAACAGGCAAAGATAAAAATCAGGACTGTTGTGTCTTCAAGGTTACAGACTGCCCCTCACAATTTATTGTGCTTGATCTTTTTCGGAAACAGGTTCTGGGGGATAGTCTATGTAGTAAATCCTGGTGAAACATTCAGAAACATAGAACAGATTTTTACTGAATATACTACTTATAAAAAGAGAGTGAAAAATCTGTGATTTTGTTATACGATTTCCTCTTGGAAAAATATTTAAATATGTTTCCTGTATTATTTCAGTTAACATTTTAGAAAGCCTAGTCCAAAACACTCAACAAAATAAAACTTACAAAGAAAAGTATAGCATGCTTTGAAAAGTCTTTCTGTTGGATGCAATTCTTCTTATATATAATGGAGCACCTGTTTTCTTAGATTATTCCAAAGCATTCAGATTTCATACTTCTCTTCTGGAGGCATGTAATTTAATTGAGTTTCTCTCAGTTATGTGACTGATAGCAATTTTAAAAGATGTTTAGACATCTCATCAATGAAAGCCATGTGAAAAAACAGGGAAAATTATTATTTTTAAGCAATAGTTTAACTCATTAGAGGAAAGGTATCTTATGCACACTTTTCTTTTTTGTTGATTGGTGAGCTTACTCTATGGTCTCACATTTCTTGAAGTTGTGACTTTGTCCTCTTCATCTCAGGTATACTGCACTTAAAACTTTTTACCTAATTCCTTCTCCATTCCTCATGACATATTGATAAAACAGATTGTTTTATATTGTCTCCTTTATTTACCAAAAGTTATTGCTGTTATTTCCTACAGAGAAAGACTCAACAACTGCTGGAACAATAGTTTTGTTCAGTTCTGCAACTTAGTATTAAATCTAAAATCAATATAAACCATGAAATATAATTACATTATTTTAGTTATTGTAGTTATTTTAGTTCACTTGGAGAAGTAAAGACGCCTTTTAAAATACTGTGTCCATATGAATAAAAATGCAGAAATGAAGAATGGAGTTTACTTGGTGAATAAGGCATAAGTGTGGTTCCAATACTGGGCTAATACTAGAGGAGTTTTCAATACAGACAGATGGGTAGCAGAAAAAAGCTATTTGGGTTAGAGGGTACATTAAATGTCAGCATTTGTACTTCCTATATAATAATATCAGGAAAACCTTTCATCTGTTCTCCTAAGAGAAATATTAAACCTGTGCCTTTGTCTGCATTAACACATAATCCAGCAGAAAGAATAGATCACGAGACAAGTAATTGATTCTGAATTTTCTATATCTGTATTACATGTTTCAGATAATTGTCCTTGGACTGTATCTGGTCTCGTTCTCTGGGCTAAATGTCATCATTACTCATATGATTCTGACTTGTCAAAAAGACCTGTCAATAATGTTGACCACTTTGTCTCCAAGAGGAGATGAAACACTTGTTTTGTGCTCCTAGAGACTTCTCAATGTACTTCCTCTGAAAGGAAGCTAATTTGTTCATAGTAAAACCACTCAGCACATTTAAGAGTTAGAAGGAAGAGATGAACCAAAATGCTAATGTATACACAACCTTTGACTTGTTAGCTGGGGAATATTTACCCCAGTTTTACTCAACTTTTCATTTTTTCATACAAAAACACCAGTTTTAAACACTAATGAGTCATTAGTGGCAGCTTGTTACTCATAAAGGAAAGAATAGTTATCAAACAGCTCTGTACAGAACAGTGCTGTCAACAGGGTCAAAAGAATAGCAGACTTACTGTCTGGGGCAAAGAAACCATGTAAGCTGACAGTGAAAAATATTCAGTGCATTAATTTACCAGTGCTAGTTTTTATATTTTTCCAATCAGCTTTCAGTCACTGAAAGGTTTCTGTGGGTATGTAACCTCTGAAGTGTAACCTTCCTACCACTATTTTCATACTTAAGACTTCTAGAAAAATATATAAGCAACTAACTTGTCTTCGCTGTTTTTAAATATCTTTCTTTATCTTGTTATTGCAATTAAAGGAGAATCTGTATCTCCAGTGATACTGAATTAATATATCTAGAGTTAACCATAGGCTTCTCTTTATTCTTCAGTACTACTGCATAATAATAACAACTAGACTTTCAAATTAGGTACATGATGTTTCATCTTTAAAAAAAATATTCAGTTGTTTAAAGGAATTCAGCAAAAACTTCCCTTTATGTACCATGGATTAAAAAAGATTTAAAAGAACTTTACCAGTCATCTTGAACAGTTTAATTCAACTTGAACAGCTGTCAAGATGAGGACCTTCTGAAAATAGCAGGAGAAATACCCCAAACCCTGCTTCGTCCGGTGCTGCGCCTTCTTATATCCTTATAAAAAATGAAAGCCCTGTAAAGAAGAAAAAAAATGCCAGGAAATAATTCTTCCCTCCTCAACTGAGGTCATCTTGACAGGTTAATTAACTTTGTTGAGTAATAACCTAAATCTCTTTTTTCAATAATACATTGGTATGTAGTTTTCTTTCACTACTATGCTCATGTTTGACGCTACTGACAACGAAAATAAGCACAGGCACATTTTTGCCATTTAATGTAAAGATTCTGTATTCATTTATTCCTACTCTTTTCATCTCAGAGAGCAACCTGCAGAAAAGAAACATCATTTACAGCTAAGGTTTCAAAGGTTCTGACATGAAGTTATTAGGCTCATTCTTCATTGCTAGAGCTGGGTTTCATGTCAAATTAGATAATTTATTTGGTGCTCACAGGTTATTAATATCTTTCATTCCTAATTTTTGACTAATTCTGTTTCTTAATATTTCATGTAGTTATTCCTTATTTGTTTTGCTGGACTGGAAATGGTGAATGTTATACTGCTTATTTCCCCTCTCAAATCTGCTACTCAGTAAAACCTTCACATTTAGTACCTTTTAGTCTCTTTTTTATGTAGGTTTCACTTGTCTTTACAAGAGTGACATCTGTTGATTCAGTATTATAAATTATAAGTTACATTAAGACCTAGGGGTCTCATCTGAATTCACAGAACTGCTACATAGGTCTTTTATATCTGTATCATAATAAAAATGGAACTACATCCAGTCTTATGGTACAGCATCAAAATAGAGACACTGACAATGAACAAAGCTATCGTGAGAACAGTCTAGAATAGCCTAATCTAAAGTAGTAGAATCCTAACCTAGTGTGAAGTCAGCTATTTACTACTACTGTGTATTGGAATATACTTTTTCCCTCAGTAGTGGTAATTATGATAATCAATGATTGGAAATTGTTGAATGGAGATTTTGCTTAATATTTTTTCATTTTTTTTCAGCTTTTCTTCTATCCATTACCCAGTCCTTAATGCAGTGGAATAAATGTTCTGGGTTTTATATGTTTGTATTTGTCCATGTATCATACAAGGGTTTATTTTTTTCTGTCTCTTTCCTTCTGATAAATGCAGGTCAGAAGTACAGTATTGATGTTACTGCTTGAGCCACTCCTTCTGTCCCATATTTCCTGCAACTCTTTTATAATTGTTTTTAATTATTTGTTTTCAATAGCTTTCCAAGGTGACCCCAACAGTTTTGTTTTGGCTTGTAATCTGAATATTACTTTGGGCATAAAAAAAGTGTATTCCATTAGGTAATAATAACATTACTATTAAAGTCTTTTATCCATGATACTTAAATATTCCATGACTTATTGGTATGTTAAACAGGAGTGTAAATTGATAACAGAATAAGTATTTCTTAGATAATTTCTCATCTATTTCCAAAATACGTTTACTGACAAACGAGAAAACTAAAAAAAAGAAAAGAAAAGGAGACAACATTGCTGGTCAGTATTTGATCCTTTGATTTCCCTGCAGTACTCTTAGTTTCTTTTTCCTCAGCAGTCCTGTTCTTTTTACTTCCTTATCTTTTTGCATCTGTTTTCCACTTTTTGGCATAGTTTTCTGGCATATTTTGATCATACTCACAGAGAGTTCTGTCAATATGATATCCATTTTGCATTATTTGCATTCAGTCCTCATTGAAAACACTACACTTTCAGAGCTTAGCTCCTGTGCAGTTTTGTATCTGAATTGCATTTAGGAGGAATAATTTTCTGTCTTATTGCAAAAGACAGTTAACTAGATCTTATGGTTATTATGAATCAAGGCTATCTATTACAACAATCAGTGCTATCATTTTGTTCAGTTTCATTATATCGAGTTCCATAACTAAAATGTTCATCTTCCATATCCTATCCCATTCAACTGGGATAAGTATGACATGTCTCAAATGAGAACAGATTTAAAATTATGTCCCTTTATGGGTTTGCACAATGTTTTTGCTGTGGTAAAATTGTGCGTTGCTCCTTGTTTATGCCAGTATGACAAAACTGACATCATTTACATGGAAGATGGGAGAGATGTATAATACAAGCAAGTGACAAAATGTTTTAGGGATACCCAGGAGATAAATTGAAGGAATAGAGTTGATCTTTGATGCCATTTAACACTAAGTATGTCTCATTCAGAAACAAATTCAGTTTCTCAGAAAACTATATCTGTGCCGTATTCATTTTCCTCAGGCTAAAAAAGAATCAGCAGTAATCTGAAAACTTTGAAAACTTTTCACATAAAAAAACCCCTTCAAACCCCAAACTCACTATTTGTATATATGTGAACACCTATATATGTTGCAAACACATAATGTGCAATGGAAAGCAGAAAAAGCTACTGAATGGCACTTCAAAAATTCATTTCAGAATCTTAATAAGGAAAAATAAATTTATTTGCCACAAAGCCCTTAAAATAAGAGTTTTAATTGAAGTCCTGAAAAACAATTAACAGCAGAATTGATCATGAAAACTACCAGAATATGCTTAATGAGTATGAGCAAATCTTTAATGTATAATGATAATTTTGGAATTCTTTTTGTCACAGGTATCTTAATAGAAAATTGTTAAAGGGAAGAATTCTACTAATATTCATGAGAAAAATGAATAAACACCTTACTTTTGGAAGAAAAGCAACAAAACCAGAATAGAATTGAAAAGAAATTGAGTAATAATTACTCTTCGAGATATAGGTGTGGATGGTGATAGGAGTTTTTGTTGTTTTATTTTTTCTTCCTCTATGTTTGTTTTTTTTCCATGATATTAGAGAAGAAACAATAGCAACTATTATAACCTGAAGGTCTTTATTTCCTCTGACAGAGAACATCTCTGTGGATATGTGAAACAGAGTGAGAAAATAAAACCAGAAAAGAATAAAAGTTATGAAAATTAATTAATGAGTTCATGACTTTATGACATCTTAGGGAATTTACTCAGCTGCATAAATTAGTGGAAATTCCAATAATATTCTCAAATGTTCTCTTAACAGGAACTTTGTATACCATTATATACACTTCCATAGCAAACACAGTGAACTGCTTACTACATGCACCTGACAGATGGTATTTTGAAAATAAAACAAGTGAAGCTGAACCCATCAGTTTGGGGTGTTGGCTTGTTTTTGTTGTTTTGGGTTTTTTTTTTCTGTTTTGTTTGTTTGGTTTGGTTTAAATGTTTTTTTATGTCTCTCAGTCACACAAAACATCCCCCGGAAAGCAAAGTGAAAACTGGTGGAAAATGCTGCAAATCCCAAATGTTTCTTATTTCTTTTTAGATTTGCAATGAAAAATGTGTCACAAGTCTGGTATATCCTGTTTTTAAATGATGTTTACTTTCTTAACACTGTCACAATAGGTTTACTTAGAATTCTGTTATGATGGAACTACAGCTTTATAATATCCTTCATGCACTTAGATTTATTTATTTTACACTTTAGAAATCTGACATGGGGATAGAAGTAGGTTCTAATATTTTAAAAATATCAATTTCCTTAATAGTAGTGAGAAGTTTATAATTAGTCATGAAATATAGTTAGTGCTCCAAAGATGTAACTCATACAGAGTAGGAGGAAATAATCAAGACAGAGGGATTTGAAGTGATGGAATCATAAGGAGCTCAAGTTGGAAGAGAGCTTTAAATATCCTCTGGTCCAACATTTCCTGGCATAGGGAGATGAAATGGGATTATCTAGCACCCTATCTGCAACACCTGTTTGGTTTCCCACACCTATCCAGTCACATCTTGAAAATTTCCAGTGATGTGGACTCCCATCACATCCCTGGGTGGGTTGTTCCAGTGAATGCTTGTTCTTATTATCAAAAAAATTCTTTCATATGTCAGGATGAAACCTCTCCCAGTGCAACTTGTACTCATTACCCCTCGTCCTCTCCATGTGACTCCATGGGAAGAGAGACCCTCTATTCTCTTTATAGACACCCTTTAACTACTGGAATACTGTGGTAAGGTCCCCCCAAGCCTTCTCTTCTTCAGGGACTAACACCTTCAGCCTTTCCTCACAGACAGGTTTTTCAACCCTTTGATTATCTTCAAGGCTCTCCTTTGGACCCTCTCCCATCTGTCTGCAGTCTTTCTGAAGTGGTGGGGACAAGAATAGACACATTACTTCATGTGCAGCCTGACAAGCATTGAGTAAAGGGGGATGATCACGTCTCTACTGCTGCTAGTAATGTTTTTGCAGATGCAGCCCAAAATCCAATTTGCCTTCACTGCTGCAGCTGCACACTCTGACTCATGGTCAGCTTGTTGTCCACCAGGACCCCCAGGTCCCTTTCAGTGATAATGTTCCCCAGCCACACAGATCATGGCCTGTTCTGGGTTCTTTGGTTACGTTGTCCCAGGTGCAGAACCTTACAGACTCTTTATTACAAAGTCTTTATTACAAACTCATAGAATTCTGGCTCACCCACTCTTCCAGCCTGTCTAGGTCTCTCTGTAAGATGGCTTTTCCTTTTCACATGTCCACCTCACTATCAGTCTGATGTCCTCAGCAGAATTGTGAGGCTGATTTCAATTGCATCATTAATCAGATCATTTATGAAGATATTCGACGTCATGTGGCCCAGTATTGATACCCGAGGATCACTGCCAGCCTGAGTGAAAAAGCATTGATCATCACCCTTTTAGTGCAGCCTGTTAGTCAATTCTCTACCCATCTTACAGGTCACCCACCCAACCTGTATCTTGCCATTTTGTTCAGGAAAAGGCTGTGGGGAATGGTATTAAATACACCATTTTACTGAAGTCCAGGTAAGCAACATCCACTATCCCCCCCTTGTCAACAGAAGGTGTTGAAGAAAGTCAAAAGAAAAGAAGAAATTAAAAAGAAGTCTGAGATTTATGACAATTGAGAGGAAGTAGTTTAAGAGGATGAGAATTTTAAATGACTTTAAATTTTCTGGAGAGAAACAGGGACATTGATGCAAGAGGTACAGATGATTTACAATGACTTTTCACCTGTTGAAGTTGTGTGTGTTTTTGTAACATCTATACACAGTTGCAGAAGCTGCTGTCTGATCTTAGTCGCAGGCTTCACATATTGAATTGCTTCTCTGCACATGAAACAGAGCTTGACCTTTCTGGTGATGTATTCTGCTTCCATTCTGCCATAAAGCAACTGCCATAAAGCCATTCTTGATTAAGAACCAAACCATATATTGTAATTAAATGCAACTAGAAAAATATTTCCTTGAACATGGTCTTAATCACTGCAGACTGTCTGGTTGCACTTTTGACAGAAACCAGTCTTTTCCAGCTCAGTTTTTATTCCTCATCTGGTTAGTCCTGTTTATCATCAAAAATGTGGTAGGATAGGGAAATTAGTCCCTTTGAGGCATGTTCAAAAAAGTCTGCTACTTTCTGAATGGATTATGAACTTCCAGGAGAATCAAAAACTGCTGTGACAAAAATTTTATAAACATGTAGTATGCCATCTAATCCTAGAAAACATAAAACAAATTTCAAGTATACCTGGTCCTTACACAACACTGAGGGAAATGGGGAGGGGACAATGAAGGCAGAATACAACCTTAAACAGTACTAGATTTGGACTCCTGCTAACTATACAGAAGTCAAATTGCAATCACCAATTTAATAAGTGTGAAGGTTCGTATACAACCTATATTGTAAATTCTGATGTTTTTATCATGAATCATACAATGAAATACAATACAAGGCTCAATTTATAAGAAAATGGAAGATTTTCAGGTTTTTTTAAAGACATTTCTAGCCCCAAATGAATGAGGCAAAATGCTAAAATTATATCACAGTATTATAAGCACTTAAAATTTCAAAGGAAAAAACCAATCCAAACCATATTACTTCTAAATGTCCTTTCTTATTTGCAATTCCATGCTTTGGGTGTTTGTTTGTAGGGGCTATTTGAGGAGAAGTAGAGGAAAAAAGAAGAGCAGAGGAATTTGGGTGGCTGGTAATAATTTTTTTCACAAAAGTACTGCCTGTTTTTCTTGCTTGTCTACTCTTTTTTTGCAGTGAATTGTCTACTGTATTTCATAGTCTTCATGAAGTCAATTGTTCTTAGAGGATTTTTCCATCAGCATGTTTTTTGCTGAATCACAGTGCCCATTTTCCAGGATTCATTAAGAAAAATAGTAATGAATGACACAAAGTTCATTCATTTTCCCAGCTTCTCTTTAGATAAAATGTCTCTTTGTGACTGTCATAGTGCTTTCATGGCATAAATACAGTATTTCTCATATTTTGAGAATACAGGGTAGAAGATTAGACCTAGACAGAAAGATTTTTGTTTGCAGGACATTTGGCAGCAGTTGTGCTGACTGCCTTCAACCAAAACATGTTAACGTCTTTGGGATTCCCCTGGGATCAATAGGACAGAAAGAATAGAAAACAATCCAGAGAGTCAGATTCCAACAACAAATTGTCCAAGTTAATTTTTTTACATTGTAAGGAGGCTATATTTATAATGTCCACATGGCTTGATATCTATAATATTTATATTATTTAATTTGTATTTATATTATTTTTTAAATATTTATTTAAATGTATGATGGTTAAATGTTACCTGTATTAGGTTTAATCATAATCAAAATAAAACTAAGGGAAATAATATAGACTTTTTACAGGTTATAATAAAAAGGAATTACTCATATTTTAAAAAAAAATCATTAACATATATGACATTTAATCTCTTTGCTATGTTGTCTATTTGCACTTCTTTATGTGTACAATTCTACCTATACAAATACAATACTACAGATTCCCCCAATTTAATAAAAATAAAGCTTTTAATTAAGTTAATTAAATAAAAAGGAAAGATATTCGGCATTTCTTTGTTTTAGTTAAGGAGGTTTATTTAAAATTTCTCTGGCATACTTACTGATTTATTTTCCTTTTTTCTTTTTTCTTTCTTTTTTTTTTTTTTATTTAATTGTTATTTTTATATTTTTTTACTGTGAAAAAATCTAGCTGGTCACTGTGGTATTCCAGATCTTATAGTCAATGGACAAGTAATAGGAGAAAATTATGGATATAGAGACACAGTTGTATACCAGTGCAGTCCTGGTTTTCGATTGATTGGTTCTTCTGTAAGAATATGTCAACAGGATCACAACTGGTCTGGTCAGCTTCCATCTTGTGTGCGTAAGTAAGAATGTCAACACATATGGATTTATGTTGCAGGAATATTTATGTCAGAAAGATGAGGATTGAATTTACAACTTAGTGTTCATTAAAAAAAAAAAAAAAAAGTTAAGGCAGATCCTCAAATGTGTGTGGCTACACAAAACCTATAACTCATGTATCAGGTGAAGTTAAGTGTTATCACTTAAAATTTCCACTACATCTTTTACTAAATACCTGGTGTTTATACATGGGTATGAAACATCAGTACTCAAATTTGAAAATGGCTTTATGACCCACAGTGGCTTTTGGAAATATTTTATGTGCATTTACTATCACTACTGATAGTTAGACTTGAATTATACTGTCAGCTGATGATTATACTGATAATCATTACACCGATGATTAAAATATTTTCTTCAAAAAATTGTAATTTTTTTTCCTTACTATTCCTCACAGAGATGCTGGTATGTTTTCTTTTGTGTGATACGTGTGCCAACATATCACATAAAAGATCTTTAAGTAATAACAGAAAATTCTGTATTTAATTTAGGAAAATTTGAGATTTCTTGAAGGACTCTCAAGTAAATTACAACTGTATCTTTGTGTCACAAACTCTCTCAATGATGAATCATATTCAATGCTAATTAATTTATTCTGTGATTTTTTAAATTTTTATTTTAAATTAATAACGAACTTTTTTATCAACAACTGGAATTTTTTACAGCATAGAAGAAAATGCTTATAAAGTTTTTTGAATAATTTTGTGAAAATTAATTTGTGTCTGATTTTCCTTACTGTTTTTTTCATCTGTTTTTTATGGGCACATAAAATAAACTTTACCTTCTCTAGTCAGTTTTTGTATAAATATGAGAAAAATTTCACTGTACCCATAATGTTTCATATATCCAGTCATAAATTTATAACTTCACTAATATTTAGGCCTCAAAGATAAAATATTGAGTTGATACTAAGACCTATTTGTAAGAAATAATACCTGAGGAACTGAAATATATTTTTCTTAAATTTCAGACTATATGTAATGAAAATCTAGTGCTTGCTCTTCTCCTGCTTCTTCAGAAGAGTTTTTTTCATTTGCCTTCACTACTGCATGTCAAATTCAATTCAGTTTATTTAAAATAAGTTCTCGAATTTGAATCCATCATGGGAAGTCCTCAGTATCTGATAATATCAAAACTTGAAAATACTATTATATGATACTATTATATAATTATTATCTATTACATAATAAATAATGAACAGTGATAACAGCACGCTCTTTTTTGTTTCTTTGTTTTGTGCTTTGTTAGCTGTTAGCTGTGGTCACCCTGGTAGTCCTATTTATGGAAGAACAAGTGGAAATGGTTTCAATTTCAATGATGTTGTGACATTCTCATGTAATACTGGGTATATTATGCAAGGACCAACCAAAGCACAGTGCCAAGCTAACAGGCAGTGGAGCCATCCACCTCCAATATGCAAAGGTAAGAATGCAGAATATACAGGTGTCCAACTAAATGTTGGAAATTTAAAGTTGAAAACAGAGGGTAAAATGACACTGTCATGACAAAGTGATCTCCCTCTTACTGAGAGACTGACTAACTAGCATACTAATCATATTATTAAGGATATTTTGTGATTCTATGATTTTTCACATTCAGCTTGCCAGGATAACTGTTGCAGAGAAACTTTCTTATGTGCCTGTAGTTTGTATTGATTTTTTTAAAACCATTCCTACAAGTTCCTTAAGCAAAATTATGCAGAGATAATTAAAAACTTAAATCCCAAAATGATGTGCTCTGCATTTTTGCTGACATAGTTCTAGTAGATGCATAAGAAAATCTGTATTTTTCTTCTCTTATTTTTCCATTGAGCATCTTTATTTTTAATTTTTTTTTCTAATTTGTTAGCCAATTTTTAATTCATTTGTGTTGGTTCTCAATGCTCTAGATAATATTCTAAAAAAAATAGTATTGTGGAATTAGTATTGTGGAATTTGAGTTTTCATAAGTACTTTTAGAAATGTTTTGCCACATTGTCTTTTTAAAATCTGTTATGATTTTTTAAAATATTTTAATTGTTTTTATTTTGAAAAATGTATTTTTTGCTGTAACCTGCTTGAACATATGCAGAAATGGTGTTTTCAGCATCTTCTCTACAGCTTCTATGGATTTTTGTCTGTACATTAACTAAGTCATATTATATTTTTATAGGAATTTTATTTACTATATTTTCCTTCTAATAGGTGTTCTCCACTTTCATTTGATCACTTTGCCTTTAGTGATGTTACCAAATAGTTTACAGAACTTAAGTTTCCAAGGGACTTCTTGTTGATGAGAAGATATTATTTTTAAAATTTACAATACTAAACACTGTGTGTTTAGGGTACCTACTTAATCTCATGTTCAGTCCAGTTGTTCTCAATCACCTCGGTACTCTGGTATTGCAGAGTAATATGTCAATGTATCTGATAAGTTATTGATCAGTAAATAAGTTGATCGGTTTGCTTTGAAATTTTACACAGTCCTGAAATCTTATACTGGTTTTAGAACAGACTTTAAAACTAAAAAGAATTAACTTTGTGTAGGGCATCATTAATTGTGTCTGTCATGTGCAGTGAAATCAATTCTGATGAAAATAATTTTATTTGCTTTGAGGTTAAATAACAATAACAACAATACTACTACTTCTACTAATAACAATAATAATAGTTACCCTGCATATTTGTAAACTGCCTAAAGTGAAATATTATAGAAAAGGCTGCGCACCTTTACGAAGACTATATTTGCAATTGTCATATAAATTCAACAGCACACTTGTTGTTATACTATTTGCAATACGCTAAATAGCTAGTTTCCTAGCCAACTATAGTAATGGTGGAAAACTATTGAAATGGTCAAAGTTCCTTCTATTTTATTTCAAGTGCTCACTATTCCAGATTAATTAATAGATTATTTTCATTACTTTAAATACATGCTTAATAATATGAACATAGACAACACTCTCAGGCACATGGTATGATTCTTGGGGCTGTCCTATGCAGGGCCAGCAGATGGACTTCAGTGATTCTTGTGGGTCCCTTCCAGTGCAGGATATTCTATGATTCTATGGTTGTTCAACTGACATGAGTGATAGGAGATCATTTAAAGACCATTTTAGGAGACTGTATTTGTATGACTCTCAAGTCTATGCTCTTTTTCTTTTTAGTGGTCAATTGTTCTGATCCTGGAATTCCTGCAAATTCTATAAGAGAAAGTAAAATAGAACATGGAAATTTCACATATGGCACAGTGGTATTTTATGACTGTAATCCTGGATATTTTTTATTTGGCTCTTCAGTTTTAATTTGTCAACCAAATGGCCACTGGGACAAACCTCTCCCTGAATGTATTAGTAAGTAGATAATGAGTTTACTTCTGCAAAGAATGTGGGCTAGACTGGGTACTATTTTACACAACATTTCCATCAGTCTCATGACAGCAATTACGATAATCATGTTTAATATACATTTGTGTGTGGGCAGTACTGATGAAAGGTCTCAATAGCAGCTGAAGCAGCAGTTAGATTGTTATTGCATGTGGCAAATGGGGCAAACAATAGTCAAAACAAACACCTCAATGCTCCAGCGTAATAATCCCTGATAGCAGGAACACAAGGTCAAAACATATCTATTGAATTTGCCAGTACCTGGCTTCCATTGGCCACAGAGTTCTTATCACACTGAAACCTAAAACCTACAGGATGCAATTTTTGACTTATATCAATACAGTAATTTCTGGTCTTCCTTCGGGACAACAGTTAGATCAGACTATCTATGAAGATACCAAGCACTGTAGAACTCCTAAAGTGTCCTCTGGATAATGTCCTCAGTTTACCACAGTAGCAGATCTACCTGAACATCATACTCATATGCAACCTATCCACTAAGGCAAGTGGATCAACACAAATAGGTTCTTTCTATTCTGGCTTGTCATGAACAACTTTCTAACTGTGACGTAGATATAGCCAGAGATGTTTCTTATGTTTTCAATTGGCTGGGACAGCTGATTTACCTGGTTCTCTATTAGTGTATGAAAAGGGTTTGGTTTACGGTCAAAATTTTTCTCTGAGAAAGGCTGAAAGCTTTATTTTCTAGAGATTAAAGGGAAAACAAGTTAAGAGTTTCTTATTTGAGAATTATGGACTGATATTTGCAATATTGTAGATATTTGTTCTCGGGAGGCTTCTCCAGTTCTGCTATTCTCTCTCTAAAAATAAAAAAAGTATGAAACTATTTTCTTATTACAGCTAAAACTTTAATTTATGGAACTTTTCCCTTTCTTTAATGGGATAAATAGTTTGATTGCAAGTCACAGTTAAACTAAAAAAGAAGTGTCTCTTGGTTTCACATTAAATTTAAAGGTAACATTACCATTTCAGAAAGAGAAATGTTGCTTAATAGTAACATATCTACAAAGAGAGCGGAATTTTAAGGTAAAGCTGCAAAGATTTCTTCTTTCTACATTTGTATTTTTAGCTCTCAGTCATTTTTTCTGAATTGTCACAAGTAATTTAATGATACAGCTTTTATTTTAAACTGAGCTTTGGGAGTAAGAGTGCTATCTATACTTTTGAAAGGGCATCCTCCCCTTTATTTGTGTTGTTTATATAAAGAGGTCAGTGAATTCTACCTGGGTGCTGTCCATGATATTTTGTAATGACAAGCTTACCAAAACTTATTCTGTTGCAGCTACTCAAATTTTTTGTAAGAACCTTTCAGCCTCTGGAGTATTTTGCAAATTATTGCTGGAGAGGGACTTTTTGCGAGGGCATGTATTGATAGCACAAGGGGTAATGGTTTTAAACTAAAAAGGGTCAATTTAGATTATATATAAGGAAGAATTTTATATTTTTTTCAGTGAGGGTGTTAAAATAGAAAAGAAGAACTTTTTGGAAACAAAACGAAGAATGAATTAGCATTAGCAGAAAAAAAAGAAATACAATCAACTTTTCATATGAAATCCTAGCCTGAAAATATGAATACAAATTAAAGTTTGTAGAATGCATAATCAATTTAAAGGTAGCATTAAGGGTACTATACTTTTTAAGATCAGTTGTTAGGAATTCAAGACTTTTAGGCATAAATGTAAACAAAAAAGGGAAGTGTGTATAGAAAAGCCCAAAGCTGTAAGCTGTAAGGTACCAGTATGATATTAACTTTTCCTCTATGACATCTGAATAGGGCAAAAGAATCAATCAAGAACAATACAGATAATAAAATATTCTGAAAAACTGTGAATGTTTTTCACAAGAAGAAAAAGTCTCATTTTGTTGAATCCTGCATGATCAACATGTCTGTTTATTAACAATGTTCCAAGTTTGCAATCTCTGCAATAATACATAATAATAGTAGATTTTAGTTATAAGGAATTGATTAAAAAATAACATGCTGACATCAAGTGCTCAGTATGTAAAGCTGACTATTCTGACCATTTTACTGAAAGTCCCGCAAGCCTAAAAGTTGTGCACAGGGGTCAGTGACACTAGGTAGAAGCAAAGTCATTGACATATCACATTCCTAAATCCTTTGTGGGGCTGTTGGGAAGGTTCTGCACCTTGGAAGTTGGACCCTTGGAAGAACATAAGTGCAAAGCAGTATATACATAAATTAAAGCTCTAAGACCAAGAATAACTACTAAAGACAAATCACACATGATTTTGGTTATATGCTGTGTTGTACAATCCCTGTACTGTTGCCTGTATCTGAAATGCTATGGAATTGAATACATCCTCAACCCTGATCAGGCTTCTGATTTGGATTTTCTTTTTTAAATAAAAAAATCCTACTAAAAATAGTATTGAATACAATGAAGTTTTGGTAAAAACTACAGTTGTATGATTTAAGGGCCTGTTCTACTACCCTGATATTTGCAGCTCTAATTTGTGTGTTTCATGGTACATAAATATAAATATCTTTGGCCGAGATAAGCCACATGCCATAGACAGGTGTAAGATAACAAGAAATCAAAGATACAGGCCTGGATTCATTCTGTGAACACAGTGAATTTGGCTTATGAATTTTAACTGTATATTTCCTGAACTTGACATATTTAGTTTGCTTTTAAATTAACTCTTTGCTCTCAGTTAAGAGAGATGAATTTCTGCACATTCTCTACCACAGCAGTGACTTGGGCAGATACTGTCTACATGTAATTTTTCTATGAAGAGTACAAGCATGAATGTATGTTTGTGTGCGTGCATGTGTTCATGCCATAAAGATCAACTTAGTGAATGAGTGGGTTTGGACATTGATATCTGTATCTAAAATACCTTTTTTGTGACATCTCCAAACATTTATTTCACAGCTTTTGGTCTGAAGTATATTTTGCATTCTAATCCCATGATTTTACCCTTTTCCCACATACCCTAAAAATGTCAGCCTCTTCACAAACTTTACGTATGCAGTTATGAAAATGAAAATTGCAAACTGTTTGATCAGTGATAATAACCTTTTTTCATCTCCAATAATTATGCATTGTAGTGATTGACTGTGGACATCCTGGAGTTCCTCCTAATGCGATCCTGTCTGGTGATAAATACACATTTGGGTCTACTGTCCATTATAGTTGCACAGGCAGACGATCATTGTTAGGGCAGTCATCTCGGACATGTCAGTTAAATGGACACTGGAGTGGATCTCTCCCTCATTGCTCAGGTAATATTTCTGAATTAATGATTATATCCTGAAGTTGTTTAAAATTTATTTTGATTTTTTCAGAAGGTCATTTAAAAATCTGAAAAATCACATATGGATGGAAATAAAGTACCATCTCAATAGAAGTAGAAAAAGTAAACACAAAATAAGTATAAAGTATCCACAAGAAAATAATCTGGAAGAAGTAGGCTTTCTTGGTGACATTTAATATGAAATTCACAGACTGTGGAAAGAAACTGGTACTTGAAAAATGTCTATTGATTTGATGACACCTCAGGTGTAATTTGATTGTGTAATACATTCCTCTGTATAATAAGGCTAAATGGGCTCCACATAATTTCAAGGTAGGATGCTTTTTTTTTTTAGGAAACACTATCTAATCCTCATAATAGATTAACCCTCACCAAAGTCAAGATATGTTTTCTGAACCACTTATTGCTTAGGAATATTGTGTTTCACAACTTCAGTTTGATTCACTTTAACAGCAGCGATCAAATGAAAAACATAAATCCAAGTCACACGCTAATTTGGGATTTGGCTAAATCCCATTTGTTTTTGTAGACTATTTAAACAAATATTGTGATAAATGTTAACCTTCTTATTAGTTTTAATTCTTGGTAAATACTGGGGGAGGTTCTTTCTTGTCATGCTCATGTTTCATTATATAACTTAAAGAAATCAGTGGGGTTTCTTTAAGTTACGTAATTTAGAGCACTTAGATAACTTCAATGGCAGAAAATAAGTAGAAAATAAGTGATGTTTTTTCTTCGATTACAGCTATGCCAAAGCTAGAGGTGAAAAATAAATGGTATGCAAATCTGACTACTGCTATACTAGTTTCACACTAAAAATCCAAGGTTCTTCACAGTATTAATAAATAATAGAATCATAGAATGGTTTAGGTCAGAAGGGACCTTTACAAATCATCTAGTCCAACCTAGTAGGGACATCTTCCACTGGCTTCATCTAACAGTTTTTGTTGGAAGGGATCTCCAAAGATCATCTAGATCATCCACCCTCACCGCAATGACAAGGGACATATTCCACTAGATCAGGTTGCTCAAAGCCCCGTACTACAACCTGACCTCGAATACTTCCAGGGATGGGGCATCCACAAGTTCTCTAGGCAACCAGTTCCAGTGTCTCACGGAACTCATCATAAAAAAAGTCTTCTTTATGCCCAACCTAAACTTAACCTCTCTTAGTTAAAACTGTCGCCTCTTGTCCTGTCACTACAGACCTTGATAAAAAGTCACTCTCCATCTTTCTTATGTATTTTATACATTGAAAGGCTACAATAAGGTCTTCTGGATGCCTTCCTTCCCTTTTTCAAGTTGTACAGCCCAAATTGTCTCATCTTTTTTGCATAACAGAGGTGTTTCAGCCCTTTGATCATATTTACGAACTTCCTCTGGACCTGCTCTAACAGGTCCTTGCTCCTGTTTTATAGGGAACTTCAGAAATGGATACAGGAGGCCAGATGGGGGTCTCACATATTCTAATCCTATTTTTTTTCCCTGCCCTCATCTCTTCAGTGTATTTAGTTATAAACTGATTATGTCAGCTACAGTTTCAGAGCATGCAATTTTACAGCCCTTGGCAGAAATAGTTGAAAATTAATATAAAATATTAAAATAAAACTTCTTGGTTAAAATCTTGCATTAAATTCTAAAGCATTGAAAGAATTTTTCAGTATCTGAACCTTCCTCTGCAAACTCTTAGGAAGCTAAAATGTGACAGAACCTAGAAAAATGGAACACGTAATTTAATGCCTGAACTTTCTATAAATAAAGCAGAAGGAAATTTGACATAATTAGAACAAAGATCAAGTTCTTATAAGCTTTGATGTTTAGAACTCTGCACTAGAAATCACACCTTAATGTAAAATAATCTTATTTAATAAATAATTATATATTAATGCAATTTGCAAATTCGAACTATGTTAGTAAAAAGTGAGTTTGCAGTTTACATGCATCAATATTTGTTTTGGAGAAAAAACCTGCCCTTTAGATAAAATCTAAGGCTACTTATTGTAGTTTTCCATGGTCTTCATAAGAAAAAAAAATTAAAAATCTAAACTGTGAATTACAAAAATAATTAAAGAATTAAACAAAAATATCAAGGAATACAAATAGGAAGCCTGAAAATACAGATGGAAATATCAAAGAAGCCTCACTGAAAATAGGACTATTCTTATAGTAATTCTTCTATTGAGTTAAATAAGTGTTGAAATATCTTGGGTTAAGCATTTCAAAGTGAGGTGCATTATTTTTTTTTCTAATGATGGCTTTTTTACCCACAGATAGGAAACTCTAATCAAATCTATTTAATCTTTCTCAATACATGAAGAAACATTTCCTTGACATAGATTTAAATGTTAATTATAACGAATCAAAATGTATAGAATACAAACTCCTCTCTTATTTTCCTTAGCTGTAGCATACCAAACTATAATTCTGGCATAGTACAATTTTGAGATTTTGTATTCAAATTGTATATCTGAAATGTTTTCTCATTATAAATAATTTGCAGTTCACTATACAGAACTTCCATATTTTGTATCTAAAAATATGTAAAATCATCAGCTAATGCATATTAAAGCCTTAAAATTTGCATATTTTTATATTATTGTTAATAAATAGCATAGAATGTTCAACTGAAAAAAGGTACAGCATGCTTGACCTTTTCATATGTGAAAAAGAATTGAAATAGAAAATGCTAGGTCAGTGAAAATAAGATAATCAAATTATTTCACATCAACCCTATGACAGTTTCTTTTTTGTCACATGACACTGAGCTAGAAGGAATTGTCATGTCCCATTGATATATATTGGCATTCAGAAACAGTTTTCAATCATCATGTGCACATCAGATGGAGTCAGAAATTTTCTGCAACATAGAATTCCTCGTAAGTGCAGCAGGGTTTTATGCATACTTAAGTAGTCTAAACACCCTCCATTTCATTAAGATTAAACGTCAGCTAAGAATTTGTTACACATGTGAGTGAAGGATGGCTCATAAATTACTGTAAAAATCATTTAGTTGAGTCTGCATGAGGTAATAAAAATATGTTCTCTTATGATATCATTGCTTATATCACTGTCACTTCCTGATGTGATTAGGCATTCAGAAAGATTATTTCTGTAACCTTCAATCAAAAGAGCTGGTGGTTAGCCTTCCTAAGATTAAAAGTGTAATAATTCACAGTAATAATTAGGCATTAGGAAAGAACACATGATTTCATTTGGAAGAGGAATATGTGATTTCTACTTGGCTTAGCAAATAGCCTATTTTAATTTTTTCATCATAAAATTATTTTAGGCATACTGCCAAGTAACTTGTCACAAATTGAACTGCTTTGTGAAGACTTTGCAAGTATAGAATAATGAATAGGCCCTGTTCAAATTTTGTCATAACCTAAAAAATAATACTGGCAAATGTAAGATATGGATTCCCAAAAAAACCTTGATATTTTAAAAAGATGCAGCAAGCAGACTGTTTTCAAACAAGAGGGGTGTTTGGTTGGACACAAAGTATTTTGATAGTTTATAAAATGTTTTTACTTACTATAATCTGGAACTATTTGCAATTTCTTTTTAATCAGGTTTGGCAGACTACTTTACTGATCTGTGTCACATAATGAAATGCATAAACAGAGAACAGCCTAAACTTTTGAGTCTGTGATTTTGAACCAGACAGTTCTTATACTTACTTGAGTTAATTTGCTATTTCTGAAAGCATTAAAATATATAGTACCGTGTACTCCTTGGATATATTGGACTAAAACAAGTATTTGTCATATGCCACACTTATCATAGGAAAGTAAGCTAGTTCTACTCTTCTTTTTACTATCCAGTTCTGTACATACTTTTGTCAGCAAAGAGATGTGTCCAACCCTTCACTCTCACCAGCATTGGTTACACACACACAGTGCCAACCAAGGCAAGAATAGCTCTGTTTTTCCCTCCATGTGCTACTTCAGGCTCCTAACTTCTCACAGAACCTCTAGATAGTGAGTTTTGGTCTTCTGCATACTTGGAGTAGGCAACTTTATGTACTATTTCTATGTAAGAATTTTTCTTATTATTGCTATTTAAACTTAGATAAACACCATAAAAGTATGGCTATTCTACATAACACAGCCTTTACATAATTGGAATAATTCTTTCTAGCTGATTCTTGAAATATTTCGCCTTTATTTACAATAGTGTAACTAATTACAAAATAATGCAGACATTCTCACAAAAATATTATTATGTTTTGCTTATTTTTTGTATGGAAAACATCTGTTTTATTTGCAAGTTGTTAAAGAAAACTGTAATCTATGGGCAAAAACCTGAACAGTGCAACCCCTAGAATTCTAGAATTCAACTCTTTAGTACTGAAACTCAGTATAATATGCCTTCATCTCTTATGACATAGAAAACTGTCTTAAGGATCTTTAAAAAGATAAAGCAGAAGTACATATTAAAGGATTCAAACAACTGACCTACTGTTCAAATAGTGTGTTACCTAGAGCTTCCCAAAAATTATCACCATAACTAAAGATTTAGATATACAATCTTTTTGATATTTTTCTTCTTCTCCTCCTTTTCCTTTTTTCCTTTTCCTTTTCCTTTTCCTTTTCCTTTCCCTTTTCCTTTTCCTCTTCCTTTCCCTTCTCCTTCTCCTTCTCCTTCTCCTTCTCCTTCTCCTTCTCCTTCTCCTTCTCCTTCTCCTTCTCCTTCTCCTTCTCCTTCTCCTTCTCCTTCTCCTTCTCCTTCTCCTTCTCCTTCTCCTTCTCCTTCTCCTTCTCCTTCTCCTTCTCCTTCTCCTTCTCCTTCTCCTTCTTTCTTCTTCTTCATTACCATGTTGATTATGATAAGATCTATATACAACAGATAGTTGAAAACATTAATGCTCTATCTTGGAATTTGCTTAAAATTTTCTATCTAAGGGAGACTATCTAAGGCAGTTTTGAAGGGATTTTTCAACATTTCTGTAAATCAGGGAAATGCTTCAGGTTTAGTATGCATAAGATTGTTGACTAGAACTGTCATTCAATTGTAAAACTGTTTCAACTCTAATCATTCCACCATAAAACTGTATTAAAAAAGAATAAAAAGTATTTTTTGAACACTAGTTATACGGAAATAAGAAAATTGTCTTTACAATCAGGACCTTGGTTTTCCCTATTATAAATAAAAAATGACCAAAGTTTTGTGGTTGTCTTTTTTTTTCCCTATTCTTATTTGATTATGTTATCAGAAGTTTAGTATTAAGGGAATTTGAGATAATTATAATTCTTTTTCTGTACTTATATAAAATAAGTACAAAGAAATTAGTGGAGAATTGAGTAATTTTGTAATTACAAGGACTCATTCTCACTGATACATATGGAGGTTTTTTCTAAAATATAAACATAAATTTATTTCTAAATACATAGAAACCTACATTTTAAATCCAGTATCATAACAACATTTCATATTATTCAATCTTTGTACTCTAAAATCTAGGTGATACAGCTGGTTCTTGTGGTGATCCAGGTATCCCAGGTCATGGGTCTAGAGAAGAAAACAATTTTAAAATTAAAAGCACAATACATTTCAGCTGTGATATTGGATATATCCTCCATGGCTCAGAAGAAAGAACGTGTCTGGCAAATGGAAGTTGGACAGGAAGACAACCGGAGTGCAAAGGTAAATCAAAGAAGATCCATTCTAAAGAAAATTCATTCTATTTTTAAACTGTATTTTTATTAGTGTTAACCAGAAAACCAATTTTACATTGCCAGCTTTGTGTTGTGAATAGTGTCATGTTAAAAGAGGCAAAAAAAAAGAATTTTCTGTCCAACCTGTGTTAATTTAGTTTTTGTCTATCAATGTTCCCCCCACCAGGAGATCAAAGCCTTTTAATGTCCGAAACAATCTGTTAGAATCTCACCTAATTAGACTCTTCACTTAACAGATTCACTGAGACTGACAGGATATTTGATATCTTTTTATATAAGGACTCCACTTAATAGCGATAGAAGAACCCCTCAGCAGGTTTCTCCTAAGAGTTATTTTGCCATTGACAAAATTGTCAGCACCTAAAAATGTACTCACTCTAACAGTTCACAAAATAACACGTTTAATAATACAAATTTGTGACAGTTTATGGGGTTCTTTTTGTCTGGAATAGGGTCTAACTGCAAAACACACTTAAACTATGTGATAGTAATAATAAAGCCAAGCATAGGTACACACATTAAAGCAAAAGCAACTTAAAAAGACGTAAAACAACTTACAAAGAATAAGTAAAGCAGAAAACTTAAGCACATGCCCTAAAGCAAAAGCAACTTACAAATAAGACAACTTACAAAGAATAAGTAAAGACAAAAAAACTTTAATATGCATTATAAAGCAAAAGCAACTTACAACAAAGTAATAAGTAAAAATTTTAAAGTACTATGGAGCAAAGGTAAAATTGGTAAATATGTATAAAGTGATCTCTCACCCCAAGGCGTCTCAAGAAGGTGGAGCAAGAAAAAGGTATCTCATAATTTCCCTCTACAGAGTTGATGGAACTTCTCGTCCACTTTTGCTTGGGTACGATCTCTTTTTATACCTTTTTTCTTTAGGCAGTTTGAGTGGCTATAGTCAATAAACTAATTTTTGGGTGATAGATGGATGAAATAGGCCCAAGGTTCTACTTCCTGTGTTCCCAGCATCCAGGATGTTCACCAGGAAAAGGCCTTGTTATCTCCTTTCTTCATTTTAATCCTTTTATCAGTTTCTGGGAATGTCTCCCCAGGTGCCAGGGTTTTCCCAGAAACCATCAGGAGATTGTTTTCTCCTTTTGTGTGGCCTTTCTATCACCTTACAAATGGTATGCAGTTGATTTTGGACTTAAATTTTTCAAATAAATTGTTAAACTGTAGCAGTGGCTTGTCATCAGGTGACAAATTTGAAACCAGTTCTTGGCACCCATGAAATTTCATGTTTTCTAGTTTTGAGGAAAAAAAAATTAGCTAAACCTCTAGAACTCAATTTTTTGCTGAAGTATTTTTGCACGTAAAAATCTCACCATAACCTGACCTTTAATCACAACCATTATACACCTGAATTTGAGACAAAAGAGCTCAGTTTTAGGAAAATGTCAGTGTCAGGATTTCGTTAGATACACCTATATATAAATAATTGGCTTAAAATTTCAATTACTGGTACTGTTGACATTATTATTTTTCAATAGAAAACAAAATGCAGAAACAAATTTATTTGTAAAAAATAATTTGGAAATTTAAAGGAAGAAGAATTACCATAAAAGAAAACTCCAACAAGATATTTATGGAGAATAATTTATTACCTAAATTTTCTTGCTTCAAAATAGGAGATAATTTCCAACAGATTATTTTGCAAATAAAAGCTTCCTGAAAAGCATAAAACAATTTGAGAACCTGTGCTCTTATTTTCCACTTTATCACTGTTGACTTTGTTACCTCTATGAAAGCGTCATGACATTTTACAAACTTATTTTTCTATGTCCTTTCTGCTGAACAATTGCTGTCCTGACACTGCATAAATAAATAAGTAAATAAATATAAATATATATATAATATATATATATATTTATGTTGGTATCTGAAGGAATATACTTAGTCCAACTGAACCAACTGCTATTTTTCTTTGACCTCATCTATTACAGAGATTAACTAGCTCTTTTACATTTCAAGATGCTTTTGGTGATTTTTTTTTTTATTGAAATGAGAAATATAGTTCACAGATATATAGAGATATGGGTGATGCATGAGCAGGTATATAGTTCTAATTTAGATCATATAGTTTAGATGTATGTATATGTAATCACATAAGAAAGACACATTCAAATTCCCAAGTCGAGCGTTGAAGAACTGGAAAACATCAGGGTTCCACCTGCCTATGAAATAATATTTGACAACATCCTGTGCTTTGAATTAGGAAAAATATTTTGGTGATGCTAGAAATGCACACATACTATAGATAAAAATTAAATCTACAATGATAATTGTCATTGTCATGGCTAGGCTTCACGAACGAAGATTTGGGAAGGCACTACCCACCCTTGTTGCAAGCACTTTGGTGGCTAAAAAGACCAATACAAGATAGACATGTCCAGTTGCAAAAGGCACAGCAGAAAGACTCCCCAGGTGGTACACTCTGCAAGGCACAATTCTTTCCGCGTTGTCTTTTCTCCTCAAGAATGATCCTGCGTGCTTCCTCAAAAGCGTCAGCAGCGTTATAGATGGTATTTCTCCAGACCTCCCGATTTGAGGCCAGAGTAGACCAGTTAGGTTGGTCAATATGGCCAAGGCTGAGATGTTGTTTCAGGGAGTCCTTGTATCTCCTCTTTGGGGCTCCTCTCTTGTGGCAACCGGTGGAAATTTCACCATAAAGCAAGATCTTAGAGAGGCAGTGGTCCTTCATCCTTGAGACGCAGATCAGGTATTCTCTTATAATTGGGAGTTCGTTTTTGCAGCTAAATTAGCTTTTCACTAATGCAGATTATAAAGCTAAATTTCTAGGTTATGTTTCCCTACATACAAAAGGGTAAAAACTACTAATTCGTGCACACAACTATTTACTGTACAATGTGCCTTATCAGTAGGTGGTAAAACATACATTTTTCAGGACAACAGTGTGGATTTCCACCATAACACTGCTGGCAGAAGGATTATTCTTAGATATTCCTATTTCAAAAATCACCTTTACCGCATTTTGAAAAATATTTAACATTTTCCTTTATAGCTGTGCAGTGTGGTAATCCAGGAACAACTGCTAATGGAAAAGTACTTCGTATCGATGGAACTACTTTCTCTAATTCAGTAATTTATTCATGTGTGGAAGGATACATACTTTCTGGATCATCTGTAAGACAGTGCACTGCCAATGGAACATGGTCTGGATCCTTGCCAAACTGCACAAGTAAGACACATTTCTAATGAATAGTCTCTGCTTTTCCTCTCCTCTCAAAGACAATAAAGTAGAATATAGAAGTTGCATACCAATAAATTAAGTTTTCAGCTTTTTCTTGCACTATTTCCTGAATAATTTTGTACATGAAATACTTTAAAAATATAATGCTATGCAAATGTGAAGATTATGTTTTTTTAAAGGCAGACACAATATAGTAAAATATATAAACTGTAACTGCTGTCACAGTTCAAGCAATTGCACGGTTACATGATCTACCTACTTGAATTCTTTCTTAGTATGTATATTTTAAATCTTGTTTATGTTTTGTGATACATCATATTCAGACATTTTTATTTTAATTACTTTACTTCATCTTGAAAACTTATAATACTCTGGTCTTTCAGAGGGTAGAAAATAAAAACCTTGTCATAAACACCTGAGAATTATTTTGTAGTGACTCCAAGGTCAAAACTGTTGTCCTGCTTTCACATATCATCTTCTGTTTGGCCTCTTCATTAACCTTAAACTTGCTTTGGCTACTCAACTAACAGAAGCTATTTCAGCATCTCTCACATTCATAATAAGCATTTTGCAACACTTTATTTTCAAGCCCATCTGTTCCTGCTTTATTACATGTCCTAGTTCATCTTTTAGTAACAATTTTGAAAATTTTACATTTATGTGACTCATGAGACTGCCTATCATTTGAGGAAACGATCCTCATCAGAGGTATAGCAAACTGTTGTTTAAATTTTGAACATACTTACAGCAACCCAAATAGCGCTCAAAATTTAGATGATAAAACTTCTTGTGTTATTTCTAAATCAGTCTTTATTGGTAAGCATGTGAACAGCTATTTTTGCAGTCATCAAACCTGGTTTTATTTATTTATTATTTTCCAAATTATAATGAGAATCAGATTAATTTTACTGAGGATAAAGATGTTTTGTGATGTCAACTGCATCTATAATATTTTTTTGTTTATTTTAGAATAGCATGCCAAAACAGTCTTCTCAAATCACACTGCTCAGGTAGAAACATGAGATTTTTTCTTAAAACCTAGAAAAATATCTTAATAGAAGAAGTATCCTAATAAAACAAGGGGAAGGAGATTCAGGATATGCCAATTTTGTTTAGTCCAGATGTTATCAAAATTTACAGCAAGTCCATACTTATTACAACTGCTTCTTGCATATCATTCAAAATGCTAGGTTTTAGAGCTAACATCTTATACTCTTTAGATGCTGGGAGCCCTGGGCAGTGTACCATCGAATAAGACTGTCCCATGTGCAACATGTCATGCAGACCTATAGCAAAGATTCTCCCCTTTCAACTCTGCAATTTATTATAGGATTTTCTTAGGAAGAAATAACAATAACAATATCATTTCTGAACAGAAACAATGTTCTCATGAGAGCTTCTTATTGCACTGCTAAATAAAAAGCAAGGACAGCAATCAGCAAGGGGTAATCGTGGACTGGGGGCTGCCTGCAGCAACTCTGCTGCCGTGAGCTGTCTGAGGTTGTGCCCTGGCCCAGAGATCTGTGTGGCTCAGGTCTGAAGGCCACGCTGGATGTGCAGCACAGGCCTGGGGCTCCCCAGCTTAAATGTAGTGGTTCACTGACTCGTCAATGTGCAGTGGTCTTCTGGTCAGGATCACTACAACAGTTTAAGCTCCTTTTTGCCTACCATAGTGACCTGAGTGGTGGTGATCCAACTGAAATGAAACAAAGATTAGAGAAAAAAAGGAGAAATACATAAGCTTTATGTTTTAATTCAGTCAAAACAATAGTATACTTGGAAAAATATTGGGGATGATTTTAGCAAAATTTGAACATCAAGGATAATAAATGGAATATGTTAAATAGAGAAAGGTAGAATATGCAGAATATTTGAATATGCTTATGATTCTGTCTTTTCCAGATTTATATTATTTGAAAAGTGACCATGAAAAATCTATGACTTTTTAGTTTTTAAAAAAATTAAAATTACTGTGTTCCTAGGTAAACTAAATTAGGCCAATCTCGATTTTCCTTTATCAGTGCACTAGTTACTTTAGACTAACCTTGATAACCCTGTAATATGTTTTCTAGTGTCTTCTGTATCCGCAGACAGTGATGACGTGACATCTTAAGATTTATTATATATGCCACATAATTAGTATCTGATCACTCAAACTGTGATAAACTGTAGAGCAAGGTATATATACTATATGTACCTTGGATTCTCAAGTCCTCAGTTATTAGGTCAAGGGACCTGGCCAGAATACATCACGAATATGTAGTCATGGATTTTTGTGATTTTGGAGAGCAGGATACAGAGAGGGTGCCATTCACATCCATCATGCTTTGGCATTGACTTAAAAGTAGACATGATATGCTTTCTGCCCAGGAAACTGCCTCCCATGGTTTTCCAGGAGCAATAGCAAAGCTGTAGGGACATTGTCAAGTTTACTATAAAATAAAAAAATAAACCAAAAAACACATGGAATACTATATTTTATATGAACTAGATTTCCCCTTCTTCCCCCCCCCTTTTTTTTTCCTGAAAACCACCACTTTTTATTAGAGTTCAGCATTTGGACAACACTCTCAGGTACATGGTGTGATTCTTTGGGATGGTCCTGTGCAGGGCCAGGAGTTGGACTCGATGATCCTGATTGGTCCCTTCCAACTCAGCATATTCTGTGATTCTGTGATTGTGACTGGTATTCTCAAGATTTCTTACTCTGAAAACAGAAGTTGATAGATCCAGTTGACTGGATCTGAAAGAATCTTATCTGTTTTAACACTATTTTCAGATTACAACAGTATAAAACTCTTTATTAACTCCTTAGGAATATTTTATTTCATTAGGAGATTATGTCCTAACACTAGAAGTCACAAGAGGTTTTACAACCACTCCTACTCATTAAAGTACCATAGACCTAGTTTTTACGTAAGCCACAGTCCAACATTTGGGGGTTGGCTGAATATTTTCATCTGTTTATGTACATAGCAACCATGTGAGCATTTCTGAAGTTTTTGCAGACATATATCTTAATTTTTCCAGGTTGTATTTTCTTTCAGAATGTATACATGGAAAAGTAAGCTAAATAATAGATATCCTCTTTTTTTTTTAATGAAACTGATCTGATAGGAAAGTTTTAGGCTATCAAAGGGTGGCAGTGTCATATGGATAATTTCTTGCCTTTTTTTTTTTCATTTTATAATCTTGACATTTTGTTGATGAAAATTGTACAGTCCTTTACTTCTACTGTTAAACAAAAGTGCTTATGTTCTCCAAATATAATTGTTATACAGCTCTACATAAATTTAGCAGCTAATTAAGATGACATATGTCTTTATCTTCTCTTGTTGGAGATAAGATTTTTGATACCTTTTTCTTCTTCTTTTTGCCAATAAATGCCTAGTTTTGTCCTGTGTTTTTCCCCTCACATGTAGATAAATCTCATTTAGATTTTCAAATATGTTACTCAACTATTTACTTGCAGTTATCAGTTGTGGAGATCCAGGAGTCCCAGCCAATGGCATGAGATACGGTGATGATTATGTTGTTGGACAAAATGTTACTTATATGTGCCAACCTGGTTATACAATGGAAGCAAATAGCTCCTTAATTCGCACTTGTACTAGCAATGGCACGTGGAGTGGAGTAATCCCAACATGCAAAGGTACAACACTTATTTTGCTTGTCAGCTATTTCTTCTATTACATTTACATACACTGTTGATTGTAAATTGTTAATTTATTGTATATTTCCAGAGAAATCGAAACTTACTGTAAAACACTTTATTATTTTGTCGCTAAACTTAATTATCCAATATGAAATAATGGTTTATAAAGTTAGCATGTCATATAAAAATAACCATTTATATATCCCTGCATTTACAAAAACACTCAAACATGTGAAAGACACCTTTGGGAAAGGTCTGTGTAGATACAGAACTTTGTCAAAGGGAAATTGTTCTGAGTTACCCTGTCTATAATACTAAGATTTTCCTTTGATCCCTCCTGTATTAGATGGGCACTTTTAAGACTCATCATGCTACAAAAAGACTAAATTCTTCTAGTAAATTTCACAATAAAGATTTTTCTGCTTCATCTTAGTTTAATTTCAAGATAATCTTTTTCTCTCTTCTAATTGCATACCTGATTTTTGTTTGGGTTTTTTTGTTTATTTGTTTGTTTGCTTGTTTGTTTTGTTTTGTTTAATGCTTGTTGAAATTTAAACAGCAAAGATTCTGAATATTGCTGAAAGACAAACTTATCTGTCTCATCAAAAATACTTTCTCTGAGAAACTCACTTGCTAAACCCTAAAGTAACTTCTCTCTACAGTAATTTTTCTCACTCTTCCTGTTAGTACACCTGTAGAGAAGCAGCATTAGCATTTTGGTGTTTTCTTTCTGGGTTCACACTAAGCATGTCTGATCTCTGTTCTTTCAAAACTTAGTCAGTTAAGTTTGTGTCTGTTTTGTTCTTATCTATCTTCCTTCTGTTTCATTTTCAGGAAGCACAGTAACATAGCTGTTCAGCAGTTCTCACTTTCCTGCCCTGAATTCATTCATCAAAATAAATTAATTTCAAGGCTTCACCCCATTTGCAATTACTTTTTTACTGCTGAGTGCAATTCCCCCAATATCTCACCAAGTACAGTTTAATGCTAATTCACCTTTGATAATATCAATTTTTAAAGTTATTTTCCTGACACATTCTTGAGGACATCAAACTTTGAGATCCTCTTAACATTACACTTTTTTTTCTATTTGCACTGTGCTCTTAGCCTGCCTCAGTTTCAATTCATATTTATTTTAAGAACAGAAGAACAGCTATAGTGGTACTATTGACCAAGAGTCTGTCTGTCTCTAAGAGTGACTGTAAGTGAACAGCTAGATCATGAAAGAAAAAGTATTTAAGATATAGTCTTCCATCCTCAAATTCTTAAGGTCTACAGGGCACCTAAGTGGGAGCAGAAGATCTAACTATGATTTGATTCAAACAGCACCATACAAAGAAATAGTTGTACTGCCAGTTTTAACTTTGAATTTTTGAGTCTTTCTGGTTTTGCCTCATACATATTTAAGGCTTGTATAAATACTAAATAATAACCATATAAAGAATCTCTAGTGTTCTAAGAATTTCGTTCTACTTGTGTGAGTACACTAGATAAGTTAATAGTGTAATCAAAAGTAATATATTCTATGCAGTAGGGTGTTTGAAATGTATAACAGTTAGTTCTTACTGTCAGAATGAAGTGCCAGGGTCCTTTGGTACCATTTAGTTAAAATAATTGGAAAATGAACTGGGCAGAAATTGGATGTATAATTGTCTCTGTGCCATTGAAAGAGAAGATATAAATAATTCTCTGCTATGCCTAGTTGGAAAAAGATGCATGTTCATCTGCAACTGAATATTCAAATATTCAAGCATTGTCTTTTTTGCAGACTTGCATTTGTAATATAGTTGTAGTTCTTAAACTGAGAAACATTGCTGTACATATTTATGCCTAACTCTGACCAAAATAGAGAGGCATTCTGGCTTGTTGCTGGGTGTTGTTTTGTTTTGCTTTTCTCACCACAAAATTCTGGTGTTGCACCTATTTTCGTGCTACTTCTTCTCTCCCCTTTCCCAATTATTCACTGGTATTCCCTCCTTTATTAATCACCTCAGAAGTTAAAACTATATAAGACCCCTATAAAAGAACAGTTCATGAAGCTCTTGGACAATGAGGACAGAGTTCTGCTTCTTGGAGTACTTGTTTTGATGTACATTTATTAAAACATCATAAAAATTAGGAAAAAGCTATCATGTCCTTTTCTGGGACAAAATCAAGGCCTCAAAATTTAGATTTGTTTTACGGGTTGGCAAAGGGTTATTTGGTAACAGTACTACTTTCATCCAGCATTCTCAAACAGCTATGAATGGTGCTGCAGAGTACCTTTATGGTTCATATAGTTGAGATTCTCTCACTGAAGAGTATGATAAGAATGGCAAAATGGTGCGTGGTGAACTGTCTGCAGATCACATTCACATACACAATGCTCCTAAACTAGTACCTCTAACTTCTTTTGAGCTCGCAAGCTGACAGCTGTCTAAACATAAGTTTAAAGGATATGGGTGCAGCATTTAACTTCCTCCCTCCATTTTTAATCACCACATCTTCTCTTTAATCCACTAAATTAAATCATATTAGTTTTATTTGCTTTCTTTCTCTTTTGCCAGCACAGTTTCTCCAAACTTCCTCTGTTTTACCACTATTGTCTATCTGATTAATTCTAGTAACTCCGTCTAAATTTTGCCTTTTCTCTTTTTGCTTCAGAGTTTCTTTAATTTAGTTTCATTAATACTTTTTTCCTTTCACCTTTTATTAACTATTGTCTTTTATTACACCATTATCCAGTGAATGTCACTTCTATCTTCATCACAACAGTTATATCTCTTTATTTCTACTGTCCTGCTGTTTTTCAGTCCTCTTCCCTACAACTGTTTTTTCCTGGGAGACCTGGAAATTAGAATCTATACTGAAATACTTCTTGTTGGCCACCTTAGAGGTAGCAACACTAACAGTTTCAAGGGATTACAAATCCTTACACTTTCTCCCTCTAGCTAGAAGCTAGATGCTTTTTGATGAGGTGCTACTCACAAAGCAATTACTAACTAAACTGTGAAAATTAGAAACAGGCTTTCAAGTAATATTTTGGAAAAGTTGTCCTACAGTTTTATTCCTGAGCATTAATACCTAGCAAATGCCTAAAATGGTTAACAGGAAGATAATATTTAATTATTACTACACTAATGAAAGGTAATTGTAATCTATGTTGTCTTAAAAGACAAACAAAATAATTTTGTAGTATACTACCAGACATATCTTAAATGTTGTACACGTCATAATTTCCATACTGATTTTTAGGTAGTCTTCCTATTTGATTTGATGCAGCATCTTGGTTTGTTTAAGACACTTCATCAATCATCCACTGTCTCCTAAATGGAGGAAACCAGAAGTACTAACTTCAGGAAATGTGGCAAGAATACAGTGAGGAAGATAACATGTCCTGACTGTATTGTCCTCTAAAAAAGGTGAAATTAGCCCATATGGTTCTTCTAGTAATTGTGTACACCAGGGATATTTACAGCAGCTGGGCCTAATTATATTGAATATTATTGCAGCTGTTACCTGCCCAACTCCTCCGCAGATCTCTAATGGAAGGTTGGAAGGAACAAACTTGGACTGGGGATTTAGCATTAGCTATGTCTGCTCTCCAGGATATGAACTCTCTTTTCCTGCTGTTTTGACTTGTGTTGGGAATGGAACATGGAGTGGTGAAGTACCTCAGTGTTTACGTAAGTATTTGCTTTATAGTCCTGTATTTTGCTATTCAACTATAGTGGTTTTTTTAAAATTTTCACTTTTTTTTTTTTCCTCAGTCCCTTCTCACCCCTCCATCCTGCAGTGGCTCAATTAATTTTAAACCTGGGACAAGTACAATCCTTCCAAAAATTCCTAAAATTCCTACAGTTTTCCAAAATTATAATGTAAATAATAGATTGAGGAAGTTGTAGGAATATATGTGTGTGCATGTAGGAGTCCTCAGACAAAAACACACATAAAAAATGTTATTGGCAATGCATACAACATGATCTAAGGCAATCCAAGATTAAGAGGTGCTGTCTTGTTTTCAGATCCAATACATATAGAATAGAATAACTTTCATTATAACTTCTTTTATTTCCTCATTACTCATCCTAAACTTTCTGTGATATCACAGAGGAATTTTTCTGACTGTAATGTTGACTAGGCCCCAGGGTGATTCTATGGGAATTGTCTATTTTTTCCCCACACTAAATTAAGTTACATATTTTATGCAGTAAATTTTGTTAATCTGAAAGTTATAACATTGATGGATTTTTGTATTGCTACAAATTTCATTACAGAAGCAAATTCCACTCATTATTTAAGAAATCTTTTAAAAGTAATTGTAATATTCAGTTGATTGCACTGAAGAAGGAGGTACTGAAGTTATTTGTAGAATAGCTATACTATCCTGTAATAGTATTGAGAAAGGAGTCTAACTGGAAGAGGATCATATCATATTCTTGGCTTTACATTTTCTGCAGTTTAATTCAAACTTGCCAAGTAGCTGAGCTTGCCAGGTAGCTTGCTAGATGTTGCAAAATACCCTTCTTTATTATTTTACTATTTTTTGCATTTTTAATCTTTCCCTTTCAAAAATGTTCTCTATTTTGGCTATATCCTACTACTGTAAAAGAATATCCTATAGATCATCTTTTCTTTTTCTTTTTTCCCAATTACATTCCTATATCATTGACAACAGTTTCTTAGTGCTGCTGAAACTGTATATGCCAGAGGTGGAACATGAGGAAAGGCTTTGTTTTTTGTAAGAAAAAAACCCCAATATTTGTTGCTTAAGTTCTCTATGTGGAGCTCCTTTAGAGTCCATTGTATTAGGAACAACAAAGACCATGAAAAATCATTTTCATCATTTGTTCTTGATTGAAATATGGTATTCTTTATTCATTTTTGGATACCACAAGCTGTTTGTCATTTTTGAAGTTGGAATACTCAATGCTGCAATATACTCTGAAAAAGTAGGCTCCACCTTTAAACGTTTTAATAGGTATATTTGCCACAGAATGCAGCTGCCTGGGACTTAAAGACTGTTTCATGCAGAGACTACATTAACTGAATGTTGTTGATGTGCAGTGGTTACCCATTGGCTTGCAAGAGAAAACAATTGGCAGCCAGTACTTGTCAAAGAGCTTAAGCTAGCTGCCATCTGGCAGAAATGAGAGGGAGCTGGTGAAAGTCATTCTCAATGAGCAATCTTTAACCAGTTCTTGACATCAGAAATTTAGTTCCCAGCTTGGTTCCATAGAGCCTATAGCTGAAGAGATGCAAGGTCTCGTTATAACATGGATTAATTATCCAGAGCGGAATATAGTCATGTCCCTGGTTGAGTATTTGTCATCTATGACCCTGTAAATTTGTTTGCTTAATTACTCATGCAGTAATTTCAGTAAAGGACTGCTGGTTTTATAAGCTTAGCAATAGATGGCAAAAATGTAGGCCTATGTCAGAAAAGTCCTAACTACAGATATAACTTAGAATCATAGAACTATCATGGAATCATATAATATAATGAATTGGAAGGGACCCACAAAGATCATCAAAGTCCAAGTCCTGAATCACACCATGTACCTGAGAGCGTTGTCTGAATGTTTCTCGAATTCTGTCAGTTTTGGTGCCATGACCATTTCCCCAAGGAGCCTGTTGACCCTGAGATTAGCTCAGTTGGTTAGAGCATTGTGGTAATAACACCAAGGTTCAGTCCCTGTACAGGACTAAATTAATTAAGAGTTGGATTCACTGATCCTTGTGGGTCCCTTCCAACTCAGAATATTCTGTGAAGTCTGTGAAGTTCCAGTGCCCGACAACCCTCTGGGTGAAGAACCTTGATATATGACCTAAACCTCCCCAACACATCTTCATGCCATTCCCTCATCATCCTTGAGTCCTGTCACTGTCTCACCAGAGTGAAGAGATCAGTGCCTGCCCCTCCACTTCTCCTCGGAAGAGGCTTTAGACCATGATGTGGTCTTGCCACAGTCTCTTCTCCTTCAGGCTGAATAGACCAAGTGACCTTGGCCACTCTTTGTATGGCTTCCCCTCAGGGCCCTTCACCATCTTCCTGGCCCTCTTTTGAACACTCTCAAATAGATTAATATCCTTCTTATATTGTGAAGCCCAAAACTGCACACAGTACTCAAGGTGAGGCCACATCAGTACAGAGTAGAGTTGGACAATCACCTCCTTTGACTGGCTGATGCCTCCCAGGACACAGTTGGCCCTTCTGTCTCCAGGGCTCTGCTGAATCTTATTCAACTTGCTGTCAACCAGGACTCCCAGGTCCCTTTCTGCGCTGCTGCTTTCCAGCAGCAGTCCCCCAGTCTGGATATACATCCAGGGTTGTCCTGTAGTATTCACAGTTAACATCTGGCAAGTTGAAGTCCGCATAAGGACAAGAGCAGTTGATTTAGAGGTCTTCCTTAGTTCATTAAAGAATAGTTTGTCAGTGTTGACATCCTGGCTGTGTGTAGACTCCCATGACAATATCTGCTTTATGTGTATTCCTTAATCCAAAGGCTCTTAACATTCCATAATTTCCAGGTTTTGGCCAGGACAGGGTTAATTTTTTGCAGTAGCTGGGAGGAGGTGTGGCTAAGGCCCAGATGTTTTTCTATACCACCTGAGGAGAAAGGGAGGAGAAGGGCAGGGCTTCTGGTCATGAAAACTGCTGTGGGTTGGGTCAGGCTCCAAGGTGAACATTTTGCATATAAATCACCCCTCCCTTTTGTACACTTTTGTTATTAATATTATTAATGTTACTGTTTGTTTTCTTTTCTCATTGCTGTTTCTAGTAAATTGTTCTTATCTCAACCCGTGATCTTTGCCTTTTATGCCTCCAACTCCCAATTCTATCCCCCTACATCAGGAAGGGAAAACGGAGTTGTGGGGTTGGCAGGGAGCAAAAGAGAGTGGCAGTATGGTTTAGGAGAGTCTTTGTGAGGGCATTTAATTGGAGTGTACCATTCCTAAACCATGACACATAATCAACAGCAAGCTCCACAACCCCTCCGCCCCCCATAGTCTCCCACCTCACCTGCCTTGCTTATCCCTCCTGAAGAGTGTGTAAGCCTCCATCCTGGCACACTAGTCACAGCACTCATCCCACTAGGTTTTGGTTATGCCAAGGATGTCATATTTCTGGGACTGAGTCAAGGCTTCTAGCTCCTCTTACTTGTTCCTCATGCTGCATATGTTGCATGTAGGAACATTACAAATATTGTTCATTGCACCCAATGCCTCATAAAGCAGACTGAAGGATCTCACTAGCATGCACTTCCTCAGACTTTGGCATGTCATCCTACTGCTGGTGTGTCATCCCAGGTGAGCCTGGTTTTTTTCCCTTTCACTCTTCCAGTGTAGTTTAAAGCTCTATTGGTCAGCCCTGCTAACTCCTGCACAAAAATCCTTTTTCTTTTCTAAAAAGGATGCATCCCATCAGGTTGAAAAACCCGAAGTTCCCCCAATTACACATCCTCAGAGCCATCTGTTGACCAGTTGGGTCTGCCTATTCCTTTCAATATTCTTCCCTGCTACCAGAAGGATTGAAGAAAACACTAGCTGTCCTCCTGAGCCTTCAAACAATTGCTCTAAGGCCCTAAAATCTCTTTTGATCACCCTTGGACTTCTCTTTGCTACCTCATCCCTGTGGATATGAAGAACAGCAGATACTAATTAGAGGGCTGTACCAAACTAGAGAGTTTTCTTTCTAGAGAGTCCCTGACCCAGGCCCCAGAGATGCAGCATTCTTCCCTATGGGTTAGGTCTGGTCGGCGTATTGGGCCCTTGGTTTCACCTCAGAAGGGAGTCACCTGTGAAAATTACCTTTCTTTTTTATTTGACAGAGGTGATCATAATGCAGAGGGTAGGCTATCTTGCCCTAGATGACCCTTCCAATCCCAGAAAGACCTTCATCTGCATCTTCAGTTATCAGTCCATCCAATTCCAGGGCCTCATACCTGTTGTATAAGGGCACCTGGGAAGGTCAGGCAGGCTGGGAGGGGATTTGCATGCTCCCCCTAAGTAGGAATTAACCTATTTCCATTTCCCCTCATCTCTTAGGCCCCTCCTTCTGCCTGGTGATGAGAGGGGAGGGGATCCTTTCTTTCTTTTGTCATGGTTGGCTGGTATGTCCATCTCAGGGATATGAGGGCACCAGTCCATCTCCTTGTCTGATGCTCATCAGCCTGAAAACCTCCTCATGAAGCTCTGCTACCACGCTGAGCAGCTCTTCTACCTGGGCACATCTCCCAGAGGTGCTCTCGCTGCTACCATCAGACACGACAGGAAACATTCTGTTAATCAGTTAAATTTCTTTTAAGAATGAAATTAGCCTCACAGTCTCAGTGTCAGAGCTCCATCGTCCTGCCTTGTTAAAGGTTCTCAGAGTCCTTGGGAAAATAGTTCCACTGGGAGTGGAAGCACTCATAGAACTTCCAGTTTGCTGCAACTTTATTTTGTTCTGTAGTCCTCTGTTCCAATATCAGAGGAAAATAGCTGTGTTTTACCATGATGTCTGGTTTCCATGGTTACCTATATAAAAGGCAGGTATTCAGTAGTTATTCAGTAACTAGGTAAAGTTGACTGACAACTAAGTGGTGGATTTTACCTAGTTTTAGAAAAAATGAATAAATTTACGAAACCCCTATTTTTGAATGCGAGAATGGTTTTTCCCTTGAGAATTGCTACTTCATTGATGCAAAGAACTGTTTAGGGGACAATTTCAAGCCACTGTGTTAAAAATTTATAAATGTTTCATGTATTTTCAAATTAAGACACAGAATTTTCTAGTGAAAGCATACTACAACCATGATCTGTCATTCATACAATGAGGTACACTGTGTGGCACTATCTCCAAATGATAGGTTCTGGTATGCTACAGATTTTTTTTTTCACCAATGTTTGTGAACTATATGGATTTCCTATACAGTCAGTGCCTGTAGTAAGAGAAGGAGAGCAGGAGCATTTCATGTGAGCGGGTCATTTGGAAAGCTTAAAACATAGGTGACAGAGATATTAGAAATACATTTTGATGGTTGTTGTTTGAGAGATGTAATATAAATTTTGTTCATAGAAGAGAAAGATGAAGCACAAAATTCCACTGTCTGTACAGCATGCCTTTTTAGAAATACATCATTGCACACATACAAGTTAGTTTTTTTAATGATTATTTCAGTATTTTATGTTTGATATGAAATTAGACTCCACAATATTGGAATCCGTAGTGTGTCAGGAAATAATATAGTCTGATGACCCAGGGTTTACCATAACTGATTTAATTTCCTGGATCAATTATTCAAAATTCAACTTCTGACAATAATCAGTACTTTATACGGGAGAAGGCCAGTAAATTTGCCAGCAGTACATTTACTGAGTTATGACATGATATAGGCATAGGGACTCTTTAGGTAATAGGTATAAAGTAAAAATATCAATTTAAAAATAGGGTTTTATTAGTGAAATTTACCCTGTCTAATAACAGTTTATTAGTATTTGATTTTTAAATTGTTGCAGAAGTTTCTTTAATATGTTTGTTAGTTTTTTAAATTTTATTATTGTTAGCTGTACTAACTCTCAAGTATTGTACTTCCATACATACCAAACCTTACCTTTCAATGAAGGATGCGAAAGCAAGACTTCACTATTCCTAAAATTTATCTCACAAATATTTTAATTATACAAAAATGTTCAACACCGGATAGGTGTCAGAAAGGAGGAGGAGAGGGGAGATTGAGAAAGTTTTGTATAATCTCTGATTGCTTTCTGTAGATTGGCAGATTGATGTGGTTTGGGGCAGAGGTAAATTGTGGATGTTTGGACATTATTAAACAAGTTGTCAACTTGTTTATAAAGTTTCAGGTATTGACCAAGCGCACTATGAATGCATTTTGAACAACTAGCAAACCTACTGCAATCAGGCAGATTAAAGATTGGCTATCTAGTCTCTCTGAACTCCTATGAAGTGTTTCCATATTTGATCTTTGTTTAATAAAATAAATATAAAATTTGGAGTAATTGCTTGACTGTGTTCAGCTAAATATTAATTTTATGTTTTTTAATAAATGACACATTCCATTTCTATCATATCTTTTTTCACAGCAAAGTTTTGTGGTGACCCTGGAGTACCTGCTCAAGGGAAAAGAGAAGGCAAAAGCTTCATCTATCAGTCAGAAGTCTCTTTCAGCTGCAATCCTCCTTTTGTTTTGGTTGGCTCCAGCACCAGGATTTGCCAAGCAGATGGCACATGGAGTGGATCTTCTCCTCGATGTATAGGTATGGTTAAACTCATGTATTGCAATTTTTTGAAATGCTTATTATTTCTTTTCCAGATAAGGAACTCAATCTAGGAGTTTTCAGTTATTTTGAATTAACTTGGAGTTATTCTGTACTCTGTAAGAATCAAGTAACTTTATTTTTGTCTCTGTGTTGACTTATTGCATATTATTGAACAAGGTTAATGTTGTGATACATTCATGTATTTAATTAAAATGCTGTAATTTGTTTTGGCTTTAATGTATTGTAATTTTTTTTAAGAACCTACTCGCACAGCATGTGAAAATCCAGGAGTCCCAAGACATGGGTCACAAAACAACACATTTGGCTATCAGGTAGAGTATGCTATTTTTTATTAACTTCCACATTAAAATGCTTTTGTACTACCTCAAAGTCTAGAAGCTTCTGGTTATAGGTTCAGAAACTTCTTGTGTAAGAGCTCTTTGCTGCAGTGTTGCTGTTTCCTTATTTCTAGCTGTTGGATTACACTGACCTTGTGTCCATATTAGCAGTGTGCTACATGAAAAACTGGTGATCAAGTTCTGCTTGAAACCTTGAAGGCTTTCAGTATCTCCTTCAGTATCTCCTGCCATATATATATAAGTACTCCCTAAAATTTATCAAGTAGGCTTTTTCTGCTTAAAAATGTGTATACTGTGTGCCAAATTGCTAATGCAGATGTACTCTAAAAAGCAGAATTTTTATTTTCCTGAGAACAATTGTGTTGATACACTGGTTTTGGAACCACAAATGAATTACAGAGTCATGAAAGCTGTTGGACACCTCTGGAAACCTCCTAGTCCAACTCTCCTCAAAGTAGGATCTGCTAGAGCAGGTTTATCAGGGCTGTGTCCAGGTGGTTTTGAATATTTCCAAGGATGGAGACTTGACAGTGTGTCTGGGCAATCTATTCCAAGTTGATCACCCTTAGAGTGAAAATGAACACTTTTTTCTTAAAGAGAATTGCCTATGTTTGAATTTCTACTTATTTCCTGTCACTGGGCACCGCTGAAGAAAAATCTATCACTGTTACCTGTCCTGCCCCCAGGTTTTTTTACAGACTGAATAATCCCAGCTCTTTCAACTACTCCTTGTGTTCCAGATGCTCTAGTCCCTTAATCACTTTTGTGGCCCATCACTTTACTCAATGTAGTACTGTCCATGTCTTTCTGGCACTGGCAAGCCCAGCAATGGACCCAGCACTTATTTGTGTCTCACCAGGGCTGAGCAGAGAGGAAGAAGCACTTCCCTTGACCTGTTGTCAATGCTCTTCCTACTGCATCCCAGGAGGCTGTCGGCCACATTTTCTACAAGGCTGTGTTGTGGCAAATGGGGTTTGCATATGTTTCTGTTGGAAAAAGAATTGTAAAATTGAAAATGATTTTGAACTTCTTATTTTCCGATTAGCACAAAACAGTCATGTCAGTGAGACATTTTCATGAATGAATGGTTTACAGATGCAAAAATGCACTCTATAATTTGCTAGGGCTCTTGCAAACAAAGAGAGAGCCTATTCTATCCTGCTACATCCGTGTTTGATGTCAGGGTGGAAAGCTCCAGACCTCTGAGAAGGACTGGACAGAAGAGTACAGTAGCAGCTCCACAGATGTATGAGGTGCCCGTCTAATAGCAGGGGAATAAAATCTGCAGATTGCTAGAAATGCAAGAAAGGGTCGAGTGAAATTTAAACAAATTTACAAAATGTAGTTAGTTTTTAAAAGCAAAGATTGTAGCTAAAGACTTTTCAAAGTTCCATGGCTAAAAATTTCTTTGGTTTATCCTTTTTGATGGCCATTATGCAGTACTACTCCTGTTTAGTGATTATTTTAGCAATATTTAGGTTTTCAGATTGTGCTAGATCACAATCATATGCAAGTGAAAACAAAATTGTCTCAGTTTTCTCTAGGGACTAGATTGCTGTTTCATACCAAGATAGAATACGCAGGAATAGTCTAAGGTTAACTTCCTTTGGTTATAATACAATATTATGCTAGAGGGCAACTCTTTATTCAACTATATAACAAATAAATCATTGTAATGACCATTTTCTATGATTTTATCGTCACAGTTTCTCTTGCATATTAATGAGCTTTCTCACCTTGGCAAAGCTAATGCAGTCTTTCTCATTGTGTAGTTGTAGTTGTGAGTAAAAGCATCATTTACAGAGAACATGAAAATATCAGGCAAAATGTCAATTGACAAATCATTTCTAAAAGAGGTGTACCTCTTATCAGAATGTACAACCTTGTAAATTCTAAAAAAAAATAAATTGTAAACAACTGTAAGGTTAGTTCCTAGCATATTTAAGCTATATGAGCTATAGTCTCCTTACCTAGCCAGCAACTTTTGCTCACACTCACATGTAGCAACTAAATGTGCAATTTCTGGTTATCTAAGTATGATTGCTTAGTTAATACAGAATGGAGTAAAAGTATCGATCATACAGATGAAACTGTGAAACAACAGTGAAAATGATTGCTTCTAGACAAGTTATTGTCCGTAGATCCCAAAAAGAAATTGCATTATCATATATACTATAATGTTACGATTCATTTAAACCACAAAAATATTATAAATGAATTTATATTATGCTATAATTAACTTCCTGCATGAATGGGATAATAGTGACTTTTATCCATAGAAAGGTAAAGAATAATTCTAAATTGTTCCAAAATACTAAAGATGAGATGGCTTTGATTTTCATCTGTCTGATAGATCCAATTATCTACCATTTAAACAGCAGACCAAAAGAACTTACATAAAATTAAGCAAAATGTTGCATTTGCAATGGGCAAATGCATAATGAGTTGTTATTGCTGAATATATGATAGTTTTCTGACCAGCACAGGGTGAGGAGATTTTTGTTTTGTTTGTTTGGGGGTTTTTTGTTTTTGTTTTTGGTGGTTTTTTTTTTGTTGTTCTTTAGGTTTTTTGTTGTTTGGGGGTTTTTTTGTTTGGTTTGGTTTTTGGTTTTTGGGGGTTTTTTGTTGTTGTTTGTTTTGTTTTGTTTGTTTGTTTTGACTCTCTTAAATACTTCATATTTCAACTAATATTAATAGGGTCACTTAATTGACTTAATTGTCAAGGTTTAAATTTATGTCTCTGTCCCATTTAAAAAATAAAAATAAATCAAGCTTTGAAAGTTCAGGCAAACACAACACAATTCTTGGCTTGACTTAAAGGTGTATCTAAACCTGACCTCCTGGAACCTACACTAACAAAAGCACAAATATCACCATGTCACATTTGAATGGTGTTTCAAGTATTAAATGAGGATTTTGTAGAAAAAGAGGCAACAGAATTTTGTATGGATTTTATTGTTCAGTATCGAATTCTTTGGGCAGAAGCAGATCACGTTCCTGTATGTTCAAATGACATCAAAATACCAATTTAGTGCTCCTTGGATATGGGGCATGGCATGTAAATTAGTAGCATCACCTACTTTAATTTTTATGAATACATACTTCTAGGATGTTAACTTCCATCTAGCATTTTTTATTTGACAGATCTACCTTAACAGTGTGTCACAATGGAGACAAAATACCTTTAGAACTCAGTGAATACTGACTTCAACTGTAATCTGGAAAATAAATTGCTCCTTGGAAAGAAACTGTTGGTTTTGAAATATTTCTTTGGCTATATTGCTAGTAACATAGAAAATTGCTTATAGCACTTTCACCATGAGCTGTTGTAACACAAGATACTACTGAACTGAAGAAGCAGTTTAGGACTGCTCAGAGCAGTCAGTCAAATATGTAAGATTTATTTCTTCTCTTATTTTTCCAATAATATGTTTTTGTAGAAATTCAGCTATTTTCCCCTACACATTAAGGCCTAAATTGAGCAAAAGGGCTGTCTGAATTTAGAAAGGAAAATAGGCACCTTACAGTAGTGGTAGCCCTGTACTAGCTCTTGATTTCTATTTTATGAAATGCCATATAAAACTTGATCTGCATATGTTGAGCAACCTTGCAAATAATCTGCTTCTGTTAATGTAATGCTTATAAAATCTTCAGTGTTGATTGAATTGTAGGATAAAATTCCAAGAGAAATGCTCTACTACCACAGTATAACTGTCTCCATTAGCAGAGTTGGCACCATCACTGCATCAATGAAAATGTAATTTAAGCCTTATCAGACACAATGTAATTTTCCTGGTTTCTTCTGCTGCTCATGGTCCTGAGGTCTCTGGTGTCAGTGAGGTAGGTTAGTGTCACAGTCTGGAGTGCTTCACTGGCAAGAACGTGATTTTTCCTTTTTTTGCACACCACTGACACTGCAACCCCACACTATATTTCAATCTACACAATAAGATACATTTCATCTGTGTTAGATACTTCTTTTTTTACTCCTGAAACCTGATTCTGTCCAGTGATCATGGGTGAGTTGTTCACAGCAATGAGTTCTCCAGGGCCAAGCCTGTGTTGCATCTCTTATCGTAGTCACACCTGTAGTCTTCTTCACAGCATCCTTTTGTCTCCATTTCTCAAGGGCTTTGCTATCATTCCAGCACCAGGCCTGTATTTCTCTGTACCACATCACATTAGTGGGAAATACCTCATTCTGTACATGGTAGATTCTTTTTTTACTGCTGTGAATAGCAGTAAAACTGTGGTTGT
The DNA here is from genome assembly GCF_025592945.1 of Manacus candei. Classification (NCBI taxonomy): domain Eukaryota; kingdom Metazoa; phylum Chordata; class Aves; order Passeriformes; family Pipridae; genus Manacus; species Manacus candei. The sequence continues at coordinate 1,070,237 of NW_026138133.1, forward strand.
ACCATACAAAGATCAAGAAAAGCATAAACATTAGTCATAGCCACCTGATCACAGTAAAATTGGGTTTTACAGCTAAATCGAGTTTAAAAAAAACCAAGCCAAAACCAAATACAAAATTTCAAGCAGTTCAAGACACTTTCAGACAAAGGAAGCCTGACAAACCTCTGCTTAGAAGTCTTGGTAACTCAAAACCCTGTAACTAATAATGGCAATTATCTATTACTGGGCTACCAAACTATAGACATAGCAAAGACTTAATGAGGTGTGTTTTCATTCACTTAAAGTGTGATGCTAAAAGTTAGTGAATAGAAATAACTGACATTCCTTTAGCTTCTCAGTCTTTTAACATGAATTGCTGGAGTTGAAGAAGTTTGTTAGAGTATCTTCAGAATCTCTGTTAAACTGAAATCTAAGGAAAACCTTGATTGTAGAGCAACTCATAACAGTTAGAAGTATCTTCTATTCCTACAAAGCATATAAGAAATAATAAAGATAATAGCTTATTATTATTTTGGTAATTCTTATACATTATTATGATATTATTTGGTGAAAAAAATATCTGGGATACTTTATAACCAGATGCAGGTTGATATTTATGCATTTTCTTCTCAGATTGCTATTTCTCCTGTTCAAGAATAAAAAATATATGGTCTTTGGGTTTTAACAGAAAAAAAAGTTAGCAATGTTGATTGGGGAATATCCAAGCCATAACTGACACTACAGAAAAAGCTGTGGAACAGATAGGATCAAATGTTATACAAGGAAATTTTTTTTTTTTAGGGACTGGATGCAAACACCGTTGCATGTAGAACAGTTCTTCCCTAACACCAGAGTACTAATGCTTCTATTCAAGCTGTAGAACAAAAAATTAAAACAAATCAGAAAATCTCAAGACTGGGAATCTTTTAAGAGCATAGAATCCTGTATTGTAGTGCCACCTGGTGTCTGCAATGCAAAAATATTGCAAAACAGACTTCATGAAGTATTTTAAAATTACTTTTATTTGTTTAATAATTATTATACATAAACTACATAATTAATTTAATATATTAATTATTTCATATTGCTTGCAATTTTTTTCTCATTTATTCATTGTCTTGAATTACAGCAACTTTAAAACATCCCTTGGGCAACTGTTGCTTTTTTGGTGCTACTTTGAGGCTTACACATATAACGGTTGTGTTTCTTGTGAAATCATAGATTAATAAAATCATAGAATCATAGAATGATGGAATAGTTTGGGTTTGAAGGGACCTTAAAGATATTTACTTTCAACCTGCTCTGGACAGGGACACCTTTCACTAGACCAGGCTGCTCAGAGCCCCTTCCATCCTCGACTTGAACATTTCCAGGGATGGGGCAACAACAACTTCTCTGGAAAACCTTTCCAGTGCCTCACTACCCTCACAACCAAGAATTCCCTCCTAATATCTAATATAAACCTACTTTCTTTTGGTTTGAAGCCACTCCCCCTTGTCCTGTGACTTCATACTCTTGTAAAAACTCTCTCTCACCTTGTAGACTCCCTTCAGGTACTGGAAGGCTGCAATTAGGTCATGCTGAAGCCTTCTTTTTTCCAGGCTGAATAAATGCAATTCTCTCTGCCTTTCCTTGTATGAGAGATGCTCCTACACATAATCATGTTGGTGGCTCTCCTCTGAACTCATTCCAACAGGTCCATATCTTTCTCTGCTAAGGGCTCCAGAGCTGAATGCAGCACTCCAGGTGGGGTCCCACCAGAGCAGAGTTGAGGGACAGAATCACCTCCCTCGACCTGCTGTCCATGCTGCTTTTGATGTAGCCCAGGATGCAATTGGCTTCTGGGCTGTAGGTGCTCATTGCCAGCTCGTGTCCAACCTCTCATCTGTCAGCACTCCCAAGTCCTTCTTGGAAGGGCTACTCTTGATCTATTCATCAGCTTGTATCGGTACTGGGAGGTGCCCTGACCCAGATGCAGCACCTTTCATTTTCTCTAATAAAACCTCAAGAAATTCCTCTGGGCCCACTTCTCAGGCTTGTCCAGGTCCCTCTGGATGACATCCCGTTCTTCGGGAGTGTCAATCACACCACTCAGCTTAGTGTCATCTGTAAATTTACTGAGAGTGCACTCAGTCCCTTCATCTGTGTTATTAATGGAGATATTAAATAATATTGATCCCAGTACAGACCCTTGAGGGACACCACTTGTCACTGATGTTCATTGTGACTCTGAGTCATTGACCACTACCGTCTGGAGGCAGCGGTGCAATCACTTTCTTATCCATCTAAAAGTCCACTCATCGAATCCATCTCTCTCCAATTTAGAGAGAAAGATGTTGTGGGGGACTGTGAAAAGGCCTTACAGAAGTCCAGATAAATGACATCTTTAACCCTTCCCTTTTCCACTGATGTAGTCACATGAACACATCTTTCATAAGGCTAGTACTTTTTGTAAATAATATATTGTTGGTGGTTGTTTTAACTAAGTTCTTTACCAGAAAACAAAACAAAAAAAAAATACTCCTATACCTATTTGGTGCAACTTCTAAAACCTGTAGCATTTTACTACTTTGTGCTTAATCATGCAAGTGATTTAGCATATTTTCTTCAAAATCTTTTAAAAGTAATTACATAGTCCAGTGAGCAGAGAAAAGAGCAAAAAAAGGGAAATGAATTTTAAATCACATCCTCTGTTGATGAGCTACTATCTGTAGTTCATGGGTTATTATTAAATTTCATTCTGATGAGCAGCTTGAGCTGAAATGGAATAGCACTATAAAGTTTCAAATGAATACTTGTATCAGTGAAATGCCATTTTCCAGGACTAAACTATCATGAAAGAATCCGCATTTTACCTTTGAGCATCAGTCTGAATATAGTATTATGCATTTAAACAAAATAATGAAAAAAACCAAACCCAAACCAGAACCATAAATGGGCTGTCACAGACAGTTTAAAGGTTTCAATTTCTTGTTTAAACATGAGTTGATAAATATATTAACACAGGTCCCTGCAGAACAGTAGATACTATCAGTGCACCATAATATTTGAGTTAACCACTCACAGTATGTAATAAACTGCTCTCCGAATGATATCCTTGTAATCTAATTTCCTTGCTTTTGATAAAAACTAAGTAGTATTTGCATTTTCATCAATTTTACCATGACTGGACATCCTGAAAAAGGTTATTCCATTTTATTTGGAATATTTATTATTTGTTCCAAAACTGTAAGAATTCTATTTTCCTTTTTATGCAACAGATACCCATAATAAGAATAATAATTAAAAATTATTTCAGATGAATTGCTATTATAATTGTAGTGTACTTGTGTTCCAGTTTCTATTATCTATGTGGTATAAAGAGCAGTTATTTTTTATCTCCTGTCACCAAAAAACAAAATTAAAATATTATAGGAACATAATAATTTCTGAAGCAGGAGGCAGTGTTGTTGACCAGCCCTATCTGTTCTAATCAAATATTTCTCATTATAACTTGTGAATATATCAAGCATTCCACAACAGGGGAGTCTAGTTCAGCAAAAGTCCTGTAGAATCTAATACCCATTTCAGCTGTGGGAGTTCCACGGTTTGCTGCAATTTTGCCTAACTGGCTCCTCCTTGGTCCAGAGTGAGAAAGCTGCCATAAACTTTGTTTCCAAAGTCACAAGGCCTCAACTGTTCAAGGCCCAAAGCAACACACCAGAGAGACCACAGAAGACAAGGTTTTGATTTTCTTCCAGAGGGAATTATCAGTTTGAGGAGAGAGTAATTTTACCGAGAATGACATTTTTTTGTGTCCTATCAAAATGCTCTTTGAAATTAATTTACTTTCTACAGAAAGAGAATCACAACTTATCAAGTATGTGTTATGTGAAGGAGTGATCAAATTTGGAAAAAAAAATCTCAACTGATAGTTCCTCATAACAATAGTACTGTGTTTTCTACTTTTCAACAGGTGGGAAATGTTGTTCAATTTCAGTGTAAAAAGGGACACCTTCTCCATGGTTCAACAACACGAACATGCCTTCCTGATCTTACATGGAGTGGAATCCAGCCAGAATGCATACGTAAGTAAATGGTAGAATTTTTTCCTATCTTTTTTTTTTTTTAATCTAGACTATTTAGTTGCAGTAACATTGTTATGAAGTTAATTTATTCTATATGGTTTATTAATTGAAAGTTAATAGAAATTTGCATTACTAGCTTACAACAGTTAGAAATATGATTTTGTGAGTGAATTTTTATACAATACACTATAGAAATGGAAAAAAAAAAAAAGAGAGAAAATAAGCAGGTTTTCATCCCCAGTCAGTTTCTACCTAAGAGGGTGCAACCCTTCCAATGCACAGATGAGGTAATGAGAACAGGACATATTGGAAAGCCCTATTCTAAAATATATAGGAAAGCATATAATTAAAATCAGTTCTACCAAAGAGTTTGAACTGTTTCTCAACTGAGGAGTCATGGCATTTCAAAAGGGGGGAAAATGAGTTGGCAATTGGAAATTTTTGAATCTGAAATAGAGAGAAATCTTACTTGAGTATGGAAAGTAGCCCTTCATTTCATAAATCTTTTACACTTTGGTAAATAGTGATAGTTTACTGAAATATAACATCATGGTTAATTTTTTCAGTTCAGCTGTATTTTTTTGGAAATCATCTTACCTTATATGGTTTGACCTTATAGAATGACTTTAGTGAATGGAGAACATATCCACAGAAGAAAACAGCATTAGTATTATTTCAGTTGATGCTCATGTTAATCTTAAGCAAACAACAAATCAGTAGCTCAGTGTGTTGAAAGGTGAACTCTGCTCTTAGAGATATTCTGTCCTTGAGATGACACATAACTGGCAGATTCTGGTGGTTGTTAAAGATATAAGGCTCTTCACATGAGATTAGAAATGCTAATTATTTTTACTGCCTGATATTATGACTCACCTTCAATTTCTCCTTGACCTTTCATAGTGGTTTTCAACTGACCCATTTATTTACTGTTATTCAATGCTACACAGATATTGTGAGTGATATAAATCACATGACATGATGGCTTTTAAGTCTGGTATGATGTTTGCTGTTTCTGTTCTCATATGCAGACAATTAATTTTGTTCATGCAAGTGCATTTCAGTCAGTTCTTGGTCCCTTAGAATTGAGAGGTCCATATTTAAGAGTGTAATTACAGGTTTATAGTGATACTTTACATAGTAACTTATTCATCATCATCGTCATCATGGCTAGGCTTCGCAAATGAAGATTTGGGAAGGGCTCTACCCACATTTGTTGCAGGCGTGTTTGTGGCTAAAAAGGCCAATACGAGATAGGCATGTCCGGTTGCAAAAGGCACAGCAGAAAGACTCCTTAGATGGTATATTCTGCAAGGCATGATTCTTTCTGCGTTAATAGTAACTTATAATGTGAATTAAAATATGTTGATGTAATTTTTTATTGATTTGTTTTTACTTTGTTAATTAACTGTCAGAACAGACATAGATTATTTTTTCAGAAATATTTTTCCCATTTTGACTGAAGGATATTTTATCTTTTCTTTGTAGCTCACAGCTGTAAACAACCAGAAACACCAAGTCATGCTAATGTTGCAGGAATGGATCTTCCCTCACTTGGTTATACGTTGATTTACACTTGTCAGCCAGGCTTTTTCCTGGCAGGAGGTTCTGAGCACAGAGCCTGTAAGTCTGATGGCACGTGGACTGGGAAAGTTCCAGTTTGTGAAGGTAAGCTCTTCTGTTTCCCACTGCACCTGTCATCTATCATATTTCGGTGATTTTCTTTACTTACAGTTGGCATATGCAGGCCAAGAAGTTGATCGGGCCCAGTCAGCATGTTTTTGTGAAACGTAGGTCCTACTTGACTAAAAAAAATCTCCTTCTATGACAAAGTGACCTGCTTAGTGGTCACTCAGTACTTGGCACTAGTGAGATCACACCTTGAATAGTGTGTGTGCTTTTGGGCCCCTCACTGCAAGAGATGGAGGTGGTGAAGGGTCTGGAGCACAAGTCTTATGAGGAAAGGCTGAGGGAGCTGGGGATGTTTATCCTGGGGAAAAGGAGGTTCAGAGGAGACCTTATTGCTCTCTACAACTACCTGGAAAGAGATTGTAGCAAGGTTGGTCTCTTTTCCAAAGTAAGAAGCAATGAGAGAAAACCGCCTAAAGTTGTACCAGGAGAGGTTTAGGCTACCCAGGGAAGAGATGGAGTCATCATTCCTGGAGGTATTCAAAAGATGTGTAGATGTGGCATTTAGGGACATGATGTAGTAGAGGGCTTGATATCATCATGGCTAGGCTTCGTGAACGAAGGTATGGGAAGGGCTATACCCACATTTGCTACAAGCGCACTGGTGGCTAAAAAGGCCAATATGAGATTGACAAATCCAGTTGCAAAAGGCACAGCAGAAAGACTCCTTAGGTGGTATTGGCAAGACACGATTCTTTCTGCATTGTCTTTTCTCCTCAGGAGTGATCTTGCGTGCTTTCTCAAAAGCATCAGCAGCTTTATAGATGGTGTGTCTCCAGGTCTCCCGATTTGAGGCCAGAGTAGACCAGTTATGTTGATCAATATGGCCAAGGCTGAGATGTTGTTTCAGGGAGTCCTTGTGTCTTCTCTTCAGGGCTCCTCTCTTGCAGCAGTCAGTGGCAAGTTCACCATAAAGCACGATCTTAGGGAGGTGGTAGTTCTTCATCATGGAGACGTGCCCTGCCCAATGCAGCTGTGTTCTCAGCAAAGAGGGCTTGGCAGTGTTAGGTTAACTATAGGACTTGATGATCTTAGAGGTCTTTTCCAACTTAAATGAGTCTGTGTTTCTATACTAATATTTGAGAAGGATACCTGAAGTCCAAGAAGATATCTGAATCGCTGTGTGAAACTAAACCATAGGGTTTAGTAGCATTTTATATTTTTATGTAAGGAACTGTATGCTACTTGGAAACAAAATGTAACTACTTTGTCCTTGATGTTCCAACCTTTTGGTTTTTTTCTAATATTTTATTACCTACTTTGTCATAGCAGGACATGAAAAACATCATAGACAATTCATGGTGAGAAAGGTGGTTTTCATATGCAATAAGAAACATCCTCGAGTATAGGAACTGTTTGGGAATCGATTTTCTGAATAATTAAAGGCCTTTTCAGATTACGGTTACCTAATGTTTCAAATGTAGTTATCCCCAGGGCTCTTACAGAGACATTCAAAGCCTCTATACACAAACACTACTACTTGGAAGGAAAATAGGAAATGAATATTTTGTATTACTAAAAAACAGGTGTCCTGGCATTGCATGCCAGGCAAGTGCTGAGGGAAAATAGAGCAGAGCATTGGGAAAGTATTAGAAAGCTAGCAACCAGGAAGCTTATTACTTGTTGAGTACTTGGAAAGTGTTATGGCAGGCTAAATGTGACTCATGGGTTGTATTTTGATCCAAGAATTTTTTGCTGATGATATTGAAAGAAGTAGCATTAGTTGTACTACCTGATAGTAAGGAAACTTTTTAAAATATTAAGTAGTTGCTATGAGTGTATCTACGTTATCATATAACTTAGTTTCCCAATGTCCTGAAAAAATGTTACAGAAATTAAAAATTTTTAGGATCAGAAGTCTTTATTCTTGCTCCTTAGCAGTGGATGAAGCTAAGAATGAGCAACATATTGCTAAGTGTTAACTCTAATTGGGTAAAGTAAAACATTTCTTAAATAATCTCAGTTTTGCCTATACAGAGAGGTGAAATCTCTCTGCTATGGAACAGAGAAGAGCACTGGCTCAGATTGTTCATCTCTTATTGTGAACTTCACAAAAGTAACTTGGAAATGGATGAAAGGGAATAAAGTATTTGGAACTGAGAGCTCTAAAAGGATATTTAGGGGAATTAAACTGGAATTTGATACTTTAAATGCAAAATTGAAGTCCTACTCAGAAAATATCTTGACCTAGAAACTTAAACTTCATAGATAACTGGTTTTAGTTTTGGATTTTTATGTAACATTTGTATTTAAATTTTATTTTGTATTTAAAAATTTAAGTTCTGAACTTGACTAGAAATTTATTCAACTTGACAAGGCTGATTGACTCACCATTTTATGCTAAAGCCCAACTGGAAAGTATGATCCAGATATTTCTAACCTAAACTTAATGTAGTCAGAAAGCAAATGCTATTGAACCGTGCCCTCAAGGTCAACTACGTACAGTGAAATTCAGTAAGTTTCTTTCAAAACAGAGAAGAAAGAGAGATTAATCAATCAGTAGTAAAAGTCCATGAGCACTTTAGGTTGAATTTCAACACCTGCCCTTGCTTAATTATGATTTTAACATACATGATAAGAAAAGACCTTTTGAAAAAATTAAAATTTATTATCAAGAAAAATATTCTCAGTCCTTCTTGCTAAAGTTTCCTTTTTATGCAGAAAAATACTCCTCTCAGGGGAAAAGTAGTTTCCTTTCTTGTGTAGCTTTTTAGAGCATGGATCAGAGAGAAAAGGCATGGTTTCAGACCCTAGACCTAAAATACAAAATATTGAAATCACTGTTAGAGCAATGAATAGTGCTGCATGAGAGTATTTTACATTAGGAGACAGAACTATGTGTCTTCTTTATGTTCCAGTGAATCCAAATTAGTTTCAGCAAAATAAAATAGCTTCATCTACAGGAAATTACACTGTGCTATGGCATTTATTTCATCATCTTCAGTGGTGGGAGAGTTCCTCCTGCTCTAAGCAGAGAAGATATTAAATTCTCCAGCTTGCAGTTCTCCTATCACCTGAGCAGTTGGAGATACTGTGGACAGCTTCTTTTGTTTCTTTTTTTCTGTTGTTATTCTTTGAAGAAACCTTCTCTTTCAATATTAAGAGATTAAGCCAGCATCTATGGGTTTTCAGTCTCGAACACAAGATGTCTCACTCAGTGCTATTAGAAGATAATTAAGTCCTGGAGAGAAACATGATTTGAAGCACCCTTGTTATGTGTATCTTCACTGTTTGGTGTTACCTTGCTTCCAGTCAAAACACTGTCCACAGTTCCTGATCTAAGTGACATAAGCGGCATTAGATGATATATTAGAAGGGATCTCACATATTACATGCATAGTCCAGGACTGTAAATTCTGAAACGTGGATTCTGAACTGAAACCCTGCACTATTTGGCTACTGCAAATTACTTGATAGCATCCAGGTGACTGACTTAGGACGAAATGTGGCAACAGAAGAAATCTGTGGTAAAGTGTTCCTCTGATACTAAGGCTTGATACTGACTGAAATCTCATTCATATTTGAGTTTGAAACATCATCTTATATGTTTTTTAGCAAATAAATTCCATTGTGGAAATTAGTCTTCATTTCTGAGTAATGTTTTGCTACTCGTTTACCTTTGTCATTCATTCTTTCTAACAGCTGGTTCCAAAATATTAGTGAAGGATCCCAGACCAGCTTTGGGAACACCAAGTCCCAAACTAAGTGGTAAGTGCTTCAAAGTGTATATGTAATTTTAAACAATTTTTATAGAAAAGACAATGAGGAGCAGTTTAGTGAGAATGGACTGAGTGGCTTAGGATAAATAAAGGGTATTATATTAGGCACTAGATTAAAAAAAAATTAGTTAAATCGTTCCCCAGTGTTTGAGTTCATCTAGCTTATATGATATAATTTATATCTGTATACAATTTCTGTTGTGTTTCACTGTAGTTGCTGTTCTGTGTAAGATCCTATGCAATTTACCCATTCAGAAATTATCCTACTGATGCAGAAATAATTTAAAAAATGTTTCACAGTTTTTTTCACAGTCTTGCACTTCTTTTACATATTGCTAATTTAAATTGCTTTACCTAAATACTTAGTGTTAGCTTTCAACTTGCCCTTCAAAAAAGTTAATTTTAGTTGACACAAGGTAATCTCTCAAATTATGCCTAAAGTCTCCAGTTTTAACAGATTTGCTGAAGAAGACTGTCTTTGGATGTCCTGACTAGAGAAACCTTTCTATGTCCACTGAAGAGATTTTTTGAAAAGAGCAGTCTCCTTAACTAAAATTAGCCTTTGGTTATAAACCTATTGAATTTCTCCCAATAATGAATAAGATTTAAAAGTAGTTCCTTAGAATATGGGGACTTGGGGGGCGCTTTTTTTTGTTTTAATTTTTTTCACTACTTCAAAACTGTGTTTTTCAATGACATAGAGCTGCATGGTAGTCATCAGTTTTGTCATTCAGAAAATATTCATTCATTTTGTGCAATCCCGATTAACTGCAAGATCAGTTTTCCTAAAAGTAGGGAAATAAATCTCAGGCAGGTCACAAATCAACAGCATCAGACCATTCGCATCATGCAATTTCTTTCCTTACAGTCTGCAGGTCCAGTATCTATATGTTTTGTCAAAAAAACATATCCATATATATATATACGCATACACAGATAAAAAACCTAGGAAAGCTCTTTTACCCTCCATGGGGAAGACAACTTGTCTTTGTGATGAAGGAAAATTGTGCCCCAGTCTTGAATTTAGAACCGTTCTGAGAGAGAAAGGAGCAAATATTCTTCTGTGCTTATCTGACATGAGATGCCAGTGCACACACAAACCTTTAAGCTCAGTGTGAGTTACTCCAAATAATACAAAAGTACTGATTTTAAATAGTGGTTGTTATAGGGCTAAATTTGCTACATTACCTTAGAAAGTGTAATAAACCCATCCTAAATCACCTTCTATTTCATTGGTTAAATGGAATCTCATGCTAAGATTTTAAAGATTTGCAAGTATCTGGTTTTGCTGGATGGGTAGCTTTCTGTTGTTTCGGTGGGGTTTTCAGTGCTGGAATAGCATTACTTAAATTAATAATTTTACAGATTGATAATGATAAGTGTGAAATGTAAAGGTATAAATTTAGCATATTTATTCTCTGTCCTGCAGACTATGATCTGGTTTTAATTTTAAATTAGAGAATTTATTTTTTTCTCCTGGTGAAGTTCATAATATTTTTAAACATTTGAAGACAAGGCAACATTTCTTATGTAAATTTTTCATTAGAAAAAGTGACTGGGTAATAAAGAAAATGCTTATAACATTCGAGTGTCATATAAATATGCTTATGAAAATGATGATATCTAAACTGATATTAATTTCTACAAAATTCAATGCTAGCTGTATGTTCCTAGCTGTCTGTGCTGGCATAGAAAAGATTCTACAGGAAGAGGAATATGAACTTCAGGTTAAAGCTGTTTGATTTTATGGAGTTGGTTTAATTTTAAGACAGGTCTATATTTGAGGAAAAAACAAATGAAGGTATAGTTGTGATTGTGCTCTTCAGTACAAACACATTCTTTCATTAAAGTTCATGCCAGGTTTCTATGCTTTATATGCAAAAATTATGCCTCCTAACCTTAAAAACAGAAAGAGCAAAGGAAAGAAAATGCTAATATTTGTCACACATTTTGTTGGCTATTTCACTTTGAAAGTACTAAATATTGCAATTTGTATTGAAACATGTTTATGTCTTTATAGTTCCTGATGATGTATTTGCCCAAAATTATATATGGAAAGGATCTTACAATTACAAAAGCAAGAAACAACCCATGACTTTGACAGTCACCAGTTTCAATGCAACTTCAGGAAGAGTAAATGCAACACTTACAAACAGCAATATGGAATTGCTGCTATCAGGTATGGCCTAAGAAATAGGAATTTCCTTTTTTTTTTTCTGCTTTATATACATTGGTTCGCTGTAACTTTATGCATAACACTTAAACTTTTAACATCTGGAAACTTTCTTAGCTTATCAAAGAAATTTTTATTCTTTTTCAGTATCTTTTCAAAGGTAGAGATTTTCCCACCTTTTCTTTCTCTCTCCCTTTTTTTCTGTTTTAGTTTCCCAAGTTTTTATTATATTTGGAGTTAATAGTCAATAAGGAGTATAAAAATAATCCTAATTCTCATGCTAATTCTTTAAATATTATAAATAAACTGAAATTGCTGTTCCTGAGATTTTATTATTATTAATTATAAAATTTCTCAACTGTAGCCTATTAATGAGTAATTGTCAATATGATGAGATTGATATGTGTTGACCTAGAAAGTCAGAGATACCTACTGAACATGGAAAGAAAGTAGAGATGACACTTTTTAGATTATCTTTCATTTTCTCCCATCCTACCACTTGCTACTTGAGAAAAGCAACCAAAACACACCTTGCTCCAACCTCCTTTCAGGTAGTTGAAGACAGGATATTGTCTCCCTTCAGTCTCCATTTTTTTCTAAACTAAACAACCATTCCCTCATTCTCCTCATAAGACTTGTGCTCTAGACCCTTCTCCAGCTCCTTTCTCTGGACATGCTGCAGCACTTCAATGTTTGTCTTGTAGGAGCCCAAAACCGAACACAGGATTCGAGGTGTGGCCACACCAGTGCTGAGTACAGGAGGTCAATCACTTCCCTGGTTCTGCTGGCCCCACTATTTTTTATATAAGCCAGGATGCCAGGCCTTCTTGGCCACCTGGGCACGCTACTGGCTCATGTTCAACCGCTGTTGACCAGCACCCCCAGGTCCTTATAAGCCTGGGATTATAGTGTTACCTGGGATTGCTGGGACCCAAGTGCAGGCCCATTGATACAAGCTGTCCAGATCCCTCTTCAGAGCCTTCCTACCCTCCAGTAGATCAACACCTCTGCCCAAATTAGTGTCATCTGGAAACTGACTGAGGGTGCTCTCGATCCCCTTGTCCAGATCATTTATAATGATATTAAACAGGACTTGCCCCAGTTTTGAGTCCTGGGGAACACCAGTTGTGACCAACCACCAACTGGATGTAACTTCAATCAACACAACTCTCTGGGCTCATCCGTCCAGCAAGTTTTTTACTCCAAGTCCACCTGTCCAACCCATGAACAGTCAGTTTCTCCAGAGTAATGCTGTGGGAAATGGTATCAAAAGCTTTACTAAAGTCCAGTTAGACAGCATCCACAGCCTTTCCTTCATCCACTGAGGCACCTTATCATAGAAGACCAGGTTAGTCAGGCAGAATCTGCCTTTTGTAAGCCTATGTGGCTAGGCCTGATACGCTGGTTGTCCTGCACATGCCATGTGATGGCATTCAAGATGACCTGCTCAGTAACTTTCTGTGGCACTAAGGTCAGGCTGACAGGACTGTACTTCCCTGGATCCCACTTCTGGCCCTACTTTTAGACAGACATCACATTTACTACCTCCAGTCAACTGGGACATCCCAGGTTAGCCAGGACTGCTGGTAAATGATTGAAAGTGGTTTAGGGAGCACTTGGGTGAATCCCATCCGGCCCCAAAGACTTGTGTGTGTGTCTAAGTGGTGGAGCAGATTGCTGACCGTTTCCCCTTGAAGTCTCCTTGGGGACATCAGTCTGCTCCCCATGTCTGACTTCCAGCTCAGCAGGCTGGCTACCCAGAGACATAGATCCCTTCACGCTGTGGCTGCAGAAGAAGTCCTTGAATACAATATTGCTTTGTGATATTGCACAGTCTCTGGCAACCACAGCACTGTTGTCATGGTTATGTTGGCACAGTAGCCACAGTTCTCTGTGCTGTAAACCATCAGTAGAAACTACAGATATGGCTGAAAAGATACTAGAAATGTTTGGATCTAAAGTTTGGGAGGTTTTGTTGTTGTTGTTGTGGGTTTTTTTTGTTGTTTGGTTTTTTTTTCCGAATCTGTCAGTCCCTTGATTGAAACATCTCAAGCACACAGAAAGTGGGTCTGTCACACCACGGGAGTGGCAGGCTATTACACAAGGGGGTGAATTGGCATAAAAGAAACCCCTGAAATCAATATTATCACTCAAAACTTAGTTTCTTGAAATTTCATCCTCTGTCTACCACATTGTTTGCAAGGTTGGAAAAAGCCTAAAAATTTCATTTAAGTATAGGCTGGACACTGCTGTTTTTAATCTTCCTCATCGCTCCAGGACTCCTTTATCTGAAGTAGTTTCTCGCCACTCTTTGGTGTTAGCAAGGACAGAAGTGACAAAACATCACCCTGTTGGAAAAAAAAAATGGGAGGAAAGTTCAACCCATAGGTTTCTGAGAGGGGTGATCTACAGGAAGGATGTAATGGGCCGTAGAATCTGTGTTTCTGTTGAGGTCTGATTTTCTAATATCAAGAAGAATGGTGAATTTTTATCCCTGGATTTGTCTGTTGAAGGTATTTTGTAGGTGTCCTTATAAGAGTCATACTTGAGAGGCTGTAGATGGACTGAATGTTTTCTGATTGATAATAATGTTTGCCTTTACTGTGTGTGATTTTTTTGCTGTTGTATGATGTCTCTTTAGTTTCAGCCATGTAATTTCTGTGAGGGAATTAACAGCAGCAGATGTAGTATTTTGTATTTTTAGAATTAGAAAAGTAAAATGCTGTGTTCTCACCCAAAAACCTCCTTCTCCAAATAAAAGGTTCCTTCAACTGCACACAAAGGTGATTACAAATACCCTTTTTCCCTCTGCATACACACATTACGCTCACTCACCATTTTCTACTGACTACGGATACAAAACTCTATTAGTCTGAAAATTCTGCTGTCTGCGGTGTCATCTCTTTGCAGCACTGGAGTCCAATATTAAGCTATTTGGTTGTGGCAGCATTTCTTCCTTCTCTACCTGTAGATGCAAAGAACATGAAGTACCTGGACATTTTCTTCCTTCCGCTACAGTGTTAGCTAGTGGTGTTGTGCAGCCTTAGTTATATTTTTTTTCACTGGACAATGTGGTGGATTGACCTTGGATGGGTGCCAGGTGCTCAATAAACTGCTCTATCACTCCCACTCCTCAGCTGAACAGGGGAGAGAAAGTATAACAAAAGGATAGTGGGTTGAGATAAGGACAGCGAGGGATTAATCGTGATTGCCATCATGGACAAAACAGACTCAATTCATGGCAATTAGTTTAATTTATTGCCAATCAAACAAAGGTAGGATGATAAGAAATAAAAACAAATCTTAAAACACCTTCCCCACACCCCTTCCTTCTTCCTAGGCTCAATTTTACTCCTGAGTTCTCTATCTTCTCCCCTCCCAGCAGCACAGGAAAATGGGGAATGTGAGTTGTGGTCAGTTCATCACATGTTGACTCTGCTGCTCCTTCCTCCTCACTCTTTTTCCCTGCTCCAGTGTGGGATCCCACCCCCAGGATACATACAATCCTCCACAAACTTCTGCAAGATGGAGCATTTCCACAGGCTGGAGTTCTTCACAAACTGCTCCAGTGTGGACCCTTGTCAACATATGCTTTCCATGAGGTGCGGTTCTTCAGGAAAAGGCTGCTCCAGTGGGTTCCCCACAGGGTCACAAGTTTTGCCAGTGATCCTATTTCAGCAAGGGCTCCTTCCTACATGGGTCCACAGGTCCCATCAGGAACTTGCTCCAGCACAGGCTTCCCATGAGGTCACAGCCTTCTTCAAGGCATATCCATCTGCTCCGGCGTGGGATCCTCCACAGACTGCAGGTGGACCTCTACTCTATTCTGGATCTCCATGGGCTGCTCGAGCAGAGCTGCCACATCGTGGTATACAGGAGGCTCTCTGCTCTGGCATCTGGAGCACTTCCTCCCCTCCTTCCTCACTAACCTTGGTGTATTGAGGGCTGTTTCTCTCATTTTTTCTCACTCATCTTTCCAGCTGCAGTTTCACAGTATAATTCCCCCCATCTTAAATCTGTTATCCCAGAGTGACTACCACCATTGTTGATGGGCTCAACCATGGCCAGAGATGGATCTGTCCTGGAGTCAGCTGGCATTGGCTCTACCAGACAAAGGGAAAGATTCTAGCAAGTTCTCACAGAAGCTGCCTCTGTATGACCACTGCTACCAAAACCTTGCCACACAAACTAGGTGATCAAGCCCATCAGCCTGATGCCATCCACATCTGTTAGTCATCATCATGGCTAGGCTTCACGAACGAAGATTTGAGAATCTGTTAGTCAGTATAAACTAAAACCCCGAAAATATGATGCATAAAAACCAGTGTTTAAATCAAATTAATTTACAGTGTGAAGTCTATTCTGTGAGTTTTAAGTTAGGTTTGATGAAATTTTCTACGTATAATTAGTATTAATTCTTGGGGTTTGTTTTTGTTAATGTTTTTTCTCTGGTTTTGGTTTTAGCTTTGTTTCTGTTATAATTTTAATAATCATTAGCTCTCTCTCATGTAAAGTGCAGTATAACCTTGTGTGATTCTACAAATAAGAGACTTTGTATGAAAAGAACAGCAATTTTGGTGGTCTTCTAGAAAGAAAATGATCATACTAGAGAGATCTATTTAAAATCTGAAGTTTTAAACCATTAATTCATAACAATGTTTAAAAATGTGGGGGAAAAAATCATAACTGTATTTTCACTATTCACTACTGTCTTTGTAAAGTAAGATTAAATCACTAAGCATATTGTAGCATTTTATTTTCATTTCCAAATAAGGAAATAAGGATATTTATGTTCTAAATATTTATTCTACAGGAACAACGAGACAGTTAATTATGCCTATGAAGTAAATGAGGTTGCATACAAGTCTTCTCATTGTCTGGAAGAAACTGTATAGTACTGACTGATGAAGAAAATTTAATTTTTTTAAAATATTTTCAAGTTTAGAATTTTTTAAATTTAACTCCAGCTTCTGGAAAAGAATTTGTGTGTGGATGTTCCTATTATCACATTTGTTATGTGATGATTAAATTATATATACGGAAAGTGGGGATGTGAGGTTTAAATGCACTCTGTCTGATTCAGAACAGTCTTTTCCATCTCAAATCAGATTACTGTCAATGTTTGTTCTGTCTAAGACTTGTTACCATAACTGTTAAGAAACAGCTGTGTGTATAGGATTTCCCTTCTGTCCTTTCTACAGGCTAAGCTAAAAAATGGTTTCTATTGAAACCGTATTATTATTCAAATAATTTCAAGAAAGAATGCATCTTGCTAAACTAACAATGGTAACGATTGGCACCTATTCTTCCTGCTTTCCCTTTTTAAGAAAAGAGATTAAATGTTTATTCTTAAAGATGAAATTATTTTTCTACTCAACACAAATATGAATTTTTAAAACTATATTCTACAGGAGTGTATAAAAGCCAGGAAGCTCGGCTAATGCTCCACATATATCTCATTAAAGCACCCTCCCATACATCTGCAAGCAAGTTGAAAGAGGAAAAATGGGCTATGGATGGTTTTGTGAGTATATTTGTTCTTGTAAAAGAGAGATAACTTTTTTTTGTTTGTTTGAAATCATGATGGTGTTTTACACCCAAAAAATCCTGAGACATATCAAATAGAATCTTGTTAGCAAGGCTGTTTCATTAAATTAAAGGAAAATTTTGTTGTGAGATATAGGAAACCAGTCTGAGGGAAAATATGGGAACAATCATACAGTGTAGATAAAATTATACAGTGTGTTAATACAGAAGTATTTCTTGTAGGTTTTTTTTAATTTTATTCTAATATATCTACAAGTTTCATCAGAATTATAATATAAATTTATTGTTATATTAATAAAATAACAATTTTTATCATTATGCTAACAATCATGTTTTACTTTTTGGTGATATTTTCAGGAATACCATAAAAAACACAAATGATTACATATACAGGGAAAAAAAATAGATTACTCCAATTAAGCATTAGGCCTCTTGGAGGTTCTGGGTCTAAGCTTATTCTTTAAAAGGGAGAAGAAGAGAGCATATAACTGAGAGGAAGAGAGGTGAAGGAGAGGGGTAAATAGCAACAGCCCACGTGTCTGGGATGTGTTTAAATCATGAACAGGAAATGTTTTCAAAGAAAAGATAAAGAAAAAAGTAGATTTTTCAGAAAAGAAAGGGCCTAACATAGTTTGGATTATTATAAACACTCATACATCCTTACTACACCATCTAATTTTTCAAGGAATTTGTCTTTTTTCTTGTGTTTTACTTCCTGGTAAAGCAGTACAGTGACACCATAATGGGTACATATACCAAACAAACAGAAGAGGTGTATACTGAAGTGTACTTACAAATTATGGCACTCCTTCAATATTCATTTTAAAAAAGGTGCAAAATCAAAACCAAAGCACAAACAAACCCTAAACTGACTAAGCAATAAATGTACTGGTAAAAAGGCTTAACTTTCTTGACTTGAACAAATTTTAGGCTTCATGAACATGCTCCTGAGGTGACAAAAAATATGGCAAAAGCAACGAAATTGCTTTCAGACTTCTGAATATACAAAAGCAGACTTTTTTTTTTTTTTTTTTTTTTTTTTTTTTTTAATCTTACAATAGCTTAAAAAGGCTGCTTTACTCCAAAGTAAGAAATTCACTTGAGAAAGGCACTCTTTCTTCAGTGAAAACATAGCTTCAGGTCACTGCTGAAGACATACTGTGTCTTGAGAAAAGGAAACAAGGGAAAAACTTGAAGGGACCTGCCTAGGAACCACTGAATTTAAACCTAATAACTATCCTTAGAAGCAAGTATCTGTCAATTTGTATACAGTGCATTACTTTAGACTGTACTTACTGTAATTAAGAGAGATAATCATAGGATCACAATCATCTCCTCCCTCCCACAAGCCTTTTAGTTTATACTATTTTGCCCTTGTACCAAAGCCTTATTCAATTCTGGTTCACAGCTGCATAATTCAGTAATTATTGGGATAAGCACTAAGTTATTAAAACCTCAATACTTGCATTCTTAGGATTATATACAATATAAATTTTTCCATCTACTTCCTAAACAAAACAGAAAATTATGACGTATATAGGATCTTAGAAATACTGACATGTGAACTGCCAGAAACTTTTAAGTTTTACTGTTTTAAAAAAAAGTACAGTTAAGGGTATGAGGTTTAAGGTATCATATAAGGTATCATATGTGACTAAAAGCCACCATATCTAAGGTATACCTTTTTATTTGAACTTTTTATAGAGATTTTCAAGAAAAAGAGGGTATTTATAATGGGGAGTAACAGCTATCAGTCAAGCATATTAGGATACAGAATAGAATAACTCCCTTTTAAACAGATGCTTGTAACTTGCAAGAAACTTTTCCACATTTAATTCAGAGTACTTTTTGTTTACAGGTTTCTGCTGAACCTGATGGAGCAACATATGTTTTTCAAGGATTCATCCAGGGTAAAGATTATGGACAATTTGGACTTCAAAGATTAGGTATTCAACAAATTCTAATTCTTTGCCAGTTCATTGTTTTGTATTGCTTTATTGTGTCCAGTAGTACGAGGGTATCCTCAGGATGTTATCAGTATTGACATTGTAGTTAATACAGCTATAAAGAGATTTACAATCTTTGAACAGATTTTGTTTGGCATGTTTACCACTTCACTATTTCATGCACACAAAAATAGCTTCTCTGAAACAAAACGTTTTGAATGCTGTTCCTATACAATTTTCCTCAAAACATTCATGGTTGTTGGTTTGGGGTTTTTTTGTTTGTTTGTTTTGTTTTTGTTTTTGTTTTGGTTTTTTTTTGTTATTTGGGCTTTTCTTTTTAATTTCTATATATTGCCTTGTAAAATAAAGAAAGCAAGAAGATATTATGATGGATGCAATTCTTAAAAGGTCCAGTTAAAAGCTTAAAAATTAACTTTGAAGATGCATTGTTATTACTTTCCTCACATTTAAAAGTTGTATAACCTGTCTGTGTATATAATGTAGATAATGTATTCCTGAACCATGCAGAAGGTCATATTCCTATTTTTAGATCAATATCTGGCTTTAGCTCTTCACAATTGTTCCTACCTCTTTCACTCTGTGTATCAATACAATGCCTAAGGAAATAATGAATTTTCAGTTTGCCTCTTCAGATGATTGACCGTTTCCGTGACATTATGCTTGGTTTTTATGCATGTAGTATTTATTAATTACTGAAATATGGCAATATAATCAACAATATAATCAAGGTAACATATCCGTTATTATCAATTTGACTTTTTGTAACACAGTACATTAATGTGTGTTAATAACATCCAAAACTTAAATCCCATGCAGAATTATGCTGTAAGATATTTACTATACCAGAGCATATGTATTGTTCTCCCAACATATTGCATCTACTTATTAATCAGAATATGATATATATATACTTTTCATATGGTCTCAGCATACAGCTGTATCTATGCAGCTGAACACATTTTGATGACCCAATAACAAGGTGTTATTGAATTCTGAAGATTATGGAGTAGTATGTGCTGGAGATAACAGACACATATATGATATTACTTGTTTTTTCTTATTTTTTTTTTAGGTCTTAACATGTCTGAGGGTTCAAGTTCTTCTAATCAACCACACGGTACAAACAGTAGTTCAGTGGCCATTGCTATCCTTGTGCCTTTCTTTGCCCTTATATTTGCTGGTTTTGGCTTTTATCTTTATAAACAAAGGTAAGTACTAATTATATATACAAAATTCCTCTAATACTCTATCTGTTGGTGATTTTATTGCCTTCAATCTTTGCAAGTGAATAAGGTTTTCTGTAAAACCACAAAGTGTTTGCAAAATATGGAAACCTTCTCCCTACCTCCATTAAGGTCTGGTATAATGACTAAGAGACAAGTTTATTGTAATGTGCTATACTTTCATTCCTACCTATTTAAAATCTTATAAATTTCTTCCTTCATTATAATAAAATAGATGTTATAAATTATTGGCATATGGTGAATAATATAATTTGTAGACTTTATGTGTACTTACAATGAATTGCCTATATTTTTTTCTACGTGTGACAGAACTGAATCATATTCTGAGTAGTTTATTTTAATACTTACTCTGTTTATTGGCATACAAGTATATGCAAGTATGTCATTGAGAGGTTTCATTGTGGAACTGTTTCTACATCTGAAATTATTAGTTCATATGCAATTGTGTTAAACAGCCACCAGTCTTTTCAGTTTCATTAATCTGAGTTCAACAGTTTTGGTCATGTTATCGAGACCAGTATTAATTCTTTGGATGCAGTGTCAAGTAACCTTTTCCCATAGCTTTAAAGCATTAGATAACTGAAGAAAATTTAACCACTTTAATGACAATTCATTGCATATTAACTGCCAAAATGTTAATTTACATCTGATAGTCTGACAAGAATACTAGTAATATACTCTACAGGATAACGTTATTTTAAAACACATACCATGATTTTTAAACAGCACTACTCGTTTTAAACTGCTTCAGAATATGAAAAATTGCCCATGTAATTTTTTATGTATTTGTTATTACCTGTATGCTGTAAGTACTGATCTTTGCACTTTATATTGATTTACAATATAGTATGCAGTTTGTATAGCAATATGGATGAAAAGTTTTTAAGAGTTTGAACTCTGGTATTTTGAGTTATTTAGTGAAAAAGAAAATGTTTCAGCTATATTTCTTGGTAAACTTGTCTAGTCTCCAAATGGAAAAGAAAACCTCAGTCATCTGGATGGGGGAATTATTGCGTCTTTACAAGATTTTATTGTACTCTTTGCTATTTATCATCTGATCAATTGTAATGGATAACAGCTTGGATAATGGATCTAATAACAATGGATAACCTCTTCTAAGGTTGTTAACTAAGTTTCTAGGTGAACACCATTTTCAATGAATCATAAATCCCTTAAATTTAATAAAGACAGTACTAATTCTTAGCATAGATATTGTAAAAATAGCCCCAAGATGTTATATTTAGCTCCTATAACTGGAACTGGGAGCTAAATTCTTTTCTGATTCTTAAACCGCATTAAGTCAGTGAGGAAAACTGCAGTTACAAATGCTCTGTTTTTCTTCTACAGGACTGCACCTAAAACACAGTATACAGGATGCTCTGTACATGAAAATAATAATGGACAAGCTGCTTTTGAAAACCCCATGTATGACACAAATGCAAAGTCAGTGGAAGGGAAAGCGGTACGATTTGACCCCAACTTGAACACTGTTTGCACAATGGTATAATGTGGTAATGATTTGTCTTCAAAGTCTGGGAATTGACACACAACACAGTGCACACACAGTTCACTGATTGAAAAAAAAAAGAAATTAAAAAAATTAAAGCACACTTTTCAGGATGTAGTGGGTCACCTTTTCCTGAGGACGATAGGCAAGTATGCGTTGTAGTTATTTTGTTTTCATTTTGTTTTTCATAAACTGGATCAGAATTCTTCATGTATGCCATGGAGAGTGTTAAAAAAATTTGCTGCACTCCATGAGTGCTACTCACAGTTTATTTGCTTTTTTAAAAAAGGAGGTTATTCTAAAACATAAAACGTATTTGCATATATTGGAGGAGCATCCACTATCAGTATTCTGTGCTTTATAAAAACTATAATAGAGGGACTGGGTTAAAAAAAAAAAAGATATAGGTAGAAAATAAGAGCTATACTTACAGGAGACAATAGGTCACTGATTTCTCTTTAACAGTCATATGCTACACCTTTCTCATGAGTTGGTAACTTTTTTCCTTTTTCAACCTGTTTAGTATTTTATTTTTCTCAGTACAGTTAAGTTTTTAAGTCCAGGATGTAGTATTTAGAAATCAGCAACTATAACTTTCTCTTTTCATGCCACAGAAAAAAAAAATAGAATTCATATTCTTATTTAATGAATTTCCTTCCCTGCTTCACAACTTGCTTCATTTTCATGTTCCAAGTGAAACCTATTTTCTGTGTTTCCATTAACAATACCCACAAATGGTAATGTTTATATATTTCTTTTGTCAATCATACATCTGGACAAATTTTACAATGAAGAAGTTAATATGAGTTGAGCTTTGTATGTGACTATGTTTGGTAATGTTGAAGAACATTCAAGAGTGACCATCTTACATTTTTTCAAAAATGAAAACATAATTTAATGATATTTCCTATTAAAAAATGCAGTTTACAGTAACATTAGTAATGAAATCCATATATCAAAAATTTAAGACACCATCTTTCAATCCATGTTAGTTAAAACTAGGCCATATCACACCAGTTTATTCCTTCAGCATTTTAACAAAATGCATGCACAAAGCATGATGAAATCCCATTGAAGCTGATGGATTCTAAGAGACTTCAATGAACTTTGGATCAGATCTACAGGGCAAAAGGAAGTTATAATTTGAAAATACTGTGTTTTCACATCTATTTTGTCTATATATTCCGTACTTTAGGGAAAAAAATCTTTACAGCTCATTTAAAATTAAATATATTACCATAGTGCAATGAAAAAAAATTGAGATATATATATATATATATAAAGCCATGATTTTATTAGGGACAATCCATTCATTTTAGGGACAATTCAGATTCCACAGCCCTCAGATACAAGTTTTAGACATTCCAGAATCACTTCTAAGGAAATGCAATTTTTAGTTTTACAGTTATTTCATATCAGAATTATTCAGTGGGAACCCAGTAATTTATTTGATGTAGGTCATTGTCTTCCATTCATAGCATGACTCACAAATGCTGTGTGTTAGCCAGTGTGAATTATCTGTTATTGTCCCTTTCAGACATTAATGATTCTGTGAAAATCTAAACTTTTTATTACCGTAATAGAGAGTGCCTACCAAAAATCATTGTACCCAGGATTGCTGCTTGGATTTCTATAATGTTTGATGAATTTCTTATAAACCATTTTACAACACTTTGTTTTGAATATTCATACAACTCTGTCAAACTGTATTCTACTAAAAGGATGCTGTTTTATATTTTATACCATTGGTTGTTATTTATTCTCGTTTATTCAAATGACTGCAATAACTATGATTCATTCATTAATGTTAAGGTTAATACATTTGAGATCGTTTAAAATGTTTCTTCTGCAACTGGCTACTCCTCTTATATTAATGCATACACTTTTGTAAAGAAGTATATTTTTATGAAAAAGGATTTGTAAAAGTATGATGTAAATTTTCAGTGCAATGTAAACAAAATAAAAATGGACAATTGCTTTTTTAAACTGTGTTTCTTCTTTGGAAGATGAGCTTTAAAATTATTTCAGTTGTGAAGATGAGAAAATAACCAAACTAAGAATTAAAATTTGGTATTCTTTTGAGTTTCTAAAATCATGTTATTTTTTCTGAATCTTTCTGTGAATTTTAGGTGAAACTGCAAGATTTAGATTACTTTCAAAAACAACTGATAAACACAATGTGTAAAACTATTTTTTTACTAAAGTCAATTTTCTGTTTTACTTGAAGAAGCAGATTTACACAAAAGAGGCCTACAGTTGTCAATCCAGTGAAAAACACTAGGAAAAAAATTACTTTAAAGAAAAAAATAATTTAGAAAACTTTAGTATTCCTCAAGGTACAGCGTACTTTTTACATTATTTTGCTACCTTTTTGCAGAAATATACAGGATGTACATATTAACAGGTAGTACCAGTACAAACAGTATTTTCTGACATTAAAAAATCCCAGTGTTTCTTTTAATCACGTTCGACTGGAAGGAGGTATCTTAGTTATATTACTAAAGTATTGAAACTATCTTTTAACTATCCCTTTCACTTAAAAGCATGGAAGGTGGATGACAAATCCTGATCTGAAATGCTATTCATAGGATAACTTGGGGACAAAATAGTCTAAAATTCATTTGTGAATTTGGTGCTCTGTATAAATTGAAAAGGTCCATTCAGGTCCATGTTGAAATCACTGAAATTTGTGTTGCTAAATACATTGGAAAGAGAAGCACGGAGTCACTGTAAAGTGATATCATGAAGATCATGCACTAATGTTTTGGGGGGGAGGGGGATTCTAGAGCAAATTGGTTAATTCTGGAAAGCAAGAAAAAACCAGTTTCACAGTGGCCAAATTTTCATATGCAACCTAGAATCTGAAGTTAGGCTCTTCCTTTTTTTTATTTGTGCATTATATGTTTTTGCATACAAAAGTAAATAAAACTTATATTGAATTAGTTCCACAATCCTGTTAATTAGCTTAAGCTAATATATCCAGCTTGCGATTTTCAAGAATTATACTGACTTGCTTGTAACAGAGAGTGCATTCAATCATAATAGATTGAATTTGGGGTTTGATTAGTTTGTTTTAGTTTTGTACATTGGATCAGTTTGTTTGTTTAAGGTTTTTTTAATTTTGATTTGGTTTTGGGGGGGTTGTTTGGGTTTTTTTGGCTTAGTTCCTGAGCTTTTTGACTTATAAACTGTGTGTGAACTGTTCAATTTCCAAGTAGCAGAGTGGTCAGTTTTCACTGTGGCAGATGGAATTCAAAGTTTTGGTTGTTTCATTGGAGTTTGTTAGCCCAGTCTACTCACTGTTTCTTATTTTTCTTGGGAAGGTAGCAGAATGGAAGATAGCCCTTTGGCTACATTATTCAAGCAAACACAGTATACAGAGAAAATCTATATATCAGAAAAAATCAGAATAAAGAAATCAGAAAAAAGAATTGAGATTGCCATGCAACTCTGTGAGTCTTTCGAGATGAACACAGTTTCTGCAATACTACAGACTGAGATTTAAAATTTCATTTAAGATTGAGCCCTTTTAATTCTACATTATATGTGTGTCAAGACCCATCTAGTCCACTACATGTCATTAGATCATACTACAATCTGGTTCATTATTGGAATCTAGAAACTGTATAGAATCAACTAAACTCACCAAAATAGCAGTTCTGGTAAAACTCCTCAGAATCATCATAAAATTGAGCTAAAAATGTCATATTTTACTTTATTTTGTGAAACAGAGCTGGCATTAATATGTAGACATCTTATCCTTGAGGAATTCCATGACTAAAGTAGAACAAGCTGTTCTTGTCAAGGAAATGGTTTAATGGCTACGCATCTTATTGCTTCATATAGAGAGCTAATGAGAAGTGAGCCTGTAGCCAAGTCATTAAGCTGTTAATCTAGGTGAAAGACAGATTTTCTTTTCCAAGCCTTAAAAGCGTGCACCTCAACCCACTAGTACAGTTGGCTGAAGTGTTATGAAGTATTCCTCATTTTTTCCAACATTAGTGAAATTTGGGGAATTTAATATCTTGGATATCACTGCACAAAGATATCAGCAGATCTGTATCCCAGTGTGTAGATTCAATGTGTAGATTCAGTGTGTAGATCTACTACTTAGCTACTACATTATTTCAGTAAAGCATAGATGTCTTGTGACGGAATATACTTTTTTTTTATTGTTATTGTGCAGATTTCTGCCCATGATCTGTCTGTAGAAGATCACCTGCTCCACAATGGAAGAGTCCATATGTGTTGAAACAACCTTAATTATAGGATGATCTGAGTTGGAGAAAAATATATCTTGTATCATTTGTCATATTAAAACCCTACAATTTTTGAGAGGTTAATTTATGGAAATTAATTTGTGATTTCAGATTTTCAGTGGGAATTGATATAAGTACCTGAAGCATCTAGGTGACCATTCAAGCAATGGTACATTCAGCAACCAATTTCCAAGGCTCGTCTCACACACTTTGCTAATAGTCTTACTAGCCTTTCATGGTACATCAGAAAGTCTTCTTATGATCTCCCAAAACCACAAAATTTCCTTTCATTTCTTTGAGTTTCTATGATTTAATTTTGATTTGGTTACCAAAAATTCAGTCAAATATGATGGAGAAAGATGCACTAGGTTTGTTTTCTGGTAATCTGTATTACTGGTTAGCAAATAAACATGTTATTCTTTACTTCCTTTTATATCTTTCTCTGTGAAAAAATAATTCTTGCACGAGAGTGTTCACATGAGACAAGCAGGGTACAGTGTTTAGGAATGCAACTGGTTTTTAAGATTCCTATTTGGTATATTTATTTTCCAAAATCTTTGTGTGATTCCAGCTGTCCTTTTTTAAACAAATGAAGCACTAAGTTGGTTTTATCTTTAGTTCTAGACTAAGTCTCCCACTGCCTGATCATCTAATACATACTGCTGTCCTAAGTGACAGCTAGGACAATTGAAAAATGATTCATAATTTGGTTTCCTTCTGTAGTAAAATAAGTGTAATAAGTAAGAGCGTGGGCAGATACTTTTGAATAAGATTTTTTAATGTCATGTATTAAGCAGGACCAATTAAATGAACATTTGATTACACAAAAACTATTTCAATGAAGTAGCTGTGTTCCCATTTATTATCTTCTTGTTTCTGAAACTAAGGCAGCATAATATCCTGACTTGCTGAACCAGGTCTTTTCTGCTCCTCAACGACCCCACCAACAAGGAGGTTGAGGGTGCTCAAGAAGTAGGGAGGTGACACAGCTGGGACAGCTGACCCCAACTAACGATCCTGAGTTAGCTCAATTGGTTAGAGCATGGTGCTAATAACACCAAGGCTGTGTATTTGATCCTCTTATGGGCCATTTGCTTAAGAGTTGGACTCAATGATCCTTGTGGGTCCCTTCCAACTCAGAATATTCTGTGAAATTTCTGCAAAACTGACTGAAGGGATATTCCAAACTATATGGTATCATGCTAAGCAAATAAAACTGGAGTAAGAAGAAGGAAAGGGAGGATATTTGAAGTGATGGCATTTGTCTTCCCAAGTAACTATTCTTGGATAGTGATGAAGCTCTGCTTTCCTGGAGATGGCTGAACACCTGCTTACTCATGAGAAGTGGTGAATTAATTCCTTGTTTCTCTTTGCTTGCATGCTTGGCTTTTGTGTTACCTATTAAACTGCCTTTATCCACACTCACAAGGGTTTTCACTTTTATTCTTCCAGTTCTCTCCATGACCCTGTTGGCCAGGCAGTGAGCAAGCGGCTGCATGGTGCTTAGTTGCCAGCTGGGGTTAAGCCATGACATTCCTTTCTGGCACCCAACACGGGGCTCAAAGGGTTTGAGATAATGACAGATTTTATTAGAATGTGCTAGGTTCAATTTACAGCTGTTACAGCTGTTAAGCTGTTAATTGTCAGGCTCCAGAGGCTGCACCCCACGGAAGGGAAACACACTGGAGCAGTTTGTGAAGAACTGCAGCCTATGGGAATGACCTGATCACAGGGATGCAACACATCTGTGAAGACAGGCTGAGAGAATTCAGGCTGTTCAACCTGGAAAAGAGAAGGTTTTGGGGAGACCGTATAGCAGCCTTCCAGCACCTAAAGGGGGCTTACAATGAGTCTGGAGAGGGACCTTTCACAAGGGCATGTAGCAATAGGACAAGGGGGCAATGACTTCAAACTGAAATAGAGTAGGTTTAGACTGGATATCAGGAAGAAATTCTTCACTGTGAGAGTGGTGAAGCACTGGAGCAGGTTGCCCAGAGAGGTTGTGGGCTGGAGGTGTTCAAGTCCAGGCTGGATCGGGGCTCTAAGTAACCTACTCTGGTGGAGAAGGGGATTGAAACTAGATCATCTTTAAGGTCCCACCCAACCCAAGACATTCTGTGGTTCTATGACCCTTATCAGAGAAGTTCGTGGAGGACTGTCCTTTCTGACAGAATATTATATCGAAACGCTCTACGTCTTCTGTGGTGATTGTTGTGAGACATTCTGATTTTTCATTTTATAACATTCAGCAGTGATAAGAGTTTAGTCACTGAAGTGCTCGAATTCAGAAACTGGGAAATAAATAAAAGCAACCTCTTCAAACTGTGAAGAGCAAACTCCTCTCTAAAGAAGCATAACACAGAAGGATTCTGCTCCCATGTATCAATTAAAGAATTTACAAATCCATAGGGAATCACCACATCTATAGTTAGCCCACCAAGAGTGGACCAGTAATGTGAGTGGAGTCCCTATGATTATTATTTTATTTTCCCCATGGGCATTCAGAAATAGGTTGATCCTAAAAAACTGGTCTGTTTGATCTGTGATTCTGAAACCAGAAGACCAATATCAGACTGATGTGACTTTACCTTTCAGGCCCTTAGAGCAACCTAATCTGTTTACTCCACCTATGATCATTACTTGGCAGAAGTTTCTGTTCTTCCATGTCTTATCTGTTGAGTTATTTCTTAACAGTTTGATCCAAAAAAAGTTTAGAAGAGCACTTCACAGGGACAGGAAATTAGAAAATCTTAGTGAACTGGGTCGACCTTGTTTTAATGACCTATTAACAATATGATTTGCATGCTTTTTGATAACATTTCTGGGCTTTATTTTTCTTAAGGTAGAATTAATAAATATATTTTATCTTAAAAAAATCAGTGTAAAATATTTTGACACTTGCAAATTTATACTTATTTTATTTTAAAATATATTCTTAAATTACATACATAAAGTCATGACGGTGTGTTACTGTCAGTGTTATGTAGACTAAAGTCGTGGACAAAAGAAAATGACTGAAAAGCTGTCACTGCACTTACTACTGCTGCTTTTAAAATGCCTACAAGTAAGTCTAAGATTGCCAAAGGTGAACCAGGACCTATATTAGATGTAAAATGGACTAAATAAAACATATTTCCAATAAAGCGACTGTTTTTGTTATCATCTCTGGATGCTGAAACCATGTCAATGTTTTATAGATTACCCACACCTAAAAAAGACTAGTTGTGCAACATCGGTCATGTCTGTAATTTAAAATAAGATCATGGTGGATTTTGTCATTACTGAAAAGGCAAAATAATATATTTGGCCTGGTGTACAGAGCTTTCCTGTCAATAAAGAAATTGATACCACATGCGAATGAGCTGAGATGAGCTGTCAATTTTTCTCTGAGAAAGAGAAGAAATAGTAAAAGAAAAATTCCTTAAAAGAGGCAAAGAGACGAAAGCAAATCTCTATTTTTTTGCATAGAAAAGATTAAAAGATTCATGGTAAACCATTACCACAGCTTTAGCTCATGAGACTGTGGAGTTTTTGTGAGGGGTTTTTTTTGTTGTGGTTTGGTTTTTTGTTGTTTTGTTTGTTTTGTTTGTTTTGTTTTTTGGGTTTGTTTTAGTCTTCCTTCACAGAATAACCTTTTCTGAGAAGACAGATCTTTTCTTTTGCTTCATGTAGGTGTGATCGTGCAAACTCTGAACTTTCATGACAGTCTCTCTGCTCCTCTTGACTTCTTCCTTAGTGGCAACTGAAGAGTGATGCTGACCACCCACAGTGTTTTATGAGATGGGAGGAAAAACTGAAAAGTTCAGAGAGCAGAGACAGATGCATTTTTTTTTTTAACTGTACAAAGAAAGAAGATAAATCTAGCAAACAAAATGTCCTCTGTAGAAAGTCATGCAGAAGAAAGTTCTAGTTGCATGAACAAAGGTCCCACCCTGGTTAACAGAACTGTAATTCCTCGTGTTGATTCAGCACATTCTGTATTCATTTCTGAATCACACCTGAAAAACTAACAAGCTGGAGACAACAGAGGCAAAAGCAAAGAAAGTGATTAATTGGACAGGGAAGGTACTTCGGGCAAAAAAATTATGCTTATGCGATTACAAAAGCTGTTGCAAATGTTTCTTTTTTAAAATAGAAGAATAATTAATGAATTGTATCTGTAAGTTCAAATTACTACAAATTGTACATCCACTAATTTCTGTCCAAGAGCAAGATTAATTTAATTATTATAGTAAAAATTACCATAAGAAAAATATGTATGTTGACAAGGCTACTGATATAAATTTTTCCCATCTCTGGAACATGAAACTTCATACTTTAATTCATGTCCTCATAGCAAAACATTTGCTTTATAAACCAGTGGATAAAATAACACAGAGAATATTTATTTGTTCTCAATATATCAAGAAATATATTTTTCCAATTGGTATATAATGTACATTTCAATCAGTTTCTCATTGATATGAAGATATATCAGGGAAAAATGAATTACTCACAAGCAGCTGGTATCTCTTTTGATCAAATGGTTTGCCCCTCTCCTGTAGAGACGTATCTAAACAATTTCAAAATTTAAGACATCAGGAAAATCTTTGCTTACTGTGACTGTGAAAAAGAAATGTATCATTGCTGATCAACTGCATCCTTTAGACTGAGAACATTGAAAGAGAAAAAATAATTAGGATTTTTCTGTGAAATTTTTGAACATTTGTAAAAACAGGGAATGTATTAAGCAGGAGTCCATGAAATACAGCATTAAATATTTACATTAAGATACCTATGCAATATTTCTTCATTAATTCTTTATCAGTTGCGTTGATCAGAAAGTAACATGTTTCTAAGCATTCTTTCTGCAGCAAAGAACCCAAATACTTGTTTTTTCAGGGAAATTTGAAATTTTAGTTGTTTTTTTGTTCCATATGTCATCATGGCTAGGCTTCGCAAACGAAGATTTGGGAAGGGCTCTACCCATGTTTGTTACAATGTTCCATATGTACTATAATGTTAATGGTGACACATTAAACAAATTTTTCCACCAAAAGTAAATCTTTGCAAATTTACCTTCCTCCTTCTCTCACTCCCTGAAAATTTGAACAAAGGATCAGGAAAAGTACAGAGAGAGCAGCACCCTGCGTCTCAATTTTTGCACCAAACTAACTGACTGTTGTCAGGTATGGTTAGAGTACTAAATAAAAGAAATGGATTATAGGCTGTTTTGAGTAATTTTGTCTAGAGAGTTGTTATCTATCTCATTGTTATTGTTGTTGTTGTTGTTGTTGTTGTTGTTATTATTATCACTGCATTTGCTTAAGCAGATAGGGAAGTTATTAGCCAGTTTTATGTATATATTCATTTTATATAAATGAATATTTAGGATAGCTGAGTAGTTTATGTGTAGAGCAAAGTACATGAATTCACATGCAGTTGCTCTCAAAACACTACAATACTGGATTATCTACTGTCTATACAGAAATTTCAAGTTCCAGGAAGAAAATTCTTAAAAGAATAGCACTTTTTTAAGTTTGTATGATTATTTTTACCATTTTTTCTTATTATTACTTTTTTTTTTCTGACCTTCCTTAAACAAGCTGTGAAATCACTGATCATTCTAAAACAAATGGCTCTGCGAGGTAATTTCTGTCAGTTTTACTCTTCACTGGTGAAATCAGAAGGAGAGAGACCTTAGATGTGAATCATCTGAACTAAAAATTTTGTTTTATACAACATAGATAACAATTTCATGTAAATGCACTCATTTTTCACCATACAGAATCTCCTAATAGGGAGAAATAAGGTTTTCTCTGCCATTTTTGAGACTTATCCATAGGATTCTGTGCTTTACTGAACTCATTTGTGGAGTAAAAGCCTAAGAATCCAAAAAAAAATAGATTTAGATCCAGCACAGTGTAATATTTAATTTTCTAATTAAAAATTTGTATTAAATATCCAGTAAAGACTGCACATGTCACACAGATTGCTCTGGTAATAAATAATGTGAAGCTTACTAACAGAGTGAAACTTATTACTTACCATTAAAAGAAAGGTCATCCCTAGAGAGTAGAAAATCTTATTCTGTACAGTGCCAAGTTGGAATTATCAGAGGAAACGAATATGCAGTTTCTTGATGACTTAAGACTGAACAAGAAAAAGTGATTTTGTAATGTGCTCAAACTACTGTCTTGTTTAAACAAAAGACTTCATGAGTGCAAAAGCTTCAAAGGTCACAAAACCTTCATGTATGGCTGAGGCATAACAGTCTTTTAAATAGTATAGTTTTTTATAAATAATCTCAGTATAATCTGTTCTGTGAACTAATGGATCTGTATGCTTAAGGGCATCAAACAAGCACATCAGAAAAGTGTTTCAAATTGTCCCATCTCTAAACTAACCAAAATAAATTTCTCTGACATAACAAAAAGATTCTGCATTTTTTGAAAGCAGAATAATATGTTTCTTTTAGGTGCATTGTCTAGTTCATGTTTTATGGTAAAACATACTGTGAGTGTTTTAATAAACAAATTAAAAGGAAAATAATTTACCTTGCAGCAACATGCCCTGTAATTAACCTCATTTTGCATTGTGTGCTAATGTGCAATGGTCTTGGAATCTTATTATTCTCTTCTCACACAGAATGAATAAATCAACTAATTATAGCTCTATTACTTACTAAATACTTCACTTACAATACATTTGTAAGATAAACAAGTTATTAGCAACTAAATACACCAAACTAACTCTAAAAGAATTTAGCATTTAGCAAAATAGCTAATTAAATTGATTATAAAATGTTGATCCACATAACAAACAAAAATAACAATGAAAAAATTCCAGTGGATGTCAATCACAGAAACATTTAGGTAAATTTTATACAATTATTACACTAAAAGTTAATGCCCACTTATTTTTCTAAGAAATAGAAATAGTTATTCTGGAAAGTACTTTTACTGTTAAATAGGTAAAATGACATAAGTCTTTTTTGAAGTGCAAAATTCTCATCAAATTTTGGAGAGCGTTAATGAGGAATTAATGTAAAGACTGTATAGGTTACATTATGATGTATGACAAGACCTGTGGTATATTAATGCAGCTGAATTCAAAACTTGTATTCAGAAAAACTGAACATTCTTTGTTTAAACTTGTCTTTTATTCATTTGCATAACCCAAATTACCTTTGACAAAACTTTTTCATAGAGTATTTCTAGAATCAAGATTTTTCACCCTGAGTTACATTTGTTTATTCAAAGCTACAAAGGTCCTGATAAATTTTTTATAAAAGTGCGATAAATTTCTCAAGATGTCTCTATTCTGTGTGTTTCCAGTCTTTCCACTACTTAATCTTTATTTTATATGCAGAACTTAATTCTGGTTATAAATACCTCTTGATTAAAAAAGGTGTAATTGTCTCGACTTCAGTTATGTTATATCAGTGGAGATCTACACTGCTGTGTGGAAGACATGACCTTGTCCCTAAAAATAATCCAACAGCTTGAGTCATTGTTGATATAGACAGAAAAGAACAAGATAAATTTCCATTAAGAACAATATTATGGTCTTTGATTTATTATTTTGTTTAATTTTAGAGAACTCTCTTAAGATTATAGTTCCAGAAAGAAAAACTAAGACATGCTCCCCATGAAGATAAGCAATAAAAGCCTTACACTTATATCCTTACACTATGCTGGTATTCTCCAAGTAGTGGACTTTTTTCAAAGGTCTGTATATAAATGCAATAAGACCTTTTTGCTGTGAGGATACATCATTGGGAAATACCACATCATGCTCATATTTGTCAAGGTCTTCAAGAAGGTACATTATAAATTCAATCTTACAAGATAAAAGGAAGTGGGAAAATATAACTTACCATGACTATTGCAAATTGGTATTTCTCTAAATACAAAAAAAAATCCCCTATCAGGTAGTAATTTAATACAGACTTCATGTTGTGTGGCTAGAAGATATGCTAAGGCACATGAAAATGGGGAGGTGATTTGAGACAGTCAGCAGGGATTCACCAAGGGCAAGTCCTATCTGATCAGCCCAGTGGCCTTCTATGATGGAGATGACTACATCAGTGGGCAAGAGGAGGACTACAGATGTCATTTATCTGGACTTCTGTAAAGCCTTTGACACGGTCCCCCACAACATCCTTCTCTCTAAATTGGAGACTGTTAAGTGGACTGTTAGATGGATAAGAAAATGGTTGGACAGTCACATCCAGAGGGTAATGGTCAATGGCTCAGAGTCCCAATGGACATCAGTGATAGGTGCTGTTCCTCAGGGGTCTATATTGGCATGAGTGTTATTTAATATCTTTATTAATTACATAGACAGAGGGATCAAGTGCACCCTCAGCAAATTTGCAGATGACACCAAGCTGAGTGGTGTGGTTGACACACCTGAAGGATGGGATGCCATTCAGATGGATCTGTACAAACTCAAGAAGTGGGCCCATGGGAATCTCATGAAGTTTAATAAGATTGAGTGTAAGGTGCTGCTTTTGGGTCAGGTCAATCCCCTGTATCAGTACAGGCTGGGAGATGAAGAGATTGAGAGCAGCCCTGCTGAGAAGGACTCAGCGCTGGTGGATGAGAGGCTGAACATGAGCCAGAAACGAGCACTTACAGCCCAGAAAGGCAAACATCCTGGGCTGCATCAAAAGCATGCCAGAAGGTTGAGAGAGGGGATTCTGCCTCTCTACTCCGCTCTGGTGAGACCCCACTTATAGTGCAGCATCCAGCTCTGGGGTCCCCAGCATAGAAAGGGCGTGGATCTGTTGGAGCAAGTCCAGAGGAGGTCATCAAGGCGACTACAGGGATAGAGCACCACTCATACAAGGAAAGGCTGAGAGAATTGGGTTTGTTGAGCCTGGAAAAGAAAAGACAATGAAGATGGTGAAGGACCTTGAGGCGAAGTTTCTGTTGTTGCAGGGTTAGGTTTAATAGAATTTTTCCAGAAGTTGTACTGTATGTCTTCTAGAAATTCTGTTTAAAATTTAAAAACCCCAAACTAAAACCAACAGACATTCTACATGGAATGCATATTTTTTCCTAGAGTATTTAACTTCATTAAATGTTTATATTACTGTGTTTTCATTTTTTTCAATTCATGGACCTGGAGAGGCAGATGGCTAAATGGTTTGCAGATGGTTGAAAATGATAAATGGCTGTGACAAGGTTACCAATAGTACTTTTGTTCACTGTATTAGTGCAATCTGTTTCTGCCTAGGAAGTAACCTAAACTATTAAGTGGACTTAAATTAACAAAATATATTCCTCTGGTTTTTGCTATGATATTTTATAGTTTTGTTTTGAATATAATTCCTGTTTACCCATACTGAATGCCATTTTAATATCCTGTGTAGTTTTACAGCTATTAGATATGCCTTGGGTGACACCTGCTATTTTGTCTGTTTTTATTATATAAACTTTTTTCAGACATATTTACAGGTTTTTGAGTTCATAGCATGTAACTAATGAAAAAAGAAAATCCACATGGCCTCAGAGATGCATACTGTAACTATCCTATATAACTGGTAGAGGTAAGTGCTTGTATTTGGTTTTGGTTTATTCCCTTGAATTAATATGCAAACTGTGATAATTGGGAACAGCAAGAGCACTACTAAAAAAACATATTGTGTAATCTTATTTTTTAAGTGTATTTATTGTTTATTTTCCCTTTCTCAATATACTAGACTTACAATGAACAAACAAGCAGAAGATAATGAACATTAGTCCACAGTAGGGAAAAGACTACCATAGGAATATGAGAATGGAGGTTCACTGTGATCCAAACCAGTGGTTTGTCTGGTTAGGCCTCTTTTACATGACAGTATCCAGCACCATTTATTTTCAGAATAAGGTGGAAGAAATACATTGACATTCCCACTAATTCAACGTGGTCTTAATTTCATCTCCATTCCATTTCTGGGCAATGGATTTTTTTCCTGGAGTAATTTCTCAATAATTTCTTCATTAAAAACCAAACCAAAGCAGCATACAACAGATTTTGTCCAGACACTGCTTTGCTTATTGCAAGGTTTTATTCTAGCAGTTTATGAGTGGCCTTGCCATTTTCAACAGGGTATTTTATCTCCCATTCAACTGTCCATAGCAGAAGTCTTACTAAATTCTTCAAAGATCTTGACGATCTTATCATATTTATCTAAGTATTTTTATATGCAAATATTCCTAACATCAATTCTGTTCAGGATCCACTACTATAAACATATCACAGTGGTGCAGTTAAAGCGATAATTTTGATTATGTCAGGTTCTTGTATGTTTATGTGACTTCTTTTGACAAATTTATAGCTTTCTCATTTGCTAACCTATGATCAGTGATGACCTACTCACCATGCAGTTACCAAGTTCATTCCCTCAACTGCTTTAAATATCATCTTCATTTTTCAGTCTTCTGGTATTTTCATGCTTTCTTAAAAATAATTTCCAGTGATTAAAAGATATTTCCAGAAAGTTCTTGAAATACTGAATACAGATTTTCCAACCCTTCAGATTTTAAATATTTCTCCTGTATTCATGAAACTTATTCTTTACTCATTAAAACTAGAAAAGTATCTCAAAGTCACATAAATATAGTCCTGCTTCACTCTGAATATAGGATAGAAATAGTTAATGGATATTTCTGTCTTTCAGCAATACATCTGAGCAACCCTATCACGCTTGGCTAGAATAAGATATACTGGAATTTGGTAGCTTATTCATAACCTCAGCTTTTCCATCATAATAGTCTTATATAGTACTGTGATAGGACCACAATTATAATATATGCTTAAATAGATTATCCCACAGCATTGATACAGCTTAGTACATCCCTTTAAAAATGAATATTTTCAAAAGACTGCTATGTGGAGGAAATCCAGGGAGGACTGACTGAGTAATGTAAACCAGAAATTGTTTTTTTGTGAAGACAAAATTAAATAAGGCTGCCCTATGGAAGAACCGAGACTTCCAATGAGCAATGGACTTTTAAAAAGCAAACTACTGATGGATTATTTAAACACAAATAACATAGAGTTGTAATTTTACTTTGGAAAATGAGGAGAGTTAATTCAAGCTACAATGTCAAGAGTCAAAATCTGAGAAGCTGTAATTCCAAGAGATTCAGGACATAGCAAATGAATATTGTTGATAAATATCAGGATCCTTAAAGCTTCAATGTTGAATGACATGGAAGAAAATGAAGTATTTAGTTCCTCAATGCAATAGTATAATTTACATTAATCAGTTTTAACAATTTTTATTTGTGATAAGAAGAGTTCTGGTGATCACATCACCTAGTGATAGCTAATACAAAAGGAATTAACTGTCCTCCCAAGGGCAACTTTTCTCTTGTAGAGTTACACTCCACTTATTCACACACATACATTAAATTCAGACCCTCTTATTCATAGATAAATTTGAACTTGGTTAGGCACCATCTATCTTATTCTTCAAAAAAACCCCAAGAAAAAAAAACAACAAATCGAATCTGTGAAATTTATTGAAATATAGATTTATTAATGTAAAATCCACCTCAATTTTGAGCAAATCTCACCACCTAGATTCCCAGTCTGTGGGACTATTTCCGCTAACATCTCCAGGAGCTGATTACTGCCCTGAAACTGTGAAGGTAATTACTTTAAAAAGCCTTTGACCCCAGGACTCCAGTCATCAACAGATAGTTTACATTCCTTCTTCCATCCTTATTCCACACATTTACTCCACAGAGATAAGTCTATTTACATAGAAATTGCAAAAATAACCTTTTATGAATTTAGCACTTACTATGTGCTTTATTTGTACCATTCCCCCTCTCAAGCCTTGTGAAGGATGAACATTACAATAAAGCATACATATTCATAGAGCAATATTGTAGGCTAATTCTCACAAGGCTGCTATTATTCACAACTTATAAATGAATCCTTAATAGCCACTCAAATCTATAAATAACCATCTTAAAGTTGGTCAAATTAAGTAATTTAACTGCAGTACAATGACCAAAGAATATGAAGAATTTACTGTGAAGGGTACTTACATTTAATATGTAATTTGAAAAAATATAAGAACAGCCAAAAATATATATTTGATGTGGAGCCGCCAAATAGTATCGTGTGCATTAACTTTTTTTATTCATACACATGCATCTTACTAGCACACTACAATGCACATACATTGTTGTAAGACCAATCAGGAATGCAGCTGACCAAATCCAGAGATCAGGCTTAAAACTATTGTGATGTACCAGTGTTGGTGTTCATTATGACCTCAGTAAGAAAGTCATTCAGATTTGTACTCATTTATGTACCATTTATTGAAGCAAATGCTATAAAGACAAAGAGGATAGATAATCATGGTATCATAGAATGTTTTGGGTTGCAAATGACCTTAAAGACCATCTAGTTCTAAGCCCCCTTCCATGAGCAGGGACAGCTTTCCCTAGACCAGGTTGCTCACAACCTCATCCAACTTAACATTTCCAGTGATGGAGCATCTGTAACTTCTCTGGGCACCTGTTTTAGTGCTTCACCACCCTCATAGTAAAGAATTTTTTCCTAATAGCTAATCTAAACCTACCTTCAGTTCAAAGCCATTCCCCTTTGTCCTATCACTATTTGTCCTTGCAGGCCCCTTTTAGGTACCAGAAAGCTGTTATAAGGTCTTCCTGGAACCTTCTTATCTTTAGAATGAGCAATTCCAACTCTTTCATCATATTTTCACAGAAGGGGTGTTCCAGCCCTTCTGTCATCTTCATGCTATAGCTAGGCACTTTAAGTTCCTTCATGTATAGGAGGGAAAGTGTCACATTTACACAGTGATTTATTTTATTGTGAAATACAAGTCTATAAAAGGTCAGATTAATTTCTCCTCGAAGTTATCTCTTTACAGTAATTATAAAGGGAGTATGAAAGACAAAAACTCCGTGTAGATATTTACACTGCAGATTTTTTAAGTTTCTGTGGTAGTTAAAAAATTTGCTAGTTTATGTACATGTTACTAGAGATGAACATATCTGATTGTTTATAACTCCCCTAGTTTCATCAATCTGAGAAGAGTTAGTGAGTTTATTAAACATCATAGTAAGCACTCATTAAGCAAAACACGTAATTAAGCAA
The DNA here is from genome assembly GCF_025592945.1 of Manacus candei. Taxonomy (NCBI): domain Eukaryota; kingdom Metazoa; phylum Chordata; class Aves; order Passeriformes; family Pipridae; genus Manacus; species Manacus candei. The sequence goes on from NW_026138133.1 coordinate 1,109,492, forward strand.
GAAATTAATCTTCCATTTCCAATTAAAAAAATAGTTTCTAGAGCTCACGATTAAATAATTGAAAGTGTAAAGTCAAAACATGAAAAATCAAATGAAAATAATATAGTTATTATCTTCTATGTATTATGATTTTGGATAGGTGAGATCAGTTCATTTTTAGGGCTATACCTGTGTCAGTAAATTGAGAGGTGCCGTGACACTTTCTTGAGTTGAACTGTTCCCACACGAATCAGGACAATCTTTTCCAGACTGTATTTTGGGAATTCTTGACCAGTTTGTCCCTTAAACATGTTCTGGAATTTAGGAAAGCGCTGACTGACCTGGGATGAAACTGTACCAGAGGTTAAGCAATTAAAGAATAGCCTGATTGTATATTTTCTTTTTGATTCCATGAAACATAGCTTTGAATCCTTGTCATTATCATTGTCTCAGACAGTGGAAGAAAATTGCACGTACAGGAAAAAATAAATATTGATTTAATTACTTTAAACTATGTAAATCAATTATGAACAGTATTTTGGAGCTTGTTTGTTTACATGTTATTGATGTGAATTTCAATAAGATATCATGCTCTCTGGAAGCTCACAAATAACACTTCACGTCTGTGGAACCTTTTCTAGTGACAAAATTATAGGCTACACAGTTTTTATCATCTAAGTACTGTAAATATGTTGCCAACATTGAGATGAAAGAGTCTAGAAAAAGTGTAAAATTGCAGTCTGCTACCTCATTTGTACATAGTTATCATAATTACATGAACTTTACCTGATATTCACAGTCAAATCTTTATCAGCAGTGTTAAATGCCCTAGAAAATTCTAAGCTGTATGCAATGTAATAAGATGGGGTTTCAGTAGACTGTCTTGAGAGTCAGAGGCAAACTAAGATTTCTGCTTATTTGGATGAATTTGTGTATATGTCTTTCCCATGGATTAAAAGGAGAATCAAACAGAAGTCCTAAGTACTTCATTATTCTAAGATGATGAAAGGACTAGAGTGTTTCATATATTGAAAGGCTGAGAGAGCTGGAACTGTTCAATCTGGAGAAGAGAAGGCTCTGGGGACCTTATCACGTATGTAAATTCTTGAAAGGATTCTGCAAAGAGGACAGAGCAAGAGTCTTCTCAGTCCAGTAGCAGTGCAAGAGGCAACAGGGAAAAACTGAAACACAAGAGCTTCCCTTTGAACACCAGGAAATTGTGAAAGTGACCAAACACCAGCACGGGTTGCCCAGGGAGGTTGTAGAACATATTCAAAACTCATTTGGATATGGTCCTGGGCAGCCTGCTCTAGGTGGTCCTGCCTTAGCAGAGAGATCGAACAAGATGCCTTCTGGACATATCTTCCAACCTCAATCATTCTTTAATCTATGAAAAAGAGGTATTATATCTCCCCTGCCCACCTCCTGACAAAAAAAGCAAATGGTTAGATCCTACCCTAATCTGATGCCAGAGGCAAACATTCACCTTAATGAGGAACAAGCTATATTTTCTAAGACTCCTACATATATCTTTGTAGGTTGGCTTGAGGTACCAATTTATTTTGGTTTACAAACTCAGTAGAATTGGATGTAAGTTTGGCATTTTCTTGAGATCACTTTACTTAGGAAGTCTTCAAATAATAAGCTGCATTCTGACAAAATAGTCCATTATGTTCTCCCTTACAGAATTAGAAAGACAAACACTCTTGTTCCTTCCATCTGGCACCCTTTCAAATGAAGGAAACTCCAAATAGGACTAAAAATAATTTCTTGTTTAGAATTTCTTGAAACATTCTGTAATCTGCGGTAGATAATGACCATCAAACTATGTTAATTTAAATATAATCTTCAAAGCTGGACCCTGCCTTGCATCTCTTTATCATCTGAAATTAATCTGCAAAATAATTTTTTTTGTTTAACTTTCATCTGGCTAGTCAATGTGATGAAATAAATTGTATTAGATGATTTGATTGGCCGGTCTTCAGGATGTAAGTAAAACATTACTTAGGCTTATGTAGGGGTGGAATTTACACAGCTATTTTTACTATGTTGGTTTCCTGTCTAGGAAAGTTATTGCAATCTCTTACCTCTCATTTTTAAAAACTTAGATTTACACTAAATTTTTTTTGGCACATTACACGTAATTCATCAGATGGCCAAGACAAGGGTTCAGTCTGATCAAATGCCTTATAAAAGGTACAGTCAGTCTGTGTCATCACATTGTACGTAACTATAAAGTGTAACAAAAGGCAGGACTTTTTTTGAAAGATTAATGTTAGGAGAAAAATTTTAAAAAGGACTCTTATAAAAGGGCTTTTTTTCCGTAAAAATTACGTACCAGTTGAAAAAAATATTAAAAGAGTAGGTGAATACCCCTGAAGCACTGAGAGAGTCTGGAGTGGGAGCGGTAAGACAGACAGAAAGACAGGTGAAAAAATCCCAATTATATTCCATATTACATAGTTTATTATTAGAATATTACTGTATTCTCAAATAAAATAGTTTTCTAATATTTAAATACATTTTCAGAAAATGATAATCCAACTTTATTGAATCCAATAGAAAACATTATAAATCTTAGGCCAGAAACTGGATCATGGAAATCAGAAATCCAAAGTGAACATTTGAAATGCAAAGATGCTAAAAGGAGAAATAAGTGCCATGGGTTACTCAGTTTAAGAATTAGGAAAATTTCGTGAAGATTAGTTTACCACTTGACTCAATGCAACAAAAAAATATTCCTGACCAATACTCCCTGAAAATAGTTTTATACAGATAAGTTATAACTCTGATTAAGAATAATAGTACTGACAAGAAAGTAAATTATTTTTACAAAGGCACAATCTATCTTATCCTTCTTTTTTAGGGGTTATCAGCAACTGAAGCAAAAAAAAAAAAAGAATGAGACTGAAATCCATAGTTCTACATGGATGTTAAAATTGATATTTTACTGCTTTTTATTAATCTCAGAAATACCAAACTTTAAAGGAAATTGTAAAAATCATTTTCACACACACAAAGAGTTAAACACTTCTGAGAATCTATACTTTTATTGTATTTCTTCATAAGATTTAAAATCTATTGATATAAATAGGGACACTCTCATTTATTTCAAGAAGTATTGAATTATCTTTGTCGCAAGTTATTTCCTTTGTAGCAACCCAGTGTACAATGTGCAGATTGGATACCAAAACCCTGTAGATAATACCTATAGATCATATTTATACATTTATATGCCAAATGTTTTTTTGGCGTAAGGGAAGAATGAAAATGTTTAGGGAAGGCAAAATATACCTTTCGATGAAACCAAACCTGTATTTGCACTTCAGTGGTGGCTATGAGGCTGCACTGCTTTGCACAGTGTGTGAGCTCAAAATGCTGAACATTCTGGCTCTCATTCTGTGGTCTTTTAGTCCTAGTTATACAATATAACTACATTTGGACCATCTAAATGCTGTAACATCTGTTACTAACTGCCTTAGTTGTATCACTGATCTTTCTTCCCTTGCAGGGCATGTAGTAGAGGTGACTATGGGGTGAGAGTGCATAAGCAAAGGGTCAAACCTGCAGGGTTTGATCAGCAGAATGACCTTCAGGCTGGAGAAAGGGAAATGGAGAACATCAAAAATCTGAAGAGATTATGTCATGATGAAGCCAAGACAGTGAAGAAAACATAATGGAAGCGCTGCTCTACTTGAGTAACTGAAGCAAAAATTACTTACTTACTTTCTGTTTTCAGTACTAGAGTTTGTTGCTTTTTGTTTTATTTTTTCCCCTGTAAGTTTTGAAGAGTTTACTTTAGATGAAATTGACAGGAACTAAATGATACTACTTCAATTCTAATGCTCTGGCTTACGAAATTTTGCTCTGCACTGTTTACAACTGAATGTGCATTCATAAAAAAGAATAACCAGGGGCAAGGAAAGGTGGGCATGTATCATATTTGCATTTGATATCTAAACCAGGGGGAATTACATACTAGCAGTTAGCCACCATTTCAAATATACAGATCTGTTAGAACATCTGCTGCATTAAACCAATAATGGTTTTATCTTTCCATTTAAAATTATTCTGTGCCATTTTACATTTTTACTGGGTTTTATTTCGCGGTGTGTCAAATCATGATATAATTACATATTTCAGAATAGTTAAAAGCTAACTTCTTACTGGAATTTTGAAAGATGCTTATCTGTTTCCCAATAGAAAAAAACCCCTTATTTCACTAAGTATCTTTCCAAATAGCTCTTGTAAAAGACTTATGTGGACAAAATGTTCAAGCTATTCCATTAAAATTCAGGATAAAATAACATAAATTACTTTCCAAACTGCAGTCTGGAAAGTTTACTTTCATAGAAAGTAACATCATCAATTGACCAGATTCTGTAGAGTTTACATGCAACTTTCAAACTCTACCATGAAGGATTCCGGTGCAGTTATGAGATGAAATATTTCAGTTTACTCTCTGTATTTTAAAAGATGTTAAAATGTTCCTGAAAGTTACCTCAGGAATTTCTTATAAGACACCCACTTAGAAATACATCCTAAAGATATATTTTGGTGATCTTATGGAATTTCCCATGTGACTACAGCAGCCTCACCTCCATTGGGCTACTGGATTCGGTAACCATTAATAATTGCAAATGATATCCAGAAAAAAATATTGTAAAAATATCATAAAATGTACTGAATATAACAAGGGAAGTGTACAAAAGATGTTTTTAAACTTTCACACAGAAGCATCTTTTCAAAAATACTAACATTATATATATTCAATCACTTCTAATTTAACCAATTTCATTGCTCTGTACAGCTTAGTTCATTTCTTGTTATTAATAGTAAAGCCTTTTTTTTTTTTTACCTAGAGTTGATTTGTAGTTGTCAGTACCATTCATTTGCAATAAATCTTTTTGTTTTTAATAATAATATTCCTACTCTGTGAATTCAGGTTAATAGTCTTTTATTAAGACATCAGGTAAAGGTCTTGTCCATCCTGGAAAATGGATGTGTAGCCAAAATATTACATAACATCTCTACCTCATGTTAACAACAATTTATTTCCTATGTGACAAATTTTAGTCTTTGGCTCTTCTGGTTCCACTTGATGTGATAAAAGGTAAAGCTTAACTTCTCTAGCTGCTTGGCTGTTGCTCTGTACTGGAGGCTCCCCAGTTTTTGACTCTACCTTATGAAAAGAACATACAAGAATTTAACCTACTTCAAACAAAGTAGACATTTTGTCTTAAAATATCTTTTTAGGCTTCCAGACTTTGAAGGAGTAGAAGGAGGCTATCATTACAGCACCAGTTAAATGAGAAAGTTTCTTCTTTCTCTTTATAGTTCACTATCAAGCCTTGCCTAGGTATTCACATAGGGTAAGATACAGCAAGTAGGAGAATTTTGGAAATTTAAACACAGTAAACTGTAATAATGGAAACAGATAATATATAATTTTATTTTCTTTTCTGTAAAAACTTTGAACTTTATTTTATTGAGAAAAAGGTATAAGCAGACAAAACATCAGTAAAAGTGTACTTAAAGGTCAGGATCAGCCTTTCTTCTTTAAAGTACCATGCAATGTGTATGTAAAGAAGACTTGCATATGAAGGAGAAAAAGGAAAGAGGAAAAAACAAAAAATGTAATCACTGATTTTAAAAGACAGCATCTTTGATGCTAACTTGGAAACAGGTTGATTATAATGGCAGATTTGACCAGGCTGAAATAATACCTACACTTGATGTCAAGGAGTGAATATGCTGCCCATACTTGAACTAGATGCCAATCCTCCCCAGGCAGAAATACTACAAAACCAACTAAAAAAGAGTGCCTTGCTGGCTTTAGGCACAGTAGGAAATTTACTTTGCCTCTTTCATCTAGAAGTCACTGTTTCATACATCACACGCATTGTACTTGGCAGTCTATAATCAAATGCAAACTGTAAAACCAATAATTTTAACTGGCTGTTTTTGAATGCACATAATACAATTTTGAAATATGTTCTATATAGCTTTATAATTTCCTCCTACCAACTGATGTACCATTAACATTTTTTAGACCTTTTCAATAGCCATACCCCTAATAGAAGACCTGAAGGAGAGTCTATTGTGACTTTATATGACTTTTCAGAAAAATATTTTTCTCTAGCCACAGTCCTCTCTACTCTGCTTCCAAAGGGTCCACAACCTATCCCTACCTCTTTACTGAAACTTTGAGGATATTCTTATTTCAGACTTTTCTGAGTAGTAACATCACTGGTTGAAAGAAACATTTCTTCTGTTCTGAATTAGTTCTGAAGACTAATTTCATCGACTTATTTTTTTCCATTATGCATAGAGAGTCTCTGGACCAATGTAATAGAGAAAGGACACTGTTGTCCAGATTTAAAAAGATTTCAAATTATTTAACATTATGGATATTGGAATATAGGCATAAAAATTGCTGGTTTTTTTTCTCCTTTGCTTTAGACATTCTTTTCATGAACTGAGCAAAATTACAGTGAAGACAGATTAAGATAATAAATGCAAATGTCATTCTTTGTTTCTCTTCAGATATATGCCAGGCTGACTATCAGAACATTCAATGACTCCTTTCTTACACTAGTAAATTAAAGACCCATTTTTCTGAAAATATGTGGTCCTCTTCAGTGCCATTACTAACCTCATGAACAGCTAAAGAACAAAACTTTATTTTTTTTTAAAATATGTATGTAAATGAATGAGTGAATTCTAAATTTACTATCCTCATCTATACTATTGGACCCCCTTTAAAATCTTCACATGCATTTCACTGAAAGTTTAATTTTTTCAAAGCCAATCTCAAATTACTATCTTTGACACATCCAAGTGTGGCAGATGTAGAGCAGAACTGTGCAGTCACAGGCACAGAACAAATAAGCCTATGCACACACTGTTTTTTTCTCACATTCCACTTACTGTTTGGACCCCCATGTGAATACTGTATGCTGACTTCTTTACTGCCACAGAATTTTGAGTTATTTTTTCAGTTATTATTCTTTGGTTGTCTTCTAACTGAAATATAAGCAGCTCTATATTCAAAGCATAATATGTTTCAAATTCATTGAGCATTTTTCTATCAAAGCATTAGGAGTTGATTATGATAAATAAAGAAAGATAGTAGAGTTTACACATTGAATTTTTTATTAGGTCATTAGGCAAGTATAATTCACATTTGATGGAAGATTTTTAAATATGCAAAAGAGCAATCTCATTAATTTTACCATTTTCTTTGTATACCTGATTGCCAGTGTAACAGAGGTAATTATGAGAAGAAAAGTGAAGGTACCTATTCATATAACATAAGCCATTTGAATTAAGCTAAACCTTATCTCTGTTCTGCACCACTTATGAAGCTGCTCTGAATTTGAATTGAGAGTTCTTCATATCCACTGAAGAAGGTAGCAATCACTTGTAAAGAATTTAAAATTATATTTGGCTACTGCTGTCCTGTAGCCCATGGAAATCATGTTAAAAGGCAATATATAAGGAAACTGTACATTTCACCTATAAAATAACTTAGGTTGAGACTGAAGGCCATGGTCTGGGCTTACACAGGGAGTCCTGTGTAAGGCTGTTCAGGGCAGTTAAGGCCTATTGGTGCACTCCCAGCTTTGAGAATACTTTTATATAGTACTAGAATTGAAGGACAATTTTCATTCCTGACAGTAAACTGAGTGTTACAACATTTTTCTGTAATTTTTTCTATGGAAATTTAGAAAGTCATACAATAATTTGGGATGAGATAGACCATGAATGGCTGTTAGTTCCACTTCAAACTCAAAGCAGAGTCAACCATAAAGTCAGACAAGGATGCTCATGGCTGGAGACTGCGCAGACTCTCTAGACGAGCTGTACTAGTGCATGACTATACTCGTTACTTCCCTGTGCTCACTACTTATAAGTTTTCATATTCAGTCTGAACCTTTCTTCTTTTAACTTATGCCTATTGTCTCTGTCCCATCAGGAACCCATGAAAACACATTTTTCTATCCTGATGACCTCCCTATAGATCTTTAATGGCTTCTATCAGGTTTCCCTGTAGTCATCCTTTCTCCAGACTGAATCAGCCTCACCTCATGAGGAAAGTGCCCTGACCAGCATAGTGGCTTTCCACTATACTCTCCCTGTATTACTGATTTCTTTCTGTTTCCAACCAAAACCTAGACACAGTATTCTAGATGCAGTCTAATGAGAGCTGACTAAAGAAAAACAATAATTTCCCTTGATGTACTGGCTGCATTTCTGTTAATAAAGCACAGAAGGCTCCTGGCTCTCTGTGCTGCCAGGGCACACTGCTGGGTCATGATCAGCTTGCTGTCTGGCAAGACTCCCAGGGCCTTTTGAGAAGAGCTGCTTCCCAGGCCATCACACACTACCCTATAACGCTGCATGGGGTTCTTTCTTGCCAGGTACAGGACCTCCTGTTGAGGTCAACCTGTGGCTCCTGTTGATCCACTAATCCAGCCTGTCTAGATCCTCCTCTCCCCAAGCATAGCGGCTAGTGCACCTACCAGTTTGGTGTTATCTGCAAACTTGATAAGGGCACACTGACACTCCTCTCAGTCTTTTGTAAAGAAGTCAAATGGGATCAGTCCAATGACAGATCTCTGTAATACTCTGTTACCAGCATTTAGGTAGAGTATCACCCATTAAACATTTCCCTGAGTATAAAAGTTCAAATATTTTTTTTTTCCTTTTTACTTTTCCTATCTGGTTGTCCATGCATCCAAGAATGGTGTTGAGACTGTGTCAGTAGGCTTCCTAAAGACTAAGAAAATGGTATCCAGTACTGTTCTCTTATCTAGAAATTCAGGCCTACCATAGAAAGAAATTGATTTTTTCAGGAATTATTTGTTCTTGTCAACTTCATGATGAATATTCCTAGTCGGCTTTTTCTTTTCTAAGTGCTCAGAAATTTCAAAAGGACTCATTCCTTGATTTTGTCTGGGACAGTGGTAAGGCTGACCAGCCTGTAGTTTTCTAAATTATCTCTTCAAGCTTTTTAGAAGATTTTATGTTCCTTCACTCATTGGAGATTCTCCTGATAAATTTTCAAAATGCGAGAGTTGCCTTGCAATGACACTGGCCAGCTCTTATCACCCTTGGACGTAAGGTGTCCATCCCATGGACTTACATGGCCCAAGTTCTCTGGAGTGATCCTTGACTAACCCCTCATTCACTGCTGTCAGAGCTCTTCCTTGAATCCCGCCCTTTAGCACAAGGGCCAGGGATGCCTTGTAGGAGTAAGGCTTTCCTTTACATGTCTTTGTTGAGGCAAAGAACACATTCACTCCCTCACCCTTATCTGTCTCCATTATTTTAATCTAGTCTTACAATACAGTCCAGAAAATTCTTCCTTTAAAACTGGAGTTTCAGCAAATATAAGTATTAAATGCTAAAACAAATTTTTAAAAATAAATATTACTTTTAATAATTTTGAAGTGGAAGCAGTTTGAGTTTGCTGTAATAGCCTACTAGAATACTAATTTTAAAAAGTGTGGGCATTATGCAGATGTTTTGAAAACGTACAAACTATGAAACTTATGAAGCTTTCCAAAAGTGTTGGCACTCATAAATCATACTTGAAGTAAAATGTCATTGTGGTTTTGGAAAGCCTACGCTTAATAAATCATTGCTCTGCAGAAAAATTTTCTCCCTGTGTGAAAAAGAGGGCAACAGGTACACATCATATAATTGTTGTTCTTAATTCATAGGGAAGAGGGAAACAGAAGGTTCATAAACCATACCCATTGTTGAAGAGTGTGCATTTGAAAGAATGCTGAAAGTAATGGACCTATTTCATAATGATTAGACCAAGTTACTCCACTGTTGAAACTTGTCAATTTTTATCGCTTTTGGTAAAAAAATATAATGCACATTTTGATTTAATGGGACCATCTCTACAGTGATCACTTTTCACTTTTTCAATTCTATTAAATTTTAAAGCATGTTTACTCACATGGAAAGTGCATGACTGGATGCAAGGAAAAGTTTTCTCTCAGCAACTTTCTGTCCTGTTATTTTGTACATATAATCAACTACAAAACTTTTTCTACAGATTTGCTAAGTGTTTAGGAGCATAGATTTCTCATATCTGCCTTATGAAAATTAATATTTGAGAATGATTTCTTGTGCCATTTACAATATATTAACTATTTGGTTGTGGCAAAAGGTTGTTTCTTTAACACATTCTAGTACTATTGCTCACTGACTCAACATAATGATGCTTTAAGATGAAGAAAATTAGTTCAGAACTGAAGTGGTACAATTGAGGCAGGCAGCTATTAGGTCTTAGATGATGTGTGAAAACTCATTAAACCATGGCAACTCAATAGCTTTGGTTCATTTTTTAATGAAGTATATGTAACCCTTCATTGTGTCTGTGCAAATTAAAAACCAATGGGTAATTCTTTACAATTCTACCAAAATATTCTTCAGTATTGTTGTTGTGATAGTAAGAAACAGGGTTTTTTTGTTTTCGGGTTTTTTTTGTTTGTTTTTGGTTTTGTTTTGTTTTGTTTTAATAGAGAAGCAAACTAGATCTTAGTGTTAGGAATGAATTACTAGGAATTGATACGAATTTTGGTGAAAGTCACCCTCAGTCACAGCTCTATAACAATTCTGTGAATGTAAATGGAAATTTTTCAGTAACTGCTGTAGGTAAATTCTTCTATTAGGATTATGGTACCATACACTTTAGGATAGCAAAGTTCCACAGTTTTTTTAACTAGTAGGAAAATGAAATTAATATGTATGCAATATTGTCTCTCCTCATTATTCTTTTCTTGGGAAAAAAAATTACATAGTTAGCTAAACTTCCATAGCTAGTATAAAATATTGAATTCAATGCTATTTGAGGTACATTTAATGCTCCAGTATTATAATGTCTCAGGAGGTACAAAATTATGTTTTCTAACGTTTGCTTCAAAAAAATCCTTGTAAGAAAACCTTATGATTTCAGTATTCCTTCAAAGCTGGATAAATGTGCAATCTAATATAAATTCTTGAATAAGAGGTCATAGAAGGATAGAACATCTTTGTGTGTTAGATCTTTGTAACTTCAAGAGCAATGCATCAAAACTATAAACATGGTATCACCACGGCCTTAATTCATTTTTCCTCTGTATAATCATTCTACAAAGGCAAAGACAACTTACTTTAAGTAGTTTATTTACTCCATTATCAACACCTCCACACCTAATTATAATAAAAGTGTATCTTGCTGCTGCAGAGAATACTTAAAACACTTCTGAAAAAATAGCTCATACTGGTAATTTTATCTCATTCTTTAAATATTCTTCCCCTTCATGTTTTTGCTTAATCTCTCTGTTGTGCAATTTCTTATTAAAGCAGCCCTCCTGCAATTGCTAGTGAGAAGAGTTTAAATTATCTGACATGTACCCAGGCCAAGGGCATTACCTGACCTATACATGTCAGGGGAAGGGGATGTACTTCTGAGTGTCAGAGAAGAACCAGGAAACACCAACACTTTAAGAAGCAGCAGGGAAATACCTGTAAATTAGGCAGTGGCTTCTCCCAAAAGGTGATGATATCATCATGATCACCATCAACAACAACAACAGCAATAAAAATAATCATAATCACAATAACATTGTTGACACTGGAACAGGTTGCCCAGAGAGGTTGCGGCTGCCCCATCCCTGGAACTATTTAAGTCCAAGTTGGATGGGGCCCTGAGTAACCTGATCTAGTGGTGGTATCACTGTCCAAGGTGGAGAGGTTAGAACTAGGTGATCTTCAAGGTCCCTTCCGACCCAAACCATTCTGTGATTCTATGACATGGACAGATAGTAACAATGGTAGTGTTTGGAATAAAGAATTCAGTATATGGATAAAGTTTGAACAAGTGGGGAATTTTGTATTTTAGTCTTTGCAGACGGTATAAAGTAGGCCAGAAGACAGTGACACAAGCAAGTAAAGTGAGGATAAAACAAGTTCTAGGAAAACCCAGTAAAAGGTTACCTTCAAATAGAAATCTTCTGATTTATATTCTTTTAACATTAGGTAATATTAATTTCATTTTTAAAATTGCAAGCAGTCTTCTTCCTAAAATTCAGATGCAGACTATTCATGTGTCTATTGCACCATTTTCTGAAAATGTTACCATTGCTCATATTCCTATATTTGTTTCTAAAATGCACCAGTTCAGCAGTGCAATGCTACTGCTACTACCATCCAAACATTACTCTCTGTGTAATGTGCTCCATATTAGCCACCAGACAGGGAAGAGAGAGCAAATAAAGGAAGAGTTTTATATAGTATCTCTAATAGGTAATCAATGTCAGACAGTGTGGGAAAATAATGAGGAAAAGTGATATAAATTGTATTAAACAGTTCTTACAGACACATTGTGGGCCTAATCTTGAAAATGTTAGTTGTTCATAACACTTATTATCTTTTATGGGCGTTTTGCATCGCTAGAGATTGCAAGTTCATGTGCTGCTTACTAATTTATGAAAAGGACAAAGAATATGCTCAGAAATAGTAGAAAAATCCCCATATTTCAGGGAATTAGCAGTGAATAATGTTTACTGTTTATAACATGCAGAAGTAATAACTTACACTTAAATGATGTACAACTTCAGCTTTAGTCTGGGGTTGGAATAAATTTTTAAGAAACATTAAAAATTAAAGGTATAAGAAAGAAAAAGTGACAAAGAATTAGCTGGTAGATAAGGGAAACTTGTGAAGAAAAAAACAATTGGACAATGACAACAGAAATTGTTATGATTTTACTGGGAAGGAACTTTGTAAAATTCACTTATTTAGCTTGTCCAATTAGTTCAATTCATAGTAGTATAATCAGCATATTTAAGAAATAGGTTTATTCATCTATTTCTTTTTGCACATTTACACCAATCTCTACCGTGGAAAATTAATTTATATACTGTGTTCTATAGTACTACATATTACACAATATCAAGTCATAAATCCTTGATGTTTATCCCCAAACTATGTGTATTTACAGGCAAAAGAGGGGTGTCTCTCAAAGCACAGTTATCCATTTCAAAACAAATATACAGATCAGGCACAAAGTAATAATCAAAAGTATTTTTAAATGTTATTGGTAGTATTTATTAAATAAAAAACAAAGACTAAAGAAACTTGTTTCTTTTCAAGAGTTGATTATGTAACAGTGTTATATAAAACACTAAGGTGTTTTACAAAAAAAAAAAAAAGAAAAAATTGGAAGATAGGTAGCTTCCAGTTTATGTTGCTTTCTATTATTTCTTAAATATTTCCATATTTCATATTTTCATATTTGCCTCTCTACTCTGTGCTGGTGCAGCCTCACCTTGAGTATTGTGTGTAGTTTTGGGCACTGTAGTATAAGAAGGATATAAACCTGTTAGACAGCATCCAAAGTGGGGGGTTGCAAGGCTGGTGAAGGGCCTTGAGCTGTATGAAGAATGACTGAGGTCACTTGGTTTGTTCAACCTGGAGAAGAGGAAATTGAGGGGAGACCTTACTGGAGTCTGCAGGTTCCTTGCGAGGGGAAGCGGAGAAGCGGGCACCGATCTCTTCTCTGTGATGACCTGCAACACAAGGGAACCTGTGTCAGGTGGATTTAACTAATGTATTAGGAAAAGATTCTTCACCCAAAGGGTGGCTGGGCACTGGTAGAGGCTCCCTGGGGAAGTGGTCACAGCACCAAGCCTGACAGAGTTCAAGAAGTGTTTGGACAACAGTCTCAGGCACGTGGTGTGACTCTTTGGTGTACCTTGCACAGGGAGAGAAGCTGTACTTCATTGATTCTTGCGGTGCCTTTCAACTCAAAATATTCTATGATTCTACAATTCGGTGATTGATCATGTATTCCAAACTATGATTTTACTCATCTTTAACTAATTTTTATTTAAATAGGAATAAATTACAGGTATTAAAATATTTGTAGTGACATGCTTTTTGACTTAGATTATGATGATCTTTGTAGTGGGTTGCTGTATTAACAGATTGCTATTCTTAGACAGCATGTTTTTTTTATTTCATTTCTAACTTCCCAAATGCCCACACATTTGAGCAGCTATCACTTTATCCTTTTTTTTTTCCACTTTGTGTACCTAAAGTATAGAATCACATCAGAAAATGTGTTACACAGTCTTTGCTATAAATGCTGTGAAACGGATCGTGTTCGCAAATCATTGATGCTCAAGAACAAAAGAGAGTTCAAGTTACCTGGGAAAAAGAAATTTTTTGAGAATTGTTGACTATTTATCATTAAACTTCAGAAATTCCTGAGCAACTTAGGAAGTATCTTGGGGAATTGCTTGCGCCTCTGCTGTTCTTATACTCTTCCACAGGTATCTTTTGCTTCTTCTAGAGACAACACAAAAAGGTGAGTAGATATTTGATTTAACTTTATAAGGTTTCTCTGGTAGTCTTACTTGTGTCTGTTTCCTTCTATTCTTTTTTGCTTTGTTTTGTTTTATTTGTTTTTACTGACAGTACTACAGTAGTTCATTGCTTTAATCCCAATTACTTTTGATGTAATTTTGGTGTAATCCTATCCTTAAAGTGTAATCCATTTAAGGAGATAGCTTTCCTATGACATGTACTTACATTTGAATTATCTTTTAAAAATGAAAAAACATTGTTTTTTAATTGTAATGAACTTGCTAAAACTATTATTAAAAAAAAACACACAGACAAGAAAACGTGGTGTTTTATCTTCTCTTAAAATTCACTCTGGTTAGACAATTTATTGAGACTTAACTAGTTCTTATACTGATTTACACAAGAATCAAACTGTAAATCCTGCAGAAATGTGTAATCACTGATTTTTACCATGAGTGATTATAAAGATATTGTAAAGATAATATCCTGTGTACAACAATTAAGTAATTAACAAAATAATATATAGAACTAATTGTTTAGAACAAAACAGACAAAAAGAAGGCCTTAACAGAAGGGAATGGCAACCTAGACAAATGATAAACATAATGATATGAGATGTACAGGCAGTGCAGAAGATGTCAATGAAACTGCCTGAAGAGTCTGCCAATGAACCAGATGCTGCTGGAGAGAAGATATCTTTCTCAGATGGCATCTGGGTACTGTTTGTCATCTGAAAGTGAAAACAACTCATGGTTATAATGTGATAGGGCAAATAGCATTGTTCAACCATCATACCCTGATCTTTATTAAGTGTCTTTGGAAATCCATTGTGTAGGTGGATTTTACATTTCATATTTCACTTGTGACAGAAGTATCTCAACCAAGTAATAACAAGAAAAGTATTTTATTGTCTGATACATAAATGATAGCAGTGCTAAATACATTTTCTATTTTATTCATAGAAAGAACTGCACTCTTCCTTTACTCTTTGCATTTCAATGCATGTTTTTTCAGACTGAGACCAAAAAATAATATTCTGAAGACCACACAAAAGTGAAGTTAAATGTGTGTTAATGACCTTGAGATTCAGTGAACTTTTTTTCCTTAGTTGAAAAATTCAGAAAGGATACTTCAGGGTTTTTTTCCTCTCTCTCTGCATATATCTATCTATATATATACATGTACAGATAGGTAAATATAGACATATACTGATTTATATAAAAACACAGAGAATCCCAAATCCCATCTTACTCTATTTGTGAAATGATCAGGCTTCACCTTTCAAACTTTTTCCTGCTAAAAGACCTTCAAAATAGAATTATCAAAGACCAAGTGGCACCTATTTCTGACAGTATGACAGGTCTGGAATTCTTTGGACTTCAACAGAATCTTCATATCTTGGCAAGGGATTAAGAACATAAAAAGGGCAAAAGTGTAGCTTAGTGATATATAAAATTTCTATAAGAATTATTTGTTTTTAATATCAGCATAGGCAAATTTAAGGGGACATTCTGTGTTCTTTCACTTTAAGGAGGTTCAGTAACTACAAACAAAAAAGGCAATAGACAAAGGGAAATGGCTGTTTTTCCTGCTGGATTAATTGTAACAAGTGAATATATGGTATATAGTCAATTTAAAAAAATATTTGTGTTCTCATATGGCTGGGTTTTTTTAAGAACTTCATTGCATAGTGCAAAACTGACCATGGGTTTCTTTGTTTGCAAGAATATCTCACATCCTTAGTTAGGTTGCACCACTTCTGTGTCTGAATGTTTGAACATTTGTTCTAGTGAAAGTGATACCTTTTGTATTTCCCCAACACTGAGGTTTTTTTTGAGTATTAACAAAACTAGAGTATTCTGTTTAACAACAGACAGTCTGGAATTGAAATAAGCTATTTAATCAATAGACATTACCAATACCTTGTTCTAAGGGCACTGGTCACTGCAAGACCTTTTATATTAAATGTAGAAACAGAGACAAAAGCAGAAGACACGGTAGACTGAACTTCACTGGGACTACCCTCTATTTAGACAATCTTCTAGGTTTTAGGGATTTTTTGCTCTTGAAAAGTGACTACAGGATAAAACTGTGCCCACTAACCTAGAAGACCAAATCTAAATTTGCTAGGATAAATTTCTTACAGTATTTTCTTTCCATTTTGAAAACATATAGACAACAATGTTACCATCTGAGAGATTCAGCAAATTAGATCTATGCTTTACCATGCTAATATTAAATGTAACAAAAATTCTACCTTCCAGAATTACATGAAGTAGGTGAGAAGCACAATTACTTTTGTACTAGAGTGCAGAATCATAGAATAACCCTTGAATGATCATCTGGTCCAACACCTCAAAGGAAAGGGAGTGTAGACGAGAGTATCCAACACCCTGTTCAATCACCTCTTTAACAGGGGTTCACCACAGTGGGACTTCACCACATCCCTGGGGAAGTTCTTCCAATGATTAATTGTTCTCACTGTGAAAAATATATTTCTTTTATCAAGATGAAACTTTGTGCAGTGCAACTTGCACTCAATGCCAAATGTCCTATCCAAATAACGATCAGTTGTAGCAGAGCAGAACAAGTCCACTGAAGTGATTGCAATGGCAGCATACAGGTTTCCAGTAGCCCTGTTAACCTCTATACTCACTCCAATCTCCTTTCAGTAGTTACATCAGGATCTGAGTCTGGTCTTTAAAGCCCCAGAAAATTCCTCTTGGATTAGTGAGAACTCAATGACTCCAGGGAAGATTTCTACTTAAAGGCTGGTGTTGTGATGTGTTCTAAAATTATTTGGTAGAGTTCACTATGTTGATAAGGAAGCACCCATGGAAGAATTCTAAGGCTCTGGGGCTGTAAATAATGTATAGTACTTATGGGGATCTCAAAATTATTTGTAAACATGAGATTCTGTGTTGAAATTTAAGGAAAAGCAAAATATAGGAGCCATTGAATGTTTTAAGGAAAATAATATTGTCATTTACTCATTTATGAGTTTTGCTCTTTGGCTTGTATCTGCATGTCATCCCACAGCTAAATCACAATAGCTAGGGGAAATGAAAAAAAAAATAAAAAGAAGAAGAAGATAAAATCAATATTTGTGATTTGGAGAATGAATTTTTATATTCATCAGGGATAAAACATTTTCAAGTCTATCTGTTCCATCCATTGTTCAAGTTTATAAATGAAAAAATAAATTCTTTTAGTTTTTTACTGTATTTATCCTTTATTATAAAGCATCAACTTTTCAAAAGCAAGAATTCTGTTCATCTGCATGCAGTATTGGTCCTTCCACCTATACTGTAATACGAAAAGAATGAATTATATTTTTTATATTAGTCACAAATGTTGGCAGTGCCTGTGTTACAACATTTTCTGGTAAATTAAATTACTATATAACATAACTGTCACCACAGGTATCAGGAGATTTCAAGGATAAAACAGGTCAATCTCAGTTTAACCATCTGGCATAATTAATAAAGTTAAAACAATTTCATTAAACTTGTGTTTTTCAAGTGTGATGAGGGCAGTGCTCCACCTAGAGTAATGTTTTGTGAAGTCAATCATGTTCAGAACCTGATAAAATACAGGTTTGTTGGTAATTTTTCAACTGACAAGGATTCTACTTTTTAAAAAAATAAAAAACAAAGAAACAAAAAAATTCCACAACTGTGTGTGGGTCAGTCCCATTAGAATGCTTGATTGTTCTAGTCTATTACCAAAAAACACACCAGAGATTTCCAGAGTAGACTGCTTGGAGTAATGGGAGGACAGAAATAATTTATCTTGTACATAATTTAAGAATAATAACTAATTGTTCATGCATTATTTCCAGAAGCATAATAAAGTGTCTTCTGGCCAGTTTGTATCAGTAATCCACTGACTTACCACTAAGATCTGCTTTAAAAATTCTCCTTAGAGATTTTTTAAGAAAGTTAAATCAATGTTTACATTATTCTAAATGAAATCTAAATCATATTCATTAAAATTAATAATGATAAATGTCCTTGTTTGCATTAAATGGAAATGCATAATCAGAGAAAATTAAAGTCAGACAAATTAATTAGTTTACAAAATTGGGAGATGGTGGGGATGCCAAACAGATGCAGATAAATAAATGGTTGAATGAATAGTACATTATAATTTGTATGAAGGCTCTTCTGCAACAGGCACAATCATCTCTTTCAGTTCCATAGGGAATAATTAAAAATTTAAACTAAGTAAGAAGTTGATGTGTTGTTTTTAAGGAAAAAGAAGTATACAAATGAACCTCACAGAGTATCTGATATGTCAAAACCCAATTTAGCCTTATCTTTTTGACATTATTTATTAAACACTTAAGAAAATATATTAAAATTGGAAAAATATTGATCAAATGTAACCAGTTTTTCTTTAATAAAGATCATAAAATTTCTAGAATTTGGGATGCTTATTTCTACAATACTTAACATACATGATTACTTCACAAAAAAAGCTGTAATTCAAACCTTGAAATTCCTGCTGTGTGTGTTTCTATGTACTTTTTCTGTTCTCTGATGAACTGACTCTGTAACTAATGAACTCAGCGGGAAATTTGATTATCATAATCAAAATACAACATTCCAAATTTGCTTTCTGCAAATACAGGGCACAAGAGTTTAAAATCCCCACAAACACTCATTCTAATAATAGTTGCTATACCTAACAAGTCATAATTTGTCACCAGTGGCAATATTTTCTTGCTGTATAACCTCGTTACCATTTAGGTTTATGTATGTTTCTTCCACTTTTTTTGAATCCTCAAAAAAGTTTATCAAGTCCAGTACTGCATGTTATTTGGTGAGTGCTCATCGTCTCATGCTGCATGGGGAATACTATTTGCTGCTGCCATAATGCAAACACTAAATAATAATTTTTAAATTATCTTCAATTTCTAGGAGTGCTTGACACAGTTTACATATGAAAGAATATGACTGGGGGTATTTGTTTATTTATTTATTTATTTATTTATTTGTATATGATTGAAGTCCAAATGAGAATGGAGCTCCACTGTTCTAGGCACTACACAAATAAGTGAAATATGAATGAAGCAGTGATGTGACTGGAGGTGTTTGGCCACTTTTCCGTCATAAGCAAGAAGAAATGATGCATCAGGCAATGACAGTAAGTAGAAGCAGGACTGCTGGCTGCTCTCTCTAGCCAAGAATGTAATGCAATGGTAAAAGAAAATATTTTTCAGTCCAGTAACTAGAGTTGCAGGTAGAAATTGCAATATGTGAATTTCTGTGCTAGTGGTTACACTAGGTTGTAATTTTTCCACTTCCATAGCTGTACTTCACGTTCCCAAAGACAAGAGATTTCTCAAAGCACGTTTGCAGATACTGGCAATGTTGTGGGATGGAGAACCGAAAGGTTACTTTGAAGTCTGTTTTCAGGAACTCTTTGGTCTTTGATTCATTAATTTCCTGCAAGTCAAGAATCCAAATATACTATCAAACTCAGACAGTGGAAACAAAACCTACAGGACTAGGTTCTTACAGAAAAAAGTCCATTCATTCAGTGTAATAGCATTTCGCAACAGGTGTACCAGGTCATTTTCCATGACTAATTTATACCCATGGATGGTTTTAAAGAAACTGTTCAGGTTTCTTTAAGTAGAACTTAGCTGATTTTCTGAAAAGAAAACAACAGAATGAAAACTAGAGATCTCTTTTTAAAACTCATTGCCTACCAAATTATAATTATTCTGAATAAAAGCCTTAGAGTTATGAAAATTTAAAACCAAAACCGATCACACTCGTGGTTTAACCCAAACAGGAAACTAAGCACCCTGCAGACACTTGGTCTCTCCCACCTGATGGGATGTGGGAGAGAATCAGAAAAGTGCAATCAGAAAGTCTTCTGTAGCTTATTTCTCAGAAGATAATATTTATTACACTGAAATTTATTAATGATTTTTTCTTACTCAAGCTTGAGGGGTTTGATTTGACAGAAGTTCAAGGATTTTCAAAGCAAAGATGATGAGTCACATTGTTCAGATATATATTGAATTTCACACATTTAAAGCATGTGTTTATCACCCAGATATAAATCACAAGGAAAACATCTTCATTATAACTAAAAAATTCTTTATCTGAGTCTATGATTCCTGATTCATGGTGTCTGCTGTTTGCAAAAACAGGGAAAATTACTTAAGCAAGCATTTCTTTGTGGGAAAAAAAAACATTTAACTGGGATCAATAGTGGTCCAATAGAGTTAATACAGTCTGATTGAGTAGCTGTCTAAGCTGGGACTGTTTGCTAGAGCACAGGAAAAAAAATAAATAAAGGGAGATGTTTACGGCCCTGGCAAGCAAGGAGAATAGCCCCAGAGCAGGAATAAAAATTACAATAATGTGATCATTTATATGAGAAAAATGTCATGGAAAATATATTGTATTTACTTAATCCTGTCGCCCTGGGCTTGCAAATGTAAAGAAAGTGACTTAGCGCTAAGTGATTTGTGTTATTCGGTGCTGTACTGTAGTCAAATGGCTGATATTTAAGACAGATGTTGAAAGACAGCAGCATTAACCTTGTCCCTTCATCCCAGATCATGCAAGATAATTAGTCTTTCTGCTTCATTAGGTGCCTAAATCCACTCCTTTGGCACCTGTGACATCTTTCAAGATATATGTGAGTTATCACTAATAGGTACTTGCCTATTTTGTGCATATGAAGCAAATTACTTAAGGTTAATAAGATGATAGAAATTTTAGCTGAGACCTCTCTGGAGAGAAAATTTCAAGACAAATGCTCCCCAGGTGCTAGCCTCAGAAAAGATTCTTCCATCTGCAACTACCTAGCACATGTTTGGCTATTTGAGGACATATTAAAAATATACATTTTTCTGTGAGCTGAAGCTTAACACAGATGTCCAGGGTAACTATCAGGCTATCTGTTCTGAAATATCTCAGTGTATGCCTCTGGCAGATACGTTCTGCTCTATAATTGAAAGACTAAAGGAATTTTGAGGTGGAAGAAATTTTTCATACATTTTGTAAAAATGTTTTGAATCTTGGTATTTCATATCCCTTTGGGAAGATGCTATCTCAAGGCAGTGGGTATTCAGAGGTGGGCTGTTGGCTCTGTTCTTTCCAAGACAAGAGAGATAGGAATCCAAAAACTGTGTAATGACATCTCTGAAACAGAGAACAATCATCATCTTTGGCCTTGTCAGCAGCAATTTCCCAGATGCAGTTTGGCCAGGATCCATTGTCAAAAAGTAGTTTTCTTACAGTAAAGTTTTTGTTATGAAAAAAAAATAAATAAAATAAACACTTTATATATAAACACAAATTTATTCTTGCTTCAGTTAAAATCTTAGGAGCTTGACCCAGAAATCCTTATCAGACTTGCACTTGGCCTTGCATTACATTTCTGAGTATTCCTCCTTCTGTGCATAGCCTGGAAATGCTTATTCATCATGGAATTACAAAGGGCTGATGAGATAGGCATTTCATTCATTACTTCAGTAATGTTGCTTTGAAGAACAAAGTTATGTGACTTTCCTGTTTGTTAGCTTCCTTTAAAGCTTGAGATGACATTTTTTGTTATTTCAGGCTTTGTTTCAATAATTTGACCTCGTGCAAGCTTAGTCATCAGTTGTGTTATCTTATAATTACATGGGCAGAGTTGAAGCACTGTGGAGGCAAGGCTGGCAGCCAGAAGATGCCAAGAGAACCTGAAGGTGTTGACAAACACTCAGTAGTCTGGCTCTAGTGATCTATAATACTTACAGGTTGCACACAGTGGAAATGATGTGCCACTCACATATAATCTTCATTAACTCAATCCAAAAAGTACATAGCATGAAAGGTAGAGAAGTGTTATATAATACAAGGCAATAACACCAGTTGCAACAGTGACAGATACAGTAGCCAAGCTCACAGTGAGCTGTGTGTGTTCTCAGACTTTATGGGAGGATTTCCAGGCTTTTTTTGTTTTGTTTCTACATTCCTGGGAAAGCTATTGATATTTGATAATCTCACTATGTGTGCATCATTTTACATTATGACCTAATTATTGGTCAGCCAGACAATGAAATAAAACATTTTCAATATCTAAATTAGTATCTGTGCTAACAGCTTTAAGTATGGCAACATACTAAATAGTGCATTGCATATATTTTGAGACTACAAGTGTGCAATTTTAAGCTTAAGGAAAGCTTAAAGAATTGTCAAAACTTCATAAGGAAACAACACTAAGCTTTAGAGTTTGATTTCTGGTACACTCTGGATTGCAACCCTTCATAGACTTGAACAACCTTCATCGCTATGCATGGGTCCTGCTCAGCACTCATTTCCTGTGTCCTGCTGATGCCTGCATTTGCAGGGCTTTTTATTCTGCTTCAGTAATTGGAGTGTGGGATTATGCGCTACAAGTACTGAGCTACAGCTGCGATTGTGTTTATTCATGGAATTTTGCTTTCTGACAGGCCCTGTTATTACCTGGCATGCACATTTTGTGGTGATATGTTGGCCACAAGGTGTTCTTCTATGACAATCTTGTGACCAGACACAGGTTTCTTTCAAATGAGGGATATGCCCTTGTGAATCCCTTGGGTACATTTACCTAAATGGCTAATTTGATTGGGTTTCCTTCATCAAAGACAGAGAAAGGAAGTAAAAATCATCTTTTGCACTTTCTACAATACAGGGAAAGATGTTTGATGTTTCTTAAAACTCTGCCGAGGGAGAACAAAACTGTAGGCTTTTTCCTTCTGCTCTTGGCTTTTCTACCTATATTGACATAGAAAATTAGCCTAATGAGAATGATGGTTATCACATCTGAATTTGGTACATTAGTGTATGCTTAGGATGCAATCTTTCAAGATATTGCAGACCTTTTGCTAGCAGTACTGAATTTCCAATAATATTTAACAATCTAAAGATCAAGTTCTTGTGGAAAATATGATAGCCATGAATACTAATACAGCTTTAACTGTATTCATATTTCAAAATAGTACTGAAGCATGGAGGAATGAGGAGTTAAGGCACATAGAAGTCACCTCAGAATAAATCAATACCTAAAGAAGAAATCATTCAAGTCCAGTTATACTGGAAGTTTTAAACAGAAGGCAGCTCGGAAAGTACTGTCACTTCCTACAGTTTGCAAGTTAACCTTCTGTCTTATGCAGTATTTCCAGATACTAGAATAAAATGAGATGAGAAAAGTAAGTACTTTGGGTTCTTTCCTATTAAAATCAGGTTATAAAATGTTCAAATACCACAATTTGTCAGTCGTTGAACCTGCAAGTACAAGTTGAATAGATACATGTAGAAATATGCTGACATTTACATACAAGCATAATTATGAATTTTTTTACACATACGCTATATAATTCTTGTTTGACATGCCTCACAACAGACCCATCAGCTCCTCCTTAAGTGAGTAGGATAACATTTTTTCGCTTATGCTTCTGTACCACTTCAGACATGAACTGAATGTTGCAATCATCTTTCGAATTTTCTGATCAGTGAATAGTGATAAACTTACACAGAACATCTGAGACTCCAGGCATTTGGAGGAGTATAATATGTCAGTTAGGTCTTTATTATCGTTAACATGATCCAATGAGCCTTCATCGGAGAGACTGTTTGGGGTTTTTTTCCCCCTACAGCTACAACACCTGGTCTCTATTGGCAATAAGTTCTGTGTGTTATACCGTAATTACCTCTGATATATAAAAAGCTTCCCTGATATCTGGAGAGGAAAGCTAACTTCATCAAATCTTTTCACCATCATCAGAATTATATATAAATCTTATTGAATATTTTACATAATTTAAATTTTTTTTTATTAATTCAGCATCTTTAAACTGCAATTTTTAATCTATTTGGCATTTTTTACAGGCAATTGAGGAACTCAAAAATGTCTAGCTAGAAGAGGACGAAAAACTTAAGACTCTGGAACTTTATACATTGCACTGACTTTTTGGATTCAGTTCACTAAAGTAATCTGACAAAATATTCCTGTAATATAATAGTTTTAGGTATTTTTGTTTGTTGGGGGTTTGGTATTCTAGAAGAAATTCCACCATTCCGCTGAGTGATATGATGGCAAATATGATGGGAAACTAACATAAAAAATTACAATGTGGAATACCAAAACTTCTTCCCAGAGGACTGGAAGAAAAAATTCCGGAAAATTTAGAAATATATGCTTGTCACTGGATCAAAAAATAAATTACTCATTTCCAGAACTAGTATTCTTTTACCAGAAATACATACTAAAATATTACCAAGATTTTATATGCCTACAATTTATGTATTGTATTATTATCCATGGACAGTGACATGACGATATTGTGCTTAATGTGACAGTTCCTCTGCTATTTCACCAAGAATCCTTTTTAATTTTGAAGACCTGCAGTTTGGATGAGCTGCCAGGGAATGAGAACAGGGCTAGAGGACAGGAATAATATCACAGGGAATCAAGATGATCTCAGAAAGAAGTGTTGCAAAGTTAGCAATGACATAGTGTTTTCAGTCTGAATATAGAATATGCAGAAAGAATAAGGAATGACTGTTAAACAGTCAAGGAAATATCAAATCAAGGTCAAGACTAAAGACAGCTCTTGGCCTCTTAAGGGAAAAATCCAAGCTATTTTGTTGACATACTAGAATCTCATAATATATTTCCTTTATTTTAGTCATAATATTAATTAGCCACAACAGTGTGGTCTGGACTTTAAAATTATGTTTAAAGGATCAGAACATAGCAAAAACTCTGTCAGAGTTGGAGTTCTGGGAGTCTTAGGATGACAGTTTCTTCCTTTTTGTTCAGTGGTGTCTTAGCGTTAAGCAATTTGTCACTTCTCCCTTTCTGGTCCATGCATAAATTGTAGAATCAGAAAATTTCTGTGTGTGGTTAATTTTCTGATCTCCAGTAGTCAACTAAGCCCCAGTGTGGTGGTATAACAGAGCTATCTTCTTGGAATTTAGATGTTGCAAACAGCAGTTAAATGTTTTAAATTTGGCAAAGTTTATTCTTTAAATGGGCTGACAATTTTGTCTCTAGTTATAGACAAAATTGGCAATAGGACACCCTCTGACAACAGATCTACTGATTTATGATTTATCTAAACTAGACTGATTGCTTAGTACCTGATGGGAAAATTCAAATCTTAGCTTCTCAGCAGCAGTAATTTGTGATCAAGAAGTGATCTGGCATGGAGGTCAAGAAGATCCACCTGCAGAAGGGCCTCGAAGCAGGATTGCCAGAGACAGAGAGATTCAGTTGATGAGACAAGGAACAGCCAGCATTCACATATCCTGTAGCCATCCTGGAATGTGAGCATTCAGGACCTACCTTTGGGCAGCAGACCTGAGCTGGGATTTGGACTGAGAGCTGGGCTAAGATGCCTCACATCAATGTTCACAGAGTCGGTGCTGATGCAAGTGTATATAAGGAATCAGGTCATGATGGATCTTTACTGCCTATGCTGGTAGGACTCTGTTCAATGCATTGTTATTTTTTGAAATCTATATTTATTTAAGCAGAAATGTATGTTTAACTCACCTCAAGGAGTACAGTAAAAGTTCTCCACCATGTTGATATTACTGATGTCATGGAAAGGTAATATGACTTTTCTATGTTCCTCTGTGTGTCCCATATTGCAGTGGGAAAAAGTCCAATTCTTGTACTATTTTATGTTGTCTGATATCTTCTTATTACCTTGTAACAACATCTTAAGGACAGCAATATTCAAATTACTTAATATGAAAGAGTTGAAAAGAAGGGAAAGAGGTAACTATGAACAGCTTCTGAAGCGGTAGAATATACAGTACAAGGCTTTTGGGAACCAGTAGCTAGAGTAGGACCCAACTGGGTAAAACTAGAAATAGTGTAATATTCTTGCATAGCAATAAATTGAGAGTATTTGGGTTTGCATGTTCCTTTCCTAAGAATGCATCAATAGTAACATATTTATTAGGGTAACAAAATTACCTTGTGACTGTGAGGTATAAAATATGTAATTATATCATTCTTCCAAGCAGAAATATGAGGTCTCCAAAAGCAATGAACACTAAATATTTTTAGAAGTTACATACAAGTATTTGTGACAGGGATAGCTCGAGAGTAGGACAAGTCCAAAAATAATGTGCCATAAGATCTTGAATCCTGTCCTCATTTTTCACATATTGATGGCAAAGAAGTTTGTAATTTAAAATGAGTCTCAAGAGAAGTACAGTTTCGGGACTGCAACTTAAACTGAGTCTATCTTACATCAAAAAAACTGAAATATCTCTAGCACACAGAAACCATGTCTCCTAGGTATAATAATGTATTCTACATGTCAGCCTGCTCCCCACAATGAATGCATGTTGTCCCATTTATCACTTGTTGTATTATTTAGGGACTTAGAATCAAATAAAAACAGATATATTACTCTTTCCTTGGTTTCTCAGTCAAAATATTGAAGAATTGTATTTTATTCAAAAACAAACAAACAAAAACACAAAACAAAAACAAAAAAATTACAAAACCACAAACAAACGAACAAACAAAGAGTCAAAACAAACAAAAAAACTCCAGATAACCAGTTCCTGGAAGGGATTATACCAACATCTTGAAAAAAATACTATAAATTAAATGTGTATATGTTTTATTAATAATAATAATAATTCTTTTTTATCAAAATTGCAATTGGTCATTTTTACCAGTGGAGCCAAATTATTCTTGGTCTAGGATTACGAAAAGGCAAGGACGAAGCAAAGATGCATTTAGCACTGTAGCCCACATTTGCCAATAAACTTTTCTGATCTTCTAAAAGCTTGATCAATTTGCATCATGGACATATTGTATCAGTCAGGCAGTACGAGAGCCTGAAGGCAGAAGACACCTGACTATATCCCATTCACAAGGAAAAAATTTCACAATTCCATTAAACAGCATTCTATCTACTTTGAGCTGTTAAGTATCCCAGAGACAGTCAGACCTAAACTAGCATTGTATCTCAAACTGATGGTTTTTACTTTGTGGGACTATTGTAATGTGGTCATATCACAGAATCACAGAATCATAGGATGGGTAAGGTTGGAAGGGACCATAGTGGATCATCTGGTTCAACCTGCCTGCTCCTGCATGGTCATCCTGAAGCACTTGGCACAGAATAGCATCCTGATGATTCCTCAATAACTCCAGTGGGGGAGATTCCTCAACCTGTCTGGGCAATTTGTCCCAGTGCACAGTCACTCACATAGCAAAATTATTCCCCTTGCTCAGATGGAACTTCCTGTGCATCCATTTCTGCCTGATGCCTCTTGTCCTGTTACTTGGCTCCACTGAGAAGAGTCTGGAACCATCCTCTTGACACCCTCCTTTCAGATACTGATAGACATTGATGAAGTCCCTTCCCAATCGTCTCTTCTTGAGACGGAACAGGATCAGCTCACTCAGCCTATCCTTGTAAGAGAGATTCTCCAGTCCTTTCATCATCTTTGTCACCCTCCACTGGACCCTCTCCAGGATCTCCATGTCTCTTTCACTGAGGAGCCCAGAACTGGACAAAGCATTCCAGCCCTCACTAGGGCTGAGTACAGTGACAGGATCACCTCCCTCGACCTGCTGGCAATGCTCTTCTTATTCCACCTCAGAATACCAAGAGCACTGCTGGGTCCTAAACAGCTTGTTGTCTGCCAGGACTCCCAGGTCCTTCTCCGCAGAGTTACTTCCCAGCAGGTCAGCCTCCAGTCTGTACTGGTGCACGTTTATTTCAACTCTGAAAGACTTACATTATTTCCAACTCTTAGAGTGACTATAGACTATTTTTAGATGGGGAGGAGGAAAAATTAAATTATAATGATAACAGAAATTAAAAAGTAATGCATATTTATAAAAACTGGTTAGAATTGAGATAATAAATTTAGATTTGGATGAAAATTGGTAATTACATTTATTCATATGCAAAGTAGGTTTTCATATACCAATCTACCAGCTGAATAACTAGCTTTAGTATGTCCACTAATCTGAAATTCAAATAACTCAGTATTTGAATAAGACAAAGTAAGCAAACAGATAATTTTAGAATATAGTAAAAAATTATAGGAAACATTTGTCTGAGGTCCTGGATCCCTTATTTTTTTTAATAAACTGAGGTTCAGACAATCTCAATATAAACACTTGATCCAGATTCTTAAAACCGTTTTATCACAAATGATGGCATAATCCAATATATCGCAAAAATATGTTATACAAATGGATAATACAAATATTAATATGGTATGCAAACCATTCTACCATTCTATAGTAGGTAAAAAAAAAAAACCTGAACATTCCAGAAATTATCAGGAGTACCTGGACTGGATTTCTAGTTGTCCTGTTGCTTGAAAGTGTGCTATGAACTTTTTAACATTAATCATATAATGTTAACTAGTGTCAGTTTTCTGTGGAGAATGAAGGAATGATTGTAACAGCCGTTTGGGAAACTCTTCAATGCTAAATTGAAGAAGGATTTAGTCATCTTTGGAGATATATGTATGCATTTTTTAATCGAGTATGGTGGGTTTCTACTAAACTTGTGATTGAATTTTACAAAAGCTAGTAAAATAGTCAGCCCAAGTAAATTTCTGTATTCTTTATATAGACATTGGAGAGAAGATAGTTAAGGCAGCTGAATCTCATCTGGAATTCTTTATAAGCGTCAGTCTTATCCATTGAATTCAGACAGCCTGAACTATATAAGATTATTCCAGTGCTTCTAGATATATATTAGAAATAGTTGTGCCTTTATAGTTAGATAGGGAGATGTATTATAATTTAAATTACACTTGAAATTCAAAAGATCATTTTATAGTTGACTTTGCTACACATTCTTTTGTATGGTAATTTTTGTCACTTCAGTGAGAAACACAAACCACCTACTAACTGCAGTGTTGATTTAGATGTTTTAGATGTAGTTGAAATGGTTTTGTAATTTGCAATTTTAAACTCCTAAAATATTTTTCCTCTGCTTTTAATTAAATGGATATATTTTTCATACAACTGATTTCTTGTTTTAAAGATTTTATTATCTGTACTTAAACATTTTTCATCCTAGATCTATACCTGAAAAAATTATTAAACTTTCACGTTAAGTAATTCAGTTGCTGCTTCTAGTTTCAGAAAGTTTTGCCCTTTTTATGTTTGGATTGCTGCAGCATAGCTGCATATTTGAGATACAAATTTAGAAGGCCTTTATCTGATATATGCCTTTTGAGGTCTTCCTGGAATCTGCCATTGTCTGATGGGACTCACAAGCAGCTTAGAAACACAATTACTTTTCCTCAGCAGAATAGCTGAGGGTTTCACTGCAGTTTCTAAGCATTCTCAGAACTCTTCTGTTCCCCAAAGCTCTATAAATGTCATTCCCTACTCCAGCATCACACAACTCCTTCAAAAGCGTCAGTCCACTAAGAATGTGCAAAGACGCAGGGACAGTGAACAAACATGGAAGCTGAACACTCAGCTAAAGGCAACTGTGGGAGTTCCTGTAACCCCACCAGAGTCAAAAATGAGAACGTGATAGCAGGAAACATGACCTGGTTATGGCTCTTTGTCTCACTTCTTTCACTAGTTACTAAAAAACTTGCACGTCTCTCCTATCTAAATGTTGTCCCAAAAAAAGAAGGTCCCTGTGACCTGACCTTTGGCGATATGAGTTTTTCTTCCTAGAAAGAAGTAGAGACTTCTCAGGAGATGCAGTTTGGGTGGCTGATGGAGGTAAGCAAGGTGAAGTTAAGGTATTTTAACTCTAAAAAAAAAAAAAAAAAAAAAAAAATTAGACTTTTCCCTGTTTGTTACGCTTGGCTGTATTAATTTATGGTGGGTACCTCAGAAACATTTGTGCATAAAGGCATCCTCAGACACATGAACATGTAATCTGTATATGCACAGTAGTTTAGATAAAGCCAAGTAATGGTTGCTATAATTCTTATAATTGAAATCTTAAGAGTTTAACCAGTTAATAGTTCATACCAAATTGTTATAGAAAAAGAAAGAATAATAACATGGTTCAAATTATTACAAAGATGCTTAGTATCTATCCCTTTCCTTTTATTATGCTCACCCTTGGCCTTCTTTGAGTTCTAAGATTGGTGGTTTCATTTTGATCATGTTGGTGATGGGGTGTTACAGTAAGTTGTCAGCTCCCGGAGACCTTCAGCACCAAGTTGAATATAGTGTGCAAGTTGACAGTTTCTTTTTCCTCACTCTAGGATCCACTTAAAATAATTCTTCTGTTTGTTTCCTAACATAATTTTACACCTTCACTCTTTTTTGTTGATCTGCATTTCTATATCTCATTCAAATTTACTAAATATAGTGGCTTTTACCTGTGCTGATTGTTACTTCATTGCTCTCCTTGTTCCTCCTAAAATAATTTTTCTCATATTTTCAGTCTGGTTTCATATGAATATGATTTGATATAAACAAAAAAGTGTGCAACCATTTTAGCATTATCCACCTGTGCAATGAGATCATACAACTCAGTTTCATTTCTGCTATTCAAATTCCAAATTATAGCCATTTTGGGAGGACCATCTATGTTTCTTATCATGGTTTACCGTGCATTTGCATCACATTATCTGCTTGCTTTTGGCTCACAAGCTGATGAAATTTGTTTCAACTTTATTGTCAGTACTTGAGCACCTGTACTGATACTTGGATGATAACTACATATTTTAAGCCGAATAACACTAATGTTGAGTGTAATGCCCAACTGAATAAGGATACAAGGATGATATAAAATGGCTATGTCAGGTATCTACTGACTCTCTTGCATCCTTTCATGGAACAGAAATGGAGCACTCTTACATCAACAAGAAAAACACCTACACTTTTCTCCTCCCTCCTATGTTTTCCCATGCTTGCAGGGTTTTGTTTTGTTGGTTTTTTTCAATTCCTATTTAAAGGTTTAATTATTTTACAAATTACTTTTCCCGTCTTCATTTAAAAGTATAGATTTCCCACACAAATAAATATTTTAAAATCTCATGTGGAAATTTTGAAAATTAATAAGCAAAATTTGTGTTAGAACATGACTATTAGTCACGATCCTTTTCTTCTACCTACACATTTTACATGCTTGTGGGAAAAATGGGCTTTTTTCAAAAGATTTATCAATTAAAAAAAAAATTAAACCTTGTAAATATAAGCATGAAGGCTTTCTCTCTTTAGTAACAGCTTGCTTCCAGAGACTGGACTGTTTTGAGAAAAAAACACTAGAAAATTCAAAATATCTGAAAAAAATTGACAGTTGTATACTGGGAGCTGGCAACATTCCAAGCAACACCCTCTGGGCAAGCAATTATGATGGGTCAGGATTAAAAAAATGTAACATGTTTGAAGTGCCCTCTTCCTCAGAGATCCATCTGTTCCCTGATGGTGGGAAAGTCAGGTCTGTAAGAGGCTCCACCTGTACAGCTGCTTACAGAAGAGCTTCCCCAGCCAGCATTTATCACAAAACTCAGTTAACAGAGGTTAGCATCTGAAAATCAGCAAGTAACCACTCTCATTTAATCAAAATAAAACTTCTATTTATTTCTACTTTGGCAGGATTTTTTTTCTTGCTTATTGCTTTAATTAATATTTGTTTCCGCATCTTTTTGCATTCCTATTACAAGAAAAGTAATAAATGCTGGTAAACGTTACATTAAATATTCATTTCAATATGTATACTAGTTTTTTTCCCAAATATTCACAGGTGGAATACTAATATTCCAAGAAAATCATCATCTAGAGATAAATAAAAGTAAAGATGTGGTGTAAAAAACAGGAAACAGGAAATTCCCAGGAGGAAAAAGAAATAGAAAAAAAAAAATAGTTGAAGGCATGGAGCAATTTAAATTATTAAAGCAAATCAGTAATGTATTGGAAAACCTCATGCATTGTTATAGGGATAAATGAAATAACAACAATGAACTCTATATATTTTCAGTGTGAAAATTCTTTTTTTTTTAATATTATATTTTATGTCTTCCATTTACATTAGCTATTAAAATCCTGAAAGCTATTAAACTCCTCAAAGCAACCTGGTACATAACCAGGTTTCACAGAGAAATAAAGATTGAGGCATAGCCCATAGACTGACAAAAGTGACTATCCTTCATTACTCAGCACTTATTAGACTAAATCTAGAATACTCATTCAGTTTTAGACTCCCGATATAGAAGACATTAAGAAACTAGAGTGGGCTCATTGTGGGGCCACTAAGCTGGCTGAGACTGCAGCACCTGTCTTGTGAGCAGAGGCTGATGGACTTGATCAGTCTGCAGAAGGGACAGCTCTGAGGAGGTGGAGGACTGATTAAGGATGGAACTTCGTCTCAGTTTAAAGAAGCTAAAATGTTTTGCTAAGAAGGATGAGTTATGAGGTGGACCAAACTTCTCTCTCTCAGCAATTGTTAATCCGAAATTAAGAGGTTCCAATCGAGGAAGTATGGAAAAAGGAAGAAATAACAACCCTTTCTTAAAGGATATATGTATATTTGCAAAAACAGTAAAAGAACACAAAAACAACCAAACAATAATCCTGTACCCAAAAGTCCCCTTCAAAAAGGAAGCAGTTTGATCCTTCTCTGTCCTCTAGCACGGTTCTAATCCCGGTTGGCAGGAGCGCTGTTGGATCCCGAGGTGCAGAGTCTGCAGTGCTCTGTGGTGGTCAGGAGGGGGTGCTGTTGGGCTCTGGTTGTCGCCGCGTGAGGCCCCAGGTACACGAGAGAAGCCGACAATGGAGATTTCATCCCCACCGAGGAGGGGAAGTGGGGAAAAAAAAAAAAAAGAAGGCAGTTTCTTTCCCATTGAACTCACAATGTCTGCAGCTGGTTGTGGTCAGGACTCCCCCCTTTCGTCACCAAGCACGAACTCTCCGATGAAATCTGACAGAGCAGACTGTAGGCAAGCTGAGGCCAGAGAATGGCCAGATGACCAGATCGTGAGCAAAATGGCCTCAGAACTTTTCCAGCATACACCTTGCCCCCATTAAGGCAAAAAGTGAAGTGTCCCCCCTTTGCAAGGAGAGGAGGAGAAAAACTCCTCTCCCCTTACTGCTGTTTGGAAGGGCCATCAACCTGGAATGCAGGTCTGCCAGCTAGTTCTTTTGTATAGTCAGTTACCCTTTCCCCCTCCCTTGTTCAACATCTTTCTTTTACAGCAGGACAGGGGAAAGGAAAATTTCTGCTTGGATTTTTAGAACAAGTAAACCTATGACATACCTGATAAGAACAGTTCATGGAGGGTAGATGAACAATGGTCATACGTTGATTTTTTTTCCCCACAACTGGAAGGAGCTTCCCAGACAACCTGTGTAGATCCCATCCCTGGAGTTTTTTCCAGATCTGGTTAAGCCAACTGGATAAAGCCCTGGGCAACCAGGACAGATCTCACATCTAACATTGCTGGAAAAAAGATTTCCTGATTTCCCTTCCAGCCTATAAGATCCTAGATATGCTATCTTTAGCTGCTGTGTAAGTTAAAAGCAATATTCTGAAACACTAGTCAGGTTTTTTCTGCTTATTCCAATATCAGCTTCCAGTTGTTAATTATGTACTCAACACTTTTCCTTTTTAATGTGTATTAACTGGCATGAAGTCAATGTCATCTTTTCCATGACACAATTACTCTTTCTGCGCAGAGAGAAATCTCTGGCTTCCAGCAGCCTGCTGCAATGAACAGTCAAGTAAAAGACAAAAGGATGTAGTAATAAACCATGACTTCTAACTTTTTCCGCACCATTTTCATTAAAAATACATAAACAGTAGGGCTAAAAGCCACACCAAAGGAATGACACATAGTGTTTCATCCTTATCATATGTTCTCTACTATGGTTGTTAATCTAGATTTAAACATTTAACCTAGTTTGTTTAGAGTATGTGAGATGGAATAACATGTTCAGTAGGTCTTCTGGTATTGTGAGGTAAAGACAGATACAATTTTAATATAATTAGGTGGAGAGGTCAGAAAATATAGTGTAACCTATATCTTCTTTATATTTGCAATAGCACATGGGTGTTTAATCCTTTTTTAGAAATTCAAAGAATGAAAACTTCTTGAAAAATTCTACTTAATATTTTAATTAGTTCCAGAGTTCTAAAAATGTAATCAGCTATTTGAAATTAAAATTTATTAAGATACTGAAATAAAAAAAAAGAGTAGCTACTCAATTACAAGTTAAATATGTTTTTGCCATTTAAAAACCATTAAGGTGCTTTAAATACGACAGTTCCCTGAATGATGTAGTGTCTCATCCTTAAGGGGAAGGGAGCACCCAAGATTCGTAAATGCTTGTGATCAGAAGGAACAACAGGTTAGAGGGTCCACAAAAACTTACAGAGTTTTATTAGTAAATTACACACATTATTCTCATACTGAATCCAAAACATGGTGCTGTGCCAGCTATTAAGAAGAAAACTAACTCTATCTCAGCTGAAACCAGGACAGTGTCCTTGTGAAGCAGGAGGATTTCTAATCATGTTGTATAACTTGTTAATGTTTAGGAAGCTGATACTCCATGAATGTCGAATTGCTGTATACTGTGTGTTAACAAATACTGAATAGGTGGCAAATGTCCTATCTGCAGCCTAAAAAGATGACTGTCACCTAAATCCTCCCCACTTCAGTTTTGTGCCTGCATGTAGCCAAGTTTTATGTAGTGAATATCTGAACCCATTGCAGATGATAAGAATAAACATGAGATGAAGTTTATTCTTCAGATGGAATAAGGTATGTGTATCTGAGGGATATAACCTTTTTCATCATAAACTTAACTGTGTTGATGTTTTCTTCACCTTTTTTAACACATCACAGTATCTGCTCTGTACTGAAAAAACACCATCTTTGGCAGGACTTTTACTTTCTGATGTAACCTATAGCATATACCATGTAGCCACTGACAGCAGCATCAGCGTGTCTTTAGGAAAGGTATTACATTTTGCAAATTATGGAACTGGTCCACTATCAGGCATTTGATTTAACATTAAACATTCCAGTATTCCCAGAGGCTGATAACTATCCAAAATTCTGCCAATGACAACAGTCAAATAGCCAGATAAGCTGTGTCTTCTTGTCTCTTCCCTATCCATTCTCTGCAACTGATAGAAAAAAACCACTACTTGTGCTTCCAATCCCTTAATCAGTTGTTGCAAGGCCCTGAGGTCTCTTTGATCAACCTTAGGTTTCTGCCTTAACTACTAGTCAAGGAATCATTACATGTAGTTTAGAATTAATCACATTTACAAATTAAATACTTCCTTAGGTCAACTAACTTGGAATCTAAGAGTTTATTTTATCTACACGTGAATTATTTTTCCATTGTGCATGTAATTTTTGGTACTTGTCTATAATTTACTACATCTAATATTTCAGTTCTAATAATGTGATGAAGCCCCTGAAAGCACTAAATTTTGCTAGGGTCAGACATAACTCTCTTTCAGTTTTAGGATGAAGATCACTCCATGACAGCAAGGGCAGGGAAATGTAAGAACACTCCTATCAGCAGTTTAAGTATGTATGCAGTTATGTATTCAGAAGCTTTTAACATGTCTGAGCAAAATGGAGGTCATTACAGGTTGTCTATAATGTTTATGATAACAAGTTTTGAAGATTCAAGTATTTCTGAGAAAATCAAATGTGACTGTTATTTGAGGAGAGTACCCTAAAGCCTAGAGCAAAATTTAGGGAAATACTATATATGTAAATTGAGCAGTTCCACAGGGTGTTTTCTGGTACTATTTAATTTAATAATGTAGAAATAGCCTTAATAGGTTGATTGGCTGGGCCTGAACTTTTCAAAGGCTTTGATCTGACATAACTCTATACACCTAACATGCAACTACACTTAGGTTTAGTGAATTCAGGTGAAGTACGTGAGGTAAATGAAGATAGAGGACAAAAACACACTTTCATTATACAGACAGTAGGAGACAGTGCCTACCAAGGTATACATCAAATGAAGAAAAATAAAAGCAAATGCTATTCCATTTGCATGTGAAACTCAACATCTCTGACATCAAGTCATTTGAATGGTAAAATGAGACATTTTTGAAAAATATTGTGGGCTTCTTATGAGACAATGCCAACTTTCTTCTGCTTATATTTAGTTTTTATATACTTTGAGAGCTTAAGTTCAGCTTTTCTATCTTCAAGCATCTCAATACTCGCCTCCTCAGAAGGCTTTTTTTTTTTAATGGATAGTGTTCTGAAGAACAATTACGTGAATTATACACAATTTCTGAAGCTAGTGAATGGGTCCCACTGAACTGCCAAAACTTTGGAAATACATCTTTAAAATGTCAGTTTTCAAAAAGTATAATTATACTGATATGAATTACTACATAATGACACAATTCTATAAAAAAAGAAAGAGAATAATGAAACAAGTGGTGAGGACATATTTGTTTCTATCTATGAGAATCACATTGAAATTAAATATGATATCCTACATTTACTAAGCTATATGTCATCTACCTCAAGGCAAAATAAAGTAATAAAATATGTAATAATCTTTTAAACAGATCGTAAGAGAGAAAAGTTTCCTATTAGCAACATGGGCTGATTTAATTTGCCAAAAGTATTTGAAATACAGTGTTATGGTATTTTGGACTTTACTCTTTGAAATGTCCTCAAGGATTTGTCATCTTCAGTTTCAACCTGATGAAAGGAGATTAATGTCTGAGTAAAGTACGTGGAAGAGGAGGTCATAGCACTGAATGAATGAAGCTGCAGTACATTTCCTCTGATCATCCAAAGGTTTCAGATATCTCTCACAGTCTTCAGATAGTCATAGCTCTACTCTTGCATTGCTGGTGTATAATATCAGTATCATTGTATACTCCTCTACCTTTGAAATGGGAAATCACATATATTCACACCCACAAAATGCATTATGGTTTTGTGTTGTTTTGTTGTTGTTGTTCTGGTTTGGTTTTGTGTGTTTATTTATTTATTTATTTGTTTGTTTTGTTTTGTTTTGTTTTCTTTCCTCCCGCTTGACAGGAGTAGCAAAACACCATTTGGTGTTAATCTCCACTCTGATTGATAAAATAATGCAGTGTCTAGGCAAACCTTCTGTTAAAATGAATACTTCAGCGATACAAACAAACCAACACAGGGTAACCTGACACAATATAATGCACACACCAGTGCTCCAAATGTGGGTGTTTGTTTTTTTGTATTAAATGAATGAAAGATATATGTTCCTTGACCTAAAGTGAATTAGAATTTTATTAAAATCTTAGAGTCAAAGTCCCCTTCTAGAGCTACCAGAATCACTCAAGAGTGATTGAACAGATTACAACAGAAACAGTATCTGGCCTTAAGGAAAGCCTTATGGCCCTATGGTTCAGCAAGATGCTGGACAGGGAAACGATAACTTATTTCTAATCCTGCTTCTGCAACTATTGTTGAAAGGGTAGAATCAATTACTAGATTACACAATTTTGCAATTAAAATACAGAACTCATGCTTTATAAATGTGCAATTTCCATTACTATTTATTGCTATTTTTTCTCTCAACCATAGCAAAAACTTCTTCTAAATCTTCTGTATTAATTTGATGTATCAAAAAGTAATTTTACAGTAATAAGAGTAATTTTGAGACAAATATTGCAGTTGTCATTCTGAAGGGCTAACAATGAATTAATCAACTCTGCCTGTCAAAATCTTGAGCTTTGAAGGTAATGGAACACAAAATAACTTTTCATTATTTTTAAAGTATGGGGTTTTTTGGTATTTACTTGTTTGTGTTTGTGTTCTATCTTTTTGTTTCTAAGCTGTCAAGATAGACAAAAAAGTCATGTTTTCAAAACAGTAAAAAAGGTACAACTAATTTATTTAGTAAATATTTTTAATATATTTCTAATGTATACTGAAAGTGGAAAAAAGTAAACCGACTTTTAAAAAGAGCGCGCTCAAGAAAATACAAAGGAGAGAAAAATGGCATTGTACTTTAAAAAAATTGCATGAATATAGTGAAGGATTAGCTAATGAGTTCATTTTAGAAATACTAAATATATGTATGTATAAAAATATATTTTGTTCTTTAAAATCCAGTTCAAGTATCAACTACACTAACTAGCTAGGTTACTTTTTTCCTTTATTTTGCTTCCGAAGGAAATATATTTTTGTTTTATTTTTCTGGAACACAATATTTAACACTTTCACAAAATACACAGAACTTTGGTTTTTTTTCAGGATTTCATAGATATGAAGCATCTATTTCATGTCGCCTGGGAAGATAATACTTGAACGCCATGACCTGAATCAATCTATAGACACATATTTATTTATTTAATTTTGACATATGCATAAGTCCAATTGACTACTATGAAACTGAAATATGTGGTTCATGTTAAGCATGTTATTAAGTGTTTTTCTGAATGGTCTCACGAAGAGGAACATCTTTGCTCAAAATCTTGCTTATTTCAACACTCCTTTACTTCAATTTTCTCTATTTGGGCAGGAGGAAATTGTTTATTGTGCATTGTTGATTATAGATATGTGTTAGCGAACTATGCCATCGGGTGATTTTGATGACTTTAAAATTTCAAATGTTGATATGAAGTCTGAGGACATCAAAGTAAGCTTTGCTTTCTTTTCTATACTGTTTCTGGAGTCTAGCCCAGAATTCTTCAAAGGGCATGTATTTGGCCTGAAAAATATTCACATCTCGAAAGTCACCGAGGAATAGTACTGGGAAAAAAGGCAAAGTACACAGTACACAAGTATATAGCATGCTGGAATACAAAATCCTTAGACAGACACAATGCTGTCTGCTAGAAAAAGAAATGGGCTTTGGATCATTCACTGAACTTGAGGGTAGAAGCCTTGTAGTCATTTAACTAAACTCTCACCCTGCTTCAGCCAGGGATCTGTCATTCGTGCTGCCTGAGAGGAACAAGGACTGGAGCGCAAAGTCCCCCAAAGTCCCTGAACATCATCTGGAAGAGCGTTAGTTGATAAAGGCCAAAAACATTTCTGGAAGCATTTTGAAATGGTGTTTAAAACGTTCATCCCTGTCTGCTTTATTAAAATAGAAATAGATATTTTATAGAACGTATGTTGAGAATGGAACCATAAAAGCCAGACAGTAAATTGAGCGCTGCTTGATTGAGCATTCCTAGCCAAGAGGAAACACTGAGGAAAAGGGTACTGTGGCTAATCAGACTCTGTTATTACAGTGCACGCCTCTGAACTTAAAAGAAGCATCTTCCCGGAATGAGAAGATAAAGCTCCACAATCCTACAAGGCCATGGGCTTTGTTTCTCCTAAGACAAAGCGCCATAGCACTTATTCAGGAGGTCAAAATCTGCTGACAATTTTCCTCTTGTGTGAAAGAAATCAAGTACAAGAAGTTTTAAAATATACACTAGTGTATGTTTCTTTACTTTTCGTCATACTTGAAGAATACTAACCTGAATAAATTGTCAAAATTTATTTGGAGAAGGAAAAAAAAGGCAGATAAATGTTTAGTATAACTTACTATACAGGGTAATTACTAGAGAAATAATAAATCAAAGTTCAAGTTAGCTTTATAAACCAGGAAATTTGATACTACATTAATATCTTAAGCCATAGCTTAGTACAATGAAGGTTGACAGTGTTACAACTTTCTGTATTTTGCAAACAATGATTAAATTACTGTTGTGAGTTATCTGGAGAAACTGTAAATTATTAAAAGGATGCAGATAAACCATTATAGCATTACAATTCTTTCTTCTTTTTGGAGGGGAGGGGGGAAGGACAGAAATTCATGATGTCTGTTCATTGGTTTATGTATGACATTGCATAAAGACTTCTTTTTTGGTGAATAAGTATTTTATAAAAAAATATTTAGGCCAGTCTGTAAACATAATATTGCAGTAACATAGAGTAATGAAACAGACATAATCTGTTTAAAGTGAGACTTCACAAAAAAAAGTAAGGGAGTCAAACTATAAATCAGCATTTTTTGGTAATAGTACAAGGATGTTGGTTCATAGGTTCACAGTTCAGAATATTTTCTCTATTTTTCTACAATGTTATATATTTACTTCTGCAGAAAAAACCAAACATTATCTTATGGAAGAACAAAGGCCTTGCAAAGAGTAGTATAAAATCATGATATTTATATCATAGTCCTTCCAAAACTTTTGTTTCATGCTGATTATAAAAATTCATTTAAAATTTAATTTTTACTTTTTACTCAGTGAATGTATCTCTTGCTTTAAAAAATATAATAATACTAAGAAGATGAATAAATTTTGAAAATGGTTGTACTTCAGTTTAAATATTTGGTCAATTAATGTAAGTATTTAGATTCCTAAGTGTTGAACTAAATATTAGTTGATAATACTGTACCTTTTAGTTTTTCAAGAACTGGAACAATAGAAAATTGTAGTTTAGAAAGAGTGGAAAAAAATACTCTCCCAAATAAATTTGATGTAAACTCTACTGGCAAATTATAGGCATATCCCGGTATCTAGGAAAACAAGGAGCTACGAATATTTAAATAGTTGCAAATTAGTTATTCCTGTAAAGGGCATTTATAAACACTTGAAGAGTGACTGCAGTGGCCAGGAATGCCACCTATTCTTATTTTTTTTTAACTACAAAAATATATGTCTAAAAACTTACTTTTTTCTTAACATTTAGAACCCAAGTAGAAGAGGGACAATAAAAAAGGAGATGAGCAATGCACATCAATAACATATTGTAAAATTACTTTAAAACTCATTTAATATATATTTCCTCATTAAGAATTTCCCAGCTAGGGTAGAAAAATTTAGTTCTTTTGAGGTAAAGGACAAATGAAAAAAAAAAAAAGAAAAAATTAAAAGTTCTGAGAAAGGTATGACATTTCTTCTTCTGGGACAAATTACTTAATTGTGAATTTGTTTTGTGGGGACATAAAACTTTCAGTGAGCACTCAAATACCAAACCACAGTCTGCTGATATATTTTAGTAGCACATCTGAAATATTTGAAATTTGACAAAGCAGAACATAAGTCTTTTTTTGTAACCCCTTGTTTTAACTTCCTTCAAGATATTAACTTTTGAAGTCTTACACAGCTCTCTACTGTTATGAAACTTAAGGCATTTTTCTCCTTGAATATTATCCTTTGAGGGTTGATGGCTATCCTCATTTCTACTGTTCTTTAGCCAAGCTTCATCTGGGCTGTTAGGTGACTGTCCACACTCAGTGGGAATCCACTGTGTTATTCTTCTACCCTGCTAACAGTGCTGTTCTCCTGAATATATTGTAAAAGATATTCTGTTATCCAGTACTGCCTATTCTGCCCTCTAGTAACAACTCTCCTCCCTCACTATTCACAAAAAAGACTCAGTGTGTCTCCATTCCAGTTTTAATCGCTATTCTGTTCTATCTCTCTGCTCCAAATTATTTCATTTCATTCCCCTGTTATCCCTGTCATCTCTGCTTTTTATCTTGAACTGCTCTGCTGCCCTCTCATGTTCACGGTTCATTTCCCTTTGACTCAGCATGGAACAAGGTTCCACCCGTCGTCCAGTAGTGAGCTGGGATTACAACATGAGGCTGACATATCTCTGCTAGTCTGCCATTGAAGTGTATGTCCACATACTTTTATGGTGGACCATATATTGGATCATATTAAAACCACATCTATCTTCCAAGAGGTCCCTGCTTTGGGGTTTTGGTTTAGTTGGGTTTTTTTTTACTTCCTGTGGAAGTCTTC
This sequence comes from Manacus candei, assembly GCF_025592945.1. Lineage (NCBI taxonomy): Eukaryota > Metazoa > Chordata > Aves > Passeriformes > Pipridae > Manacus > Manacus candei. Next base: position 1,151,535 of record NW_026138133.1, read on the forward strand.
AGTTCTTATAAGTTTTTCTTATTTAAAAACAGTCATCAGGACAACAGGTTTGTAATACATTGTGTATATAAAGACTGATCTGAGTTACACGGTCTAAGTTCTACATTTTGTTTGAAAAACATCACAAAAATATCTGGCACACTTTGAGTGGGCTCTGCACACTATACTGTTTAGGTAGCTCTTTTTCCATTGATAACAGTTAAAGTACTTAATCTTTCAAATACAATTCAAAAAGAATGAAACTCCAAGCAAACTTTTGTTTGTTTGTTTGTTTGCATGACAGTTACACATAATAACATGTCCTGAAACCTCAACAATTAAAGAACTGGTATGGGGAATGCTTTGGTTGAGAAAGGGTAGCATCATCAACATGGCCACTGTAAACACCACTTTAAAAAAAGTAAGATTTTTATCTTGAACATCCTGGAAAGCTAGGGGTTGAAGCAAAAGAAGAGAATGAGATGAACAGAGAGACACCAACAAGAATGGTTATAAAATAGACATGACAGATGTGCTTTTGAGAGCATGTCCCTATTATCAGGTTGGTTATTTTCATCAGTTTATGGACACCTGAAATGGAGTTTCCAGGAGGGAACATTACCTAGGCACACCACCATGCTCAGAAGGCTACTGGGCATTTGGATCAGAGCTAGTTCATGTTTTACCAACTTAGAACTCAGTCAGGCTGAGCTCAGCTGAGGTACATGACCACATAGTTATGACTATGAGTGATTTAGACGAACAAGCCTTATCAGCCAGGCAGTTTATGGGCTAGTTAATTGTATGTTTTTATTGAAAGTGCATTTTTATCTCAGTAGTTACTGTAAAGCTTTCAAAACATTCTAAAATGGCTACCTTCATATGTAGAAATTTAGCAAATTAATAAATATCACTATCTTTCGGAATCTGGCAGACAATAGTAATGGCTGTATGGCTTCATCCTAAAATTATCCTCCTTCATTTGCTTTGATATGAAAATACCTTGGGTTATGTGTGCTGCATCTTCCTTAGGGCTTAAATGTGAATGTTATATTCAGATAAAAGAAAGAAAGAAGTGAAGTTTAAATGGTTATTTTCTTATCATATATTAAACTGATGTGAATGCTTTCTTTTTTTTCTCCCAAAAAATAACTATTATCACTGTTTTTCACTCCAAAGATATTGTATGTTCTCTGTTCTCATTATTTCATAGCTTATTTTTTGTTAAGAAAATGTTTGCATACGTACTTAGGAAAAGTATTCAGTCTAAATGCATAAAGGTCCCTGGTTGCCTAACATAATCTATTGAATTACCACAGCATTGGGCAGACTTGTTAGAGTTATGATTTCAGATGGGGATATTTACATTTGTATATGAAATGTATTGGAAGCATAGCAGGGACAGTGGTAAATTCAGAGAGAACAGATTAGCCACTAGTGATTAGAAGTGAGTAGGTCATCGTGCACTGGGGTTGTGGTTGCCTCAGGCTTTTAAGGTCAGAAGAATCATACTGGTCCTCTTAATGAGATGTTATATTAACACTGTTGTATAGTTATGTTTGGAATTTCAGTAAGAAGAAATGTGGATTACATTAGGATTCTGGGGGTTTTGGGGGGAGGGAACTTAGCTTTTTATTTAGCTATTCATGACTAACACAGCATTAAAAATCTGAAACTTATTTCAAGTTGGAATTTTCTAATTCCTAGTAATTGGATTTTGTTATGCTTTTGTATACCAAATTAAATAGCTCAATTATAGAATAGGATCCCATGGGACTGTGATGAAGTTGCTTCTAAATCTTCTTTGCAACAAACTACACAGTGATTTCCTTATATTCTTATTAAGAAGTGAGCTAATCAGACCACAAAATACTCTAGAGACAGTTTTCAGATACTTATTAAACATTTTCTTAACCCTTTTGTAACATTGCTTTTGATCTCTCCTTCTTCCTCTCTCCTGTGCTTTACAGGAGAGAAAAGTAGAAAAGGTCCTAACTTTCTGATAAAGGGTTGGAGAACATTTTATTTTTTATATTATGTGAATATATGCAAACTGATATTCTGTCTTCAGGACTAAATTTCTGTTACACAGCAAATTGAATTGCAAAAATCTTGCCTCAGTGACCCTGGTAGTTCATTATGTTTTTGAATACCTAACTGCATCCAGTTTTCAAGTACTTGTCAATGTCATGTAGGTAGATATTACCTTCATCACTTAATATTGTCCAATTTTTTTACTTTTTAAAAATCTCATTTTCATATAGAAAGATATAGTCCTAGAGTCAAGTATACAATACCTCTTCCCACCAAAATTTTCAGCCTATAACTTCTGCTGTAGTAACACAGCAACTTATCACTTCTTTTCCAGTTTTGTGCCGAATGGTAGCTGGAAAGTCAGGAGAAATGAGAATAAAGGATTTTGGAAAGTGTCCTTTGATTTCTGATCCTCTGAAATTTCTTTCTAACATTACTCTCATGTGTTTTGGCCAAATAACAGAGAAATAGGAACAAAATTTTTCTCAGCTGAGTTCAAAGGGAAGTCTGATTTTATGGGATTTCTATAAAGGAAATAAAAATACTATAGCATAACTCAGATCATCAGTCCAAAAATGTCTCTGATAGAAATAAGCCCTTTCCCAGGCTTTAAAGTCTTGCAATCAAGCTTTAATCTGGGAATATTCTTCGAAGGGAGAAAACTGAAAGGATATTTAATACTCCCTTCTCAGATATGCTAAACTCTTTTATTTCCTTGCTGGATTAGCCTAACCAGCCAATTTTGTTTTTCCTTTTTTCCCTTCCCCATAGGTAGAAGGTGTACTGCATTTCATCTTGTTCTGTATTTATATCTCTGAAACTCAGAAGAAAAAACGTACAACCTTCCTTTACACACATACGGGGGGAAAAAAGTAGTCATATATAGAGTTTAGGTTGAATAATTTGTATTCCTCTTAAATATAGAGCAGATTTTATTATGCCTTGAAACTCTTTTTTACACATTTGACTTTCATTGAATGTGAGTAATGTAATCATATTTTGACAGTGAAATATATTAAAAGGTACTTTAATATTTAAATTCTGCTTTTTTTTTAATTAACAATTTTCTCATCCAAAAAATTACACAAAACCTAGGATGGATTTATTTATGTGTAGGGTTATCTGAATTATTTAATGTGAATTAAAATAGTTTTCCTTACCTAGTGTACATATTTAGTTACAAAATTCATTCCCTTAATGATAAGGCTAACAGCTTCAATAAGAGTATAAAACAGTGATGAGGAAAAAAATATCAGATTCTGGTAGGCCATTTACTCCTTCACTCACCAATGAATGTTTTGGATGTTTTATATTCTCAAGCATAGCTACAGGCATAGCTACATTTCTTTGTTTGTATTTCTGTCGTTATTCCTTGCTACACCTCTCTGAAACCCTTATGCTCTGTTTCAACCTACTTTATATTTTCTTTATTTTTTGCATGAGATTCTCATCCTTCTGCTTTTCATTCTTCAGGTAAGTAGAATAACACAATGGTAAGCTGTCATTTCAACCCAGGAAGAATAGAGAGAAATCTGACTTTAATAATTTTCAGTATGATGAAAGGCACAGACCTGTGTATATGGCTGTATCTGGTTTTCATGGTAAGTTTTTGGTAGTGGGACAGATGTAGGAGTGGCTTCTGTGAGAAGCTTCTGGAAGCTTCCCCTGAGTCTGACAGAGCCAATGCCAGATGACTGAGATGGACTCTCCACTTGCCAAGGATGAGCCCATCAGCGATGGTGGTAGAGCCTCTGGGATGACTTATTTATGAAGGGGAAAAAAACTTGTGCAACAGCAAATGCAGCTGGAGAGAGGAGTGGGATTATGTGAGGGAAGCAGCTCCGCAGACACAAAGGTCAATGTGGAAGGAGGGGTAGAAAGTGCTACAGGTGCAGGAGCAGAGATTCCCCTACAGCCTGTGGTGAAGATGATGGTGAGGCAGCTGTGCCCACCAGCCCACAGTGGAGCAGAGATACACCCTGGAGGAGCCCTCGCCAAAGCTGGTGGATGTACTCAAACATGGCTGTGAATGCATGGGAAGCCTGTGCTGGAGCAGAGTACTGGCAGGACTTGTGGACCCACAGAGAGAGGAGCCCATGCTAGAGTAGGTTTGCTGGCAGGATTTGTGACCCTGTGGAAGGAATGCATGTTAGAACAGTCTATTCCTGAAGAGCTGCACATCAGCACTTCGTGAAGAACTGCAGTACATAGGAAGGACTCACACTGGAGAAATTCATGGACAACTGTCTCCCATGGGAGGGACCCCACACTGGAGCAGGGAGAGAATGTGAGGAGTCCTCCTTCTCAGAAGGAGGAGCAGAAACAACATGTGAGGAACTGACAACCACCTACATTTCCTGTCCACGTGAGCTGCTGTGGGGGAGGAGATAAAGCAAATTGAGGGTGAAGTTGATCCAAGAAGAAGGGAGAGATGTGGGGAAGATGTTTTATAATTTGTTTTTATTTTTCATTACCCTACTCCAATTTGATTGGTAATATATTAATTTAATTTCCTCGAGTCTGTTTTGCCCATGATGGTAATTGGTAAATGATCTGTCCCTGTCCTTATCATGACCCATGAGCCTTTCATTGCATTTTAATTCTCCTGTCCAGATGAGGAGAGAATGTGATTGAGCAGTCTTGTGGACAATTGGTGTCCAGACAAGGTCGAGTCCACCACAACAACCTTTTAAAAATTAAATGCTTCCTATTTTCTTAGCTGTTTGCAGTTCACTTCTACACCCAGATCACCTTCACTGCATTCAAACTTCTGGCTAGCCAGACTACCACAATTCCAGTACTACATTGCTATATACTCTTGGAGTTATGCTGGTATAAAACTAAAGTTACAGGGTGGGGACACAGCTAACACAGCTGTCGATAAATTTAAAATTTAAGGAAGGAAAGAGAAAAAAAAGAAAAATAAAAAATCAGGGAAAAAAAGAAGTAGTAAAGGCATAATCTTATATTTACCAAAACATTTTTGGTTTTTTGTTTATTACTAGATATTAGATTTAAGGAAATTAACATACCCAGGATTTGAATTTTAAGTCATTATGTAAGAAATGTAGCTCACAGTTGTATGTATGCACATCTCCTATAGTCATCTGTCTGGTCTAAGGAGGATTTGAAGCAGTTATCATAGAACCATAGAAATTCTCAAGTTGGAAGGGACCCATAAGGACCATCAAGGTCATTCACCTGCTCCTGGTAGGACTTCCTAAAACTAAACCATATGACTAAGTGCATCAAGATGTTCCTGGAACTCTGTCAAGTGTAGTGCTGTGACCACTTTGCTGGGGACCCTGTTCCAGTAACTAACTACCCTCTCAGTGAAGAACCTTTTTGTAATGTCCAGTCTGAACTTGCCCTGATGCAGCTTCATCCCATTTCCTCATGTCCTACTGATGGTCACCAGAGAGAGGAGATCACGAGCACCCGCCTTATTGCTCTTCTTAAGGAAGTCAAAGACCACGATGAGCTCATGCCTCAGCCTTATCTTATGACCAATTCACAAGAGGATTCAGTTCATGTCATAATTCTGGAAGCAAATAAGCAATTTCAGAAATATTTGAATCCAAGTTGAAAATCATGACACTAACTTTCACAGGGAATTCTGCCAGAAACACAGGCATCTACTAAAGAATGTATGATAACAGAAAGTGTTAACATTCATCAGTGGAAGGCTACAGGTCAAAAGAAAAATTAAATTAGGGTGCCAGGGGCACAAAGGATGCAGCAGAACAAAATTAACATTAGAAAGAGAACATAAAATAAAACACTAAGGAAAAGAAGTAATTAGTATGGGTTTACAAGGGACACAAATCTTCATTAAATATTATTATGCAGAATGCCACATTTGCTGCACATTTCTTTTTAAAGTCATGAACAGAAAACAAGGAAAAGACAAAAAGAAATTAACAAATAGTATTATTGAAAATGGTTCGGGGAGATACACAGGAAACAATATCAAAGGTGGGGGAAATATTTGTAACAATTTACTCTGAAAAATGTTGGACTAAATGATCCTTAAAGGTCCCTTCCAACTTGAGAGGTCCTCTGTTCTATACACTTTTATATAATTTCATTATTATATTCACACTTACTAGTTTTTTCCTAAAAACTCCTTTTAATATCATTTAATAATATTGAAAATGAAAAAGTAAACATAAATAAGAATGAAAATTTATCTATAAGTACTATAAAGAACTAGAATAAAAGTTGCAAAAAAGAGTTCACAAGTATTTACACGAATAAAGTACCTAGCTACGAAGAGGAAACCAAGTAACAAGCCATGTTCATAAGAAAGCACTGGAGCTCTTGAGAAAACTTTTGGCATGAAATAAACAAACGTGGTACTTAACTTTCACTACAATAGAAAATGAAACTTGAGGTGTCAGGAACTCATGAAGAACTCAGTTTCCTGCCCATCCTTGCATACATTCTGACCCTAGTAAAACAAAGTATTAGGAGGGAAAAGAATGCTTGAATGTTAAAACAGCAGGAACATGCTGTGTAAATTTACAGCAAATGTTTTTTTTTAGAATTCCAACTCTTTCCCCCCCAGGTTTTAAAAGAAGCAGCATAAGAGATTGCATATGGGTAATATGTTTAAATTTTAATAATATTTACAATAACACTAGAAGATATGTGAGAAAAAACCCTTCTGAATACTGCAAACAATTGTTTATTTGGTCTGGTGAAGAATCAGACAGTAGCGAAGGGAAGGGAAATAACAATCAAGAACGTAGTGATCAATAATAGCTACTGTTGTGCTTCACAGAATAATGATCTGGAAAGAGGGAGTAAACAACCTGTAATTGAAAATCACTGATTATCTCAAAGGAAAAAAAAAACAAAAATGTGTCAACAAAAGAGCATCAAGAGCATCCTTCTGTGTGTGTATAGGGGTGTACAGGGGCATACACACACAAAAAAAGAAAAACTAAAACTAACTAAACACAAGAAAAATCAACAACCTTCTCAAATCCCTGGAAGCCCTTTCACCCCGTAAGATAAGATACTCAGAGACACCAAGGAGTCAGAAACTGGATTCCTACAATGGTGATAAGAATTAAGAAAATAAGATTTAAGCAATTTGTCTCATAATTTCACTGGTTTTGGTTTTCCATTGTATAAAATGGAATATTGAAATTATAGTTTCCACTTAAGGTAGACAAATGAAACAAATTATGCCGGAAAATATATGTTCTCCTGACCCTAAACTTGCTGACAGGTCTACTTCCTCTAACCAATCCATTTTCCAATTCATCAACAACTTCTCTAATGAACTCCTGTCTCTCAGGAACAGGAAGTTTTGCCAGAACTTAAGACTTGAGAGAAGGTAGAAAATAGAGTACCAGAGAGAAAACAATGGAGGGATCCAAAACTTGTACACATAGTGGGGCTCTTTCATGCCTGGTAAATTCTTTTGAAATCATATCACAAGGTATGCTTTGACTCTTGGGTTTGGGAAGATTCAATACTAAGAGGTTAAACTAATGGAAGTGAGCATCACTTGGGGATCTGGCAATACCAAATTAAACAAAACTCAGTGTTTGGTTAAAGCAGGTCTAAGAGATTTTGGAGCACTAGCACAGATACTAATCTGAAACTGCCATAACAGTACTGCATTGAACAATGGGGTAAGACTGAAAACATTGGATGACTCTGACAGAAATTTTGTTTCTCTCAGTGCCATGTGCTTTCACTCTCTGCAAAAATGATATGACAAATACTCCATATCATCAAGAACAGAACTTTTGTTATCATAATAAGGGAAGGTTGTTCCCTGAGCACTTTCCTTTGAAATACTGGAAAGGTGACATACCGTGTATTCCGTGGTGGATTCTGCTTGCCTTCCGTTCCATTTCTTTTTATTTTTCTTTTAACTGACAAAAATCATTGGTTAATTGAGTGTTTTTCCCTGGAACAGTATAAGCATAACACTCAATTATAACATAATGAGTCTCAGTCTGAAAATATTGAAAGAAGAAATCTGAATTAAGTATGGACAAGAACTGTCCTTCACCATGGCTGATTAGGATATAACTATGATTTACTATGTTTGGCAGTAGGATTTATACACCAAGCTGCCATTAAAATCTTATGATGTAAGATCTCAGGAGTCAGCACATTAGTCTTGCTAATGTTATAACTTCAATAAGCATAAAATGAAGACAAGGTCTTGAAGTTCAAGTAAAATAAGGAATAAAAATATGTCCAAAAGAACTGTTGATTTCTTTCTACACAGGGAATAAGCCTGTAAGGCACCTCTAAGATGTGTGTGTGTTTCAATGAGAAATGAGAGGATGGGCATCTTTGGCAAAGTGTAAAGATGTCACATGCTATTTAAATTATATGATGAACAAAAACACATTACCATCCAGAAGATGCTCAGATGTAACCACAGAATTTATAGGCATCAGCAATGTAATTTCATTGTCACGTTGCATCATTTAGAATTACATGTTCTGGTTTGAGTTGGGTTTTTTGTTTGTTTGTGGGATTGACTTTTTCCTATGTTGAAGAGTCAGAAAATAAACTGTAATTATGTCTGAAGAGATTGGAGGCCCCACAAAACCCATAAAAAAACCATTTCTGTGAAATAAGGAGTTGTACAAAAGAGCTTCATGTGTATGATACTTCTGTGTTTCTATGAATTAATGTACATCCTACATCTCAGCATTATATGATGTGGTGTTTTGTTTGTTATCTCATACTCCTTATAAAATCCAGATATAAACACAATTGTAACATAATTCTGTCTCTGGGCACAAGAAATAAACAGTTTGTTCTGAGTTTCAGTTCCAAGTTTCTCACTGCTTCTTGAAAAATGCTACTCTTGCTTTTCAGATTTAAAATTTCCTACATATCAGGATGACAGTGAAAAAACCCCAAATGACAGTGAAAAAACCCCAAACAAATACAACTTTTACTAGGTCATCAGAAAAATGTGAAACATATTCCTCCAGGCTGTTGTTTTTGGAAGCTTGCAGAATGTTTAAAAAAAAAAAAAAGTGACTGAAATTGTAGAATTACTGCTTTCTAAAAACTGTATTTTTTCTTATACAGCTGTAACTTAACACTCATTAGCCTGGTACTCACAGGTAGTCTTGCTCTTCATTAATAAATGCCTTTCTATTTCTATAATTTTGTTTAATTCTAAATATCAGTTTTTAAACAGTGCTATATTTTGTCTCTTGCCTGTCCTGAAAAATAAAGGAAAATACTACAGATTAAAGTTTTATTTTTATTTTATTTTTAGATTTTCTAAAGCATAAATAATAAAATCAGAATATTCAGACAGTTTTGCCTGGAATTTTCTGGTACTTTTTGCTTGTTTAATTCCACATGATCATTCACACCATATTTATTCCCACAAAACAAGCATATTAAAATAAATTAGATTTTCAAAAGCCGATCAGGGGAATTTTTATGTCCTTATTTTAAAAAAGAAATGTTCTTAGAAAAAACAGATATACATAAATTGCAATGTTGGAAGCAGGACTAATGGGGATAGAACTGTTTATAGCATGAGAGAGACGTACTTTTTAAAAAAGAACTAAGATTCACTGCTCCCACTATTCTGTTTACCAGATTTCTTTTTGCTCAGAAATCAACATCTGTGGATTTTGCCAATCTGTGTGGTGAAACATAATCTCAGTAGGCATAATAAGAGTCTTTGTCACCTTTGTTATGCTTTGCATCACACTGGACTCAGCTTGGCTGTGTGTTTTATTTGCTTCCTGATCTATAAATGGCTGTCTTCTTCTTCTTTGTTCACCATACCTAAAGTGATTTGTGACAAAAATATTTGTTCTTTGTTAATGTGAAGTAGTTAAATGGTTTAGAACTGTCTCATGTGAGAAACATACTTGCTACATGCAATTTTGCTTTTATGAAATGATATCCAGTCACTGACCGAGAGAGAGATCAAATGGATGCCAAATGCATTGCAGTACATGAGAAAAGTATCTGCCATAGATTGGAGAGCTGAACTAAACCAGTCAAATTTAAGTGAGAAATAAAGAATACATTTTCCATGCAAGAGGGTATTAGTCATTAGAACAAATTAGCAGACAAATGGATTCTTAAACACTCTTTCATCATGAGACCATTTTCAGTAATGTTTTATTGTGGGATCCTGTACAGAGGTAACAGGATTATATTTTATGGCTTGATCAAGACAGAAAGTAAAACTACAGTCATTAATTTGTGTGACCAGCAAGGGTGTTTTGATAAAGAGTCCGTACCTTTCAAAGATTATTGGTCAGCCAATAGAGAGGTAGAACCACGGAATTGAAAACAAAAATAAGTATAGAGTGGTATGTCTGCTCAGAGGTCTCCTTGGATACCAGCAGGACGGGGTATCACAGTCAGTCCTACCACCCCAGACAGGGAGCAGGACAGGCTGGAGGCAGCTGCAGCCCAGGTATCAGGAATAGGGCAGGCTGAAGCCAGTGCTGGTGTCCTGATCAGGCCCAGTAAGATAGGAATGAGGGTCAAACAGAGCCCTTGGACCACTGGGCAGAGCTGTGGGGATGGGCTGAAACCAGGCCAGGGTGTCAGAGTGCAGGTGAGGATCAGGATCAGACAGTCCCATGGCTGGGCAGGGTCAGGTTGCAACACGGCAGGATCCGTATCTCAAGGGAACCATGTCCAGGACCCTGACAGGATATATACTATAGAAAGCAAAGACCTCCACCTACTGCAGCCAGGCTAGTGACAAGTGTCTTCCATTTTCAAAGGCTTTGCTAAACAAGTACTAAAAGGTTTTTTTAATGTCTGAGGCATTGCCCACACCTGGTCATGCTGTGACCTGGATTAGAGTGACCTAACAGAAAAAGCTGAGGAAAACAGATGCCAAAATCAGGACACATAATTATCTTCTTACCAAGTTAGCTGTAGCAGCATGGTGTGATTCTACATGAGCCCTTTGAATGACTGTATTTGCCATCTGCTATTCACTTGCAAAACATTGTGCTTCTGCTTAGCACTCCTCAGTGCATGCAAGCAGTATCCAGTTACCTTCAATCATAAACAAGAATGGTGTGAGCCATTCCTCTGTAAGAGCAGCTCTATTCGGTAGCGTGGCACCAGCTTGTGATGGTACTGAGCAGTTAATGTTAACATTGGTAAAAAAAGGTCTATTCTGACTCTAGTTTCTCAGTGTATGGAAATGGCTGGCATTCTGTTCAGTAAGCCTTTATAAATGAAGAAACCTAAAGTTTGCAGACTCCAAGGTGATCAGAAGACTGAATACAGTGAAAGAACCTTTGCTGCTCCCTTGACAAGACATACACTTGGATGGGATCAGTTTACTGAAGCACAGATCAACATTCTGACTTTTCAGAATGTATTAAAAGGGAATCAAACCTCAGGGCAATGCTAGGCATGCAACAATAGTTCCCTGCTGCCTTTCAAAGTATAATTTTTCCCTGTAAAAAAAAAAAAAAAGAAATAACCTAAATAGAAAATATTTTTAGTACTTTTAAAGATGTTTTGTATTATAGAGAATAAGGTGGATAACTCTTAAAATAAAAATTATTTGATAGCATGCCAATATTCCTCTTATACACTACCCAACCTTCTTCTGATGCATATCATAATCTATGATTTCAGTAAAAAGTTTAAATTTGAAAACATATAAAACATAGTTTTTATGGTTTGTTTTTGTTTGGTTGGTTGGTTTTTTGCCCCAGGACTGATTTCTCAATCTGTTATTTCTCCTTCCAGAAATATTGCTTGCATATTCAGATGTTAAAAATAACTTCATAGCAACTGACTTGTCTTCACATCCTGTGCAAGACCACTCTGGAAACCATTACTGTCAGCACTCCAGCTCTCTTGTCAACAACTAACTGCTCTCAGTTGCTGATGAAACCATCTAGAGCAGTTCAGTTATTAGAGTCTGCATGTAATAATGTCAACATCATGTATTTTATAGATAGAAACCTACAAGATAGAAGCTAAAAACTGTTTTGAAGATATTGTCATATTTGATGCAGAAGGGAAACTAGCAAGCTCTAAAATGCTAACTTGAAAAATGCATTTTCCAGAGTAGAAGGATATCATAAGTTACCATTTAATTTTGAAACACAAGAAATAAACTTTTGGACTAGATTAAACAAAATTTTCCTGACAGTTTTCTAGTCAAACAGCAAAAATATATAAGCCTCCAAATGTTTTGTAAGAGAGGTATTCTGTGAAAATAAACACATTATCACTACTTTTCTTTGCTGTTAACAATAATGACAACAATAACAAGAAGAGTAAACATACCTCAGTATAGAATTTTCCATTAAGTTATTTGTATTTTTAATGGAAGATGATATTTGAGATATGACTTTAGTAATTTCTCACTTTAGTTCAGGATCTTCATGTTATGAAATTTAAAAATACAAAAGTATTTTTAAGATTAATTGCCTTCATGCTTCTATCCAGTGGCAACATTTTCACTTTATCTGATTTACTGATAGATTTTAATAGGAGACTTTAGATGTAAATGAGGAATTTAATAGCATTAAGCACTATAATTAAATAAATAAAGCAAATATACTTTTAATTACAACAAAATCAAATTAACAATGTTGTTCTCAACAGTTGATGACATGCCATTTTGACATAATTTTGTTTGGTTTTGCATATTCATGCTATTAAACCAGAGTCATCTTCTATGACATAGGATGTAAATCACCTTCAGTCAAGTTCTTGTTTCGCTTGTTTTTCTGAGGTCTGAACAGGGAATATTAGGAGAAATAAGATTTGCACGTGTAGTGTACTGGCTGCAAACAAAATTTGCCTTCATGACCAGATGCACAGTTTTATAAGAAATGTGGATCCATGAAAAGGAATGATAATCTTAAAATTCTGGTAGTTTGGTTGGGTCAAAATTCGGTAATTACTTTTTAATATTCTAGGAGTTAATTGTAAACTCATTCTGTCCCTCCCATTGCAAAATGTTTGCACTACTTACACATTTTTTCACACTTAAAAAGCCAACATAGCACTGGGTTTTTTTCCCTGCTAATTATATTTTAAGATGATGTAGATGTGCATAACTTTTTATTTTTTCACCTCCACCCTTCCTAGGTTAGAATTCCCTAGAAATTACAGAAAGCTAATTCTGAGTCTTCTGAATAAGTGAGCACATAATCAGCAAAAGTGAGTTCTGTGACTTTGGTTATGCAGACTATGCAATTTTCAATGGAAGATGAAATGTGATTCAAAATAATCTTTCCACCTTGCACCTTCTCACTTTAAATAGTGACTGCTGGAAATTTCTACTTGCATAATAGAATGGGAAATTTACTTTTTCTCCTAATTCTTAGATATTGAAGTTAGCACTTAACAGAGGTTTTCCTGCCTGACCAGTTCAGTGACTAAAGGAGGATAGGCTTTGTTATTAAAAATATAATTAAACATATATTTCTGAGTGTTTTTGTATCACCTTGGTTTCTTCGAGTTATTTGAATCTGGCATAGACTCAAGTAATTTTGAATATACCTGCAGGTCATATACAGCTGAAAAATTAAACTAATAACTGATCTAATGAGGCCTGGGGTTAATCTGTCATGGATAAACTGGCAGAGTCACACAGTTACTATATAATCAGCAAAAGAAAATATGCTTAGAATAGGATGTAAACAGTCCACAGTAGTGCTGAATTACCAAAATGGGATACGAAAATGATTCTATATTGGGTTATTGTTTCCAGAGTGAGATAACTAACCAAAGCATAAGTGCAACAATGCTTTAGGATAAAGCATCATATCAGCCTGTCTTAAAATGAATGGATGTTTGAAAGGTGGGTGTATATTAATGACTCCATGTGATAAACCTGAATTAATAAGCATAGTTTCTCTGTCAGAGGAGAATGCTGTGCAAGAAGACAAATTCAGCATCTAAAATACTGGCCTTTATGAGTTGCAGTAATTGGGTCAGCTTCTAGAAGAAGATACAAGGAGTCTATAATTGAACTCAATTGCTTCAGTATTTTGCTTTGCTGTTATACTGAGTTTTCTACATGCTACTGCATTTATGCCTAATATAATTTTGGAGTATTCTCCTACACACAACTCATGTATGGGGATACAGTCCTTTTACTGTGGAAATCCAGGTTATCATGTCTAATTAGGGCAAAGATGAGAAGCCTTCTGTATGTTATGACCAAACTATTGTAAGGAATATTCAAAGCGTCAAACAATTTCTGGATAAAATAGATAACAGCTTATCTGTGGAGAAAATAAAACATTTTTGGTCTACTTAAAGTGTTAAGAGTCTAATCAAAATAAAAAAAGTTAATAATACTAAAAATGCAGGTGATTTCCAGTTACAACCCTCCATTCAAATGAGTTCAGGAAAAACATCTTCAATAACACGGTTAAAACTGTAAAAAAATTAAGAAAAAACATCAAACAAACACCCGAAACAAATGAAAAAAAATCTTTTTAGTTTAACCCACTTTTCTCTTGTGTTACTTTTGCATATCCAATGTTCTTCTGAATCCTTATGTCAACATTATGTTTTAAAGAGAAAGATGAGGGGTTAAAACCAGGTTAAAACCAGGTTATAACATCTTAGGGCAAGACAAATCAAGAAAGTTCATGTAACCCAGTATAGCCAGGTTAGTACAATGCCTGTGGCATTTTCTTAGGGATGGAACAAAAAATCACATTTAGTTGTCTATGCTGGAAAAATCTGTGGAGTCTTTTCTTCCCAAGTAAAAAACTAAACTGATGACAAAGAGAGACTTCAGGTGAGATTCAAGGAAGGATCAGGGAAATGTAATAGTCTGTGGGTAGGGATGTGGCATATCAGTAGTTTTTTCACAATTCAGTTAAAATTTAAATATAAACTTAGTCTTGATGAAGGTTTAATTTGATCTTTTTACACAATTTTATTCAGAACTGGCCAAATGTACATCCTTACCCTAAGCCCCAATCTTTAATTCATGCATATTTTATCTTTAAGTCTCAAGATCTGCATCTTTCACAAAAAATAAAAGTTGCTTTTGGAAACTATAATATATGATTTAAAACCCACGTCATACATGTCAAGTAAATGTGTGTGTATGCATATGTGTGTTCTGGTTCTTGGTATGGAAATTTGCATTGATACCACTGTTTGCCAGTTGCAAACCCAAGATGGTTGCAGTCTTGAACCATGTGTATTTTGACTTCACAACTATTCTTAATGGGTTTTCCATGTACCCAGTAGTATATATTCTGCCTCACAGGCAGCTGCATGCATATGTAAAATCTATCTTTTTGACTCTGATCTATTCAGGTAATTTTATTTTTTTCTGGCTTATGCAAATCAAATTTTGTCCAGAAGAGATGCACTTGAAATAATGAGGCAATGAAGTCTCAAAGGAGAGAGCTTCTGCAGAACAGGGGGAAGGTTTTCAAACAATTTGCACGCTAAACATCTAAATGCACATTGTCTTGGCAGATATCATGCACTGAAATAAAAAAAAATCTGTTACAGTCACTATGCCACTGGAATGATGGACAAGTGAGGCGGTGAATAAGGCACAAATACAAGAATGTAGATAGACAAAAGATGAACTATGAGTGTACTGTAGGTTTACTAAATGTAGGAGAATCTTGCCAGACCCTCACTGCTCACCCTGAGGATATTGGTTTTATGAATGACAATATGTTATCTCTAATCAAGTTCCTGAATACACTGTACTTGTTATTGCCAAATGAAAATTGCCGCCAGCATTACATACAGTATTTTTGACTCTGTCAAGATGTGAGGTTTTTTGAGTCATGGTTTTATGTTGTGGTGTAAAGCTGTCATTTCACAGACTTTACCTTAATGTATATATATATATATATATATATATATATATATATATATATATATAGCCATGGAGTTCCCTGAGGAGTAACAACTCCTTCTCAAATATATTACAGAGCAGACTATAAAATAACTATTATAAAACTTTAAAAAATTGAGGAACTTTTTATATCTGTGATTGCCTTATTCACCTTAAGGACTTAAAACACTAGGCAAACGCAAAAGTCCACTAATGAAAATGCCTGTCACAAAACAGCTTATTGTCTAAGTGTAACTACATAGTTACAATAAGTGTAGTTAGTTACAATAGATAGTTACAATAAGTGTAACTATCAAGGATAGTGAAGTAGTCTGCGAGAACAATATATCAGTATAAACAGATGAAGATCATGCAGTAAAAGGCATCCTCACAGTCGAGCTTTGGAAGAACAGAGGAGTTTCCCTGGGATTTGCAATGAGATTTAAAAGGACATTGAAAACTGATGAAGACAGAATGAAGGAAAAGACATCTCTGACTAAGAAGCAAAAGGATTGTATAAAATTCATCTTATCCATCTATTTCAGTGTGTGTAGGTGTCTCTGTTTAATGAGCTGTTGTGCTCCATTTTATTACTTTGGCATTATATTAAACATCATGCCAAACAGATGATTGGAAACTTTTTATTAAGCTTTCTTTTTTTCATCAAATGTGTACATATATGTGCATTTGTATGTGATATGTAAGGGATGGGGGGGAAATTTTCATGTCAAAAGTTAAAGATCATATCACGAGGTCTTCAGTATTTAGGATTGTAGAGACGCATAAAATATTAAATTTATGTAAAATTTCATTTTTCACAGTATGTCTTTGATCAAAGTAAGATAAAATTCATTAAAAACAGTTCTGTGGGCAAGACATTTCCTAGTAGCTGCTTAGTAAAACTGATCTCATTGTGAATGTTGTTGCTGCTAGAAGCATTAGTGGATCTGAAGAGAATGTTGTTTTCATGTAGCTTTAAAGAACATTCCCACATTTATGGTTAATTCTGTTAATTTAAAGAAAGCTACAGAGTTTGATCTGAGGTGAGAGGCTTAGTAATTTTGGCAGTGGTAGCTCCAGATAGCTTTTCCTCAGAGACCTAGAGATGAACCAAGCTCCAAATAGAAGATGAATTGTCAGAGCTTTCAGATGCCAAACATCAAGGGAAACAGCTTAGGTTGCAGATATTCAGGCTTAGAAGTAGCCAGAGATCTAGAAGTTTAAGAAAATCCTTGTAACCTTTTGAAATCTGAAAAAAAGAATGTACTGCATTAAGAGCCAGAGGAAGATGCCCTTTATATTTGAAAAACTACCTTTGACAAGATAATAGAGCTTATTATTGCATGTGAGAACATTCCAACTGCAGATAGACCTTTCCTTGGCTAAAGATCCAAAGTTGATAAAAGCCTTGATGGTAGATATGTTGAACTCTGTTGGATATAGTTTTTTATTACAGCCATGACTTAAGGATCATCAATTTAGCACATCTCAGAATTTGAAAATTTTTTGGTTTTTTTTGCTTTAGGGTTTTGCTTTAGGGCAGGTCCAAAATGTGACCCAAAGAAATTAATTGATGTAACACGTACTTAGGTTTCAAAGTAATTGTTTTTTTTTTTGGTTTGGTTTTTTTTATCTGATTGTCTGAGATTTAGATTTATTGTGTTCTCTTAGAAGCTTAGTAGAAAGAACAGAAAGTTAAGTTTTTACTTACCTCAGGAGTAAAATACATACTGATCGCTTTCTCATTTAATCTGAGAGTTTTCTAAGCACTTGAAAGTAAGCCAGTCTGCAGAAATGCCTAAAAATATATATACATAGTTGTTGATATGATGAGTTATGACATGAACTCAGTTTTCTGTATGTCTAATCTCTTTTTTTTTTTTCTTATTTCTGAGATGTAGCTAATTCACCAGGCATATTCAAAACACATCTGAAAAAAGTTAGACCTCTTTCAATTGATTCCCAAATATTTATTCCATGCAATTACTGCCTAATAAAGATGTTGAAACAATGCTGCAACCACTGCCACCAAAAACTGCCCTTTCCTCTTCAGTGGCATACACCCTGTTTATGAGCTATCTACTCACAGAAGAGGTTAACTATGTAACCACAACTCTCAATCTCCATCAGTTAGATCATCTCTGACTATATATTTAAAAAATTAGTCTAAATCTATAAGTAAGTAAAATGAAATAAATCTTTTTGGAAAACAATCAAACACATAACAAAATCAAAACCTCCAGAATGTCATTAGTTATACAAAGAATAAAAAAATGCTCATACATATGCTCTTATTAAACATTAGTCAATAAATTAGGTAACATAAAATAATCAGACTATACTAACTTTTTCCATTCTGTATTCCAATATTTCATTTTAAGGTTATCTGGGTCAGAAAGCTGTCAGTGAAGTGCTTGTTATTGTCTCCATGTGTAACTGATGGCTCATTTTAAATAAGCCAGCAGCATGATTCTACAAGCAGTGACACAAGATATATCAGAATATTTTAATATTATACACTGGTATTTTTTACTGCTCTGAAAAAAACCCTGATGTTCATTTGATTTTTAGCACAGAGGCAAACAGAATAAGGATTCATATATTAGGTTGTCATTGGCCTAATTTACTTGCCTAAAAAGTTAGTAACTGTAACTTACCTAAAATGGTAAATCTAACTTACCTAAAATGTTACTAAATAGCAACCTATGTAAACAAACAACTGAACCCTATACATCAAGTACGTGATTTCAACTTGAAATGAGAAAATTTCTTCCTGCAGGTTAAATAAATACAGATGATTGACCAAAATTAAATTCCTCAGGAAAAAAGGAAAACCCAGGACTATTTATTTATTTTTGTTATGTTCTTACGGATTATATAGTAGTCAAAATTTGAAGAATTTAATATATTATGAATCGTTTTTTAACAGTTTCAAATGCTTAAAACCCATGAAACTCATAGATATCAGATATGTAAAGAAAATAGTAACTTTTAAGTCCGTCTTACTGGAATTTCTATATCCTCTATACTACTAATTACCCAGAAGTACTGCTTTGCAGTCCAGCTGCTACTTTAGTCCAGCTGCTACTTTCTGAAACCCTGTCAAATACTTGAAGTAAAAGTCCTTTCTTATTGATGTATGTGGGGTTTTTTATGCTTGACTATTCCACAACAAAAAAAAAAAAAGAGAGAGGTCCTAGAGACAATAATTTTTTTCAAAACACAGCTGTAACCTGTTCAAAGCCATCAAAGTCATGAGTCCTGAATTATGAAGAGTTCATGTTGAGACTTTCTTGCTCATTGGTCTTGGGCCACTTAGGTCCATTTTCATGCTTGCTTAATGCAGTCTGTTTATGTTGTCTGTCTTTTCTTTGTTTTCTAAATACTGAGTTCTGTCTGTTATCAACAAAACTGTTTTTACCTGATTCACAAAATTGCACTGCTAAAGTAACAAGATTGATCATAATAATACGTGGGACCCTCTAAGAGCTATGGTAAAATCTCATTTTCTGCAGTTTTGTTCTAGGGTAACAGGTAGTTCATTCTAGAGATTAATTACCCTTCCTATAAACTTCTTACAAACTGAACCAAACTGAAAACAATTAAGGCAGAAATTTCCTAACTGCCACACAATTTTTAACAGAGATAAGTCAAGCTCAGATCAACTCAGGCCACAACAACCTCATGCCCTCTACTACCAAAAAACACTGGGCTACAACTGGTGGGTTTTTGAATCAATTTGAAAAGTAAAAATTCCTACTGGCTATAGTATATTTGTGTTTCAATGAACTTCCCAGGAGAACTTTTGAAATATTTTGGTACACCAGACATCAGGTCAATTTGTTTAATGTAGAGACCAGATTTTCCTCTTTAAGTGGAACTATATCAAAAGGATAATTTTTCCTATTTCTTTTACAGTTCCTGTCTGAAAATGGAATAGTACTGAGGCTGAAATGTTTTTGGATGTCACTTAAAATTTTACAGTCTCTGGGTGTTGTAAGTTCATCATTATTTTCACCAACAACATAACCAACTTAGTTTACCTCCTCATGACCTCTGCTCAACAACTTTTATCAATACCTGTTCAGATCATCTTGCTTTGCTTTCCTTGTGATTTAATCCTATGACTTAGTTATGAGAAATGGCAACCCTGCCAGGACAGAAGGAAGAACCACAAACATTAGAACAGTGACTGATAGTATCTGACTTCTGCCCAAGGGTTTATATTCTTTGGCCTCAAGTAGGTCTTTATCCGTAATTCTGGAAATTCATACTTTTTCATTTGATGGTCAGGGTATCCATATGTTTCTTTTATACTTTATTATAATCAAAAGATTCACTGTCTAGTGTTTGATTTGCCAGATTACTTATCTTATGCATGAGGACATAAAACCTTTTTTTTCTTTAAATGATTGCAGTAAAGCAAGAGTCTTTATACTGAATTCAGGTGAACAGAAACTAGGTATTTTTACTATTAAGAGATAATAGTTACGACCTTAGTCATAAGCCATTAATGACATACCTCAATATTATTGTCCCTACTTATAGAGAACATAGTTGTTTCAATGTCCAAAGGGATCTAGGATTTTTCAGACCTTCGCGAGAAATATTCTTACCCAGTAATTAAATAGGGATATTGACAAAAAAAATTACATGGAAGACAAATTAACTACAGCAGAATTAACCATATAAGAAAGACAGTTGGATTTGGCCCTATATGTTCTTTCATTATCAAGGCCAGATACATTTGCCTGAACACTGTTCCTTCAATATTCATTTGGGTATTTTCTTTCTGCTGTGTCAGTCACTAAGAAGTCATCTTTAGTTCTGCCAGGCAGTATTCATGATTTGGGCTTCTGATCAAAATTGGCCTTCCTACTTTCACTCAATTTTAAATTTTGATGTGCTGTCACTTCTCTGATCTTGAAATAATTAAGTAGATAATAGCATTTTCCTGTGATAGATCTGCAATATAAAATTAATAGAGTTATTTATAATGAACTATATATAACAACTAATAATTTTCCTTCACCTCATCATATCCTAAACAGCATTTTTGTCTTTTAAATAATCTCACAGAACATCGCCACTTTGATAGTACCCTCTATTTGGACTAGACTAGAATATATACCAAATAAAGATGATTCTACTTCTCTCTAGGTCTTTTACTGGAACATTGTCTAATGTTTTATTAGCCAACTTACAAAATCTTTACTGAGACTTAAGGGAAAACTCAGAATTAATAGTTTATTAATAGCATCCATGCCTTTTATGCCATTGGTTAAGCACAAGCAAAGGCTTTGGTAATTATCTGCTTAATCACCTTTACCAGTTTTGCAGGAACTCTTTAGCCTATACTAATTTTAGCAAATTGAGTGCTGAATAAGTGTTTTTGATGCCTTTAATGTGAGAGCTGAAATTTCACATCATTTTATTGGAACTGCAATATTAGTCACTTTACCTTCATGATATTATTTCTGTTGTCTTACATAATCCTTATGGAAATGACTCTATGAAAACACCATCTGTTATCAGAGACAAAGTAATGAACTCAAGAGACCTATAATGTGAGATAAGACAATTTGAGTGTTCAAGATGGGCATTATGCAGTCAGAGCGCACTATTTTGTTTTAATTCTGCTTTATTTAATCATGATAGAAAATTTTACTTTCTGGATACCATTTGGGCAATTACAGATATTAGAGGAAAAGTAAACCCTCACTGGAGACTGAAGAAGTGTTCTGACTTGATACACTCTTGTTAATACACATTCTTAAAATTTCCAATGTCCTAGAATAAATAACGTTTCTTTAATTTCTTCCATTTTTTCACTAGTCATGATTAATGCTGTTGATATCTGCATTTCTGGTACTTTATCTGAAGTTTAGTGGGTTGATCCTGGCTAGGAAGAGGTGACTAATCTACAAGACAATGAAAAAAATAACAAAAGAAAAAATGGAAATAAATATCAAAGAAAGAGACACAAAGATGAAATTTTCAACAGTGGTGAGGAAGCAGGGAATCAGATGATACTGTATCTTGTTTTATGAAAAACAAACAAATGAACATGAAATTAACAGTGATGTTTAAACAGGTCATAGGTTGAATCCACTCTGGTGAATATAGACAATTTAATCTATTTTGTGAAGTACTGTACTCTTTACTGCAATTCCTGATGCCTCATCTGGGAAATATGGAAAATAATAATGATTCCTACTTTCTTCCACCCATATGTTGCTGACAGTGGATACCACTGGACAAGCAGCTTCTGCCATCAGCCTGCAAGACTTTTGAAGTAACCCTTACTAGAGAAGCAATTCAGTCAGGCTGTTTGGAGAGCAGTTAATATTGTCTATGGACTTCAGTGGGAGATTTCCACGATTTCTAAAATTCCAACATTTCCTGTAGTAAATAAATAAACAAAGAAAGAAGTAAAGAAAACTCTCAAAAGATAGAAATGGTGACTAAAGAAATCACCTGGAGAAAACTAATCAGCATCTTAAAAAATTGAAAGGAAGGATTTAAACTATTGAAATTTCTAGGTGCTGTAAAAAAGTGGCAGAAACTTAAGAGGAGAAAAATAAGACAGAAAAGAGCACAAACCTAACTAAGATTGCCCCAGGAGCTGTAGAATTTGTATGGGCACAGACCAAACAGATGCACGTACAGCTGTTAAATCAACTATTTGTGTGCTAACAAGTCCTTAAATACCTACTGTGACATCACATATTTCCCACAGTTCTCAGTCAGTCCTTTCAGTGGGCGTGCTCCATTGAGTTCTCTCTCCAGGGGGCTTGATGTGGAGACTACATCTCCCACAGTTCCTTGCAACATCCTTCCTATACAGTGTTAACCCTTTCTGCCACAAGGAGCATCTCATCTTGTTGTGTAACATACTGAAAAGGGCAAAGAGGTTCACATACTTCTGCAGTGTTAATTTGGCCTAAGGACATAACCACATGCAGAGATCTGTTTGGGCATTCTTTCTCAAAAAAAATCCCAAAGTCTTCAAATGATACCATAAGCAGTGGAATCACTGAAATGTCAAGAAACATAACAAGTAATTTAATGTACGAAATGAGTGAAATATTTCTCAATATATTTACTGTATATTGAGATCAAAGTACTGCAGAAAATTAGTTGTGGTGGTACAAGAAGGATACTTTTGCAATGGCCATGTATGAAATATGGCATCAATTATCAAGTCCTAAGATATTATTTCATTCTAATAAATAAGAGTAGGATTGGATCTGCTTCTTGTGACTGTTCATCACAAATTCTTGAGGATATTTCTCTCTCTTACCCTTCGTGTCTAATATTTCAGTACTTTGACCTCATGTCATTAACATTGTCCCTTTTTCATGCAGTTAATTGTTTGCTATTTCATAAGACTTCAAATAGAGCAATTTAAAGTATTAAAATATGGTGCAGTGTATCTTCAGTAAAATCTCAGAACTTTGTTGTCTGTACCTAAGTTTTATATGATTTCTGGTATTACTGTACATGGATGCTGCTAAAGGCAGTGCCCTGTATGAGTCTGTGTGGCCAGTTATGTTAATGTCACCTATGCACTCGTGTGTACACATATGTGTGTGTACGTACCTCTCTGAGATGTCAGTGCAGCCTTTGTGCTGGCTGGATGCAGAAACAGTTTCAGACACATCCTTGGGACTGAGATGGAAAGAACACTGGGGACACAACCTGCAGCTGCTTGGGTTTTAGAAGCCAGGAAGGAGCATTCTTCTGTCCTTGGAGTCCACTGGACTCAATGGTTCCCACACCATCTCTAACAGAGGGATTTAGCTTTTACAGTCGTGGAACAGGCTTTGAACTTTGAGGAACTGCTAGGAAGAGACAGAATCCACCTGATAAACCTAGGTAAAAGCATCTTTTCTAATAGGCTCCAATCTGGAAAGGAGACCCTTAAATGAGTAACAATATAGGATGGAATAGAACTCAAACCAGAAGAAAGCAAACAACACTCCTATCTACAAAATGAGTAAGGAGAAGTACCCAAGGAACTTCAGACTAGTAAACCTTACTTCAGTTACTGAAAAGATGATGGAGCAAATCCTTGTTGACATCATTTCCAAGGACAAGAGGCAATGGGCTCAAATGGAAATGCAAGGAATTTCACTAAAACTTTATAAAGTTTGGATGATTTTTACTGTGTGGGTGGTCAAATCCTGGAAGAAAGTTGCCCAGAGAGGCTGTGGAATGTTCAGCCTCAGACACATTGAAAACCTCCCTGAACACGGCCCTGAGCACCCTGCTGTAGTTGACTAGATTGATCCACAGCTACCTCATTCACTTTGTGATACTATCATCATTATTTCTATTGCTGTTTTTCTGCTCCTAATAAAAGTGCTGTGAAATATGAGCAAGATCCTTCCCCTGCCCTATGAATGTAACAAAGTTATTCAGTCTTTACAGCACAGACAGGTGACAATAGGTCTACTAATAACAAAAAGTTATTGGAATTGAAACAGAGAAGTAAACTCGTAATTTAAAAATTAATATCTACTCAAAGCAGACAGAGGATTGTTCTTCCCTGTATTTCCTAAGACATATATTTCTAGGGTTAAGCCTGAGCAAGTCTTAAATTGTTTACTAGAACAGGAGTAAATATTTGATGTATACTATTTTTATGCTTAATAAAGCTATCAACAATAAGGACAAACAACTCTTTATTCAGGCCATACATAGAACAACAAGTAGGTCAACAAGTTTAAAATCAAATGCTTCTTTAAGATTATTATTAAATATTGCCTAAACATAAAGTTACTGAATTCTAATTTGATTATTAGTAGTTGAAGCTGTTCAGTTTATTTATGTCTGTGTGTTTGTAATCTGAGTTTCAAAAGAAATATCTTCTATTAATCTTAGACAGTAAAAATAGAACTGTTGATGTCTCATGTCCTTCATAGTATCTAGTATGGGACTATAGGTTTGGACTTGGGCTAAAAATAGTGTTGATAACACAGGGATGTTTTAAGTATCACTGAGCAGAATTTACACAGCACCAAGGCATTTTCTGTTTCTCACCCCACCCCCCACCAGCGAGGAAGCCGGGGGGGCACAAGAAGTTGTGAGGGGACACAGCTCAGATCACTGATGTCAACTGACCCAAGGGATATTCCATAACATACGGTGTCATGCTCAGTATATAAAGTCGAGGGAAAGAAGGCAGAATAGTAGGGACGTTTGGAGTAGAGGCCTTTATCTTCCCAAGGAACCATTATGTGTGATGGAGACCTTTTCCAGAGCTTTCCTGGAAATGACTGAACACTTACCTTCTCATGGGAAGAAATGAATTAATTTCTTGCTTTGTTTTGCACAGCTTTATCTCAGTCCATAAGTTTTCTCACTTTTACCTCTCTTATTTTCTCCCCCATTCCACTGGGGAAGGAGTGAGCAAGTGGCTGTGTGGTGTCTGCTTGCTGGCTAGGGTTAAACCACAACACCATTTAATTTAAGCTAATAGATTTTGCATTCTTCAACTAAAAAAAAAAAAAATTAAAAAAAATTAAAACGTGGGAGCAAAATGTTCAGTATATACTTGCCTCATTATATGCTTTCAATTACTAGATGATTAACATAAATGCTAGTGTCATGGGGGATGAAAAACTTCAGAGATTTTTACAAGTTAACTACCATAAACTTCCATAGCTCTCAACATATTAAAAGCCAGAAGTTTCCTATAGTCATACAGGTGCTCAGAAAAAGAATAATGTTACCTCCAGTGAAAAATTTCTTTTTCTTTTTAAAGCAGTTTTTACGATTGTTCATACTGCATGTAAATGGAAAGAGTTTCTACGAAAACTGTAATATGCAGTGTCTACTTATTTCTAGTGATTCTACACTAATTTGTATCTAAATAATCTAACTTGTTAAACATTTAATGTATGAGCTGTAATCTCTCTCAAACATCAGAGACATTTGAAAAGAATCATTCATGTTAGGTCCTTTCATATTCACAAGAACAACTACTGGGTTGTTCTTGACATTTTAAGGAAAATTGTGTTCTGATTATCTTCTGAATAATACTATCTTTTATCCTGACAATAATTATTTGTAATATAAAATTCCAAAGCCATTGATTTAAAAATTTAGGGTTCTTTTCAAAAATTAAACTACTTGTTCTACCTCTTTTCTTTGGTTATATTTGGAACATGCTGTAATTCATCAGTCTTCACTGTAATTTCTTCAGTGTTAAGTGGCAGTAACTGAAAGGCTTCAGAAGGCCAAGAAGAAAATTAATTCTGAGATAAGAAACTGAATATGCTATTATTACATAATAAATATTTACAATTTATTCCTAAGCTATGTAATATTTCATCTGTTTAATCAAAACACTTCTTATAGGTTAGAAATTCGGGAGAATTTTTCTTTCCCCTGCACCCCCACTGTAGGAAAGACGGAATTTGAGTGGAACAGGGGGAAGGGAGCCAATTAGCTTTACAAAGGATCTGGCCGAATTCCTTGTGAATGGCCCATCAGGGACTGGGGGAGAGGGGAGGAGTTTTGGGTGGAGGGGGCTGCTGGCTCAGTTCATAGGGGAGAGGGGCAGACGGATGAGTTCTCTCGCTGAGATGGAGTCAGGGACTGTATCCAGGTATTTTCTGGAGGAAAAGCCTGGGAGCCAGTTTTTTTGGTTTGTTTTTATTTCCTGGTTCTTTCGTCCTGGTGAGGCCTGACCACCGGCCCTGCGCTGCCACTGCCTCGTGACTCCCTCTGGGACCTACTGGTTGTTTTTTCTCCTTTTCTCCTTCGGAGAGGTTTGTGCTTGCTGGGAGAAGAGGGGAGAGCCTTGGAACACCATCATCTGGGAACAGTGAGTCCTGTTGGGGGGTGAACTGCTTTTTCCTTACCCCTTCCTTCCATTGAGGGGAGGGTCCCCCACCTTCTTTTCGGCTCCTCCCACAACCCAAGACCAACCCCCCAGACCCCTCTCCCCAGGCGGTGACCGCCAGAGCCCAACGGCGCCCCCTGCTGACCACGACCCAGAACTGCAGGCCCTGCACCTCCAGTGACCCAACAGCGCCCCCTGCCGACCACGATTAGGACTGCGCTAAAGGACAGAGAAGTGTTCATTCAGACCCATTTTTTTTTTCTATGATTACTGTCTAGTTTTTTGTGTTTTGTTACTGTTTTTGCCAACATACATATATATTTTAATAAAGGGTTGCTATTTCTTCTGGTTTTTCCACACTTCCTTGATTAAAACCCCCGTAATTTTGAATTTACAATTGCTGACAGAGAGGAGTTTGATCTGTCTTACAACTCATCCTCTTTAGCAAACATTCCAGTCTCCTCAGACTGAGACATTCTTGGCACCCAACGTGGGGCCCGAAAAGAGGAAAGGTGGAAAAAGAATAACTACCCTTTTGCGTGAGTTACGCGCGTTTTGAACCCCTTGTGTGATTGACAAGTGTTTTGAACCTGTAGGCACCATGGTGTTAGGGGTTATTGCTTTCCTCTGGCATATAACCATGCGAAGATAACTGTCCCACCTGTCAGTGTGTTTCAGTTCAGATACTAGTACTCTCATTGCAATAAGTACCTTTGAGTTTGTGCATTGGGTATATGATATGGTAAACTCAGCACCTGTGATTTTCATCCAGAATATGTCCTCAAGAATGCACTACTGTTCTAGCCTAAGCTGTTTCCTCTGGGGTTTCAAGGATAATAGCACCCATTCCTATGGAGAAACACAGGGGAATGTATTCGCCCAACCCTTTATTCAGTTTCCTTTTGGACACAATACAATGGCCTCTGGAAAGTTTAAATCCTCTTTAGATGTCAGAGACGTTTCAATTGTTGGGCTTTTCATCCTAGTTTGTGCCATTATAGTATACCGAATATATGAAGCCAAGGACAAGAATTACCAAGAAGTCGTCCAGGATCCTGCCCCAGGGGTGGAAAACCTCGAGTGGCATGGGTTATGGGAGGACATGGGTAAATTCTTAGAAAGTTGCTCAGCTCCCATAACATAGAAGCTCATCCTTGAACAACTCTTGAACCCTACAAAAATAATGAAGGCCGTGAGGGAGAGAGGTCGTGATGGATCCATGAAGAGGCAGTTGGCAGCTTCATGTGGGGTTTTGGCCATTGCCTACAGGAAGTTGCTCGGTATGGTGCAGCACTTCCAGGGGAAAGGAAAAGATGAAAACAAAATGCCTAATAGCAAGGTGACTCAGGATAAGGCCAAATCAAAGGTGCAGACCAAGCCAACGGAGGTTGCCCTTATCCAAAGGAAGAAATATAAAGCCAAATCAGCTCGCCCAGTTGACAATGATGGGGAGGTAGGATCCTCACATGTGGCTGCTCCAGAGCCAGAAATCATCACTGAGTCTTTATCGTATAATAACCTCCGGAACTTAAGGACAGACGTTGTTCATCGTCTGAATAAACCCGTTCTGGCCTGGATGATCCGAGTTTGGGACTCTACAGGTGATGCCGTAAACTTTGATGGCAGTGGAGTGAGGTTCTTGAGGTCTATTGCCCAGGATGTGGGTATTGAGGAGGCGTTTGTGAGGGAATCGAAGTCCTTGTCTCTCTGGGCACGGCTTTTGGACGGTTTGAAGGAGAGGTTCATTTACAGAGATTCCTTGCAAGCAGATCATTATACCACGGGCTGGAAGACCATAGAAGAAGGCATCCTATGGCTGAGGGAAATGGCATTGCTGGAAGTATTGTTTGGAGGGGATGGGCAACCCACCTGACAAGGTTGTGTACACCACAGATGTGGTGGAGCTTCACACGTATGGGGTCATCCACATATAAAGGTTACCTGACATCATTGCAGGCTGGGGAGAAGCGGGAGCCAGTGATGTCTGTAATAAATAAACTTTGGTTGTACGACAGTATGATCGAAGGACCACTACAGGCCCGCATCTCCACTGTAGAGACAATGATTAATGAGCTCAAGGAATTAACTACAGGGTTGAAAGAGAGGATTGAGGGAAACAATGTCCATATGGCCCCAGTGAGAACCAGACGCCCCCCAGCTAGAGAGAGTGGACAGACCTCACGAACTGAGCTGTGGTACTTCCTAACTGACCATGGAGAAGACATGAGACGGTGGGACAGGAAACCTACCCAGGCCCTAGCAGCCCGAGTACAAGAGTTGAAAGAGAAAGAAAAGGGGAAGTCTGCGAAAGTGAGTGCCGTACCAGTATCCTGCGGGCAGGGATCTGACCCGTTAGAGGGTACCTCCAGTCGGTATTCACAAGAGGAAAACGGTGACTGGTAGGATGAAGACCAATGTTAGAGGGGCCCTGCCTCTTGCCAGGTAGAGGCACGGGACAACCGTGTCTATTGGACTGTGTGGATCAGATGGCCTGGCACGTCAGACCCACAGAAATATCAGGCTTTGGTTGATACTGGCTCTCAGTGTACGTTAATGCCCTCAAGACATGTGGGACCAGAGACTATTACCATTTCTGGGGTGACTGGAGGATCTCAAGAGTTGACCATGGTGGAAGCTGAGGTGAGCTTGACTGGGAAAGACTGACAGAAACACCCCATTGTGGTTGGTCCAGATGCCCCATGTATCCTGGGCATTGACTATCTCAAGAACTGGTACTTCAAGGACCCCAAAGGACATAGATGGGCTTTTGGAATAGCTGCTGTGGAGATAGAGGCAGCTAAACAGTTGAACTCATTGCCTGGTCTCTCAGAGAGCCCTTTGGCCGTGGGATTGCTGAAAGTTGAGGAACAGTAAGTGCCAATTGCCACCACAATAGTGCATCACCGGCAGTACCGGACAAACCGAGACTCTGCGATCCCCATCCATAAGATGATCTGTGAGCTGGAGAGCCAAGGGGTGATCAGCAAGACCCATTCACCCTTTAACAGTCCCATCTGACCAGTGCATAAGTCTAACGGAGAATGGAGACTGACTGTGGACTATTGAGACCTGAATGAAGCCACCCCACCGCTGAGAGCTGCTGTTCCAGACATGTTGGAACTCCAGTATGAACTGGAGTCCAAGACAGCGAAGTGGTATGCCACTACTGACATCACAAACGCATTCTTCTCCATTCCCTTAGCAGCAGAGTGTAGGCCACAGTTCACTTTCACCTGGAGGGGTGTACAGTACACCTGGAACCGACTGCCCCAGGGGTGGAAACACAGCCCCACCATCTGCCACGGACTGATCCAGATCACACTAGAGAAGGGTGAGGCTCCAGAACACCTGCAGTACATTGATGACATCATCATATGGGGGGACACAGCAGAGGAGGTTTCTGAGAAAGGAAAGAAAATCATCCAGATCCTCCTGGGAGCCGGGTTTACCATGAAGAAGAGTAAGGTTAAGGGACCTGCCAGAGAGATCCAGTTCCTGGGGGTGAAATGGCAAGATGGGTGTCGTCAGATCCCGACAGAAGTCATCGATAAGATCACAGCAATGGCTCCACCAACCAACAAGAAGGAAATGCAAGCTTTTCTGGGTACCACAGGTTTCTGGAGGATGCATATCCTGGAGTACAGTCAAATCGTAAGCCCTCTCTATCTGGTAACCCGCAAAAAGAATGATTTCCAGTGGGGCCCTGAACAGCAACAGGCATTCGAACAGATTAAACGAGAGATTGTACACGCTGTAGCCCTTGGGTCAGTCAGGACGGGGACAGATGTGAAAAATGTACTCTATTCTGCAGCTGGGAATAAAGGTCTTTCCTGGAGCCTCTGGCAAAAGGTGCCTGGTGAGACCCTAGGCCGCCCACTTGGGTTCTGGAGCCGAAGCTACAGAGGATCTGAAGTCAACTACACCCCAACAGAGAAGGAGATCCTAGCAGCTTATGAAGGAGTACAAGCTGCCCCCGAGGTGATTGGCACAGAAGAACAGCTGCTCCTGGCACCTCGACTGCCGGTGCTGAATTGGATGTTTAAGGGAAAGGTACCCTCTGCACATCATGCCATTGATGCTACCTGGAGTAAGTGGATCGCTCTGCTCACGCAGCATGCCTGTATTGGAAATCTGAATCGCCCTGGGATCCTAGAAGTCATCACAAACTGGCTGAAAGGTGAGAGTTTTGGTCTAGCAGATGAAGAAGAAGAGCAGGTGGTACGGGCTGAGGAAGCCCCAGAATTCGATAAACTACCAAAAGAGGAAACACACTATGCCCTCTTCACTGTCTTTTCCAGGAAGGCAATCACTGTCATGGTGAGAATTTCTTCTGACTCTTTGTCAGGAGATCATGATGTCAATAGTGATTATTTCATCTTTGCTCACTTAAGTCCATTGTTAACCGCTCTTCACACAGATGGCTCTTTCTCCATTAGTCTGCAGTTCTCTGTTATTTTCGACTTTACTAATGTATGGCTTTTTAATATTTTACACACTTATCTCTATTTTTTTTTTTTTTTGTCCCTAAAAATCAGTTTTTTCCACCTCCTAAATTTACATTGTTATCACTGCATGAGCTCTTGGTAATTCTGGGGCCTTTTTTCATCTCTAGTGTCATCTGGCCCATTAGCTTCAAGATCACTTTTCACCACAGTCTTGTACTCCTTTACATGCATCATGATGTGTGCGGAGGAGAGGGAAAATGCTAAGGACTTCAGTAAAACCTTTGACAGTTTCCCATAACATTCTTCTGGAGAAACTGGCTACCCTGTTTACACAGGTATATTTTTTGCTGGGTAAACAACTGGCTGAATGACCGAGCCCAGAGAGGAGAACGGACTTAAATCCAGTTGGTGACTGATTGTGAATGACGAGTTCCCAGGGGCTCCTTACTGTGGTCAGTCCTGTTTAATATCTTTATCAGTGACCTGGATGAGGGAGTCAAGTACACTCTCACCAAGTTCACAGATCACAAGAAGTTGACTGCAAATGTTGATGTGCTGGATGGTAAGAAGGCTCTACAGAGGAATAGGGCCAGGCTGAATTGATGGGCTGAGGGTAATTTTAAGAGGTTCAACAAGGCCAAATGCCGGGTCCTGCACTTGGGTCACAACCCCATGCAGCACTGCAGGCTGGGGGAATGCAGGCTTGAGCCCTTGTTGCAATTCTTGACCTTTTACAGTTATCTCTTATTTTTCTCTTTTACCATCAACCACAAAACTAATGTTTTTTTCACCAAATGCATTGGCAAAATTAACTTCTCAGTACAGCCAGCTGAAATAAATGAAGGTTTGTTAATACCCTTTTTGACCTGAGGGGTTTGCAACAGAATACAATACAGGACAATTTAATTCTCTCTTACCGATTTTGTCTGATCTTGTTCAAATAATAGGGAATTAAAACATTAAAAAAACCTGCACAAAACAAAACACCACACACTGTAACTGTTTCACTACTTCCTATGTCATGCCTGTCCAGTTTAGTCAAAACCATTTTGGTTGTAATGCAAGTTAATAGCAAGTTTTTTAAAACTGACCCAACACACTTTTAATATGGCAGTTGTATCCTAGAGAGACTATAGCACTCAACACTATCTGAACATGGTGTACATGCAAAGGGAAAAAATTATATCATTTAACTGGAAATAGGAAAATAGAAGATATATATGTATATATATATATAATGACAGGAAACTGTCTTTAAAAAAATGCAGGAAGTCTGCAGAAAGGAGAAATTAAGGAATATGTCTTGTGAATAATAATCCCAAAAGCATCCTTCCTTTGTTTCTGTCTGTTATGTGTATTATTTTCTCTGCATTAATACCAAACATATCTACCACAGTTCAGAATCACCAACTTTTTCTCCCAATTTTCTGTATGAAGAAAGGATTTTCTAATATTTATTACTTCCACAATAACATACTTCTTCCACCTACAGAGTTTAATTAGATCAACGTCATTCATCTTTTTCATTCTTTCTCAAAAAATAAATGCTTCAATTTTTTTTTCAAATTCTCGACCACAGTAATTGAATTCTGCTAAATTTTTTTCCTGTCTGCATATGCAATACTTTCCTTTTTAAAAAAAAAAAAACAACAACTTGTGCTTCACTCTTTTCTGTAGATATAATAAAAATCACCTAAAATAATAATCAACTTTGTGGCGGGCTGAGATGCAGAGAAACTGCTACTTCTGTATGTTCTTAAAGTATTCCAGTACTTAAGCGGTTATCCCTGGAATGTTTAATGAAATTAAACTATAAATTTTCTTTAATATTTAATGTTTTCAGCTATTCTGTGGTGAGTACAGAATTATTGTAAAATCTGTTAGTGTCAAAGAACATATCTTTGCATCTTGCATTTAGAATTCAAAATCAAGAACAAAGGTAGAAGATAATGACATTTTCTAAGCAGGGAAAAGCTCTCTGAATCTTCGAACCAAGGGTTGTAAAATCAAGTTCCTAAGAGGAAAGTTTGGAACGTAGATTAATAACCTGACTTTCAAAAATGGAGATATCAGTGGCTGCCACTGCTTTTCTGAGAACACTGCAAATGTGAAGGTTGAAATTCTGCCCCATATAAATATGAGGACTTGATATAAAGTCATTGACTCATCCCATCTTTGCCCCAAGTCTAAAATGACTGCCAAAATCAGCCCACATGTTCATCCACATTTGCATTGGATCCTATGTTTTTCTATTTACTCTATAGTTGCAGAGTATATGGTCTGCTTGTTCAATGCACGTCATATAGAGTGGAGCTTCTGAGACAAGCAATGGACTTTGGACTTTCAACACGGTCCTTGTGACATACTGACCAAACTTATAGGTGAATCTCACTAAATATGATTTTGCCATCACTAGTAGAATATCACAAGTGTTTCACTGTCTACTGGGATTTGTCTGGGCTCACCTTGGCCAGGGTTCTTTGAATATACTTGCTGATAAGCTGGTGTTTCAATTGATAAAAAAAGAAACCATTTATTTTGTTAGTTGTTTGTAAATTTGGCAACTCTTAATTTCATCAAAGAGACTATAGCCCCAAAATTTCACTGACAAATGGGTCTGTTAGAGTCTGGAAGATTATCCAATTACAACTCTAAGAAATTTGCAGCAAAGGTGATTGAATAAAAGTCTCTGAAAGGATTAGGAAAAGAGAAGATAACAATTCACTTTCTAATGTGCATAAAATGAGGAGAATTATATCAGTCCTTCAGTGTTGTGTTGAATTTGAAAAGTTCCCTTCTTTCTCTCTTCCTCTCTCTTTCAATCTCTTCCCTCCCCCACTTTTCTATGTACCAATACCATACTTATATGAAAAACTTTATATTTACACATGTTGACCAAAAGGCACTCTTAATTTAGAAGCTCTATTTTGGGTGTTATTAATAGAGAACTAAAAGTTGTTGATAGTCCTGAGTTCAGTCAAGGCAGTGGTAGATGGTTTCTTTTCCTGGGAACAGAAAAGAAGAGGTTCCACAGAACCACTCCCGTGGAAGCCTCATCCAGATAAGGATTACCAGAAGCCAGCAGCTCTTTAAGAACTAACAGTTCTTCCTAGCTCTGTCTAGGTACTGGGAGTTGTCCACGTAAGTAAACTGTATTATCATGCCTGAACGGAAAACTGCTTGATCATGCATTCCCATCCTGTGTCCATCACAGCTACTGAGAACCTTGAACTAGCAGAGGAGAGTGTCCTGTTGATTCAGAAGTGTTCGAGATTGATTGCTGATTAAACTCATTTGTTCTTTATCACTAACTCCCATCCAACTCATCCTTAGGCATGAGTGGACTGACATTACTGTTCAACACTTGCAGATTCAGCTCTGAACTTCTGCTTCAGCCACTGCCTCTGTGAGTCGGTGGATCACCTGGGCACAAGCAGGGAGCACTCCTCAACAAAAGTAATCATGAGTCAGTTGTTGCCAGCAAAAATTGTTTCCACCCCAAAATGTATAGACTCGGTGTAAGGAAGTACATACCAGTGGCCTTTGAAAGCAAGTTCCACATTTTACATAACTTTCCTGTAATAGACTTTCTATAACTTCATAAGAAGATGTTGATCACTCCAGAACCTGACATATTGCCCATGCCTAGTTTAAACCTTGAGATGCAGTCATTAAGATGAACACACTAATCAAACAAGTTTTAAGAATATGTAGAACAGAGAAACTGGAAGTATTCTGAAACACTGCCACCTTGAGATACTTAAAATAAGAAAAGCAGAGATTTTTCTGTCCTACATACTCAAGAAAAAAGTGCTAATGTTTTATATTTCTCTTCCTAATGTATGCCTTTTTATCCTTGTTAAGATTCTGAATGCTGCTCTCAGCAAAATGAACATAATTTTGTTTTAAAGTAATTTACTATCCTATTTAATGGCTGAATATATTCTGATATTTCTTGAGAAAAAGAGAAACTCAGAAACTTTTAGATTACCCTTTTTTCTTTAAGATCACGATTGTACAAGTCATATTTGATTTTGACACACTTTGATTTTGTCCCATAAAATTTTTTTTTTATGTTTCTTCTAATCATTTGGAGAGAAAAGCAGACAAAATTTTTTATAGTTTTTCTTGTTTTTTTTTTCATGAATAAAGTAATAAAAAAAGCATTGCTTGCCATGAAATGCAGCATGTTTCACACTAAATCACAAAATTAAGTATCTCACCTTCACAACACTTTGTCTTTTTGAATTGATTGTCTGTGCCAGCACTTGGAAGTACAAAATATGCTCTGCCATCCTACTTCAAATAATAGAAATGCCAGTAATTTCCAAGACAATGGAAATATTGTTTCACTCTCTCTGTGTTTCAATAATTCCAATTATTGAAAAAATAATCAATTTCCTATTAATAATGTTAACATCCAGCTTTCATTTGCAGTTTAAGCTGCTTACCGGTTGTCAACTAAATATACTGCAGTAATTTATTTACTACCTTGTTTGCATCATAATGTACAGATGTACAGGGATCACCTGCTGAAATATAACCAATTTTGGCTTGGAATTTAGTGTCTATTCAAAGCAATCTGTCAAGAAAGCAGATTAGTTTAGGGACATGAAGATATTTATAAGGAAGTACAGAGAAAAAAAAATAATGTGATATCATCTGTAAAGTTTCAATAGAGATATATTGGGATATTATTTTTGGAAGGGTCTGATCGGAAGAAATAACTAGAATATAAACCTTCACCAGTAAACTTGAAACAGACATACCAAGAAGGAACAAAAATTATGACAAAGCTTCCTTTTCTTAAAAGTCAACCTCAGTTAAACTGGCATTTATATCACCTTCTGAAAGGGGATCAAAATATCTTGGCTAAAATTAAAAAAAAAAAAAAGATATTTTTTAGGGGTCAACTCTTCCCTTATCTGATATGTTTTAGGTGTCAGTAGGAGATGAAACTATGCATAAATTTAATCCTATAGACAGGACTTTACTGTCATTACCATCACATGGAGAGGAAGTGCAGAAGCTCACTCTAATCTCTTACATTCAAAGAGTTTTTTCTAGTTCCATGACCTTTTGCAGTCTTGCAGATTAACAGTCTTGATTACTTGTACTCTACCAATTCCAAAAGGTCTGCACTGACTCTTTCTACTATAGGAAATAATCACAAACAGGAATATTATTCTACAGGAGTCATGTAAATGTCTCAAGTGGCTATAACATACTGAAACAAATAACAGTTCACTTTAAAAAAAGGTGTGAAAAATAGTTATTTTTTAAAAAAGAAAAGAGTAGATGCAAAACAAAGACAGTCAACTGTTGGTACAATATGAACTTTCTTTCCCATACTAACAAAAATCTACTTCAAAAATATTAATGAAGATATTTTTTTTCTAAGGAATTGACAACTCTTGTACACACTTTCTTTTACAGAAAATCTACTTCATGTTAAAGAGGAAACTGCAGTCATGGTATTCTGAGTAAACATGAAGATGAAATTATCTTTCACCTGTCTTTGTCTGCTATACCTCTTAACTGATAGGATTCATAATTATTTTTTCTACATTTAATCACTTAGATACATTAATATATTAAAAAAATTAACTAGAAGAAAAGAGAAAAATAAGTCTTTGGTTTTCACATAACTCAACTGCAAAGGAAGTTTAATACAGCAATATAAGACCTACAGCTTTTCATTAGAGAAATCGTTGAGTAAGTATTTTCTCACTGACTTCAGTATCTCACATGGGGGTCAATCTAGCCAGAAAAATCTTTCATTTCTGAATTCAGTAGTTCCAAAATGCTTCTGATCTGGAGAAAAGCCAACTGATTCAGCACAAGTCTTAGACCCCTGTGGAATTTCACTCCCTAAAGGGGATAAATGAAAATTTAATGTGTTTCAGCATCAATATCATTGCAGACTATGAGCCACCTAGAAGATGGGGTTAGGAAAAGTTTTTTCTTTTTGATTCTTTCTGATTGAAACTCCCAAGATACTGCTAGCAATTCAATTCCCAAGCTCCTAGCAGGTCCCATGTGAAACACAAGCTCCATTCCAGCTCAAAATCAGATTTTCAACAAGGTTGCTGCCTTTTTCATTTATAACAGAAGAAAAAGTCAAAACTTCAAAGATGGCAGAAGCAGCATGTAGCTAGAGAACTTTCATGTACTTTCATGACTTAGCTGGCTAAAATAAGTTGCTTCCAAAAATTTCTTAACAAATGTAATGTTGCCAGGTGCTTGAAGAAAAGAGCTTTATTTAAGTTTATGCCATAGGACTGTTAACTAAACTATTAATAAGGATAAGCTTAAAAAATTTCCTGGTTGAAATGATTAGTGGGCTCGAGTATCTTTTTTTCAACAACAGAAAGTAATAGCCTATATCAGAGTTTTTAGCAGTTATAGGAAGGCTGATGCTTTTCATGTCTCTTACTTTCACTCAGAATAAGTTTTAAATTAACCTTTTTCTTCTTTTATGATAATAAGGGAATTTCAATAAATTCCTTTCTAATGTGTCATCCTAATAGGTCTATGTTTATGCATTAGATATAGTACACATGTGTAGATCCAACCTCTGACCTGTGGTTTCCGTTCTTTTCTTTCTTTTAAGTCAATATAAATTGTCTTAAGTGCAATGGTACATTTAAAAATTGCTACATTTACAATACAAGCAATACATATTCATACACTCAAAACCTGACACATCTTTCACATTTGCTTCATTTTAACATATTGTAGCTTCAATGCCAGGGAATCACATACATATAACAATAAGGAATATACAAATGATACAGTGACAAAATATTTTTTAACTAATCTATCCTAGCTTTCAGGAAGTCTTGCAAAAAATTTCGATAAATTCAGTAGGTACCAGAAATAACTTATGAATTATTTGAGCATCTATGGTTACAGTTTCACTGACTATAGTTGCATATATGCATGATCCACTCATTTGGGTTCAGCTTTAATGCAAGGTTATACGGGTGTAGGAAACTGGTAAATTATGATTTATCTGGTGGTGCTCATTGAAATTCTTACTGAAGGAAACTGTAAGGTAAATTTATCAGGGACATCTGGTGCTATATAATGAAACTTGCAAAAAAGTATTTTTGGAAGTAAATTAATTTCCATTATAGTCTTTATTGATTTTTCATGACAAGAGAGCAATTTTTTCACAAAAAAAAATATTTGGAAAGTGAAAATCTTAAGAATCACTGTAAGAATGTGAGAAAATGGAGACAAATTTGATTACTGAATATTTGGTGGGCCACATGTGAAGATAAGAAGGTATTTGTTTTCCTTGTGGACCTAGGAAAGTTTCAATACCCATCCAACTATAAAATCAGTGGAACTAGTCAAAACTAGGACAGTGGAACTAGTCAAAACTAGGACAATGAACATCAGAATGGTGAAAGGCAATGTCAAGATGCTGACAACTCAGAAAATAAGGGCACTTTCACTCAGATTAATGAACTCCCAAACAGATTCTGTAGAATTAGATTTTCAGGTCAATGTATTTCTGCGATTTAAAAACAATAATTCTAAAGAGACAAAAATTATATTATTTTCCTAGAAAATTTTAAATAAAAGTTTTAGAAAATTTTAAATATTTCTTATAAATTCTTTAAAGGTGTTAATGTTTCAATTGTAATTATGTTTATATATATATTTGTTAGTGAAAATATAGATAACTATATTAGCATTGTTTACTGTTAAATAGAAAGCTTCTAGCCACAAATATTAGTTTCACTTTATTTTTGCAAAAACAAATACCATAATTTTTGTTACTTTTTTCATATTTAAGGGTTTTTTTCTTTTAAATTAAGTGGGAAGTATAACTTCAATTACATCGTATTTTGAAAGTGCTCAATTTATGAACTGTGAAGGAAAATAGAAAACCCAGCTGTAACTATGCTGAATAGATGAGACAAAAATTTTGAAGAGCAGTAGACATGCAATCAGTACAACATTCATAATGCCAGGCTGACATGAAATAAAATAAACAAAAAATAGAAAGGTTAAAAAAACATATCAAAAGAGCAAAATATGAGGTTTATTTTAAATAAACAAATGTCTCAGGGCAATACATTCCAGTAATGAGCTTGAACTAGATTTCAGAATTTAAAAAAGTGGATGCTAGATCATCCACCAGGAGACACCTGACAGGTGAAGAACAGTCAAACACAAAACAAAGAGAAAAGAAGACACAGGAGAGTCGGGAAATGCACAAGACATGTCAGCAGGGAAAATTCACAAGAATAGTAAATAGGCCTGTGATGGCACTTGAGAACTATGAGGCTACAACCGACTGCAAGATGTTAATAAAATAACATTGAGAACACTGTTTAAATTGTCAAAAGTTCTGAAAAGATGAATAGGGTTTAATCCCAAAGTCATCTTGGAAGTTCTTAGAATTTTAGATATTAGGGATACTGCTTCCTATCCAGACAGGTCCTGTATACAGTCACCTTTTCTATTACGATTCATTCAGATGCTGCAGTGACTAACCCTTGGTGACAGACCCTTGAAACCTAAAATGAGATGTCCTGGTTTAACTTCTGGCATGTGATAAGAAATAAGAATCTTGGAATAGCCCACAAAAGAGGCATTATGTTGAACAGTCAGGTGCTGACATCAAGAAATATGAAATGATTGTGACAAAGATTTGACTGAAATTGCTTTTTTACCCTGTGAATCAGAAAGCACAAGAGAGACTATTTGTGTGATGTCTGCAGTCAGAAACAACAATTCTGGCATTCAAAGTTTCTACCCTATTTTAAACAATGGCAAATAGGAGGTACTTTAATTTCACAGGAATTACAGCAATTTTGAGGGGTTTGTTTGTTTGTTTTCCAGGATAAGGAAGGGTTAAAAATATTTTTTCAAGAAATAGAAAACAACTACTAAATTTCTTTTTTATCTCCAAGGACTCAACTCCATATTTTTTGTTGTTTTACAGTGTGCCCTGAGAACCTGCCCACAGGATGTGTTGTCCTGAATGTGGGGATGATGCTCAGCCACACCTATAAGTGCTATAAACTAGTTGAGACTAATTGGCTTTGGAAGAGTAAAAAAAGTTAGGACCTTAACTCCAATTTCAGGTTTGGAGGGATTTTTTAATCATTGACATTTTAAGAAAGAGAATGGATAACATGCAGAAGTTTTAAGCTAAAATAGCAATTTTTATTTCTATTTCTGGTCCATGTATATTCCAGGAGACTAAAAAATAAAATTCTTTCCTTTTCTGATAATTTGAGAAAATTAAACCATACGTGAATGAAACCAGACTAGTGTAGAACTTAGGAAAATAAAAGCTTTCAGTCTAGTTAGACACCTCCAGGTTAAGTGGTAGCTGAAAAAGGAAATTTAAGGTTTGAAGTTATAAGTTTAAGAGATCACTGAAGAAGAACTAAAAAAAAAAAAAAAAAAAAAAGTAAGTCTTATCTAATGAAACGTACACAGTGAAATTTTTAGTGAGAACTACAGGTCTTGTTCTTTTCAATACCTGACCTATAAAGATCATGGATTGTTATTTCATCCTTTGAACATGGATACATTTAAGATAAAAATAATTCCCCAAAACTGAGTTTACTATTAAAAATATATTGTAATTAGATAATGATTTTATTATATAGTTGCATATTGTAAACATTCAAAAAATTATATTTTAACTTCAGAATAGAGACAGCTACTCTAATGTATTTTTTTCAGGTTTTTCCCTGACAATGTACAGATTTCCAGGATGTCACATAAACACCAAGAGAAATCAACAGGAAAAGAAGTAATCTGGAAGTTTAGATTTAGGAGGAATATACCAAGGTTTCACCCTTCCAGTACTCATGTCAAGAAAAAAAAGTCTGATCAACAAAGGGAATTTTAGTACTTTTGACCTCATGAGAATCCATTTGCTAGCATTCCCCCTACAATACTGAGAAAAAATAAGAAAAGAAAACAAGGTCCACGCTTGTGCTGACACCATCATTTGGTTGTATGTCACATCTCTAAAGCAGCAGGTAGTAGATATCACCTTTTTTGGAGTTTGGGTTTGTTTGTTTGTTTTGTTGTTGTTGTCATTGTTGTTTTTTGGTTTTGGGGTTTTTTTAAGATGCAAAATCAATGTTTTTAGGTTAAGGCCTGCTATGGTTCAGAATGTTCTTCTTGCATAGCCAGTCAGCCTGCATGTGGCACGTACCTATGTGGCTTAATCGCTCTATCAACTGGCAATGAACAATGACAAGCAACCTGAACAACTCGTTTCTGCCTTAGCAATCTGTTTTCTGTAGTGTCTTCTAATCACTAATGTAGCAGACAGGTTTTATATCTATTTTGTTGATACATTTGTACGTGTTTAACAGCTTGAATGACAGGAAGGTCAGTGAACAATCCAGCTATCCTTTGTCAGTTTCTAAACAGACACATACTACCTGTGATTCAAGCTTAATTTTCGTGCCAACAAAAGCATGCAGAAAAACTGCAAATAAGCCAGCCCTTAAAGGTATCCAATCAGCTGTTACATCACTTGGATTACATCACTAGCTACAAACTTCCAATTAGACTTTGCATCACTGATCACCACACTCTGACCTCGACCATTCTGTCAGTTTTCAATTCACTTTACTGTCTGCTCATCTAGCCTATACATTAACAGCTTCTCTATGACTCTACTATGGAAGACAGCATCAAAAGGCTTGCTGAAGTCCAGGTATTAAACATATACTTCTCTTCCCTCATTTACCAGACCATCTTCCCTCATCTACCACTTCAGCATAGAATTTTATCAAGATCATCAAACAGATTTCTACTTGCTGAAGTTGTGCTTATCCATCCTGAGTATTTTCTCATCCTTAATTTGCCTGGAAA
This sequence comes from Manacus candei, assembly GCF_025592945.1. Taxonomy (NCBI): domain Eukaryota; kingdom Metazoa; phylum Chordata; class Aves; order Passeriformes; family Pipridae; genus Manacus; species Manacus candei. Next base: position 1,193,536 of record NW_026138133.1, read on the forward strand.
TGCTTTTCAGGATTAACTGCTTCATCAGCTTCCCAGGGAATGAGGTGAGACTTACTGGTCTGTAGTTCCCTGAGTCCTCCTCAAACTTGCTTTCCTTCAGTTTTCTAGCACTTCTCCTAATCACCATGATCAGCTCCCTCAACTAATGGGTGCATTCCATCAGGGCCAATGAACTTAATGTATATCCATTTTACACAAGTATTGCCTGATCTGATACTCTTCCACCCATTGTATAACTTCCTTGCTCCAGCCTTTTTCCTTGCTCCCTGGGATCTTGGTGTTCTGAACAACAGTCTTGCTAGTAAAGACTGAGGGAAAGAAGACCTTCAGTACCTGAGCCTTTTCCAGGTCCCCTGTCACGTTGAGCAATGGGCTCACATTTCCTCCAGTCTTTCTTTAGTTACCTCTGTGCTTATGGAAGCCCTTTTTCCTTTCTTTGACATCCTTGTCCAGATACAGTTCTATTCGGGATTTAGAGTTCCTAACTTCATCCCTGGATGCTCAATGTTTCTGCATTCCTCACAGGTTGTCACTCCCCATCCCTGTAGGATTCCCTCTTCCTGTTTGAGGTTGATAAGGAGCTCCTTGTTCAGCCACACAAACCACACACTATTCTTGCCCAACTTCATATTTGTTAGAATTGTTAAGATACCATTGAGCATCAGTTGTTATAAACATAAAAACTGTGTAAAAGACTGAAATGTTAATGTCTTAAACATTGTAAAAATCACAGAAAGACTTTTTGTCAAACTAAAAAGAAGCAACATCCATCTGCAACCATGGAAGCCTATCCCCCCTTCATCTCCCCCTCTCCCGAATATGCTTCCTGACTGGACTTTTAATTGTGATGGGAACCTGAGATAAGACTATTGTCCAATTATCTCAGGTGTAAGGAGAAGTAAACAAGGCTCAAGGAACAAGAATGTGTTCACAAAGAAAGCCAAACTCAACTGCTGTGCTAAGAATCAGCTCTAGCTGGGCTCAGGGTATGGAGGAGGAAGAGGGGTTTGGGTGTGGCATGGCGAAATCTCTCCGCACAAAACAGAAGGAGTAACTCCCCCCACTATGGGAAGACCACATACACACAGGACATTCATGTGAGAGACAGTTGAGAAGGGGTCATAAACCATTAAAGACCCCCAAAGCACTCCCTAGACTCAGTAATGAGGCCTTTCATCACCTGAGGACTGCATGTGATCCAAGTGATGCAATAAATCCAGAACCTGTCACAAGAGACTGTAAAACTTCCTATTCCCACCCCAGGGAAGGTTCCTTGGCATCTCCTGAATGTATATTAACATAACTGAACTCTGTGTTTTACGGGACCCTCACCACTGAGAAGACTAGAAAAACAGAACTCAAGGGATGCCTCCAGGTTCCACAGTTCTCTCCGTCGCTCTCTTTCTTCCCTGCCCACTCCTTTTTCTTATTTCTTTCTATCTCTGTCTGCCTCACATTTACTGTTAAATAAAATCCATACTATTGACTTTGGCATATGGTCTCGCACCTTATTTCGGGCAGAGTCATCTCTCTAATCATTTTAATAACTGGATCTTAACTAACAAACTGCATTTTTTCTTTTATTCCTTCTGGACAACATTTTGTTCATTTGGAACACTTAGAAATGTTTTTTCCAAAGTTCATATTTGTAAAGCGGTGTGGCTTTTATATATATATACATATACATATATATATATATATATATATATATATGATTTTTCTGGCAATAGGAGAAGACTGCTCTCAGCAGTTTATTCATACTTCCTTCAGGTGGGTAAAAAAGTATCTTCACACAACTACAACCATGAAAATCCAATAGTGGTAGATCCTTTGTATTAAGTGAATAAACTGTGAAGACACCTGGCAGTATTTTAAAAGCATTCATCAAATGAAATAATACAGTTGAGGAAGTTTTTGTACATGATTCATCTGTTTTATTATGAGGTATTACAGAATTAAATGCACTTTGTGCTAGGTGTACAATGACTCAGTATTCTGCATAAATTAGTGCTGTGTGCTGTCACAGAGAGGAAAAGCAGCAGTGAGCCTTCAGGTGCTTTCAAACATTGTTTGTTCAGCATGAAAAAGATGATGTGGTTACAGTGTTGCTTGTATATTTTCGTCTTCTGGAAAAGATAGACTGCATCCAATTATAACCTTGCCATAACATTCATCTACAGTCAAGTCATGAAAATATGTAACCATAGCAGTATTAGTTACAGAGTGAGTAGTTTAACTCTTGTATGTGAATGTTCTCTTACACCCACATCTCAGAACAACCTGCTGGATATCAGGTATCTTAATAGTCCTCTGCTACATGTAAAGAGCAGTCACACCATAGAAGTGATAGAGAAGAGCTTGCAGCAACAGCATCTCTAGTGAAAAAACTTTCAGTACTTTTGATGCCTATTTTTTTGAGGCATAGAGTTACTAGGAGGCTTGGAAGAAACAGCCCCCCTTTTCTGTCTCATGTACTAATAAGACTTGTGAAAAAAAACCTCTCACAATTAAGCAGGCATTTTTCTTCTTTTTTGTCTCTCATACCCATACTGTGCTTACATCTCTGCTACAAAGAAATGTTAAACTATTAAGAGTATTTAATTTTTTGAGAGATTGTTCTACCTGCATCTAGAATGCTCCATATAATTTACTTGGAAATCTTTGACAGGGAAAGTGAGCAGTTAGAATCAGATTTTTAAACAAGTAGACAAAATAATTTTTAAATTTTAATTTTAATTACATATGCATGACAGTGATTTTGATCAGCATCCAAATCTGAAGTAAATGTTCCATCTTCCCTTTTAAAATATATGTCATAATGACATCAGCTATGAGATATTAGATAAAGTGAGTATTTTTCAGAACAGGCACTTTTTTCTGGGCTGCAACCTAGAGTAAGTATGGGCAGTAAAAGATGACATCACCTAGACTAATTTTATACATATATCTTGAGTGATAGGATCCTCTCCTGGAAGCTAGAAGAGATTCAAGAGCACCAGCTCATACAGAAGAGAGAATTTAGAACAAAACAAAGTCTTTCACAGCTAGCTTGACAAGACTCTTTTCTCTCTTTAGAAATTTTTAGGAATAATAAAGTCACAACTCCTTTTTTGAAGGAAGGGACAGTCCTAAAGTTTTTGTTCTGAATAGCCTAAACATATGACTGTATTCCTGTGGCTGTTTTCCAGCACAGGGAAAACACTCTGGGTGAAGGAGCTGGCTATGCATCCAGCCACAGAGGCATTACCCTTCTAGCCCTGTCAGAACTGGACTGATGGCTAATATAGAGTCAGTGGCATTTGAAACGAGTTTTCTTGAGACATGCTTTTTATGTGCTTTTTACAGTTCAAAGCATTTAACATAATAAAAGAGTGATGCCTTTAATCAGAGGGCATCATGTGTTGCCTTGGGGCACAGTGTAAGGACATTCTGACATACTGTAAGGTGCAAGCCCAGTTCAGATCGTGGTAGAGGACTATACCAGGGGAAAAATTCATGCAAAACACATTCATACTATATGTTTGGGACAGACTAAGGAAAAGTTATTCTTCCAATTCTTACATGACTTTGTTTTGCAAGAAAATATCTAGGTCACTCCTAAGTGGAGTATGTATACATGAGGATAATTAAGGGAACAGGACACTACGAAGAAACAGGGAGCAAGGCAAGCAGGCAGTGTGAAAATATAGGGCATATCCATACCATTAAGTTAAACATACTAGTTCTACATACCATTACTTCATATTATTAACTTCACCGAGAACAAATACCCTGCTTATGTAGGTATTTGTGAAACAGAATTTCTCCATTAAAAATGTTGATTTCATTACAACTGTACCATGTTATATTTTTTATAATTTAAAACAATGATCTTCAAGAATAATATACTGAAGTGCAGAATAAAGTACTAATTTTGAAATCTGAACTTCACCATTTTGCCATATTTCTTTTGTGTACAAAATAAATAGGTAGCAAAAATATATTCCTTTGACAGAAAAAAAAAGAAAGAAATTTTTTCCCCCTTGGTATGATGGTTACATAGGTATTAATAATTCACCCCAGAGTTATCTGCTGTTTTGCTTTATTAGGCTTTGCTTTTTAATTTTTTTTTTTGTAAAAACCCCATACAAACACCAAAAAGAGACAATTCTCCCCTCCCCCCTGAATTTAACGAAGTACTACAATGGTGTTAAAATGTGTTAAATATGTGTAGCTGATTTAGGACAGTGTCATGGTTTAACCCCAACTATCAACTATGCCCCTCGCAGCTGTTTGCTTACTACCCTCCCGCAGACACATGAGATGGAACAGTGGAGAGAATCATGAGTCAGAGAATCACAAGGGTAAACGTGGAAAATTTATGGGTTGAAATAAAAGCAGTTGGCTACATAAAGCAAAAGCTGAAGACACAAGCAAAGCACTGATGGGATATCCTGCCTGGGAGTGAAAACTGAACTCTACAAATACTCAAGACTCCATGTAGTGTCTTTCTCTCTCTCTCTCTCTCTCTCTCTCTCTCTCTCTCTCTCTCTCTCTCTCTTTTCCACCTCTCCAGCCAGTACCATATGAGTCATGGAATCTTGTCGGTAACTGGTCTCCTTTCTCTCCTTCTCCCTTTCTTCTCTCTTTCTTTACCCCTTTTAATCTGTTTTCTTCCATTTCTTTTTGTTCTCTTGTGGGTAACTTAAAACCAATGAACTGTGTTTTACTAAAGCTTGGATTGTTTTAGTGGATGTTTCCTGTGGAATGGGTCTTTGTACTGAATGTTTCGCTGAATTGCTTTTTTCTTGGTTGTATTTTACTCCTGTAAAAACCTTTTGCAAAAATATCCTATTTTTCTTACTAAATTAAGCTTATAACTTAATCCTGAGCACAACAGCAGGTGTTTGACCATCTCCAGGAAAGCAGGGTTCCATCACAAAGAATGTTCATAGAATACTTATGAGTAAAACACCAAACTGAAACAAACCCACAAAACCAAACAAATGCAAATGAACAAACAAAAACCAGATCCCTATTATCTGAACAATTTGCCTACAGGGATATAAAATTTAATTCATCGTAATTCAGAAACTGACCACACAGGGAAACAAAAAGCCAAAACAGCAAAATGTTGACATTTCAAAGGTCATTGGAGATTATCTACAGTTTTTCTAAATGTAAGTCTCTCTGAACTTGGCTGAACTTTGGATGAAGTTTGTTTGTAGAGCTCTCTTTTCTTAGTAGATATAATGGCATTTTTTTCCTTTTTCTATTTCATATTTTCATTTTATTTTGTTGCTTAAATGGAACTCTTAGTTTAACAGAGTTTAAGAAAAGCCTAACCTAGGTCTCTAAGTTGTAGAGTCATTCTATTTTAAAATAAGAATTTATAATCTTATTTCATATAATTTTATACATTAAGTACATTACTGAATTGACGCTCCTTCAGACTTTTATTAGCTATTAAATCTAAAGAACATTTCAGCAAAATTGACCTAATCCAAATAGCTGGAGTCCTTCACTGATGTCAAGTGAGTTCATTAGTCAAAGACATGAGTAATTCTTGCTATCCTTTGCAATAAATTGGAAAGAAACCTGTTATAATTGCTTTGAAAAGATTTTCTGTCGCAGAGTAGCTATCGTAGTAGTTAGATTTGGCCGATATAGAAAAGCACACACCGCACAAGAAGTTGAGACAAGTGCTGTCTGTCGCCTCAGCACAGCAGCATCCTTTATTAGGACAGCTAGTCCACATTTTTTCACACACTTTTTGTAAATAATATAATTTCTACAAAACACCACCACCATACACCTGCACCATGAACATAGCCAACATTTTTGTCCTCGTATGTTTTATCCTCGCTAAACCTACTTATCAACTTTCCAATTAACTGCCAACTTCTCAAGGTTGCACTGTTCATGGGAATGGTCAATTAGCTTCTCTGCTCTCAGGGGAATGGTCTTATGCCATCCAATATATTATGTTCATTCTATGGGTTCAAGTTCTAGGGGCTTAATGGGCCTGCCGCTTCCCCCCACAATTTTCTTCTGTTGTTCCCAGTAGAAATTTGTATAGTTTGTATATTTGTTGTAAGTATATCAGAATTCTTCTATTCAGTGCATAATTTAACCAGGTTTTCTGCTCTTCAGGGGAATTCCATTCTTATTAATCACAGTTTAATTTTGCTTTCAGAAAACTTTTCATATTCATGTGCACTTCAATATTTGATTGTTACTGATAAGAATTATATGATAGAACATAGAACAAACTAAAACTTGTTTTCCCTTCAAATTCTAGTTCCAAATTAGGAACATTCCCACTTCCATCCATTATTTTAATAAATTTTGTTGTACTACAAATAAGTGAACTTAAATTGCTGTGAAAATGGCTTGGGTTATGGATGTATCGTTCTTCCATCTGATTCTTTCAAACTCAGTTTTATTTTCTAAGTTCTGCTTCTCTTTCTTTTCTGAATACCTTTC